>NC_058096.1:2500-602500 GCF_020171115.1 Neogale vison | reverse complement strand
TTAGCTAATCAAACAGCAATACACAAAATGTAATCCATCGTGATCAAGTGAGGTTTATTTTAGGAATTCAACTCAAAACTCAGTAAATCTAAGTCACCAGTCACCACCTTAACAGGTTAAAGGACAAAATTCATAAGATCATCTAAATAAATGTATTAAAATGCTTGTGACAAAATTCAAAACCTATTCATCTCAGAAACTATAAGGACAAGGAATAAAAAAGAGTCTCCTTAAGTTGAACACTTATGGAAAACATCATACTTTGTAGTAAAATGCTGAATGCTTTTCTTCTAAGATTGGGAAAAAGGCAAGGATTTTGCTCTTACTACTTCTATTCAACACTGTACTGGTTCCTAGCTGAGCTCCATAAGAGAACAAGAAGAAATAAAAATGATAACACCGGGAAGGGAAGAAGTAAACCTTTGTTGGATATGTCTTTATTGGATAGGACTGTGTATGGAGAATATCCTGAGGATCAACAAAAAAAATTCTAAGAATAAGTGACTTGTACAAGGTCATAGGATATAAAGTCAGTACAATAATCAAATCAATCTTTATACACTAGCAACAAACAATTGGAAAATGCAACCATTTAATGGAAAAAATACCAGTGATAGCATCAAAATTTTGAAATACTTAGGTTTATGGGGCACCTGGGTGGCTCAGTCATCAAGTGTCTGCCTTCGGCTCAGGTCATGATCCCAGGGTCCTGGAATCAAGCCCGGCATTGGGTTCCCTGCTCACTGGAGAACTGCTTCGCCCCATCCCTCTGCTGCTTCTCCTGCTTGTGCTCTCTCTCTGTCTCTCAGTATCAAATAAATACATAAAATCTTTAAAAAATAAAATAAAAATACTTAGGTTTAAATTTAATGAAAGATACACAAGGCTTCTTCACAAAAAACTAGAAGACATTGCTAAGAAAAATTTAAGAAAACCTAATTTTGAAAAATTTGAAAACCCACTTGTGAAAATATCTATCATGTTTAAGGATGGGACAAGTCAATACTGTTAACATGCTAATTTCCCCAAATTGTTATATAGGTTTAATAAACATCAATAAAGATCCCAGCAGACTTCTAACTAAAAAGTAACAGTTGATTCTAAAATTCACATGAAAATGCCAAAGGACCAAGTTTTGGGGAAAAAGACAACAAAATCAGAGCACTTATACCACATATCTAATTCCAAGACTTAGTAAAGATCTAATAATTATGAGAGTGTGGTATTGATGTAAAGGCAAATAAATAGATCGATGAAGCAGAAGATAGTCCAGATACAGACTAACACTTACGGAGTCCATTTATTTTCAACCAAGTCCCTGAAACTAGTCATTAGGGGGAAGAGTCTTTTAACAAACTGTGCTTGAACAATGGGTTAACCATAAGAAATAAATATGAATCTTAAAGCCCATCTTACAACATACGTGAAAAGTAGTTCAGGATGGATGTATTGAAAACCTAGTAATAGAAGCTAAAATTGTAAAACCTCAAAAGAAATCTGTGAAATAACTTTAGCAACTTTTGGACTGACAGGATATGCAGAGATCACTAACCACGAAAGAAAAAAAGATAAATTTAAGTGTACCAAGATTAAAAACATTTCATTATCAAAACCCATAATTAAAAATATCAATGGACAAGCTACTGAATGGGATACAATATTTATAATATATTTATCTGAAAAATGACTTGTCTTCAAAATATATAAAGAACCCCTACCACTGAGTAATAAAAAGACAACCCGATCAAAGGTGGGCAAAAGGCTTGAAGAGTCATTTCTTCAAAAAGAAGATAAACAAATACAAAGATATCCAATAAATACACCAATAGGTGATCAACAAGTTTAGTCATCAGAGACATGCCAGTTAAAACCACAATCAGATGCCACTTTGTACTAACAAAAGGCTAATGTTCAAAAGACTGACAACATAATGTTGGTGAGGACAGAAGGAGTTGGCCGTGCATGGACCAATTATGATATCACGCAATAAACAAGGTTTGTAATCAACAAACTCTGTGTCCTTAGGTTCCCTCTCGAGAAGGTATTTTGACACATTCTATTGCATTTCTCCCTCCTGTTGTGAACTTGCAAATTCAGCTCTAAATATGGAGTGTTTGGCATGTGGCCTCCAGGCCAGATGTGACCTAAGGGAGGTTGTCACGGAGCTTAAAAAACATTTTCAAAGCATGATCCAGGATCTGGCATCTCTTATAAACAGCTTTCATTTCAGGGGAATCTGCTGGACAGAGGGCTGTCCGGCCTGCCAGGCCTTTCTTAAGAAAGAGATTAGGTCTCTCCTTTGCTCTGAGCCACATGCCTTCTTCAGCTCTGCGGGCACTCGGCTCACATGGGTCTGAGCACCAGCATCACGGGGAACTGACTAGGTCAACAGGGCACCTGAAACACATACATCAAAAGTGTTAAATTATTGTCTTTTAAATGAATTAATTTATCTTTTGGAGCTCTTTAATGCACATGCTTTGTCCTGAAGGAAAAAAATTCAAAGTGTTCTTTTTATTTCCCTTGTGTATCACCCTGCTTTTAAGCAATTCTGAAGAAACAGGCATTATTCACCGCAGAGACCTAAATCCATCTGGAGACGGCCATTCACCCCAGTGCTGGAGGAAACTAGCCAGCCTCCGACAAAAGTACACAAAATACTAATCCTCCCCTCCCCCATTTCCAGCACTTGCTCAGAGATTTCTGGGGAACATTACCAGAAGGCTCTGGAATGAACTCACAGAGTAAGCCAGGGAATAGGGATCTGGTTTTTTCTTTCCCCTCTACTCTCAGAAAAATAGAGAAGATGGTGATGCCATCCACTTGGTGGAGCAAAGAGAAGCCTGGTACATTCCTCAGCCAGAGATGCCCTCAGGTCTATGTGTTTACAGGGACAAGGAATGGCAGAATTGGGCCCTCCTTGGGTGAGTTCTTGGTCGCCTCCTACAGCCTGGCATCTCGGGGCTCTGAGTTAGTTATTTGCAGTCCCATATCATCAACCTCAAACACCTCTTCAGCAGGCTTGTTCCAAACACCGGCCATGCATCTACCATGTGCCCCAAACATCTCCACACCCCATAGGAAGATGGTGACATTTTTCAGTTTATGAAGGAGAAAAGCAAGGCTCAGAGATAGTAGCATTTTGTCCAAGACCACACAGCTCTCAGTGGCAATTCGGATTCTGACACAGGTCTGCCCAGTGTGCTCTCTTTCAAATGAGCCTATCATGCTCTGTGCTGCTGTGTTGTCAACAAGGGTGAGAACGAAGAAAGACAGAATCCTGCCCTTAGTGGATGCACATCCAATTACAGAAGAAAGAACATCACTGTGAAAGTCAGGGCTCCTGGTTGCTTGCCCTTCCACATTGCTCAGGAGAGAGAACACAGCAGAGTGTGGACCACACTCCTCTGGGAGGAGCAAGGTCACAGGAGAGCACTCACTGGAAAGTCTGGACACCTGGGTTCCCATTCTGTCTCTGGTCCCAACCTGCTGTGTGGTCACAAGGAATGCGCTCCCTTCCTTCTCTTGTCTCAAATATGGAGCAGAGCACAAATTTCAAACCGAGAAAATAGTGTCCACCATCCAGACATATCGTAATATGGCGGCTGAACCTCGGGCATCAACAGAATACTTACAATAGGACAATGAGACCAACAGCAGGCTTCTCCTCAGGATTACTACAATCAGGAAAATAATGGAGATACAGCCCACCAACAACAACCTAGAATTTTACACCCAGCTAATGTTCTACTCAGGAGTGAGAGAACATAAACAACCAGGCTTAGAGACATGACCTAAAAAGAATGAACTGTTCAGTTTCCCAGCAGAGTTTAGGGAAAACACTGTAGTCTCGGGACAGTCTTTCCAGGCAGGAGAGAACTCTCAAACCAAGAGGGCCTGGGGGCAAAGATAAAACCCAGGCCAGGCAGGGAGACAGCCTCTGAGAAAAGACAAAGCCAAGGGTGGGTCTGCAGAGAGACTTGCTGAGATTCCGGTAGCTGGAAGCTGCATGTTGCTCTAACAAAAACTCAAGTTTGTCCCAACCAGGAGGAGACAGCAACCAGAAACCAGAGGGTCTGAGTAGGGTGTAAGAGAACAGGGTGAGCATGTCCTGGGAAGCAGAGAGAAGAGAACACTCGTCATGTGCCAGGGAAGCTTGGCAGCACTCATGTGCAGGAATGTGGACAATGAGGCATGTTCTAATGCTCGTGGTGACTGCGTGAGGAAGTTTCAGGGCAGGAAGTGGTGACGGCTCTCCCTGGATTCAGCTGTCCACCATAAACTGCAGCAAGAAAGAAAGAAACTGAGGATCAAAGTTCTCAGACTCCAAGTACCATTTAACAGGGGGGTGGGAAAGGAGAGGCACAGTCCTTCCTGTCTGAGTAAGACTTTCAAAGGGCTATGGAACTTAAGAATAAAAATCAAAGCCAGGTCACCGTTCAGAAGATGTGGTCTCAGAGTCAAGACTGAAGCCAAGGGTGTGACTGTAAATCCTGAAGCGAGGTCTCAGAAATATTTAAAGCAGGGCTTCAAAGACCATTCCAGATAAACAACAGTTTTCTGAGGCTCTGGCAGGCATCCTTCCAGACCGTCAGTGCTAACCAACAGGAACCCTAAGAACTTGAAAGTCACCATTGCACAGTAACCTCACGGGGGCTAAGGGACAGAAGGGTCTGTTTTTAGGTGCAGGGTTTGTCTGATGCAGTTCATACGAACGGAACCCCACCATGTTTGTAAGGGAATGTGTCAGCTTGGTCTGAGGCGGACGGAGCAGCAGGGAATTTGCAGAGGTCTCCGGGCTCCTGAACTTCTACAGAAAGGAAACAGACCAGGCACACTCAGCTACCAGCCCTGGTCATTTCTAACAGAGGAGGAAGGGCAAGTCGGGGCATCAACAAGGGCCCAAGACACCAACTAAGAGACTAGAAGTGTCTCCCCCAAGAAGTGGGTGGGGCCTGGTCGGGAACCCAGTCTTGATCCCGTCTTGTTCCTGAGTGCCGTGGAAATTTCCTAGTTTCACGTTAAGTCTGATGTTAACAAGGGGGCTCCCTGGGCCCAGTGACTGTGTACCTCCCGGCGGTCCTGCTTGTGTGGGCATGCTCACGACCATGGTTTTGCCCTCCCCCTTCTGTGTGCCAAGCGAAGCAGCGAGACACCTTGTCCCCTTTTCTCGGAAGTCTTCAGAACAAGAGAAGCCGTACCGGAGGATTCTCACTCAGATCCAGACTTGAGGAGGGAATGGGATCCTCAGCTCTGAGCGTGTGCCCAAAACCATAATGGAATGAGGCCGCTGGGGGACATGGTAGGATAAAATGAGTATATTTTGCTTGGGATAAGGATATAAATAACTGTTGTCTAGAGAGATTGGTGGTTTTAAAACATGGATGCAAGTTCTTTGAACCCATCTCTACACGAGGGGAGTCTATGACCCCTCCTCTGAACCCAAGTGAGCCAGTGATTTGGGCCACTGGTGGAGAATAGTGGAGTGACTCTGTGTGGCCCCAAGGCGGGGACATGCCGAGCAGGCTATGCAGCTTCTGCCCAGAGCAGAGGTCACCCTGGCATCACTGGGTCTCCATGGGAGAGCTCCCCCTTACAGAGGTCACCTCCTCAGCTTGTCCAAGCCAGAGGTATGGCCATCAACACAGCTGGGTGAGCCCAGGCTCTGAGACACCCCAGCCCAGACCCCAGACATCACAGAGCAGAAACAAGCCACTCCAGGGGTTCTGTTGGAATTTCTGATCCATAGATTCTAGGAGCAAAATAGAAGAGTGTCATCTCCAGCACTGTGTCTGGCCATGACTTGTTAAGTAGCAACAGAAAACCACTACAGAAACTGAAAAACCTTACTATGTAAATGTCCTCACTAAAAGAAAGGTTAAGGGAGGTACTTCAATCAAAAAGAAAGAGAGTTTGAATAAATGCAATGAGCTATAAGAAAAATGGTTTAATTGTGGTGTCTAAAGTAAATTCGTTTTTTAATCTTTCAGAAAAGTAAATGAATAGTGGAAGCATACTAAGATGTCATGTTCTGCAGGATAGAAATATTGAGTAACTTTGGATTTTGTTAGAAAATCACTAATGCATAATAAAATTTTAAGGTAACCTCAGCAAGAATAGAATTATAAATCTTAGCTTCCAAGCTACCAGAGAAGTGGGGAATATATTTTATAAAAAAACATATTCTTCACTGGGTGTTATATGCAATTAATGAATTGTTGAACCTTACATCAAAAACTAATGGTGTATTATATGTTGGCTAATTGAAAATAATAATAATAATAATAAACATATCCTTCAGAAGTCAGGAGAGAAAGAAGAAAAGCAGAGGGGGGAAACTCCAGCAAGTAGAAACCCCAAAATAAGATGGTAAGAAAAAGTTTAAATATGTTAGTAATTGTTGTAATTGTAAATAGATTAAACTCATATTTTAAAGGGTAAAGATCCATAGACTGTATGAAAATAAAATAAAATTCAGTTAATGCTGCTTGCATAAGAAACACCTAAAATAAACCACACTGACAGGCTAAAAATAAAGAGAAGAAAAAAGTATAGCTCAGGTTAACAGTTATTAAACAAAAAAAGGTCTATATTAATATTGGACAAAATAGCACTTTTTAAAAAGCTATCAGGAATGAAGAAGGACAGAACAATTCCACTTTCTTGTGCTCCCGAGCACTTTCTTGGCCCTGAACATGGAGTTTTACATGTGCAGACAGGCGGGGCAAGCATTTTCTTGCGGCCTGGAGAGTAACCAGCCACGGTAGGCGATCCCGTCTTGTTCCTGAGTGCCGTGGAAATTTCCTAGTTTCACGTTAAGTCTGATGTTAACAAGGGATTTTTCATAAATATCCTCTCTTGAACTAAGAACATTTCCTTCTATTCCTACTAGCTAATATTTTGTTTTGCGTGAGTTTTGAATTTTATTAAATGTTCTTTTTGCTCCTGTTACCATGATCGCTTGGGTTTTCTCGGCCCTCTATTCCTGCAGTACCTTAAGTTAGCATGTTCTTTGGAGTTGAACAGGATCACTATTTTTTCTTTAAGGGACCGGGGCCTTTTGGAATTAGGAAGAGCACACAAAAGTTTGATTCTGTTCACAATGTTTTATTTCTTAAAGAAAGTAAATAAAACAAAATGCCATCATATGTTAAACGTATGTGGTGGCTTCATGGGTGTTGATAACATTGTTTCTGTATCTTTTTGTCTGACATATTCCATTTTTTAAATGCAAAAAATGAATAGCAATTTGGATTTTACAGAAAACCAGATCATTTCAAAGAAAAGCTCAAGACAATTTCCTAGGACATGGAAGAGAATATGGAGTTAAAAACAAAAACAAAACCTGAGAGAAAAATTAAGATGTAGGGGAACAGGTACAAAATGTCTATGTTAAAGATCCTTACCTCACACCGTACCTAAAAAATACACACACACACGGACAACTGGAGAGTTAGATGTTGATTTTCACTGATAAATACAGAAAAGAAACTCAAGAACAGGGAAAACAATAGGAAGAAACAGTCTAGAAGGGCATCTGTGGTCTATTCTCTCTAACGTGGTGGTTTGGGAGCCATGGGTTCTTTCCAGTTCCTGGCCAGAACTGTTTCCAGTATCTGGCCCAGGCAAGGAGACCCTGATGGACACGGCCCCAAGCAGGTGCCTTCAGTGTCCTCTGCCTCACCCCTCTTTGCACAAGACTCAAACTTCCAGGACCTCCGGCCTGCCACCTTGCACCTCCTTAGCTGATGCCTTGCCTCCAAGCGGAAAGGGTCTGGGAGACTCGATCCCTGCCAGGTTGGGGGAACCCTCTACCAGAGCACAGAGGGCTCTGCTCAGCCCAGTATGACAGCCCCAGCACACCTCCTCCTGAGTGAGCCTGAGGAAGGGAAGTCCCTACTCCCTTTAAAGTACAAGCTGGTCTTTAAGGAGTGAGGCCTGCGGCTGCCCTGGGGTGGGGGCAGGCTGGGGGTGTGGTGGCCAGGACTGCTGTTTCC
This sequence comes from Neogale vison, assembly GCF_020171115.1. NCBI lineage: Eukaryota > Metazoa > Chordata > Mammalia > Carnivora > Mustelidae > Neogale > Neogale vison. The sequence continues at coordinate 594,503 of NC_058096.1, read as the reverse complement.
ATGGGGAGGAGGCACACCAGGGGTCTAGACTGCAAGTGCCTGTCTCCGTGTGCAGGATGTTTTGAGAAAACAGCATGTAAGCTGACGCCATGCCGACACAAAGCTCCCCACAGTGACAGACCATCCCTGAGTGACGACCAGGCTCCACGGTTCTAAGGATTTTCTTGGCTTAGATAACCCACGCATTGGCCCAGTGCAGCTACCACTGGTTTAATCCCTGCTTTGGGGAGGATGAAACTGAGGCCTGTGAGGCAGAGCCGCAGCAGGGCACAGCCCCCCGAGCCCCTCTGCCCGCCACTGTGCCACACCAGTGGGGAGAGCACAGGGATTCTGGTTGGGGCCCCCTGAATGGGGGCTGAGGGAAGCGGCCGTGTGGGTGATGGCCCTGGGGACCAGGCAGAAGCCCCTGCTGGGATGGCCCCAACACAGCACATTTCGACCCCATGAAGCAGAGTATGTGGGATGTGTACAAAATCCCAAACCAAAGTCATTTCCTCGCTCCTTGTTCTGGAGTTGGTCACTACAGAGGTACTGGGTGTCCTTTGCAGTGTGGGTACTTGGCATCTGTATCAGTCAGATGGGCTGGGAAACAAACATCCCCAAACAGTGGAGGCTGAAAACAGCAGGTTTCATTTTTGTCTCTTACTTGTCCACCTCATCTGTGTGTCTGTGGTTGGGCCACCGGGTCCCGAGTGGGCAGTGGGGCTCGCTCCCAAGCCCCGGGGAGGAACCTCACGTCTCCCAGGTCCCTGGCAGAGGGAAAGAGCCATCGACCTGAACGGTCTTCTACTCACATTCCAACGTCCCTCCAGCCCCTGTGCCTCAGAGGACACGTGGGGACAGCACCGAAGATGACGGGGGTGGGGGGAGCACTGAGGGGCTCTCACCTCCTCTCAGAGCTGCTGGTCCACCTCTGCTGTGGCTCGGGGTCCAGAAATGGCCTCACAGGGGGCATCCCTCTGGCTGGAGATAAGGGGATGCCCCCACTGTGAGATGGACCCCACAGGGCTGAAATCCAGGCCATGGCTCTGTCCCTCCACCCCACGACCAAGTGTCCTGCTCACTGCCAGGGACAAGAGGTCACCCCACCATCCAGCCCAAGCTTGGGGCACTGGCTGTGGCTGGGCCAGGACCTCATCTTCCCCCTAGGATGGGGCTGGTCCCCACCCCCTGCCCAGAAGTCGGGGCCTCTCCCGGCAGCTGTTGGCTCTAGGAGATCAGGGCTCCGTGAAGCATCTCCCCCCATAACATGTCAGTTCACTCTAAACAAACACGGAGGAGAACACATCTGGAGAAGGGTTTCTGCTGAATTAGAAGAAAGGAAATGAGGCTTCGGGGAGGTCTGCCAAGTCCTGCCTGCTCAGCACTGAGCACTGAGGGGACGCGGGCGGCAGGAGGGGCCCCTCTTCGGCCAACAGCTTTATCGCCACCACCCAGGCCCCAGAGCCCTGCAGAGATGGAGAGGTCCCACAGGAGGAGCTCCGGGCTCCCCTCCCCCCGCCTCCCCAGCCTCCGCCCCGGATTCCAGCCCAGAGCACCCTGTCCTGGGCCCCATGGCCTCTGGCGGGCCTCCAGATGAAGCATCTGGGTGACGAGAACCTCCTGCCTTCCTGGAAGCTGCCCCGCTTGGTCTCAGAGGCGCTGGTGCAGGGTCACACCACAGCTGGTCAGCTCACATCGGGGTTCGCTGGGCGCCGGGGGCCTCTGTCCTCGATGGCCCAGCACTCCGTTCCTGCAGTGAAACAGCCCCCCGGGGCTCCCCGAGTTAAGGAGCCCACAGGCTGGCTGCCCGCCTGCGGCGAACAGGCTCCCACACTCTCATCAACCTCCAAAACCACTGGGCACCCTGGGAAGGCCCCGGGTTTACCCAGAGCCCGAGGCCGGGGTAGCCCTGAATTGAGGCAGGATGCTGGGCGGGGCGCATGGGTAGGCCTGTGGAACTGGGCCACTGAAGCACCGGGACAGTAAGGGTCTGCTCTGGGGACAGAGGAGAGCCGATTCCTGAGGCCCACTAGGGGGGCGGTTCTAGGGCTCCATGACACCAGATGGGGTGGAGCACGACCCTGGTTGGTGCCCTTGGGGGTAGCAACAGCCACAATGCCGACATCACAGGTGACAGTCACAAGAGCCAGGTGGAGACCTCCAGCCCTGCTAACTCCCCCCACCCCTGAACCAGTCCCGTGGTCGTCAGAGGGGAGGAATGCTGTCAGTGCCCCTTCCTTCCAGACAGGGAAACAAAGGCACAGAGGACAGTCACAAGGCAGATGAGCGCCGCCCCCCCCCCAGGCTGTGACATCCCACCCAGCCTCAACCGTCTTGGTCACCCGACATGGGTGTTGCTCCGCAGGGAGGGCAGGTGTGGGGCCTGGACGGCAGACGGGGTTAGACCTCCGAGCCACGAGCCCTGGAGCTCAGGGGAGGGGAGCAGGCAGTCTAAACCCCGTCTTCTACCACCTACAGCCATGGTCTTCGGGCATCTCCAAAGATCTGAGGGTCACCGATGGGCCAGCAACATATAGGTACTGTGTGTGGGCCCCGGTTCCCGACAGCCCAGACCGCCCCACAGCGGGGCTGCCTGGCAGTGCTCTCCCGGGGACCACGAGGGGCCCCGAGCAAGGCGGGTCCCGACTGCAGGCGTGTCACCCAATTTCTCTCCAGCTCCGCCCCGCAGTGGTCCCGTCGTGTGGCACACACACGTGTGCATGCACACGGACACACGCGCACACACACCGTCACGCACACCTCATTCAGCGCCTCATGCACATGCACCTACATGCTCATGCACACACACGTGCACACATGGACGCATGCACACATTCACACATGCACACTTGCTCACACGCCTTGTGTGCACGGGCACACATTGGCACACATGCACACGCATGTGCACACAGACAGACACTCACGCACGCACACACCTCACACAGGGCAACAGACAGGTGAGCCACAGGCCAAGGGCTCCCCCCGCCCTCCCATGGGACACACCCTCTTGTCCCCACTGAGCCGACAAGGAGGTGTGGCTGGGCCAGTCCACCTGGGGGTGACCCAGACCCCTCATGAGAGCTCTCAGCACGGGGTGCGGGGTGGGATCCGCAGGCCAGCTGCTGGCGCTAGAGGGCTGAGATTTTATTCTGCCTCCTGCCCCCAAGTCCACACTCCTTCAAAGCCCTTCTCCCAAGATGTTAGCATCAAAACAGTCCTTTGGGCCTCCCGTGACTACACTCCTTGTTTTTTCTGGTTTTGATGACTGATGAAAACTGAAGGTACTTCGCCCTCACCCCAGAGGATTCTGGAATGTACACCGGGCTCCTTCTGTGTCCTTACCCACAGCACAGAGGCTGCAACCCCCAATGACAGAGCCCAGGCCGCAGCGCCCCTCAGAGATGCTGAACCCCACTGGAACCTTCCCTCAGGCCGGGCACCGCTCTGCCTTTCCTGGGGCTGGACCCCCTTAGCGGGCCCCACTTCCCCAGGACATCTGTCCTGCCCTGTGCAGACTGAAGCCAGCATGGCTTATGAAGGGGGGAGATGCCGCCCCTCTGCTGTGGACTTTGTCCTGGTAGGGAGCTCACTTTGTTTTTTTAATCCTCTTTATTTAACAGCAATATATATTTATTGAAATAAAGGTGTTTTGCATTATATCATTTTACACTGACACATGCAAAAAAAGCAAGTTACAAACAGGTGCCTGCAAAGTGTGACACCTTTTAAATTTTTTTTAATTTATTTATTTATTTGACAGAGAGAGAGAGAGATTACAAGTAGGCAGAGAGGCAGAGAGAGAGAGAGGGAAGCAGGCTCCCCGCTGAGCAGAGAGCCCGACGCGGGACTTGATCCCAGGACCCTGAGATCCTGACCTGAGCCAAAGGCAGCGGCCTAACCCACTGAGCCACCCAGGCGGCCCAGTGTGACACCTTTTAAAACAGCACACGGATATGTGGAGGTATGCAGGCATAGAGAGTTATGGAAGCATATACACAAAATATTAAAAGTGGGTATGACGGGACGGTAGGCTTATGGGAATCTTTATACTTTTTGGTAGACTTGTCCACATTTTCCTAGGGGCAAGTGCAACCTCTATGCCCTTCCTCTCTTTGTTGTCAACACGGAGTTGTTTCGGGTGTTTTTTGTTTTTTGTTCTTGAGATATAATTCACATAACAAAAATTCAGCATTTTAGAATGTATAATTCAATGGTTTCTAGTATATTCACAGAGATGTATGTTCTCACTGCCACCTAATTCCAGAATATTTTCATCACTCCAGAAAGAACCCCTGTGCCCACTAGCAGTCCCTTTCTCCCTGTGCCTGGCAAATACTAACCTACTTTCCATCCCCAGCATTTCATACACTTGGAATCATACCATACGTGACCTTTGTTGACTGTCTTCGGGGTTCGTTCACGTAGCCTGTACCAGTGCTTCATTCCTTTCCACGGTCGGACAACAGTGCACCGCAGACATACCCCGCCTCTGCCCGAGTGTTCATCCACTGGCGGGGCGGGGGCTGTTCCCAGTTTGGGCTCTCACGAGCAGAGCAGCCACACACATTCCTGCTGTTTCTGTGACATTGTTTCCAGTTCTCTCGGGTAGATACTTGGGAAGGAAATTGCTAAATCAAAGGGTAAGTCCGGGCTTGAAGTACCACCAAACTCTTTTCCCAGGCGGCTGTACCATTCTGCATCGTTGCCGACGATGTACAGGAATGATCCCAACTGCTCTCCTGTCGCTCTCACCATCAAGAACGACCCGGGGGCACACAGGGTGGCAAGCTTCTTTATTGCGCTCTCCTGCGCCGCGATCTGGGGGCAGCCCTGTCCCTGGGACGCCCCGCTGGAAGCAGCCCCGTCCGGGGCCCCGGGGGTCTCCGCCGGGCGCACCACGCCACAGCGCCGGGAACCCGTGCTGGTCCACCGCTCCCGGGGCCCCGCGCTCCTCCCCTACACGGAAGTTCATGCACACATATACGGTTTGTAATAGCCAATGAGCAGCCCTATCATGCAGCGCGCGCATGATCATTCCCTTCCACCACCTAAGGGTCCCGCAGTGTTCATTCACATCTTACATAAGCTGTCAGCCAATCACATCTTGTTCCTCAAAAGCGCATGCGCCATTTTGCTCTTAATCTGCCAGCATGGCTCCCGACAGCTCCCCCTTTTTTATTTTATTTATATGTGATGGCTGAGACCGTGCCTGTCTTAGGTTGCCGATCCTCACTACCCATGCTTACCCGTCATCGGGTACTCCTCCTGGTCGAGGGGCCCCTGTCTTAGGTTGCTATGGTGTGGGATCAGTCTTACCCGTCTTTGACTACCGGTCTAGCATGCCTAGCCATACTTGGGGGGAGGTACCAGCCTCGAGAGCCATCATGGCCTGGGCCATGAGTTGTTGCTGTCGACGTTGTCGACGACGGAGGCTACAAAACCAGCGTATCATAAATACATTGGCTATCACTAGCAGGATGGCCAAGGCTCCCAGGCCGGCCCATTGTTTGAGGAACGAGACTGATTGCTGCAGCATGTTAAGCCAATCTTGGACTGAGGCAATGGGCCCCTTAGTGGCATTTAGGGTGACAATTTGGGCTCTCAACTGTCGGGTTAAATTCTGGAACTTGAGATTCCAGGTACCATAAGTTACTGGGGTAACACAGAGTCCTGGCATGTTCCTTATGCATCCAATAGCCAATAATGACCCCAGGATATCAACCTGTTCTTGTACTAGGTCTACTCTCTGATTTACAATGAGAATCCCTGCATGTAAATGTCCATTGATTTGGTCTTGTGTTGCGAGAGCCTCGGCCACCAGTCCTGTGACGTTGTTGAGAGTTGCAGCAGTTTGTACTGATGTTGTTAGCGCCATTGCTGCGGCGGCCGTAGACGCTGCAATGGCTGCAATTACGGCTGCGGTGATCCCAAAGTCTCGTTTGTGGCGAAGCAACACCGGCAAATTGTTCGAGTCCACTTGTAGAATATCTGATTCATTTGTCAGGGGCAGTGGGAACGGCCACGCTTTCACGAGAGCCCACAGCTGAACTGGCTCCGCCGTTGTCTTGGTGTTGGGATGTAGATTTATCATCATCGTCATCCACAGGGTCCACAGGCTCCATGACCACCATCCTCGTGAGCCTCTCTGGCACCCAGATTGGAGTTGGTGCATCCTGAGGAAAAACACAGAGAGATCCTCGGTGCCATCGGAGCACCGGGTCCGGGCCTCTCCAGAGGCCTGTAAGTATATCTTTCCATTTGACCATCATTTGCATCTTTTTTTGCTGGCCCCAATGTCGCTCTGCAGCGGAAAGGCCATCTTTGTCCAGGGTTAGAAAATTTAAAATGAAGGTTACTAGGTTAGTGAGATCCTTAGGTGTGTTGTAGTCCTCCCCTATTCCCCCTTTTTAAATTTTATGTAGGGTTGTTTTAAATGTTAGGTGGGCTCTCTCCACCACTCCTTGACCTTGTGGATTATATGGTATTCCAGTGCTATGTTGAATATTGTAGCATGCTAAAAAACTCTTAAGAGTTTTGGAGGTGTAAGCAGGTGCGTTATCTGTTTTTAGGTTTTTAGGTACTCCCCAGCATGCAAAACTGCGCAAGCAATGGGTCATCACATTCTTTGCATTTTCACCCCTTAGGGGGGTTGCACTGATTATTCCAGAGCAGGTGTCAACACTTAAGTGTAAATATTGTTGCTGACCAAAGGATGGTATGTGAGTTACATCCATCTGCCAAAGATGATTAGGCAACAAGCCTTTTGGGTTTACTCCTAAGGAGGGTGTAGGAAGGTGCACAGTGCAATTACCACATCCTTTCACTATATCACGTGCATCTGCTCTTGAAATATTAAATCGTGTTTTTAGGGTTAGGGAGTTCACATGCCATTTTTTATGATATTCTCTAGCCTCTTCTATTGTCCCACAGAAATCAAATTTTGCATTAGCATCGGCTATTTTATTTCCTTCTGCCATAGACCCTGGCATTTCTGAATGAGCTCTAATATGTCCAATGTAGAAGGGTGCGTGCCTAGCCAACACTGCCTCCTGTAAACTTGTCAGCAAAGAAGAGATAGGTGATTGATTGGTGGAGATAATGGCTGTTTCTATCAGCCGAGTGGCGGCAACTGCATATTTACTGTCTGAGATTATATTGATGGGTTGATCACCAAATCTTTGTAAGACTATGATGACCATTAGCAATTCAGTTCGTTGGGCTGAGTTTGCAGGCACCACCACAGATGTAACTTGTCCATTAATGACGTAAGCACCCGTTCCTTGCTTACTGCCGTCAGTGAATATTGTGGTGGCACCAGCTAAGGGTTCTAGCCTGCATGTCTTTGGCCAAATGAGTTGGGTATCCTTACAGAAATCAATTAATGGGTGTGATGGGTAATGGTTATCAAATATGACAGGATAGGAGGTTGTTACAATGGCCCAATCATCAACAGTGTTTGTAAGAATGTCTAGCTGGTTCTTGTCATAAGGGACTACACATATGTCAGGCAGCCTTCCGAGAATTCGTATGCTTGCCTTAAGGACTTTGTTAGCTACAGTAGCCACCGCAGTGGTGTAAGGGGTAATGACCCGGGTAAGGTTATGTGGTAAATAAATCCACTGTAGGGGTCCTCCTTGCCATAGCACTCCCGTAGGCGATCCCAAGGATGGGATGACTATGGCATATACAGGTTTTTCTAGATCACATCTGTCTGCTGTCGTTAGGGCTAACCTATTTTCAACTAACTGTAAAGCTTTGATGGCATTCGGGGTGAGTGCTCTTGGAGAATCCAATTTAGGGTCCCCAGGCAGGATTTCAAATAATGGCTTCAATTCTGATGTAGTTATTTTTAAGTATGGTCGTATCCAGTTAATATCTCCTAGAAGTTTTTGAAAATCATTTAATGTTTTGAGCTGGTCTTTACGGATATGCATTCTCTGTGGTGTTACTATAGAATTGGAGACTTGTAAGCCTAGGTATTCCTTTAAATTTCCCATTTGAATTTTTTCTGGGGAGATTGTTAACCCCCATATAGCCAATTGTTGCTGTAAATAGGTCAGCGCAGCTGGGAGAGTCTGCGCATCATTGCCACAAATTAGAATATCATCCATATAGTGATAACAGTAAACATTTGGGAACGCATTTCGGAATGGCTTTAGAGCCCTGCTGACATATATCTGACACATGGTCGGACTATTGGCCATACCTTGAGGGAGCACTGTCCACTCATATCTGCGATCAGGCTCAGTATGATTGATGGCCGGCAAGGTAAAAGCAAATCTTTTTGTGTCATCTTGATGTAGGGGTATGGAAAAGAAACAATCCTTAATATCAATTACTATAGAAGGCCAATCTTTAGGCAAGGCAGTGACAACTGGGAGACCTAGTTGGATGGGTCCCATTATTTGCATCTGGCTATTTATTCGTCTTAAATCATGTAATAATCTCCATTTTCCTGATTTTTTCTTTATAACAAATATGGGGGTATTCCAGGGAGATATTGATTCACGTAAGTGCCCAGCTTTAAGCTGTTCCTCAACCAAATGTTCTGCAGCTGTTAATTTTTCTCTTGTCAATGGCCACTGAGGCACCCATCGCGGTGTGTCATCCTTCCATTCAATCTTTATTGCCTCAGTGGCCACTGGGAAAAACCCTGGCCTCCCATGGGTGTTGGTTCAGGAGTCCCTTGCCCTTTTGGGCCCAGGCCGTGACCAGGTTTATAGCCCATGGCTTTCATCATATTTCTAGCATTGTCACTATAAATTCTTTCTGTGGTTAATACAACATCCATTTGTCCAAGTACATCTCGTCCCCAGAGGGTTATTGGGAGAGAACATACATAGGGCTGAAAAACTCCCTTATGGCCTTCCTCATCCTCCCAATCTAGTGAGGAGGCACTGATATCTGGGCTGGTAGCTACTCCTAACCCTCTCAGAGTTTGGTTGGCCTTAACGAGTGCCCATTGTTTTGGCCAATCTGCTAGATTTATTATACTCTTATCTGCTCCTGTATCCAATAGTCCCCAGAATTGTTTTCCTCTTATTTTTAGAAATGTCATAGGCCTATCTTTCATGTCCATTGTTAAACAGGCTAGAGAAGTCCCTGTTGATCCGAACCCTCCACTCCTTTGCCTGCCTGTAGATTCATAATTGTCATGTTTACTAGGCAGTATCAAAAGTTGAGCAATTCTATCCCCTGGATTGATAACTGAGATGCCCTTTGGGGATGACACTAGGATTTTTACCTCCCCTGTAAAATCTGGATCGATCACCCCAGGGTGGACAATAAGGCCTCGCAGGGTGGAAGAGCTTCTGCCTAGAAGTAGTCCTACTGTGCCCTCCGGTGGGCCCCCGTGAAAGTCGGAGGGCAGTGCCTGCACTCCCATTTCTGGGGTTAAGACCAATCTGGTGGCGGCACAGATGTCAAGTCCTGCTGAGCCTGAGGTGGCTCTTCTGGGCCTGTCGGTGGGTACAATTGTCTCGGCACTTGTGGCAGCGTCATAACCGCCCCGTACATTTGATTCGGGCCCCGGGGGGACGGGCCCTGCTTCCCGTTTTTTGCATTTCCCCAATTATTTGTGGGAAGGATGTTTCCTTCAATATCAGCCACAGAGCGACATTCGCTAGCCCAGTGATTTCCTTTTCTGCACCTCGGGCAAAGTTGCGGTTTAGGGCCTCCCTGCAATTTAGCCAAGGGTGCTCCTTCTGGCCTTACAAACTTAACTGGCTGCGGCTGTTTCTGTCCCCCCGCTTGGGTCCCTCGTTTTGGGCAATCCCTTTTCAGATGGCCTTCCTGGCCACACAGGAAGTACCCTTTGGGACGAGTCCCCCCAGCGCCTTGTAAGGCCTGTGCGAAGGCGGCGGCCATAACTTGACCTTGGACCATTGGTCCCGAGATGTCTCTGCAGACTTTAATATACGCTGACAAATCCTTCGCCCTCCAAGGCCTAATGGCTTCCCTGCACCATTTATTAGCATTCTCAAAGGCTAGCTGCTTGACCAATGGCATAGCTGCGTCCGCGTCCCCGAACATTCTGCCTGCTGTTTGCATTAATCTGTCCACAAAGTCTGCATAAGGTTCATTTGGTCCTTGTATCACCTTGGACAGTTGCCCCTGTAAGTCTCCTGCCCCCCGCAGAGTCTTCCAAGCCCTTAAAGCTGCAGTTGCTACCTGCTGATACACTCCAGGTGGATAATTGCTCTGTGCATGGGATCCGAGGTATTGTCCTGTGCCTGTTAACATGTCTATGTTCCATTGAGGATTACCTGCGGCTGTATTTCTCCGCGCTGTGTCCTGACAGTTATCCTGATTTTGGATCTTCCACTCCAAATATTGACCTCCGGTCAAAACCGCTTTAGCTAGGTTGCCCCAGTCCTCAGGAGTGAGGAAAAGGCTCCCTATAGTTTCTACCAGGGACACAGTAAAGGCAGCCTGGGGCCCATAAGACATGACTGCCTCCTTTAATTGCTTTACTAGTTTAAAGTCCAGAGGTTGGTGATATCTCTGTTGATTCTGATCCTCCATAACGGGGAAAAACCCCCTTTCTGGACCAAGAACCTCCCTCCAGTTTTGAGCAATGCAAGTTGGACAATGGCAAGTTCTGGAACAGCTAGATCTATAAGGTGGAGGCCACTCATAAGGTGGAGCGGTTGGGCCGGGATGCGGAAGAGTAGGGTCCACCATCGCTGTAGCTTCCACTTTTAATTTTAACTGTGCCACAGCTTTCTCTTGCAATTTTAACTCCGCCATGGCCTTCCTTAGTGCTTCCTCTTTTTTCTCAAGCTGTTTTTTAAGCTCCTCTAAGGCCTGTAGACCTTGTGATTCCTCCCTTCTATTTTCCTCCCTTTCTTCTATGTCATTTAGCTCACTCTCTGAGAGCCCTTCTGAGCTTTCACTTTCGGAATCGGAGTCTCGTGAGGACCCTTTACGGGACTCCTCCTTCACCTGCTCAAAAACTTCCTCTCCCTGTTGCACTGCTTGCCTTAAGGGCTCTCGTGTAGATTGTAAGCAGACCCTCACCAAAGACCACACGGCAAGAATTCCAGGTGCGATATTTGGACTGCGCCTGAGATCTTCCCCTAAATGCTCCCATTGCGGAATATTCAGCAGCCCCTCCTCTAGGAACCAGGGAGCGACCTCCTCCACCTCTCTTAAAAATGAGCGGGCCGTTTTTGCTTTTAAGGGTGTGCCATTTGCCTTAAGAAGGTCCCTTAACGGCCCCTCCATTCTATACCTAGCCATCTCGTTTCCCATTCCGGAAACCTTTACTCTTCTCGTCCCTAAGGAACTTCCCTGTCACAAGACAGAAATGGGTGCACTCTTACCTTATCGTTGCCTAGCTCCCGTGTGTCCTCCCGCCACGTAAGCGTTCCCGGGTTTCGGCACCACGTGTCGCTCTCACCATCAAGAACGACCCGGGGGCACACAGGGTGGCAAGCTTCTTTATTGCGCTCTCCTGCGCCGCGATCTGGGGGCAGCCCTGTCCCTGGGACGCCCCGCTGGAAGCAGCCCCGTCCGGGGCCCCGGGGGTCTCCGCCAGGCGCACCACGCCACAGCGCCGGGAACCCGTGCTGGTCCACCGCTCCCGGGGCCCCGCAGCTCCTCCCCTACACGGAAGTTCATGCACATATATACGGTTTGTAATAGCCAATGAGCAGCCCTATCATGCAGCGCGCGCATGATCATTCCCTTCCACCACCTAAGGGTCCCGCAGTGTTCATTCACCTCTTACATAAGCTGTCAGCCAATCACATCTTGTTCCTCAAAAGCGCATGCGCCATTTTGCTCTTAATCTGCCAGCGTGGCTCCCGACACTCTCCCTCCTAGCCAGCCTTTAATAAGCCCCGTTTTTCACTCTCGCCATCTTCGTGTGTGAAGTGATATCTCATTGTGGCTTTGGTTTACATTTTTCTATGACTAAGGATATTGAGTGTTTTTCATGTCATTTGTATGTCCTTTTTGAGGAAATATCTATTCAAGTCCTTTGTTTACTTTTTTTTTAAATTAAATTCATTTATTTTCAGCATAACAGTATTCATTATTTTTTCACCACACCCAGTGCTCCATGCAATCCGTGCCCTCTATAATACCCACCACCTGGTACCCCAACCTCCCACCCCACCCCCGCCACTTCAGATTGGTTTTTTTTTCCAATTTATTTATTTTCAGAAAAACAGTATTCATTATTTTGTTTACTTTTTAATCAACAGTCATCTTATTATTGAGTTGTTGGAGTGGTTTATACATTGCAGATACAAGTCCTTTCAAAAAGATTTGATTGATTGATTGATTATTTACTTATTGTAGAGAACAGGAGTGCGGAGTCAGGAGAGGAGCAGAGGGAGAAGGAGAAGGAGGGGGAAAGGTTCCAAGCAGGCTCAGTACTCCGTGTGGAGCCGGTCAGCAGGCTCCGTCTCACGACCGCAAGATCACAACCTGAGCCGAAACCAAGAGGCGGACGCTTCGCCAGCCAAGCCCCCCGGACGCCCCTCGGGTATATGTTTTGAAAATGTTTTTCCCATTCTGTAGGTTGCGTTTTAATTTTCTTAATGTCTCCTTTGAAGCACAAACATTTTTAATTGAGTTACAGTCTAAATAATCAATTTTTTCTTTTGTAACTTGTGCTTTTTGTGTCATTCAAGAAACGATTACCTAACTCAGAGTCATAAAGATGTTTTCTTATAAGGGCTTATAGTCTGATCTCTTCCATTTAGGTCTTTGGTCCAGCTCAAGCAACTTTTTGTATATGGTGTGAGGTGGGAACACAACTTCATTCTGGTGCACGTGGACATCCAGTTGGTACAACCACCATTTATTGAATGGATTATTTTTTCCCTCATTGAATGGTCTTGGCACCTTATTGAAAACCAACCAACTGCAAATGTAAGGGTTTGTTTCTGGGTTCTCAATCATGCTTCACGGATCTATATGTCTGTCCCTCTGCTGGAAGCACACTGATCAGATTATTGTAACTTTGTAGTCAGCTTTGAAACTGGGAACTGTGAGTCTTTCAAAGTGATTTTATTTTTCAAAATTGTTTTGCAATTGTGAATCCATTGAATTTCCATATGAATTTTAGGATCATCCTATCAATTTCTACAAAAAAGTTGGATGATATTTTAATGGAAATTGTGTTGAATTTGTAGATCATTCCAGGGAGTATTCCCATCTTAATACTGTGTCTTCCCATCCATGAGCATGGGATATCTTCCCACTTACTCACATCTTCTTTCATTTCTTTCAACGGTGTTTTGTAATTTTCAGTGTACAAGACATTCATATCTTTGGTTTTCAACAGGTGCCCTTGGGCAAAATGCTTTTTGCAGTATATAAGGTGTGAGTCAGAAAAAAGCGAAAACAAGCATTGTGAGTAGGGTTGTCCAGGAAACTTCCATACTGGTCAAATACTAATTCTCTAAGAATGGTATCTCGGGGAGGTCAAAACACATGCTGCCCCTCTAGGGGCTATTAGCCTGCTTGTCCTTTCAACACTATCGCTATGTTATTTCAAGGCCGCCGTGAACCTAGGGAAAGAAGAATGGGAATAGAACTCCCCAGTGCTCACATTCTTACTGAGATTTGGTGGCTTGACTTGAATAAACACTTTTCAGATTGTTGCAAGTTTTCACCGATTTTCAGAGCCCTGTAAACGTTGATTTTGACAGTTTTTGCCAGTGTGAGCATTGTTTTTACACGGTAGCAAGTTTTCAGAGCTCCTTACTCTGCCTTTCTTACCGATGTCACTTGATAACTGCCATGCCATGGCCATCACATGATGAAAGCTGACATGGGCCAAAGTCCTTTCTCCCCATCCTTTTGTATCCTCTCAGTACTGAGTACTGATTCCTCACAACAAGATCCAAGAAGACAAGGAGACTACCAGGATAAGTACTCTCAGGGAAAGATCAGGGGCGGAATAGGCTGGAAGAGGAGGGGTCTCACTTTACTCCTGACGGAACACTTCCAAAGCTACCACTGAGCCTGGCCTCACCATATCACCTCCAGTGCGGACAGCCAGCTCCATTGTCTGGTGGCTTGGTGGCTGGTCACACAAGCTGAGATGAGAATCCCGAGCTCTGAACCCCGTGACACTGTGCCTCTATCTTTAACACCTGCTACCGCAGAACCTGTGACCCAAGCCCTGGGACAACCGGGTCCTTGCTTGGTTCCGCAAATAGCCCAGTGCAGGGTAGGGAGGAAATAAATCCTTGTTAAGAAGGCAGTGCTTTGAAAGCCACATTTTCTTGTCATGGATTTGTTAAATCCTCTGCTCCTTCTGGACCTATCTCGAAAAAATGTATTCCAATAAAACAGATAATCCAGAAACTTAGTCCATAATACTGCCACTAGAAACCAATAGGAACCACATGTCCACTTTTTAAAAATTGGGTAACTGTGGGAGCACCTGGGTGCCTCAGTCAGTTAAGTGTCCTACTCTTGATTCAGCTCGGGTCCTGATCTCAGGGTTGAGGGATCGAGGCTCACATCAGGCTCTGTGCTCTGTGCCGAGTCCGCTTGTCCCTCCTCCTCTTCTCCTCCTCCTGCTCTCTCTTCTCTCTCTCAAATAAATAAATAAAATCTTTAAAAAATTAGGGGCGCCTGGGTGGCTCAGTGGGTTAAGCCTCCATCTTCGGCTCAGGTCATGATCTCAGGGTCCTGGGATCAAGCCCCGCATTGGGCTCTCTGCTCGGCAGGGAGCCTGCTTCCTCCTCTCTCTCTGCCTGCCCCCCTGCCTACTTGTGATCTCTTTCTCTGTTTGTCAAATAAATAAATAAATAAATCTTAAGAAAATCTTCAAAAAATTAGAACACTATGTAGAAAAGTACAAATATAAAATAAGCAAAATAATGGAAAAAGCAGATCCCATTTGCAATAGTAAATAAATAAAATAACTAAGAAGATACAATTTAAAAAGTGTAATGCCTACAAACTCTAATGAATGAATATAAAAGACCTAAATAAATAAAGAAACATACCACTCCTGGTTGAGAAAACTCAGCATTATGAAGGTGTTACTTCTTAGTCAAATTTAAATCTAGAAGTCTCATGGAATCCCAAGGCACCATGCTAATTCTCAAGTTTATCTTAGTGAGAAAACAGAAAACAATTGCCAGAAAAGTTTTGACGCAAAAGAGCTTAATTTTTTACAAAACGTATAAAGTTATAGAAATTTAAAAAACATGGCATGACTATACTCAGCAGCATGTGTCTCCTAGGGGAGTAATTGTATATGTGTCCAAAGAAGATTGAACTGTCATTGTTTGTAACAATAGAAAGGAACAAATAACATAAATGTATTAAAAAACAAAGTGATTAAATTTAAGATATTTGGGGGGTTGATGAAATATATAGAGAGATATACATATGTATACAACATATAACAAGAAAAGAAAAGTCACCAGTTAAAAAGTATAAAAGGCAGAGAAATGGAAACTTATCACTTAAAAGTTTCAACTATTCATTAATTGAAGCATATGAAAATGCCATTTTCATAAGACAAAAGTGATTCAATATCAACCATTTTTATTGGATCTATTTATATATCAATGAATGCATTAAAACAGAAAAGTTATACATCATATAGTTAAAAGTTGTTACTTCTGAGAGAAAGAAATGAGCAGGGTACAAGAAAAAGATGTATTCTGAGTTTTAACATTCTTCAAGAAGTGTTCATGTATAATACATGTAAGTTTTTAAGATAAAATTAATGCCCGGGGCGCCTGGGTGGCTCAGTGGGTTAAAGCTTCTGCCTTCAGCTCAGGTCATGATCTCAGGGTCCTGGAATCGAGTCCCGCATTGGGCTCAGTGGGGAGCCTGCTTCCTCCTCTCTCTCCCTCTGCCTGCCTGCATGTGATCTCTGTCTGTCAAATAAATACATTTTAAAAAAATAATGCCCAATCACATAGAGATCTTATAAACCAGTAATAAAGGTATAATGATCATGAAAAGTAAATAAAAAGCACTAAAGGAAGAACAGAAATGCCATCAAATGTACGAAAGAATGAGATTTGTTGCTCAAAAGTGCAAAGAACAGATAAAATACCCAGGGCTCGCAAGGACGTGGCAAGATTCATACACACTCACACACATGCACACTAGTTCAATCTTCCTGGAAGCAATTAGATAATCTGTATCAAGATACTTTAAAAATGTAGGCCAAGTGTCCCGCTTCCTGTTAGAAAGTAAACCATCATGACTGATCAACCCTCTTCTGATAACAACAGAAAACACTGACATGCAAATAGGCAAAAATAGGAACCCAAGCAGAGCTGTGGAGATGAAGACGTCAAAATAGTGCAGTTCCAGAAAGTGATGAGCCCCTCCTGGCGGACACGTAGCCCCTTTTCCCCGAGTGCATTTCCAAATCTGAACATAGAAAAAGGGAGAACAGACTTCTTATGGCAGAAGGACTCTCCTGGGGTACAAAGAGACATGAAACCTTTAACCCATGCAGTGGGTTGGCATTAAGTTAGAATTGAAGGGTTCTCAAACACCAAGTTAGCATTTTCTGCTCACTGGGGCCTGTTTGAACCCTGTGCAAGGAGAGAAAAGTGGATCAGGTAACAGTCCCGTTGAGCTGGGGAGACAGAGCAGAGTCTGGGAAGACTGAGGCCAGAAGAATTTTCAAGGCAGAATTCCAGAGAAGAAGGATCTATGCAAAGAAAAAGCTCCAGAACACTGGATAGGGGCTTTGAATCTGTGGCTGAACACTGAGTTGGGCGTGACTACCGTGAGTCTCCAGCAAGATGGCCGACGGGCTCCTAGGTCACTCCGAGCTGTGAATACTTTAGACAAAATGTGAGCACAGAGAGAGAAGTTCAGGATATTAAAATGGGTTAACTGGAATTTCTAGAACAAAAAATACAATATTCAAAATGAAAAATTCACTGAATGGATATAATAGCATCTCAGACACTAAGTAAAGGATCAGTGAACCAGAAGACATAGTAACGTAAAATACGGAAACTGAAGCAGAGAGAGATTTAAAATACTGAAAAAAAAGAATGAAGTGTACCCTAGTAACCAGTGAGACAACATCTGGATGTCTAAGATAATCAGAGCTCCAGAAGGAGAGAAGAGAAAAACTCTGAAAATTATTTGAATAAATTATGGCTAAATTTTCCCCAAAACTAGATAAAAACTATAAATTTATAGACAAAAAAAATTTCCACAAACCCAAGAAGGATAAACACAAAGAAAACCGCATTAAAGCACGTTGTAGTCAAATTGCTAAAAATCAGTGACACAAAGGCAAAGTATTAAAAGCAGACAGAGAAAAAAAGACCCATTACTTCCAGGGGACAAAGATAAGCATTCAAACATATCTCTCAGCAGAAACAATGCAAACCAGGAGACAGTGGAAAGACATCTTTAAGGGGATGGAAGGAAGAAAGCAATGAAGTCTATATTCAGCAAAAATATCTGTGGCCGACGGAACAGTTCCCCAGAGCCATCCACACCAGAATCCCCGGAGCCCGTGAACCTGGGAGGGTTACCCAACAACCAGGAATTAGCTTGCATGTACAACCACGATGGCTGAGCAGTCCACCTGAAGATAGGGAGACGATCCTTGATTCCTCCCAGGAATCCAGTGTAATCGCAAGGGTCCTTAAAAATGGGAGAGGCGGCAGAAGAGATCGGCGGACTCAACTCTCTGTTCTTGGCTTTGAAGATAGAAAAAGGAGGCCCAGGGGCTCCTGGGTGGCTCAGTCGGTTAGACTCGATTTCGTCTCAGGTCATGGTCTCAGGGTCTTGAGATCCAGTCCCAAATTGGCTTGTACGGAGTGTGGAATCTGCTTGGGATTCTCTCTCTCTCTCTCTCTCTCACTCACTCTCCCCCTCTGTCCCTCTTCCCTCCTCTGTCTTAAAACAACACAAAAAGGAGGGAAAAAAGGAGGCCAGGAGCTGAGGAATATGGCAGCCTCCAGAGGCCAGAAAAGGCAAGGACACGGATTTTCTTCCCTAGAGCTTCAGAAGGGGCACAGCCCCATCAACACCTTGATCTTGGCCTGGCGAGACCCTTGCTGGATTTGTAACCTAAAGAGATGGAAGAAAAAAATTTGTGTTGGTTTAAGCCACCAAAAAAGTTATTCAAAAGGCTCATAACCATCTGAAAAGTGCTTTGTTTCATTATTTATCGAGAAATTACACATTAAACCATGATAAGGCATCACTACACCTCCACCCAGTGATTGCAGTGAAACCCGTGTTGGAACCACCGGATGCCCAGACACGGCTGGGGGTTCCTGGGAGCTACGGGCCGGCTCCTGGGCATCACGCGCTGGACGCTGGTGCTCGTGCCCACGCGAGGATCGCACGACCATTCACTGCGGCCCGACGCCGGGAACAGGGTGCACATGAGCTGAGGTGCGGCCGGACGTTGGAACCACAGAACCATTCGGAGGCTGACCCGCAGACACACACAGCACAGCCGGTGGCCGAAGCATGGTGCTGAGCGGTGGGAACCGTACGACCCACGGCAGGACCTCACACGGGAAGTCCCAGCATGGGTAGAACCGATGGGTGGTGATGGAAAGGGGGGCACGGCCACTTGGAGGGGGCAGCGATACTTCCCGGAGAGTCTCCTGATCTGGGGGTTGCCCAGGTACACCCAGGATTGCGCCTTTTTTTTTTAGTGGAAATTAGACCTTAATTAATTAATTTTTTTGAAGATTTGATTTATTTATGTAACAGAGAGAGGCACAGCAAGAGAGGGAACACAAGCAGGGGGAGTGGGGGCGGAAGAGGCAGGCTTCCTGCCGAGCAGGGAGCCCCATGCAGGGCTCAATCCCAAGACCCGGACCATGACCTGAGCCGAAGGCAGACGCTTAATGACTGAGCCTCCAGGATCCTCTGATCTTGATTTTAAAATGGACACAAACAGGGCACCTGGGTGGCTTAGTCAGGTAAGCTCCTGCCTTCAGCTCAGGTCACGATCCTAGGATCCTGGGATCGAGTCCCTACTCAGTGGGGGGTCTGCTTCTCTCTCTCTCTCAAATAAATAAATAAAATCTTTTTAAAAAATAGGCACAAACATCCCCAAAGAGTTCATTCCTTTGAAAGCCAGGAACTCTTTTTTTTTTTCCAATTTATTTATTTTCAGAAAAACAGTATTCATTATTTTTTCACCACACCCAGTGCTCCATGCAAGCCGTGCCCTCTATAATACCCACCACCTGGTACCCCAACCTCCCACCCCCCCGCCACTTCAAACCCCTCAGACTGTTTTTCAGAGCCAGGAACTCTTTTGAGGACTATTTGCCAGGGAATTAGTTTGAAATATAAGCATTTAGTTGAATTTTGGAGGTGATGTGAAAGTCCCACATTCCAGGAAACCTCCCATCATGAGGAAACACAGGACCATCAGGAAGGATGGGCTCCAGGCTGGCAAGGGGGTGGGCCAGGGCCACCGGGTGCCCCAGCTCCCTGAGGAAGGCCAGCACTCAGGATCCCCAGCCAGGTGGGCCAGGCTGCGGTGGCGGAGAGATCGTGCTCATAGCACCGACGACACAGCCTGTGTGTGACCGGGGGACCCAACAGTGACCAGCGGGATGAACCCCCCATGCTGGGCACAGTCTAGGGAGGCTCGCTGGGGACCGGCCGGTGTGGCTGGGGGTGCACGGGCCTGGTGCCGGCTCCACCCCACCCCCGGCTGGGTCAGGGTCAGGGCCAGGGCCAGGCTCCAGGTTGGCAGTGACAGCTTAGGGAGAGCCTCATGAACGAGGGGCCCGTGGCTTGGACGCAGAGCCAGGAGGACCCCCGCGCAGAGGGCCTGGGCTCACGAGGACAGAGGAGCGGGAAGACAGGATAGCCACTCCGGCATCCTGGTCCCGGTACCAGTCGTGGGACTCAGAGGTTCCAGGCGGACCTGTCGTGGGAGGCCCGGGAAGCCGGTAGACCCCCACGTCGCTCATCCCTGGAGGCCATGAAGGGTCAGACAACCCTCTGCTGACCCAGGAAGGGGACATACAACTGGGCCTGACGTGGCCATCACGGGAACCCCACCCAACTTGTCCCCGGGCTCCCATCCCCACCTGAGAAACTGGAACCTTTGATAAAGTGGAAACGCATTTCGGTGGAGAAAGGACGTGTTTCCAGAAAGTGGTGCTGGACATCGGGTCGTCCCGTGCAGAAAGAAAACAAAAGGACACCACCCCCCACGCGGGGAACTCAGGGGGGGTCACGCCCCTGGACGTGTACACAATCCTCAGCAGAAAACGAGGCGGCCCGTACAACCTCGTGTCCGACCGACTCGTGTCCGCACGACCTCGTGTCGGACGAAGAGCCCTGCACACAGCACCGAAAGCGGGACCCATGAAAGTGGGAACCGACACGTCGGACCCCATCGAAACGGAACACGTTGCTCTCTGAAAGACACTACTAGGAAATCAGAAAGGCAAGTCACAGACTGGGACAGAAGGACCGTAAGACGCCCCCCGACAAAGGACGGGTGCAGGTTACACAAAGAACTCTCAAAACTCAGAATAAGAAAGCAAACAGCCCAACTAAAAGGAGCGGTCACCGGGGAACAACAGGGTTGCAGGCGAGCCCAGGAAAAGGTGTCCGACGCCACTGCTCATCAGAAAATGCAAATTAAAGTCCCATGAGTTAGCACCATGCACCACACAGAATAGGGAAAGTCAAGAACAAAACAGCAGGAAATAAGCCTCTGACAGCACCCAGGCTTGGGTCGCAGGGTGGCCGGAACCCTCGCCCGCGGCTGGTGGGACACAGTTTGGGACAGCCCCTCCTAGGGATTAATAAAGAAATTAAAACCTGAGTTTACAGCAAAAACCTGGCCGTGAAGGTTCACGGCAGCAGCGCTCATGACCACCAAAAACGGAGAGCCCTGATGTCTCGGCCCAGCTCTGGGCTTCGGCACAGCCCACGCCAACAGCCGGGGGACGGGCTGGGCGGGAGAAGCCGGGCTCCGGCAGGGCCAGGCCGCGGGGACCAGGTCCGTGGTTGCCAGGTGGGGGGCACTGTTTGCTGCGAAGCACCAGGAATGTGGGGGCTGGGGGGACTGTTCTCGGCCCTGAGGTGGGGGTCACACAGTTTCAGGCACGTGTTATTGCACGAAGATTTAAAAATAAATGTTTAAAAAGTCCAGTAAAAGAGAACACTCATTTAAATAAAGAAGGCGGATGCTCTCAAGGCAGAGTCGGCTGCATAGACGGTCCCCGTCCACCCCAGGAAATGAGGCCGTTTGGGGTCCCTGGGACAGTCCGCGGAGACCGCGGGCTCAGCAGAAACAGTGGCTTTGCGGATTTGAACACTCTGACAAGGAAGGGTTTGCGGAGGCTCCCACCAACCGCGTGACCCGAGGGGCTGCGGTTCAGTTTTGTGCGGTGAGGGTTGGCGTCGCCAGGGCCCCCAGCAGCAGCCCGGCCTCGAGGCGCTGCACGGGTGGGAGCCCCCGCGCGCTCCTCCTGGGTGTGGACTGGCCGCCTCCGGAGCCTGCCCGCCTTTGAAACGGTCTTTCCTTCAGGGTCCAAGGGAGAGGTGGAGGCGGGAGTCCCATCCTGAGCATCACATAACCTCCCCTAGGGCTGCCAGCCTGAGTACTCCCATCGTGGCCCGTGGCCTGCAGCCCAGGACGATAGACCAGACAACCAGGGCTCCAGGCGAGGGTAAGTCCAGGGCCGAGCACAGTCAGTCCCACAGCGAAGGGTGTGGAGTCGGGGGCAGTGGTGCCGACTACAAGGGGGACAGAAGGGGCCAAATTAGTTGTCCTAGAGACGGAGTTCCAGCTGGGGCGCGGGGAGGGAGAACGCCCGAAACGGCCCAGAGGGGACCAGGAGGCGAGCCTGTGGCAAGTTTTGTGCTGGGGGTGAGGGGCAGCTGGTGAGGCGACCCTCGGGGGGCCGCTCTGCCTGCACCCACTGGCCTGGGTGGGCTGAGTTGAGATGGGGGGGCTCGGTGCCCCTCCCGGGTGTGACTTCCAGAACCGTGGCTGGAGCAGAGCAGGCAGGGCAGTCTCCTGGCTTCTGCCCAAAGGACAAAACTCAGATAACCAGACTCCGAAATCGTCACAAGTCTGCCCCCTCCCCCAGTTTCCCAAACCATTTCCAAACCGCAGCCCAGTCTGGCCATCATCCCGTGAAGCATTCGACTTCCGCGGAAAGCTGCGGTCAGGGGGCAGGTCTCTCGGCCTGGACAGGCTACAGATGGCTTCCAGCAGGCCTCCCACGCTCAGCCGCAGCTCCTGAAGGACCGTCCTCGGCTTCGCAGCAGAGCCTCGGCTCTGGGGGCTCCAGCTGCTTCCTCAGGGGAAAGGAGGCTCGCTGTGGAGATTGGGCTGTGGGCGTCAGTGGAAGGGGGTCTGGGGAGAGAAGCCTCAAGAGGAAGAAGGAGCGACCCTAACAGCTGAGCAAACGGACCACAGAGAGACGCTGGGGTGGGGGGCGGCAGAGGGGGCTGGGCCGTTCCACGGGGAATGATCCGTGACGGAGAGAACGCACGGGGCCTGCCGTCCTGAGCCTGTAGTCAAAGGGGTGATGGGAGCCAATCAGACAATCTCTAAATGGAGAATTCCAGAGCGTGGGGCCTGGAGCAGTGGCCAGGGGTCTCAACGGGGCGAGAGCATTCCACCCCAGTGATGGGCTGAGGCGGCCTGCCCACGTAGACACCGTAACCCAGAGAGCGGCCCTCCCCTGCGACACAGGAGCCCTGTCCCCCCGGCTGCCTGAGCCAATCCCAGCCATTTCCTTCTTCATGCTGAGGAGAGGGAGCCGCGGCTGTACCCACGGCAGGTCTCGGGGTTGCACCAGGCTGCCCAGGGATGTGCCCTGCCCCACGGCACTGGCCACCTGTGGCCAGGAGGATTCGGTTAGGAGTGTAGTCTGTCCCTCAGTGTGCCCGTTCATGTTCCTAGGGGAAAGGGACCCCAGCAGGTGCACAGGAGAGCTGTAGAAACATGAATGAATAGGGAGGAGGCTGGTGGTCAGCGAGGGGCCTGTGATGGCATCAGAATGTCTGAAGTTCTTGGTTCCTGGCCCTGGTACTCCCTGGCCCCACCTTGCTCGGGGCCTCATGGCCAGGGACAGCTCATTCCTAAGCAGTCCTCACGTCCTCAGAAAGTTGGCCTATGCAGACCTGTCCTGTCTTGTTAGGAGCTGGCCAGATGGTACAGAGGGACTGGGGCCTCCGAGAGGCACCGGGACAGTCAGCATTAAACCATGTCCCTCAGATGCGAAGTAGCCTGGAGACAGCAGCAGCCAACCTGTGAGTCACGAGAAAGTGAGTGACCTAGATCTCGCTATGGACCCAGTGAGTCACCAAGCAGCAGAGGAGGCCCCAAGTCCCCACCCAGCAGAAACCGGGAGCCCGGCCTGAGGCCCCGGGCCCAGCTTCCCTCCTGTCTCCAGAGGCGCACCCACTGGCGGACCCCTCAGCAGCTCCGTCCCGCAAGCAGGGCTCACCCCCAGCCTCAGGATGGTCTTCCCACGGCCGCACCCACACCCCAGGGCATGCCAGAGCTCATGTGGACTTCGCTATGTCTTCAGGAATTTAGGCACCTGGTTGCTAAACACAGCATTATTTAAAAATCAAATTATAGGGGCACCTGGGTGGCTCAGTGGGTTAAGCTCGGGTCATGATCCCAGGGTTCTGGG
The DNA here is from genome assembly GCF_020171115.1 of Neogale vison. NCBI lineage: Eukaryota > Metazoa > Chordata > Mammalia > Carnivora > Mustelidae > Neogale > Neogale vison. The sequence goes on along the minus strand of NC_058096.1, from coordinate 570,909 downwards.
ATCAAGCTCCGCATCAGGGTCTCTGCTCAGCAGGGAGCCTGCTTCTCCCTCTCTCTCTGCCTGCCTCTCTGCCTACCTGTGATCTCTGTCAAATAAATAAATAAATAAATAAAATCTTTTTTAAAAATCAAATTATATAAACTTATAATCAAATAAATTACCTCAAACACAATTAGCGAATATTCAGAGTCCCTCACTTCCTCACCACGTGACCCTAGTTTATGAGCATCCGTGCTTCACACGTGTTGGGGGGGGGATACCTTATGCTGCCACCAGCCCGCCCCTGCCCAACATGAGCTGGCCCGTCCTACACCCCTGCGCTATCTCACCACACGCTGCTGCTGTAGGCCTCACCCACCTCCCCCCAACCCTGTCTCACCCCCCGTAGAGGCTCTTGGGGCAGAAACTGCCCCAGCATTTGGAGGCATACGTGGGAAGTTGACTAACGTGATGCCCATTGACTTTATCTGTTTAAAGCTGCCTCCTTCCAGATCAGTGATGAGAAAAGGGGTCATTCCTAACTCAAGCCCTTCGAGTCACCACATGTGGTCCCAGTGACCTGGGAAGAGTGGCCACACCCACCACAGGAGCGAAGGACTAGCACCAGTGGGAGCTACTGCACATACCCAGAACCTGGGACTTCTGTTGTCTCCTCCATTTACTTGGTCAAACTGACTGAGCTGTATCTTGGAAAATAAAAATTAGCCCACTGGGGCTCCTGCAGCTACTTTTTGCAGAAACTTAAATTCCTTCACATTTATCTCTGCAGACAGGTCTGGTCTGGGGTTTCTGCCAGTACACTTTTCTCCTTCTCAGGCCCACGAAGCTAACGAACTCCAAACAGGAAACAGCTAAATAAATCCAAACTCAGACACCTCACACTCAGACTTCTGAAAACCCAAGACATTAAAGTATCTAAAGAAAAAATATCTGGCTTTAATGCAGCCAGATAAAAATGACACACTCTATTACTTACAAAAGAACAATTGGAATGACTAAAGATTTCTTATCAGAAACCATGGAGGCCAGAAGGAAGTGGAATATTTTTTAAGTGTGGAAAGAAAAGAACATTAATTCAGAATTTTATACACAGAAAAAATACCCTTCAGGAATGAAGATGAAATACAGACTTTCTCAGATAAAGAAAAACTAAAATAATTTGCTCTCAGCAAACATTCCCTAAAACAGTGGTGAAAAAGGTTTTCAGATGTAAGGAAAACTGAGACAGGAAGAGCAAGGAACAGGGTCATGGGCTTCTTCTCCACTTCGGTTCTGTGCAATATGTTAGATGATTAAAAGCAAATATGTGATATTGTCTTACTGAGTCTTCAGCATGTGTGGGTGTTGAACACAAGACAACATAAAGAATGGAGAGCTAGGGGCCTACGTGCTTGTAGGATTTCTACACTTGAAATGGTAAAATACTGATTCTAAGTAAGCTGTGAAAGGTTAAGGATGCATATTGTAATTGCTGGGAAACCACTAAAGGCTTTTTAAAGATATAATCAACAATGCAATAGATAAATTAAAATAGAATGCTAAAAAGTGTTCAAATAACCAAAACAAAAGCAAGAATGAGGAAACAGAAGGATGTTGGAAGAGAATGGAAGAGAAAAAACAAAATTAAAATTGTAGGCCTGAATCCAAACATATCAATAGTTACATTAAAATGTAAGTGGTCGAAATTAAAATACAGGAATTATCAGAATGAATTCTTAAAAAATCACCCACCACCTATGTGCTATCTACAAGAAACTCTCTTCAAACATAATATCTGTAGGTTTTTGTTAAAAGGATGGAAAAAGATACAGTACAAGCAGAAATCAAAACAACTGGGGTGCCCATATTGACAACAGGTCAAGCAGACTTCAGAGAAAAGAAAATTATCATGGATAAAGGGGAAAATTGATAATAAAAGGGTCAACTCGCCAAGAGGACATATTCCTAAATGTGTACCTAACAACACAGCTTCAAATACATGAAGCAAAATTTGTCAACACAGAACTAGAAGGAAAAATAGACAAGTCCAGAATTGTAGTTGGAGACATCAAAACCTCTCTCCCAGAACAGACAGACAGAAAATCAGCAAGGACCCAGGAGAACTGAACATGACTACAGACCAATGGGATCTGACTTGCCCAATCAGAGCAGAATGCGAACAGCTTTTTGTGTTCATTGACATTTACCAAGATAAATGATACTCATAATCATTCAAACACTTTTAGCAGAGATAAGAGAATTGAAGAGTGTGTTCTCTAACCATAATGGAATCAAACTGGGAAAATAACAGAAATCAAAGAAGAAGAGTCCTGAATGCTTAAAAATTAAGCAATATCCTTCTAAATGACCTACAGACCAAGAAAAAGACTCAAGGAAAACTAAATATTAGACTTAACTGAACAAAAATGAAAATACAACATAAGAAAATCTGTGGTGGGCAGTGGAAGTAGTGTTTATAAGGAAATTTATACCACTCAGTGTCTATAGTAGTAAAGAAGAAAGATCTCAAAACAGTAATCCAAGCTTTCATCTCAAGAATCCACTTTAGAAGAATAAAATAAATCCAAATCAAGTAGAAGGAAGAAAAATTAAGAAGAGAAAAGAAACCAATGAGATTTAAAGCAAAACACAATGGAGAAAATCAATGGGAACAAAAGTTGTTTCTTTGAGACAGTTAAGATCCATAAAAATTTGCCAAACAGACCAAAAAGAGAATAGACACAAATTAGTCATGTCAGGAATGAAAGAAGAGATTACAAAATTACAGACCTTGCATACATGAAATAGGCAAATACTACAGAAAACTATGCACACATAAAATCAACAACTTAGATGAAATGAACCATTTTCTCGAAAACTGCCAAGTACCAAAACTCACTCCAGATGAAACAGAAGATCTAAGAAGTTCTGTAACTCTTAAAGAAATTGAAGTTTCAGTTAAAAACCTTATAAAACAAGAAATATCTAGGCCCAGATGGCTTCACTAGTATATTCTCCCGAACATTTAAAGAAGAAGCAACACTAATTCTACTTATTCTCTTCCAGAAAATAGGAGAGAACAGTTGCCAAGTGACTCTATGAGGCCAGCATTATACTGAGGTCAAAACTAGAGAAAGACAGCACACAAGAAAACTGCAAACCGATATTGTCCATGAACAAAGAGGCAAAGTCGTCAACATAATGTTAACGAATTACATACAACAATATATAAAAATAATAAGAAACTATGACCGAATGGTGTTTATTCCAGAAATACAACGTCCTTCAAAAGGTAAATAAACTGTGGTACATCCATAAAATAGAATACTACTCAGCAATAAAAAAGGAAACTATCTTCAACAAGGTAAAAATAGAAATACCGCACAATCCAGTAATTCTACTACGGGGCATTTACTTAAAGAAAACAAAAGCACTAATTCGAAGGGATGCATGAACCTCGATGTTTGCTGCGGCAGTATCTACGTTAGCCGAGACATGGAAGCCACCCAAGTGTCCATCAGTGGACGAATGGATAATGAAGACGTGGTCCACGCACACGTGCACACACACACAATGGCATATTGCTCAACCGTCCAACAGAACAAGATCTTGCTGTTTCAACAATGCGGATGGACCTAGAGGGCATTATGCCAAGTGATAATACTCAGACAGAGAGAGACAAACACCAGATGATTTCGCACATGGGGGAGCGGTGGGTGGATAGGGGAGATAGGAGAAGGGAATGAGGAGGCACCATCTTCCACTGATAGAATAAATGAGTCATAGGGACGAAAAGCACAGCACGGGGACCACAGTTAATGGTCTCGTACTAATGTGCGTGCTGATTCTCCGTCAACGAGAAAGAAAACGTATGGCGCTCCTGGGTGGCTCAGTCGGTTAAGTGTCCAGCTCTCGATTTCAGCTCAGGTTATGATCTCAGGGCCGTGGGATCAAGCCCCAAGTCAGGCTCTGGGCTGAGCCAGGAGCCTGCTCAAGATTCTCTCTCTCCCTCTCCTTCTGCGCCTCTCTCTTCTCTCTCTCTCTGTCAACGGATAAGTCAAGTCTTTAAAAAAGCCCGTCCTACATTTCTAAATGACCCCATGGGGTGATAAACCCCCACCAAGAAGCACTGCCCTGTAAGGACGACTACAGCCCCGAGGACTTGCTTCTGACCGTGCCGCTTGCCCCTGAGACCCAGCAGAGCGGGGCTTCCGAGAGCCCTCGCCACAGCAGCCGGACCCTCGCCCGTCCGCCCACCAGCCACTCCCCAGCCTCCCTCGCAGCCGACTCCTGCTGTCCCCTCATCCTCCTTGCCCTGCAAGGCTCAGCTCCAGAAAAGCCCCAGAGCAGGGAGGGCAGTCAGGTCTGATCTGGAAAGAGCACATGACCCACATCTGGCCAGGAGATGAGGGAGGAATCTGGAACGGCTCCCTGCTCCAAAGAGACATTCCAGAACCAGGCATTCCCAAGCTCGCCCACGGCCCCCCTCGCCCCGCGGTCCCCGGGAGACGGGAGACAGCACGCCCAGGGCCTCCCCCCACCGAGCTGGCCGGCGGCCCAGGGCCTCCCCCCTCTCCTCCTTGACTAACTCCCTTTGCCACAAATGGGAATGAGCCTTGCATAACCAGACATCTGTGAGTGCGAAATCCAGAGGAAATGCCGGCAAACGCCACGGGGAAGTTGGAGGGTTCCCAGAGAGCAAGCCGTCCGCACCCTTCCTCCTGGTCCCGCCCCCGCAGCTGCCGATGGGGGATCCGGGGGGCTGGGCCTGGGGCTCGGCAGATGCTGTTCCAGCAAGCGACGATGTAGATGTCAGATGTCTTCCAAGCACGTTTCATCAAACCTGCTCTCTGCACAACCGTCCACATCGCTTCTGTCCCCGCAGACCTGTTATTCGGGGCGGTCAGCTCTGATTTTATAAATCTGTACATTCTCTCAGCCAGAAAAGTGTTGAATTCAGATGCATATCGGAGACTATGTGTCCCTGAGGAGGAAATGTCGGACCTGCTCGGCGCACGTGGTCTTCCGTGGGTGCCACAGACCGTCACGTTACTTACAACCAAAAAGGCGATGGCCGAGGACCCAGATGGGCTTGAAGTGCCCCCAGCGGGTGGTCGGAACTGGCCGGCAAGGGGAGCCCCTCCCTCCCTCCTCTGCCCAGCTTTGCTCTGACAGCCCCCTCCCAGCCCACCAGCCCTGCAGATGTGTCCCAAGGCGCCCGGACCGCAGGCCTCCCCTGGGCCCTGAGAACCACCCCCTGTCCGCCCGCCCCCCACCGGCTCGCTGCCTCAAGAGGAGCCTGCAGGAGCCTGCCGCTGGGCCTGGACAGACGGAGGACGTGCAGCAGGGTCTGTCCTCATGCAGGGCCCCTGGGGGTGGCCTAATGCAGCCCGGCCGCCCCGTGAGTCACGCAGAGAACATCTGGAACCCCTCAGCCTGCCAGACAGGCAGGCTACAGGCTTCCCTCGGAGCGCCTGCACCCTGCACGGCCAGTGGCCCCGGGACAGGACGGCCTTCCCGGGCCTCGCCTTGGCCCTTCCTCTCCCCTCCCCCTCCCTACTCCTCTTCACCAGCACCTTGAGCTCAGGGGCCTGCCTTCCGCTGCGGGGTGGCGGCCTGGGGAATGGCGGAGAGGGCTGGCTCACTGTGAAATTGTACAGAGAGGACAGAAAATTGTCCCCGGGGGCTCGGGAGCCCCTGACCCCGCAGACAGCCTCCACACCGGGCCTAGCTGGAACCAGCGGGTCTCCCAGGCCGCTGTGGGGACTCTAGATTGGGTCAGGCAGAGAGGAGGCTGGTTATCTGCATCCTACAAAAGGTGACCCGCCCAGAGGTCGGGGCAGGGAACCCTCCAGGGTCCCCAGAAGGCCAGGAGAAGGGGACCCTGGAACTCTCTGGTGGGGCCCGGCCTCTAACAGGGCCCGTGCAGGGGCGGCTGAGGCCGAGGCCGAGCATGTTCTCTGCTTGCCCCACGCCTGTCCTTCCCTCCTTCCTGCTGTCCGGCCACAAGGTGCCCCCTAGGAGACAACTGTGCCAGCTTCCCAGGCAGCGAGTGTGGGACAGTCCAGGGAGAACGCCGGGAAGGAGCCGGCCCTTCCAGTAAGAGTTCCCCTGGCCGCTCCCTCGGTGACTCCCAGTTTCCCTCTCCCCCCACCTTAGGGTGCCTGCTCCCCCAGCAGGGCGTCCCGAAGCTGATCCCGGGGCTCCCTGGGGTGCTCCATAGAAACACCCATTGTCCAGCCCCAGCAGGTGTTCAACAGGCCGTGGCTGCTCAGGGTTTCTGCCCAGCTGGCGACGGCACCCCAGTTCTCCAAGTGGGCTCTGGGGGTGCCAGGCCGCAGAGATCTTTCGGGGGCTCTGTGAGGCCAGTGAGCTGGATAACAACACTACGGGAGATGATGACACTTCTCACCCAACGGGAGATGATGACACTTCTCACCCATGCTCGCTCCGGGCGCACGGTCATTTCGGAGCCCGCACCCGCTGTCAGGTCCCACGTTACAACAGGACTTTAAGAAATGATCCTTGATTTTATGAAGTCCTGGTGTCCTATCGAAAACACCCACGATTATCTGAAAATACCCTCCAAATACCCTCCGCTCTTACTCCACGTCTGTAAGAGGCCAGATTTCCCTCAAGATCTTACCCCAAGCAGCCTGTGTGTCTGCATGGTTGGAGCTCACGGGTGCGTGTGGCAGCCCGGCTCTTCTAGAAACCTGGAGGCGCAGACAGCCCCGGTTGCTTTCCTTTAAGACTTTTTCATTAAAAGTAGATTATGTATATTAACATGTAATGAGTTTATCTTTATTAATTTGAAACGGGCTAATAAGTGAATGTTTTTACATTTCTGTTTTAATTTCGAATATCATAAATATCGACCCATGTAAGCTGGACCCTTAGCCATGCCCCCCCCGTCCTCCTGCTGACCCCGCCCCGCGCCTCCCTCCCCCTGCAGCAGCCCCTTTCCTCCAGTCTGAGAGAGAGAGATCACAAGTAGGCAGAGAGGCAGGGGTGGGAGGGAAGCAGGCTACCTGCCAAGCAAGGAGCCCAATGTGAGGCTGGGTCCCAGGACCCTGGGATCATGACCTGAGCCGAAGGCAGAGGCTTTAACCCACGGAAACCCTCAGGCGCCCCAGTGTGTGACTTTTTACAAAGGTGCATGTAACCACCGCCTCGAGGACAGGACACGTCCCTCACCCCGCTCACTGCTCATCTGCCCCCAGACACTAAAGGTGACTTTCGCCAGCCCTAGAAGATCACGCGAATGGCATCACGCGGCGCGATTCCTCCGCGTCTGACTTCTCAGGAGCACGTCGCTGCTCCCGTGCTGTTGTGGAGGACAGTGCTGGTGTTCGGCCAGCTTCCAGCTGCGCAGCTGCCCGTGGGGGTGGACGGCACCTGCCACCCTCTCCGGTCCACGGCCCAGGATGGTTCCACTTTCTGCCTGTTCTAGAGCTGCTGTGAACATCCTTGTACCACTCTCCACGTGGACATGTTTTTATGTCTTAAGGAAACAGTCAGGAATGGAATGGTCGGGCCATCAGGCAAGCATAGATTTAACTTTATATGAAATTGTCAGTTTCCCAAGTAGTTGTTCCACTCGAAATGTCCCCTGTCAACGTGTTGCCCCACGACCTTGTTGACCGTTGGTACTGTCACCGTCTAACTGCAGACATCCGGGGGGTGCCGCGGTGCCTCACTGTGGCTGTAACTTGCTCAAGCTGACTACGTGAGCCCACTCTGATGCGCAGCGTCCTCTGTTAGTAAAGTACAGCGCATCCTGACGTCAACACCGCGGTCCTAATCATCACAGCTTTCTCCTGAGTCTTAAAACGGTATAAAACCTCCCATTTTGTTCTTTTTTTAGACACTGTTTTCCCACTCAGAGTCTTTGAATTTCCATACATTTCAGAGTCGACTTTTCAATGTCTCAGACAGCCTGGCGGGATCCACTGAGCTCACATGACATCTGGGGCTGAGTTCGGGAGAAGCTCCGAGGTTGAGCACAGAGTCCTCGGGTCCACAGGCGTGGGCTGCTTCTCTGCTCTCTGGTCTTCCTTCGTCTCAGCCGTGAGTCTCAGTTTTCAGTGTGTGGGTCCCACGGGCTGTGCCCCCCACCCCAGTGCCTTGGGGGTCCGTCCTGGAGCTCCCCGCACCGAGGCAGGGAGAGAAAGAGTGGGGAGGATCCCAGGGAGGCGGTTCAGGGGACTGGCTGGACATCACCTCCACCTGCTGTCTGCGGCCACAGCTCGGCCTCCGGACGGCATCCCGAGAGGAGGCCGGGAAACAACGTCCCAGGCCTGTGGCTCGGTACAGCTATTGCTCAACACAAGCGCCCTCTCTGCACTGGGGTCCCCTGGTCACCGAGGGGAGGGTGAGCACCAAGACTGCTCTGCCCCTTCCTGACCTTCCCAGGTGACCCTCGAGGGGTCCGGTGTCCCAAGACCCTTCGGTGATCCTTGATCCTCAGGGCAGGCGGAGGAGACACGGTCCTGCTCCCCTGGGGGCTGCAGAGGCGGTGGGAGTCCTCACCTGCCTGTGGCGGCGCACCTGCCGGAGCCCGAGCCCACAGGTTAGGTTTGTTTGTGATCTTTCCGCACGTCAGTCCTGTACGTGCCCAGGGGCCGTGTCCACACTGTGCCACGTCAGATCGCAGCAGAAAACCCGGAGAAAGGGGAAGCAAGGAAAGAAAAGGCCATTGAAACAAAAAAACTGAGTCAGCACAGCGAGAGATTTCGTTAGCGTTTGTAAAAGCACTAATTATCTCTCTGGCCTGGTTTTCATTAAACTGACCCGCTCTGGCGCTGTTGAACAGTTTTGCGATGTGTGCACGCAGGGCACGCGTGCGTCTGTGCAGAAACAGCCCCTCCGATGTCTGCCCGATCGCTGGGACCTAGCCTTGAAACAGAAAGTCCTTTTTCTCCAGCTCTCAGCTAACACTGTGGCCACACTTGAGGCTCCCTTTTACCAGCTGAGAATCGTCCAAGTTTGCCTTTCACAGGAGGATGCGGAGAACCGCTGGGCCGCGGCCCGCTGGGGGCGTCCCGCGGGCCCCTGGAAGAGAGCCCCGCTGGCCAGAAACTCCCCGCTCATCTGGCGCTTGACCGGGACCTCTTCGGAATGTTTCCATTTATGGCTAGAATTCGGTCTTCCCTGTTTGGTCACAGATGGGAGGGCTGCAGGGAACAGAGAGCATTGCAGAGCCGCTCTCCGGAGCCGGGGCCGGGGGCCTGGGCGGGCAGGGCTCGGGGCTGGGGGGCTGGGCGGGTAGGGCTCGGGCCGCTGCCACTGGACCAGCCCCGCCCGGTGCGCATTGCGGACTCCGGTCACCTACGGAGCGCACGCAGGTCGGGAGTCCGTGCCCCCACAGGGCTCCCTTGGTGCCGTTAGCCGTGCGACCTGCTTTGTCCTGTTTATTCGATGTCTCACGCCCCCACGAGACTGCGAGTCTGTCCAGTCTGGGGAGGAGCAGACAGGGAAGGGTGAGGAGCCCCCCAGACTGGTCACTGCCTCGGCCGAGGGAACCCAGCCGGGAGCACACCCTTGACGGGGTGCTGGGTGACCAGGGTGGTCCTGGACATCCGGAGGCCGGGAGAAGCAGAGCACACTCTGGAAACCAGCCCCCAAACCCCTGCACCTTCTTCGTGCCCTGAAACCTTGCTCCTGTCTCTTCTCCCCAAGGACCCCAGCCCTCAGGGACTGCTTCGTGCTCTGTGACTTGACCCTCCACGTGGCCCTCTCCTCCCTGTCCAGCGCTTGTCCAGGGCAGCAGAAGGCGTAGATAGGGCAGGGACCGTCCTCCACAGCCTGAACACCCAGGAAGGGGACTCAGACCCAAGGAGTCTTCTGTCCTTCTCTAAGCTGTCAGCTAAAATGCAGCCAATTTTCTCCCTTTATGTTAAAGAAAGGCATTCTTTCTTGGTCTCTCCCTCTATCTCCTAGACGGCCAGCCACTCGAGAGCTGGGTCTTCTCCCTAAGCCAGATGCTCAGTAGCGGGGGCGGGGCAGGCAGGGGAAGGACAGGGACAGCATCACACTGTGCGCTTTTGAGCATTAATCTCCTTCAGAGACTTACTTTTGTACCTAGAACCAACACTCCCTCCTGGAAAGAGCAAAGCGTTCCTTTTTGGGGCTTTCCTCATTGAAGTCTGACCTGCCGTCACCACCTGGTAAGTCTGTGTACTTAGGAGACATCCAGATGGCAGCTGGCAGGGCCCTCTCCACTGCAGGCTGGTTCGGGAGCTCCTGTGGCACTCGGCCAGGTGGGCCAGCCGCTTGCATTGATAGCTGCCAACGTCCCACACGGATTTCCACATTCTCCCTGTCGAAATATGGCTTTCAGAAAGTTAAAAACGTGCTTCTCACACAAGTATGGGGTGAAGACGAGGCAGAAATTCTCTCCAACCCATTCACGAGTAGCCAGGGAGACGGTAGGACCAGCTCCGACGGGCCTCAGAGGAGCGGGGACAGTCCACCCATCAGGAAGGACTTTCTGAGGCAGGATGCTGAGTCAGAGACAAGGTGTCCTGTCCCACAGAGGAGTCCGGTCATGACCTGTCCAGTTGTCCTTTCTGCCGGGCGGATTGCTCCCGTATCTCCCAGGAACAGCCGACCAGCCAGCGTGGAGCTGCACGGAAGCTGAGCCCTTAGGCAAGAGTGATGTCGAGCACAGTCCCCCTCATCCCCGGGTGGGCTGGCCCAGCCGTGCCCCAGGGCGACGCAGAAACAGCATGTCAGTCACCTTTTGGTCTTAGTGCCAAGATTGAAATGACCAAAGGCTACAGGCGATGCTGTTGGACCATCCAGGTCTGCCTGACGTGCGTCAGTGGGGGTGCTTGTGCCTTCGCTCATGTCCCGCTTCCGCCCTTCTCTCCCAGGCGCCAGCTCAGAAGCACCGACATTGTTGTCATTCACAATGTTTGCTGATGGTGTTCCATTGAAAATCAGGTTTCCCCGACCCCCAAGCCCATCAAGGACACAGCAGGGCACAAACGGGCCCAGAGAGAGCAGAAGTGCCTCTTCCCGAACTCTCTGAAGGTAGGAGGGGTCACATGGCTAAAAGCATTTGTCAAGGGGCACCTGGGTGGCTCAGTGGGTTAAAGCCTCTGCCTTCGGCTCAGGTCATGATCCCAGGGTCCTGGGATCGAGCCCCATATTGGGCTCTCTGCTCGACAGGGAGCCTGCTTCCCCCCTTTCTCTCTCTGCCTGCCTCTCTGCCTACTTGTAATCTCTGTCTGTAAATAAATAAATAAAATCTTTTTAAAAATTTTTAAAAAATAAAAGCATTTGTCAAAAACTTGGTCACACTCAAGAACTCATTGTGACATGACGCTGTGGGAGAAGGAGCAGCTCCCTGTCCCTGATGTGCCAGCGCATGGCTGAGAAGGAAGAGAACCCGGTTCCAATCCCAGACTCACTGCCCACAGTCCGTAGCCTGGGGCAGGTTACCCACCCAGACTCCTATTCCCATTCGTCACGGGACCTGCCATTCTATGAGAGAAGACAGAGGAAACTGTTTTATTTTGGGGGGGAAGACCCAGGCAGGGAATGCTACAGCATTGAGAGACCTGCCTTTCCCCTTCCAATTCCTTTTTTCCACCCTCAGAAGCGACTTGGCGAAGCTCCCTGCTTCCAGCTCACCCTTCTTTTAGCCGCTCTTTCAGGGATGAGGTGACCGTGGAAAAAAAGAAGCATCATGAGAAACAACTCAGCAAAGCTCACAGTGGAAAATGGGTCACAGGGTGACCACAGTGAGTCATTCTGGATGGGGTACAGCACACACACAACCACCCCACACTGCCTGGGTCCTTGGGAATTTCCAGTGGGAAGTCTCTGCTTCTGACCAAGACAGATGGGTTAGCCTGTCCCAGTGGGAACACTTCAGGAAGTCAATGTTACTCAATTCAATTTAAAATAAACATTTATTGAGCTTTATGAATCCACCTTTGCCAAACACTGTGCCTTATCTCAAAAGGGGAGCCACATAAATCTGGGTGGGATCAGGAAAAGGCTGAGAAATCATTTTAGGTCTTGAAAGTTGGTTGAATTCAGATAGACAGAGACTGTAGGAGAGGCATTTCAGACATCGGGAAGAACCTAAGGGAACCCAGGGAGCGGGACTCGAGTACCATCCCTGGGGAGTGGAGAACATGTGCTGATGGGAAAAGTCCAGCCCTGGATGTCACCAGCTCTCAGATTCGGGCTGCTCTTGGGAGGGGCCATCACCCCACAGTCGGCCCTTTGTGTCAATGCTCTCCCTCCTTCCTGACCCTCCTGGTTCTGTCCTGATTCTACCATAATCCTAGTCTTAGCCTCGGAGCCATCCGTCGGAGCTCAAACCATCTAACTGTCAACACAGACCCTGCCTCTGTGGGGCCGCTCATCCCCACCCCTTCTCCCTTCCCATGCCACGGTAGGCTCTCTGCATGACCCTCATGTTGGCTGTTGCAAGACATTCTCACATTTTTTTCCCAACTCGGGCAGGAAGTGCTCTAGCTCCCAGCTGTCATGATCACTACCTTAAATATAACATGGACTCTGGCTCTGGCTTTCCAGAAAGGCACACTGTCTGAGAACTGGGTTGGAAGTTCGGGGGCAATGGGGGTGAAATGTGACAACTCAGCTCCTGGGCACCTGGGAAACGCAAGTGTTGCCTGTTTGGTGAACAGACATGATCCTATAGACAAGACGTCCCCCCCCCTTTAAGTAGTCAGAGTGTGGCAAGTTCTAATGATGAAAGCTAGAGTGACATTCCGTCTTGTGCCTTCCCTCAGTCCCCTCTCTCCCCACCACCTTCAAGCAGCATCCACAAAAAAGGAAAATGAAAATCTGGAGGAAAAAGAACCAAGTGGAGCCAACAGTTCAGAAGTAAGAACCACTCATTGGTTGATGAAAGCGTCACTAATCCAGCTGCAAGAAGAGCACAGAGGAACGACCAGGCACTCGGAATCATGCCGAATCCTTGGTTTTAGGGGGTCTAAGTCTTCAAGGATAAACCCTCAGACCCCTTAGAAGCCACCAGCAACACCCACGGGTCCTGTTTTCTGGCTGGCCTGCACAGCACTGGTTGGACGCAGGTCCTCCTCCTGGCCCCAGTAGACGCTGTCTTTTCCTTTCCTCATTTTCTATAGCTTTAATGCCCTTTATTTTTTTCAATTATGAGTCGTAATGAGCCCCACATGGGCAACCCACCTCTACCTCGGGCTCCAGAGCAGGAAGTGGGCCGGCGTCTGGCCAGAGACTCTGGGACAGAGGCACCTGCTCCACGCCTGTCACCCAGCTTGGGACCCACGTGTCCTCACAATGCCCCAGGACCTCCCATCCTAAATATGCTCCATATGAGGCCAAGAAAACAAGACCTCCCACCCGGACGGTGGGAGCATCATCCCTGCAGCTCGCACAGGGAAGCCCAGTGTGTGTCCTACTCAAATGTGCCCAGTGGCAGCGGCAGTCCCGCCCCTTGCCAGAAGGCACGTGGGTGCTGAGCAGGTGATGTTCATTGGCCCGCACAGGGACTGCAGATTTGGAGGAGAAAGCCCTGTCCTGGAAGTCACATGGGCCTGAGCCAGGCAGCCCCCCCACCACAAGTTCTAAGGGTCTGGGACTGCGATTTCCTCATTGCTGGCCATGGCCCCTGCCGTGGGTGCCGAGAGTCCTGCCAGAGAGCTTATCCAGGATCCTTAGTGGGAACAAAAGCCCCACTCCCCATCTCTGCTTTCCTCCCACATGGAATGGGGTAGAGACACTCCTTTCTCAGGATTCCCGAAGAAAGCGGGGCCCTGGCAGCATCCGTCACATCAGTCAGAGAGGAGGAACAGCCCAAGAGCTCAGCGGAGGTCAAGTGGGTAAAGAAAATGTGGTATATCCATGCAGCAGAATATTAGCAGTTGTTAAAGGGTGACATACTGATACACACTGATACACACTACAACATGAGTAAACTCCAAAGCGCCACACGAAGAAAACCTGGATAGAAAAGGCACATGTTGTATGTTCCCCTGTATATAGATTTCCCAGAATCCACAAATCCACAGCGATGGAGATCGGACTGGGGTGGGGTACTGTGGGGAAGGGAGCTACTGCCTAATGTGTACCAGGTTTCTTTTGGGGGTGATGAAAGTGCTCCGGAACCAGACAGGGGGTGGTTAGGTGACATTGTGAAGGTACTCGACGCAATGCGCGGTGGACTTTAAAATCGTTAAAATTGCAAATTTTATCCGCAAGTGTGAAGTGGGCTACAGGGAGGGAGAGAGGGAGGCGGGCCTCAGCAGTCTGTCTCCACAGTCCTGGGGTGAAGCCCGGGGGCATCTGAGTCTTTCTGAGGAGCACTCTCCTGCAGGGCATCAGGGACGATGTTGGTGCAGAAGTGTGCGAAGTACTGAGGCCCACAGGGGCCACTAGCCGAGCCCAGGGGCTGCCCAGGGTGACCAGATAGCAGCCAGGCTGAGACCTGCTCACGGGCACACTTGCCTGGCACTCTGCTTTTGTGGTGCCCTTTACTCCGGGTCCTAATGAAGTTGCGGTTCCCACCCTGTTCTGGGCCTCGGACCCAAGCCTGGCCTCCCCACTACTCTGCAAAGACCCAAAGTTGCAACAGGGCCCGTTGGGGCCTGTGGGAGGGATCGAGATGCCCCCCCTTCCCCGCCTGTTGCGTTTGGCTTGCTGCCTTTTCTTTAAGTTCACAGACTCCTCCTTTCCGTCTCCTGATTCTCAGTGTTCGATAGCTAATAGCAATCCCTCCCTTCCTATTTATAACCACCTAATAATGCCCAGCGTCTCTCTGTGGCCCACTAACCCGCCCACTAACCCGACCGCTGACAGTCAGGGCAGTGTTTCCCCTGGGCCTGGCTGAGGCGGGCCTCCCGTGGCTGGCACAGAGACCGAGGGGCAACCGCTCCCCGCCTGGAAAAACCAATTTTCTCTTCCACTTCCCGTGAGTGAGTGTGTGTGCGCCCGGGCGTGGGTGGGTGTGGGCCGCCGGCCGGCACAGAGCACACCATTATTGGAACTCCCTCCTCGCTCCCTGCACACAGACGCTTCTGAAGACAGTTTGAATTTTTGTGGAAAGTTCATTTTTTAATTTTTCCCTCTTGTTTCTCTGGTAACATCAAAAACAAACACACACAGCTGCGTCAAGCTGGCTCCCAGCTCCATCTTTCCAGCAGACACCTACGGCGGGAACGTCAGCAAGACTTGGCCTCCAGAACCTCCAACTGACTCTCGCTTAACCCCCTGCTGCCCGCCCCGCTCTGTTCTCACCCCGCCGCAGAGCCCGCTGCTAACGCCCGTCTGCAGGGCACCAAGGAGAAAGGGCCGCGGCGTCCTTGCCCGCCGTAGGACAAGCTTCTTCTCAGACCTGCGTGGTGGGGAACATCTCTGCTCTGGCGTCCCAACCCTGCTCACGATTTAAACATACGAACGACAACAACACTGCCTTCTTCCTCATCTAACAACCAGAGCTTCTGATGGCCGAACAGGCTCTCTGTGCCTTGAAGCCTGGGATTCCTTGTCTCAAGAAATCACAGAATTTGGTTGCTAGAAAAATATTGTTCCTTTATTCCCAGTGTTTCATTGTAAAATGAAGAAACCAAGGAGCTAATGGGAAGCCGCACAACAAATTAGTGGCAAAGGCAGAAGGAGGAACCCTCACTCCTCTGCCACAGGCCACCCTTCACACCACTTGGCTGGTCCCCACGGGCCGCGAGCTGCTGTACAGAGGGTATGGAAGCCCCCCCGTCTTCCGAGAATTAGCTGCCTTACCAAGGCTGGTTTTTGCTGACTTGCTCTATTTTTGTTCAAAATAAGGAATTCCAAATCTCTGCCCAGTTTTGAAACTCAAATATGTAGTCTTGACAACACAGAAACTTTGCTAACACATATGAGCCTCTTAGTGAAATTCCCCCTTTTACTCATTGATTCGCCAAGGGTGTATTCAACACCTACTATGAGCAGAGCACCGTGCGGTGGCAACAGAGCGTGTAAAAGACCAGGTCTCCGCCCTCAAGGGCTGGAGCAGGTCCTGGCCTCCCAAGGCTGCAGACACGGCTGTGGACAGGCGGCCTGAGCTGTGCGGGCCGTGAATGCCAACAGGTTCACGTGGAAATTTGCACCCTTTCTGCAAGATTTCACGGAGAAAGAGAATCTGTTGCTTTGGCTTCTTGGCAAAACAATTCATTTCTTACATTGCCTCGGGCACCTGGGTGGCTCAGTCGGTTGGGTATCTGCCCCTTCGGCTCGGGTCGTGATCCCAGGGCTCCGTGCTCATCGGGGAGCCTGCTTCTCCCTCTCCCCCGCTTCCCCTGCTTGTGCTCACTCTTTCCGTCAAATAAATAAATAAAATCTTTTTTTTTAATGCTTACATTATTTTAGTCCTACCCAGAGGAAACAAAACAGTAAACCAATTATAAAAACTCCATGTTTTAAAATCCCTGGTGCACGCCCCTCTCTAGGCCTGTCCAATCAGACAAGAACAACAGGCTGTCAAGGTATCTGACTAAAGGTTTGCTAAAGGACACCCGACCGGCACCTACCACACATTCAGTGGCAGTGTAGACGGTGACGAGGGCCGTGTAACTACTGTACAGCTGACAGCCAAGTTTGGGGAAAGAATTTCAAGCAAAAGAGTAATTTGAAAAGCACCGTCTGAGGCTCCCAATCAGGAACCCTATAAAATATCTGGGCTAGAAATTCCCCACCCCCCTCAAAAATGTGTTCAGGCTGGAAGCCGAGGGAGGGGCTGGGCTGCTGCCGGGAGCCTCGCAGCCCGTGGCCCGTTGTATGGACGGCAAGCCCGTCAGGACCCGCTGAGGCTCTCCTCCCGAGATGGGCCCAGGCCCAGGCCCCGGGGCCAAGCAGGGCAGGCCTGGAGGAGCTAGGGGACCGCGACGCCACCCAGGCTCTCCTATCTGTCCTATCAGCCGCGAGGGTGGCCCGGGACTGCTCCTGGACTAGCCGCCTGGCTGCACACAGTTTCTGCTCCCTTCCAGAACCCTCTGCCGCTTTTCCTGCTCTGGGCCTCCTCACGGGTCCATAGTAAATCCTCCTCCCTTCATCCGGCTGTGAAGAAATTCCAGCAGGGCCTACGTCAGTCTCCTCAGGCTCCATCCAGGTCCCGTGTGACCCTAAGCAATGAGCCACCTAAAAACTTCCTTTATAAACACCGAATAAAGAAAATCATGGGCTCAGTAAAAAATGTTCCCATTCTAAGAATGTCCTTCAAGAGGCAGATGCCCTGACGGTTGAGGGACGTCCTGGGGAAACACCCGTGAAGGCTCGGGGGAGCCAGGGCGGGCGCAGGGCGGAGAGGCTGACCGGGCAGGACGCAGGACTGGCTCAGACCGGCGGTGCGCCCCTCACGCACCCCCGGGCATCCACACCCCTAGCTGAGTCCCGGGAGGAGCACCCCCGGTACAGGCCCCCCATCAGCGCTCCGGGGGGCCCGGGGAGGGAGGTGTCGATCCCTTCTGCTTCCCGGCAGCACCCGGCAGGCGCTGCGTCAGCGCCGTCTCCTCCAGGGTCAGCGGTGGGACCACCTAGGCAGGTCTCCACGGCTTCCCGGAGCGTGACTCGAACCTTCATCCTGGAGGAGTGGCTGACGTCAGACCTGAGACCACGTTCTGCAGCTGTTCTCCCCCAGTGGGGGCGGGGGAAGGGGGCGTCTCGGGCACCTGGGACCCTCCTGGGCTTCACGGGTGTCCTTCCCAGCCCCCAAAACCTTGAAGGCCATCCTACCTCCTGACGACCAGAGCACTCGCCCCAGGACTCAGCAACTCCCCTTCTCCTCTGTCGGTCCCTGGACACGGGAGTCTACAGTCCCGTGTTGTCAGCCGTGACTCGTGGTCCAATGGGACCCTTCAGGGACCCGACCTTCAACCCTATAGAGCCCGGAGTTGCAGAAGCAGGAAGCCCAGAACTCCCCGTGGGCCACCCAAAGTGGGGAGTTTCAGATATGCGGTCACTTGCTGTCCCTGGTCGATGCTCTGCTCGTCAAGGCCCTGTTTGTCCTGGGATTCGCTGCTGTGGAGGGCAGGGCTCGGTGCGGAGACCCTCTCCCTCCTCCCACCTGGCCAGCACGAGGCCAGCGATGTAGCCGACCAGCGCCGTGGGCCGCGCCATGTCCAGGCAGCCCAGATCTCCTTGGACTCTGCCACGACAGAAGAACCTGAGACGAAAATGTAAATATATATTTTCATCCATCCCACACAGCCGCAGACGGATTCTCATCGTCTTTCTAGTCCGAACAGAAGAGAACACATTCACCAAATCGTACATCCCGTGTCCCTGAGCTCTTGCTAATCTGCTCTCTCAGCAATACCGGATCCAGAGCAGCGGCTGCGCTTGCCTTCCTGCTCGGTGACTCCTGCAGCGGGTCACAGTCACTCTTGAGGACACATTCAAGCGCTGACTGGGTGAATTTAGCACAGCCACGGTAGGATCTAATATTTTATGTTTTTAATGGCACTATTCTCTGTCATCCCTCGAGAACATGATAAGGTTTCTGTTTTACTGTCTCACCTGGAGGTAGGGAGCAATTTCACAGGTTTCCAGTTTGGCCTTCCCGTCGTTATCGCTTATAACCTACAGGTCAAGAACCCAGTGTGGAGTCCACCCCATTGCCAAGTGTATCGATCACCATCCCCTCCTCCGGGAGCAAGGACCTGACCACAAGGTGGGTTGGGGGTCCCAGGGACCCATGGTGAGCTGTAGGTCAGTGACAACTCTATCATCTGAAAACCCTCCACAGTCACAGTTTAGGTCTTTGAGTAATGATGTAAGCTCAGACTCTGTGCCCAATTGTCCTCAAAATATCTGAGCCTTTTCTATTTCCCAGTGTCCCAAGGAAATGGCTGTGAATGAACTTTCTTCCCACTCATGTGACTGCACGCACGGGGGCGCGCGCGCGTGCGTGTGTGTGTGTGAAGCTAAACTTGACTTCATACCAATGCCTCCCGCTCCAACCCCATACTCCAGCGTTCATTCTAGTCTCCCTTTCTAATTGATCTAGAACTTCCGCCCCCAACGTGAGAAGAAATCTTGCTCCCACCGCCCGTCATCATTTACTTGTTTGTTCAACCCTAATATCCACCTACAGCAGTTTCAGAATTGCTAACGGGTATCCTACGAGGGACAAATTCACCCAGGAAATGGACCTGGGCTATGTTCCATGGGATGACCCAGAGGACACCGCATCCACCAAGGCCATCCTAAATGAACGAATAAAGGGAGCTTGTGCCACTCAAGTTCAGCAGGGGCTCCCTTCTGTGGGCCAGAGCAGAGAACATGGTCACAGAGCTGGACTTGTTCATCACAGGGAACTAGGGAGGTGGCCAGTAGCGCACGGTGTCCCTCGGAGAGGCATCGCAGACGGGAAGGTCAAGGAAGTTGCAGGTGAGCTCAGAGGAAGAGGAATCTCGTCCATGTTGCTCATTGATGGGTCTCCAGGGCCCAATACGGGCCCAGCCTGGAGCAGGTACTCGGTTATTGACTTTTGATTGTACGATAAATAAATATAACACAGGCATCAATAAACGTTTATTCATAAATTTAAAAAATCAAGTGACTGGAAAATTCATAGGCTTGTTGGCTCTCTGTGTGTTGGGAGATGGGGGATGGTTTGGGATATAGTTGCATACATCAAAAATACTGGATTAATTGCATGAATGTGCCAAAGATTGATCCAGCGACTTTACTGAATGATGCCGAAAAGTGTTAGTAAGGGTTCCTTCAGAGCTCTGACTTTCTCTTGGCCACTCACATGAGATCTCAGTACCTCTAGAAGTCCCTGACAGTTTTGCATCTGCAACAGAAGGCTTGCTTGTTAATTGCCAACCTCTTTGAAAACAGAGTCTCCAACCATCTTTCAAAGATGGTCGTGTCTCCTTAGGTTGGCTTTGTCCCTCCTCTTTAAGATACTTGTTGTTGGTGGTGGGAAATTAACAGTTTTAGGACTAGATGAGTTTGCACTTAAATAGAACTGTAGTGTGGGGTATAAGAGGGTGCCAGGGCTACACAGGCTGACGAGGCCTCAGAGTGTGCTCTGTCACCCAACTAAAAGTCAACTGCCCTACCTGACACATGCCTGAGACCCATCATCCTCCCTGCGAATCCCCCTTAGCCCCCTGGGGACTAAGGCACTGATAACATGTGCATCTATTTTCTGGGTGCGGTGACACACTTCTCCATTGTCTCACATCAGCAAGAGACCCTGGGGGCCTAATACCTAGGACAGCAGGCCTAGGGTTGCAGGCCGTGGGGTCCAAGCTGAGTGTGGTAGTAAAGCCCCAAGGAGTCCAGAAAGCAGGAAGTCAAGTGCTTGGAGATAGGCCCCTGAAAGACAGAGGTGAGTGTGGTGGAGTAAGAGTCAGACTGTGGGGCTCTGCATGAGGCCCTGGAAACCTAAGCATCTGGTATCACAGCTGCTCCCGCTACTCAAAGGAATACAAACAAAGTTAAGAGAGTCCTAAAATCAGAGTAAGATGTACTGGGCTGTGGCCACAGGTCCGCCATTTATGGAAAAAAGGGAGAGGAATGGAAGTTACATTTAAAAAGAAGCAAAGACCTCAGCCGCAGCAACTTCTTCCTAGGAACATCGCTAAAGGCAAGGGCAGCAAAGGCAAAAATGAACTATTGGGATTTCATCAAGATCAATAGCTTTTGCACAGCAAAGGAAACAGTTAACAAAACCAAAAGACAAGTGACACAATGGGAGAAGATATTTGCAAATGACATATCAGATAAAGGGCTAGCATCCAAAATCTATAAAGAACTTACAAACTCAACACCCACAGAACAAATAATCCAATCAAGAAATGGGCAGAAGACATGGACAGACATTTCTGCAAAGAAGACATCCAGATGGCCACAGACACATGAAAAAGTGCTCCAAATCACTCAGCACCAGGGAAATATGAATCAAAACCACAAAGAGATATCACCTCACACCAGTCAGAATGGTTAAAATTAACCAGTCAAGAAAGGACAGATGCTGGCCAGGATGCGGAGAAAGGGGAAACCTCCTACACTGTTGGTGGGAATGCTGGTGCAACCACTCTGGAGAACAGCATGGGGGCTTCTCAAAAAGTTGAAAATAGAGCTACCTTATGACCCAGCAATTGCACTACTGGGTATTTACCCTAAAGATACAAACATAGTGATCCAAAGGGGCACGGGCACCTAAATGTTTATAGTAGCAATGTCCACAATAGCCAAACTATGGAAAGAACCTAGATGTCCATCAACAGATGAATGGATAAAGAAGATGTGGTGTATATATACAATGGAATACTATGCAGCCATCAAAAGAAATGAAATCCAGGGGTGCCTGGGTGTCTCAGTGGGTTAAGCCTCTGCCTTCAGCTCAGGTCATGATCTCAGGGTCCTGGGATTGAGCTCCACATCAGGCTCTCTGTTCAGCAGGGAGCCTGCTTCCCTCTCTCTCTCTGCCTGCTGCTCTGCCTACTTGTGATCTCTCTCTGTCAAATAAATAAATAAAATCTTTTAAAAAGAAAAGAAAAGAAATGAAATGAAATCTTGCCATTTGCGACGACGTGGATGGAACTAGAGGGTATTATGCTTAGCGAAATAAGTCAATCGGAGAAAGACAATTCTCATATGATCTCCCTGATATGAGGAAGTGGAGATGCAATGTGGGGGGTTTGGGGGGTAGGAAAAGAATAAAGGAAACAAGATGGGATTGGGAGGGAGGCAAACCATAAGAGACTCTTAATGTCATAAAACAAACTGAGGGGGGCCAGGAGGGAGCAGGGTAGGGAGAAGGTGGTGGGGTTATGGACACTGGGGAGGATATGTGCTATGGTGAGTGCTGTGAGTTGTGTAAACCTGGTGATTCACAGACCTGTACCCCTGGGGCTAATAATACATTATATGTTTATTTAAAATTTTTTTAAATTTTAAAAAAAAGGAAAAAGAAACAAAGGGAATTGCTAGAGCCAAAAATAAAATACTTGACATAAAAAAAGAGAGTCTCTTCAATAAGTGGTGCTGGGAAAACTGGACAGCTATATGTAGAAGAATGAAACTCGACCATTCTCTTACACCGTACACAAATATCAACTCAAAATGGATAAAAGACCTCAACGTGAGACAGGAATCTATCAGAATCTTAGAGGAGAACATAGGCAGTAATCTTTTCGATATCAGCCACAGCAACTTCTTTCAAGATACGTCTCCAAAGGCAAAGGAAACAAAAGCGAAAATAAACTTCTGGGACTTCATCAAAATCAAAAGCTTCTGCACAGCAAAGGAAACAGTCAAAAAAGCAAAGAGGCAACCCACGGAATGGGAGAAGATATTTGCAAATGACAGTACAGACAAAAGGTTGATATCCAGGATCTATAATGAACTCCTCAAACTCAACCCACACGAAACAGACAAACACATCAAAAAATGGGCAGAAGATATGAACAGACACTTCTCCAATCTAGAAATACAAATGGCTATCAGACACATGAAAAAAGGCTCATCATCATTAGCCCTCAGGGACATTCAAATTAAAACCACATTGAGATATCACCTTACACCAGTTAGAATGGCCAAAATTAACAAAACAGGAAACAACATGTGTTGGAGAGGATGTGGAGAAAGGGGAACCCTCTTACACTGTTGGTGGGAATGCAAGTTGGTGCAGCCTCTTTGGAGAACAGTGTGGAGATTCCTCAAGAAATTAAAAATAGAGCTTCCCTATGACCCTGCAATTGCACTCCTGGGTATTTACCCCAAAGATACAGATGTCGTGAAAAGAAGGGCCATCTGTACCCCAATGTTTATAGCAGCAATGGCCACAGTTGCCAAACTATGGAAAGAACCAAGATGCCCTTCAACGGATGAATGGATAAGGAAGATGTGGTCCATATACACTATGGAGTATTATGCCTCCATCAGAAAGGACGAATATCCAACTTTTGTAGCAACATGGACGGGACTGGAAGAGATGATGCTGAGTGAAATCAGTCAAGCAGAGAGAGTCAATTATCATATGGTTTCACTCATTTGTGGAGCATAACCAATAGCATGGAGGACAAGGGGCGTTAGAGAGGAGTAGGGAATTTGGGTAAATTGGAAGGGGAGGTGAACCATGAGAGATTATGGACTCTGAAAAACAATCTGAGGGGTTTGAAGTGGCGGGGGGGTGGGAGGTTGGGGTACCAGGTGGTGGGTATTATAGAGGGCACAGCTTGCATGGAGCACTGGGTGTGGTGAAAAAATAATGAATACTGTTTTTCTGAAAATAAATAAATTGGGAGAAAAAAAATCATTGGTTGGTTTTTAAATAGATTGGGCATTGGAGATGAAAAGATCAGTGAAACAGAAGAAACAGTAATGGAAACCACAGACTGAAATACACAGAGGAAAACGCATAAGACAAAGAGAGGAGTGTCAGAGACCTAAGGGATGTTGTCAAATGATCAGGCATAGTTGTCACTGGAATTCTGGGATGAAGGAAATCCGAAAAATATTTGACAAAGCAATTGATTTTTTTTATTTGATAAAAACTATGAAGTTATAGATACAAGAAACTCAACAAGCACCAAACAGTATAAACAAAGGAAATCAATGCTAGGAACATCATAATCAAATTGCTTAAAAACAACGGTAAAGAGAAATTCCTTAAAGCAGTAGTAGAGAAAAAGACAGTAACATTAAGGGCTGGGGGAGACGTCTCACATCCAGGGAAGCAGACTTCTCGACAGCAGCCATGCAAGCCGCTGCCCATGGGACAAGATACTAGCATTACTGAAGGGAAAATCATTAACCTAGAGGTCTGTAATCAGCAAAATCAGCTTAAAAAATGAAAGCGGAATACAGACATTTTCAAACAAAAGCTAGAAGAATCCTTGTCTAGCAGAATTGCACCTACAAGAAATGATAAAGGAAGTTCTTTGGAAAGAAGGGAAATTGTACCAGATGGAAACGCAAAGCTACATAGAATAATAAGGCGTATTACAGACAGCTATGTAAGAGTTTGTCTCATTTTAAAATAACTTTATAAGATAATGGTTTAAAATGAAAATAATACCAGTGTACTTTGGAGCTTACAACATATGTATAAATAAAACATGTAATAGCAATAGCACAAAGGATGGGAGAGAGCCATGGAAGTGCAATATCATAAGTTTATTAAATTTTATTTTATTTTTTTTATTTATTTTCAGCGTAACAGTATTCATTGTTTTTTCACCACACCCAGTGCTCCATGCAATCTGTGTCCTCTCTAACACCCACCACCTGGTTCCCCCAACCTTCCACCCCCGCCCCTTCAAAACCCTCAGATTGTTTTTCAGAGTCCATAGTCTCTCATGGTTCACCTCCCCTTCCAATTTCCCTCAACTCCCTTGAAATTTAAAAATTTATTAAAATACATGAGAAGTGGAATATTGGAAGAAAGTAAAAGATGTATCTTTTTTACCCTAGAGCAACCATTGGAAAAATAAAACAAAGAGGTAGGGCTAATAAACAAATAAAGGAGGTAAAATAGAATACTAAAAAATACTTGATCCAAAATGGCAGAAAAAAGTGGAAAAGGAGCAAAAAATAGATGAGGCAAATGAAAGCAATTAGCAAATTGGTATATTGAATCCCAAATATATCAATAATTACATTAAATAGGAATGGTCAAAACACCCTCAGTGAAAGGCAGAGATGTCAGGATGTATAAAAATGCAAGATCCAAAATATTTAAAGAAACATAGTTTAGGGCCACCTGGCTGGCTCAGCCTGTAGAGCACATGACTTTTGATCTCAGAGTCTTGAGTTCAAGCCCCACTTTGAGTATAGAGATTACTTAAAAATAAACATGGAGGACAAGGGGCGTTAGAGAGGAGAAGGGAGTTGGGGTACATTGGAAGGGGAGGTGAACCATGAGAGACTATGGACTCTGAAAAACAATCTGAGGGGTTTGAAGTGGCGGGGGGTGGGAGGTCGGGGTACCAGGTGGTGGGTATTCTAGAGGGCACAGCTTGCATGGAGCACTGGGTGTGGTGAAAAAATAATGAATACTGTTTTTCTGAAAATAAATAAATTTTTAAAAATAAATAAATAAACTTGAAAAAAAACAGACTTTAAATACAAAGATGCACAGATAAAATCAGAATGATAAAAAAAGATAAGCCATTTAAATGCTAATCATAAGAAAGCTGGAGTAGCTATATTAAATCAGACAGAATAGACTCCGGACAAGCAGTATTATGAAAAATAAAGAGGAGCATTACTTAATGCTAAGGTTGTCAACTCATCAAGGAGACAATTTAAATGGGTATTCACCTAATAAAAGAATCTTCAAAATACATGAATTAAAAACAGATGGAGGGGCGCCTGGGTGGCTCAGTGGGTTAAGCTGCTGCCTTCAGCTCAGGTCATGATCTCGGGGTCCTGGGATCGAGTCCCGCATCGGGCTCTCTGCTCAGCAGGGAGCCTGCTTCCTCCTCTCTCTCCCTCTGCCTGCCTCTCTGCCTACTTGTGATCTCTCTCTGTCAAATAAATAAATAAAATCTTTAAAAAAAAAAAAAAACCAGATGGAACCGAAGACAGAAATGACAAATACACAATTACAATGGAGACTTCAATACTACTCTAAGTAACCAATAGAATATAGGCAAAAAAAAAAAAAAAATCAGTAAAGATGTAAAAGACTCAACCAATTTCCTAATTGACGTTTATAGAAATCTGCATTTAACCACAGTAGAACGATCACACTTTTCAAGTGCATACGAAATATTCTGTAAAATAGACCATTTACTGGGCCATAAAATGAGTCTCAATAAATTTAAAAGGGACAAAATCATACAGAACATGTTCTAGGACCACAGTGGAATGAATCTAGAAGTCAATAACAGAAGGTATGTGGACAATCCCCAAATACTCTGAAATTAAACAAAATTCTTATATGTAATACTTCAGTCAAAGAAAAGATCAAAAGAAAGTAAGAAGATACTTTTTACTGAGTGAAAATGAAAACCCAGTATATGCAGTGGTGCGGCTGAAGCAGTGTGTAGAGGGAGATGTACACATAATGTGCTTACATTACAAAAAAAATCAGGGGTGCCAGGGTGGCTCAGTCGTTAGATGTCTGCCTTTGGCTCAGGTCATGATCTTAGGGTCCTGGAATCAAGCCCCATGTGGGGCTCCCTACTCAGCGGGAAGCCTGCTTCTCCTTCTGTCCCTCCCCCGACAAACTCATGTTCTCTCTCTCTCAAATAAATAATAAATCTTTAAAAAAAAAAAAAGGGAAAGAAAAGAAAACAGACCTAAAATGAAAGATGTAGGTTTTTACATTCAGAAGCTAGAAAAATTAAAAAGTTGATTGAAGAAAAATAAAAAGAAAAAAGTAGATATCAATGAAACCAAAATTGGTTTACTGAAAATATCAATAAAATTTCCAGAATTTATCTGGAAATATCCAGATAAACTGATTAAGTTAAAGAAGAAAAACCTCAAATTATCAACATCAGGAGTAAAACAGGAGTGCAAAACTAGAGATCTTACAGACATTAAAAGGACAGGGACTAGTATAAAGACCTTTATGTCCCCTAAGTTGACAACATAGAAGAAATGGAAAAACTCAACCAAAAGACATGGATAACCAAAGTAAATCAAGAGGAAAAAAAGAAAATCACATTATATGTATACATTAGAGAAGTTAAAATCATTATCTAGAACCTTCCAAAATGGAAACTTCAGGCCCAGATGGCTGCTCTGGCGAATTATGCCACACATTTAAGGAAGTAGTAACACCAATCTTCACAGACTTTTAAAAAATAGAAAAGGTAAACATTACCAACTTGTGTTTTGATGCTAGTATTACCTTTGCATCCACAACAGATAAATAAATTATGAGGACTGAAATCTATAGGCCACTATCCCTCATGAGCACAGATGAAAACATCCTTAACAAAAATCAACTCCTTCAATGTTTTTTCAAATGCAAGTTACCAAACAGGATATATCCCAGAAAAGTTAGATTCTTTTTTTTTTAATATTTTATTTATTTATTTGACAGAGAGAGATCACAAGTAGGCAGAGAGGCAGGCAGAGAGAGAGAGAGAGGAGGAAGCAGGCTTCCCGCTGAGCAGAGAGCCCAATGCGGGGCTCGATCCCAGGACCCTGGGATCATGACCTGAGCCGAAGGCAGAGGCTTTAACCATCTGAGCCACCCAGGCGCCCCGAAAAGTTAGATTCATTTAACATCCACAAATCAAACAATTCACGTCATCATATTAATTTTTCTAAGAAATTTGATTGTCTTAGCCAATAGAATGTGAGAAGATATTACAAATAACTTATTAGATAAAGGGTTAGTATCCAAAATCTATAAAGAACTTATCAAACTCAACACCCCAAAACAATAATCTAATCAAGAAATGGGCAGAGGACATGAACAGACACTTCTGCAAAGAAGACATCCAAATGGCCAACAGACACATGAGAAGATGCTCCACGTCCCTCGGCATCAGGGAAATACACGTCAGAACCGCAGTGAGATCCCACCTCACACCGGTCAGAACGGCTAAAATCAACACGTCAGGAAACGACAGGTGCTGGCAAGGTGCGGAGAAAGGGGGGCCTCCTGCACGGCTGGCGGGAACACAAGCTGGCGCCGCCGCTCTGGAAAACAGCACGGAGCGTCCTCAGAAAGTTGGAAATAGAGCTGCCCTACGACCCAGCGATCACACTGACGGGTATTTACCCCAAAGATGCAGATGGAGTGACCCGAAGGGGCCCCTGCCCCCCAGTGTTCACAGCAGCGACGCCCACAACGGCGCATCCAAGGCTGCAGGAAGAGCCCGGACGTCCATTGGCTGATGAATGGGCAGAGAAGACGTGGTTCATATGTACAGTGAAGTACTACTCAGCCATCAGAAGGTGAAATTTTGCCATTTGCAATGACGTGGTGGATCTAGAGGGTATTATGCTGAGTGAAACACGTCAATCAGAGAAAGACAATTATATGATCTCTCTGATATTTGAAATTTAAGAAACAAAGCAGATGAACATAGAGGAAGGGAAGGATAAATACCACAAGACAAAATCAGAGAAGGCAACAAACAACAAGAGCCTCTTAGTCGTGGGAAACAAACTGAGGGTGGCTGGAGGGGAGGTGGGTGGGGGACGGGGCACCTGGGTGACGGGCACGTGATGGCATGAACGCTGGGCGCTGTATAAGCCTGATGACTCACTGAAGCCTGTCTCCGAAACTGATACTATACTATACGGTAATTAATCGAATTTAAAGAAATTTAAAAATTAATTAACTTTAAAATATTATTGTCTTTATAGATGTAGAAAAAGCATTTGTCAAAATTCAACTGCTATATGTAAATTGAAACTCTTAGAGATCAGGAATGGTGGGATTTTCTGAGACCTGGTGAGGGACGTTCACAGAAAGTGTTCTAGCTGATGTCAGTTTAATGTGAAAGGCTAAATGCCATCTTCGTAAGCAAAGGCACAAGGCAAGAACGAGACAGCTGTGCTAGTCTGAGACGGAGGAGACCCACAGCGTCCACCCAGCATGGCACTCAATGTGCTCGCCTACAACGTGGCACTACCATAAGCCTAGAGGCGGAAGGCGTGCAGATGGGAGAGGAAACGTAAAATTGTCTCAGTGTACAGACAATATGATTGCACACATAAGAAATCTTAAGGAATTTACTACTAGAGTTAACGTGTGAATTTAATAGTCACAGAATGCAAGATCAATACACCCCCCCAAAATTAATTGTATTTCTAGATTCTGGCAACAAGTAAGTGAACACTACAATTTTTAATTGTAATTTACAACAACATAAAAAGAGGAAGAAAAGCTTAGTGATAAATTTAAGAAAATCTGTCTGAGACCTGTGCTCCTAAAACTACAAAACACTGCTGAGAGAAATTAAGACCTACGTACGTGGAGAGGTACACCATGTTTACGAACCAAAAAACACAATAATGTGAAAATAAAACCACAAGGACCGTGGGCTACCAAGTTACCCTGTGGCCTGAGCTGCCCATCAGTGGCTGGGTGTTAACCGCCTCATAACGCCATGACATTGGCCCTGCACGGGAGCACGCCACCATCACGCGGACGCAGTTGCACGTGACCCTCGCAGGCCCCACGGCCCAGGCACACTAAGTGAACCAGTGGCCCAAATGCCCATGGCCCCCACTCCTGCTACATGGCCCTCTGTCTCCCAGGCTGCTGCTCTGCTCGGGGGGCGCCCTGAGACCAGCTGATGGACGGAGAGAAGATTCAGCCTGGTTTACAGGTGGCTCTGCCCAAAGTAGACTCCACTCAGAGCAGCAGCTGCCACATGGTGGCCCTGCTCTGGGACATCCCTGAAGGACGGCGCTGATGGGAAATCCTCCCAGAGGGCACAACTTGAGGCAATGCACCTGGTTGTCCACCTTGCTTGGAAGTAGAAATGGCCTCACGTGCAATTATTCAATGAATGGGCTCTGGCCAGTGGTTTGGCTGGATCATCAAGGACTTTGATTAGATTAGGACGTGATTAAAAAATTGGGGACAAAGAAATTTGGAGAAGAGATTTGGGGACAGCCTTCTCTCTACCAAAGTGAGGATATTCGTGTCCCATATGAAGGCCCACCAGGAGTGACCTGAGAAGAGGATTTCAATAATCAAGCAGGTGGGACACACTGTTCGGTGGCTTCTAGTCAGCCTATTTCCCCAGCCACCCCGTCATCATCCAATGGGCTCACGAACAACGCAGCCGGCCGTGGTGGCCGGGATGGAGGTCATGCGTGGGCTCAGCAACAGGGATTCCCACTCGCCGAGGCTGACCCGGCTGCGGCCCCCACCGCATGCCTGGTCTGCCAGCGGTGGAGACCACCGCGAAGACCGATGAGGCACCCTCCCTCGGGGAGTCAGCCAGCCCCCTGGCCAGGCGATTACATTGACAACTTGGTCAAGGAAGGGTCAGCCTTTTGCCCTCCCCGGAGTAGACACTTACTCTGGGTATGGGTTTGCTTTTCCTGCGCACACCGATTCTAACAAAACCGCCATCCCCAGACATACGGAAGGCCTTTCCGGGCATCACGGCATTCTGCACAGCAGTTTCCAGTCCAGGAACTCATTTCCCAGTGAAAAGATGTGTCCATGGTCCCCGCTCATAGGACACATTGGCCTCCCCATGCCCCCTCCCCACACCCCATTCCCAAAGCAGCTATTTTGCTAGAATGGTGCCTCGGCCTTGTGAAGGCTCAGTCATGGTGCCAGCCCGGCGGCAGCACCTTCCAGGGCCAGGGCGCGGCTGTTCCGAGGGTTGCGTGCGTCCTGGACCAGCGTCCAGCTGCCGTGCCGTCTCTCCCGCAGTCAGGACTCAGGCGTCCAGGAACGGCGGGGTGGAAAAGGGAGCAGTGCCACCCACTGCTACCCACAGTGACCCAGTAACAGAAGTTTTACTTCCTATTCCTGTGACTGTGTCCTGCTGGCCGAGCACCCTTAGTGCCAGAGGGAGGCGTGCTTCCCAGGAGCACCACTCCATCGAGTGGAAGTTAGACCGGGCCCGGCCACTCTGCAGTCCTCACGCCTGTGCATCAAAGGCAAGGAAGGGGGTTCTGGTGCTGGCTGGGTGACTGTTCCCGGCCACCAAGGGAGGACCAGACTGCTCGTCCACACTGGGGGTGCGGAAGAGTGTGTCCGGACACAGGAGATCCTTTAGGGCCTGTCTTGGTATCTCTGTGCCCTGGGATTCAGGTTGGTGACGAGCCCAATCCCGCCAATCCAGGCAGGACCCAGAATGACCTACGGACCCTGCAGGAGTGAGGTCTGGGCCACCCGACCAGGTAAAGAACCACGACGAGCTGAGGTGCTTGCTGAAGACAAAGGAAGGCAGAAGGAGTAGAAGAAGGTGGTTACAAATGCCAGCTACCGCGTGACCTGCCCCGTGGCTGCAATGCCCACAAGTGTTTCCTCCGTATCCGGTAATGGGTACGTGTGTGTGCGCAGGCGCATAAACACATATGTTAAGCAAATGTGTTTGTTTTCTTTCCCCTCTTATTACCTTATCATATCATACAGAAGGTATCAGCTTCGTTTCAGTATTCAGTGATTCAAGTGTCCACTGGAGGCTTTAAGCCACTGGGTGTCAAGGAGAAGGCCGCAGCCATCACCGACGACTTCCCCTCCTCTTCTGGAGAAGGGTTCATGCGTTTTCAGTTGTATGCCGGTGGTTGTATCATGCCGGGCAAACTTATATATGACTTTTTATTATCTTTATTTGGAGACTGAGTATGGTTTAAGGAGATACACATGGGTACCAAGTA
The DNA here is from genome assembly GCF_020171115.1 of Neogale vison. Classification (NCBI taxonomy): domain Eukaryota; kingdom Metazoa; phylum Chordata; class Mammalia; order Carnivora; family Mustelidae; genus Neogale; species Neogale vison. The sequence continues at coordinate 539,655 of NC_058096.1, read as the reverse complement.
GACAAGGGGTAGACTTGTGGAGGTTAACCTTCTGTGTCAGCTTGCCAGGGGTCCGTGCGCCCTGATGGCTGGTAAGACATGATTTCTGGGTGTGCCTGTGGGTGTCTGCAGGAGATGTTAGTGTTTGAATTGGTGGACAGACCAAAGATCCCCTTCCCCAGATGGGTGGACTTCACCCAACCCTCTGAGGGCCCGGGTAGAACCAAAAGGAGGAAGAAAGGGTGAATTCTCTCCCCCTTCTTGAGCTGGGACACCCGTCTCATCCTGTGCTCAGACAATGGAGCCCCTGGTTCTCAGGCCTTTGGACTTGGACTGACCAACACCACCCGCCTCCCTGGGCCCCCCGCTTGCCGACAGAGATCCTGGGGCCTCAGGCCTGCCCAGCCCACTAAGCCCATTCCTGTAACCCATCTCCTCACACAGATCAATAGATAGAGGGTGGGAGATAGCAGATGGTAGACAGACAGACAGACAGATAGTGAGGCAGAGCCATTAACAGGTCACGGCCCTCAGCCTCCTTCCTGATGCTCCGTGGACCAGAGCAAGGATCCCATGCCTCCCTCCTCCCTGACAGCCACCACACTGCCCTGATGGCCCCATTGGCAGGCAGGGGGCGGGGGGGGGGGTCCTACCATTGTCCAAAGAGTCACCGATGGTTCCTGTGTGTTGCTGGCTCCCCGCTCCCCCAAACCCCCATTGGATGCACCTCCTGGCCCTCCTGCCTCCAATTAACACAGAAAACAGAGAAAATGGGCTTATTTTTACTTTTAAGTTTCAAAATCTTAGTCCCTGAGGGGCTAGAAGGACCTCAGGGAGTGGAAAGTTCCAGAAGATCCTGCATCAGAGGCTGACCCTGGAAGGCAACCTGAGTGTGAGAAGTGTGAATGGCAAAAAAGCAAGGGTCTCTGGGATGGGGGAGGGTCTCCGGGATGGGGGAGGGTCTCAAGGATGAGGCAGAGTCTCCAGGATGGGGCTGGGTCTCCGGGGTGGGGCAGGGTCTCCGGGAAAGAGCGGGGTCTCGGGGTGGGGGCACGGTCTCCCAGGTGGACAGGTGTTCCAGGGTGGGACAGGGTCTCCAGGATGGGGCAGGGTCTCCTGAGTAGGTGGGGTCACGGGGCAGGACGGGGTCTCCCGGCCCACCACCTCCTGGGATTCCCACAGCCCGCACCAGGCCCACGGAGAAAGGGCGTCTACAGACCCTGAGGAAGCATGCTGACGGCGGGGCCTGGGGGCTGAGGCAGGGGACGCTGCCGGCCGCGGGGGAGAGGACACAGCCCCACAGGGCCGGAGGAGCACATGGGGCTTTGCGCCGCCGCTCTGAGATTCCAGCTTCCACAGGCGGCGGTCTCTGCGCCAGTGGGACGCGTCATTGGAAACAGACCCCGTGTGTGAGTCAGAGGAAGCCGGCGCCCCCTCCCCCACCGGCTCGCACAGGCTTTCTGACAGCGGTTTTCCTTCCTGTGAGCTCCCGGCTCCATCTGGCTAACATGTGTGGGCCACACAGCTAATCCTAGCCAGGGGCGTGTTCTAGAAGGTTCTGCTCCCAAGCATGTCTCCCCTGACTCCCCACATACATATACAGAAAACGCAGGTCCACGCACGCACACGTGCCCACATGCATGTGCGTGTGAACACATACGTACACGCGTGTGCACGCTCATCACGCACACGGGGGCCCACAAGCACACAGCTCGTGCCATCCTCTCCTCCAGGACGAGGGATCGGGCCCAGCCGCAGCGACCCCGGCCCGGCCCCGCCCGCTCCGAGATGCTCCCTCTGGAAAACGCAGCCCAGCAGCAGCCTTCACGGGGGAGGTGAGGGGACGTGAGGGCCACCGCGTCCCTCCGACGAGCCACACGCTCCCCCCATCGAGAAGCAGTCCGTGCTCGCAGCAGATCAGCCCCTGCTTCACGCGTGTGCAAGGCTTGATGTGTTGTGAGGCGTGTGCCGTGGGGCAGGTACCGTGGAGGGCACCGCGGGCCGCGGGCACCGCGGAGTGAATTCCTGGGGCTCCCGTCCTCAGGCTTCCTTTCCTGCTTCCGCTCTGTGAGGGCTGGGCCACCCGGTCGCGCCCACCCGGGCACCTCTCCCTGAGGTCGGCAGGTCCCCGAGTTCATCACACCTGCGGGCATCATGTGGCGGCCCGGGGCGGCCGAGGGAGGGGCGAGACCCAGCTGCGCGCCAGGGCCGGGGGTGGGAGTGGAGCACACCCCAAGGCCCCCAGGGACCTCCGGGCATGCAGTGGCTTCTGCGGGACACGGGGGTGGGGGAGGGGACTCCCAGGCACTCGGAGGGTTCGCTAAGCAGCAAGCCTGGGCCTTGTTTCCACAGTTACTCACCAACAGCCACATTTCGTTCTGATAATTGGCTGTGACACATTCACCTGGACCGACCACCTTCGGAACATTTTCTCTGAGTGACTAATGCAGCTCAACGCCTGACTCTGGAAAGTGTGTCATTGCAGGAATCGCCGTGGCCAACTTCACCGCTCCGGGGGGGGCGGGCAGGGGGGACTGTGGCCACGTTTCCCCGAGCAGTGGGCTGGGGACAGATGGGAGGCTTCCTCCAGGCCCCACAGGACCCCCAGGCCCCAGCACGGGGAACGGAGGGGCAGGCCCAGAGCAGGGGGGAGAGGAGCCCCGCCTTGGGGTCTCCGCTGTGCGCGGGGCTGGCGGGCTGGCCGGTCGTCCCCTTTCTGGCGCCCAGGCTCCCGGCACTGCCAGGGCCACCAGCAGCCGGTTCAGAGCCCCAGCGCCTTCCAGCCCCAGATGTGGGGACACCCGTGCTTGCGAGTGACACACATGCTACCTGACATCCGGGGGGGCATCAGAGGTCACCGCCGGCGCCACCTCGGGAACAGGAAGGAAGAGCCACCCCAAGGACATTTCCGCAGGGCCCAGCGTGTCCGGGGAGGGTGGGGAGGGCCAGAATTAGAGCACTACACCATAAGGCCTCCCGCTGGCCCCGCGCTGACCGGGGCGCCGTCTCTCCGGCTCTTCGCGGGGACGAGAGGACCCCTGCGCACAGCCAGGACCACCCGCTCCGTCTCCGTCTCATAGGGCGTGCTCGCCTACTGTACCAGTGGGGAAACGGAGGCAACCAGGAAGCAAGCGGTCAGCCTCAGGTAGTGCAGCAGTTGGACCGGCCCAAGCACCCGGCTTTCCAGGCGGCACCACGCGTGGGTGGAGAGCAGAGGGTGCAGGTACTTAGACTGGGCTGTGGGGAAAGGGCCCCGGGAGGCTGCACTCGGTCCCGGAGCGACAGGCTGGACGGGGCGTGGACCGCTTCTCCCGTAGGGACGGACCTTCACCCACTTGCCCCAGACCCAGCACCTCCACTGCCGTGTCCACCATGGACAGGACCACCACGTCCTCCATGCCCACCAGCAGCCGCCTGCCCCTCTCACCCTTGTCTGACCTCCAGTCCAGGCCACCCAGCTCCCCAGAGACACTCTGCGCCCACCCCACCGTAGGCCAGGCCCCAGCAGCAAAGCCGGGCAAACCAGCGGGTCCTCTCACCTTGGGCCCCTGGTGCTGACCCCGGGACTGCTGCTGAAGAGGCACGTGGGGACGGGCAGGGAGAGAAGGCTCAGGAGGACCCAAGATCCGGGAGGACTCCACGGCCGGGCCCTCCACGGGAAGACCTCTGCGCCCACTCAGAAGGGGAGGCCGGGTCAGCAGACACAGGCTGCGAGAGAGGGCCGGGGACTGGGGTGCCCACCGACAAGGGTGTGATAAGGGGGTGGGGGTCTCAGAGCCGGCGGCAGGTGTGCTCCAGGAAGAGCCGGCCAGAGCGGGGGTTTTGCCGTGGTCCAGGCTCAGACTCAGTGATGCGTGCAGGCCAGGGTGCTGCTCCAAGGGGGGCGGGGCCGCCGGGCCCACGGCCCAACTCCCCGGGGGACACGCAGGCAGGGACCCTCAGATGCTCACCAACAGGACCGGAACTTGGAAAAAGTGTCCTGAGGGCCGCTGGGCTTCTTCACCCGTCGGGTCCCCAGGTGGGAGAGGGTCTCCCCAGCTGAGGCTGCTCCCTCAGGAGACCCTGCCTCGCCTGCAGACCATCCCTCCCGCAGCGGCCGCCGTGTAGACGATCGCGGGGGGTTAAGTGTGTGGCATAGTTGGGAGGGCCGGGGGAGGGCAAGCGACACGTTGCTGGCCTCACCTCAGCCATGTCCACGCGGCCCTTGCTTGTGACCAGGCAGGGCGCACTCAGCCGAGGCTGGAGGCCGCGCAGGGTGTGCAAGGGCAGGGAACGGCCTTGACTACGAACCCCTCCTGGCCTGGGGGTCCCCGACCCTGAGGAGAAACTGATAGGGCTCTGCGGCCTTCCAGAAGATCCCACGCCGGGGTTACCCAGAGCCCCGGAGTCAGGGCTCCCCGGAAACCCCCTGGCTCACAGACCACAGCGCCAGCCCCGCGTGTGGGTGGGTCGGAATCCACCCGCGCTGCTCCTTCTGGGTCTTGGGACCCTTAGTCTTCGGGTAAGTGGGTTCCGCTTCGGGCTTGATTTGTCAGACAGTTCAAAGTGTTCTGCCGGCCAGAGAGGGTCCGTCAAAGGGCAGTGACCCTCCTCTGGCTGGTGTTGAGAGCCTCCCTCCCAGCAGCCGCCCGCAGAGCAGAGGGGCGACCAGAGGCTGTGTGAGTGCAAACCAGGGAGGGTCCGTGGCTCCCACAGGGGAGTCAGCCTCCTTCAGAAGCACAGCAGGACACAGACCCCTGCTACAGCCCCCCTTGCTGACCATAGGGAGCCTTGCCCCAGTCCTGGTGTCCTGGCCGGGGTGAGGGGTTGTGCGATGGGCATCCCTCCCCAGGTGATTCCAAAGCCCCTTACCAGGAGGGTGATCCTAATCCCCAGGGAGCATTCCATTTATGGCCAGCTTCGTGCACCTGCTCCGGGCGCCCAGGGGGCCTCTGCTTCCCGACCCCTCCCCGCTGTGGGCACCTTAGCAGCAGCAACCGGCCTCGCCGTCTCTTCTCTGGGTCTGGACACACGCCAGGTCTCCTTTGGCCTCAGGCTGCAAACTCCAGCTCTGGCAGAGGACCCAGTGTCCTGTCCTGAGCCTTGTGATATCCCCTCCCGACTGAAACTGGAGCGAAGCTCGGACTGCCTAGGCTCCCACCACCCACAAGCAATGTGTCACCACTCTGCCGCACGGCCCTCCCCAGGGTCGCCAGCACCTCTGGGGCTTCTTGTGGGAGGTGGGGGCGCCATCCACTTCTGTGTTCCCGGTTCTCTGCATCTGCAGCCCTCTCTTGTTCTGGGGGGCCAGGTCAAAGCCACGCGGGAGGAGTGGGGGGCGTGTGACTACCACCCAGATGAGCCTCTGACCCTGTGGCTAACATAGCAGAGCTGGAGGGGGTCACAGACTCAGGAAGAAGAGAGGAGGTAAGCCCCGGTGGGGACAAGTCCCATGCCAGGTGGGAAAATGAGGAACATATAGGAAAACACCCCAGATTTTGCCACCAAGCATGAGTGGACACTTCTAATAATGTGAGAATAAGTCCGCCAGAAATGGACATTAGGTGTTGTTCATGCAGTCTGGGCCCCTCTTCAGCCAGTGCCAGGTTTTCTCTTCTGTCCACATAAGACACTTGGACACTGCCCCGGATCCTGCTGGACAAAGTGTGCCCGTGATCATGCCAGTGCACCTGTGTGATGCCTGAGAGCACTAGACACCGAGCATATGGTCCCCACCCTGGAACCCTGCAAAGTTCTTACGTGGGAGAGCTCACTGGGCAATGTGCTACGAAGCCAGCATCCCAGAGCCCCAGTGTGAGCCCTGTGCCGCGCCCTTCGCAACGGGTCACTCAATACCTTGACAGCACCATCCCGACCGCTGTCATCACAGACCAGCCAGAGTCACGGCTCTTCCAAGACAGACTGGCCAGGACTGGTTGGTGCCTGGTCATCATCCCAGATGGGGACAGGCCCCGCCACCCAGAGAAGTCAGACAGAGATATCTTCATCTGGTTTGGGTACTGGAGTAGTACTGGCCTCATAAAATGTGTTGGGAAATGTTCCCTTCTCCTCTATCTTGTGAAGAAGTTTATACAGGATGGGTGTTAACTTTTTTCCTAAATGTCTGCTGGAATTCTCCAGTGAAGCCTTCCCAGATAATCAATTCAACCCCTTTAATAAACATAGGACTATTTCTTCTCAGAATAGTTAGATAATTTGTGTATTTCAAGGCATTTGTTTATTTCATATAAGTTGTCTAAATATTGGCACAAAGTTGATCATCATATTCTTACTTAATTGATGAGAGCACAAAGAACCATCAGCAAATCCAGCAGACCATCCACACAAGGAGACCTGATGTTTGTTTTATTCCTGATTCTTGAACAATTCTATAAGAAACATCCAAAAAAGGCAAACGTATAAAGACAGAAAGTAGACTAGTGATTTCCTGGGATGGAGGATAGGAAAGGGGGTGAACTGTAAGGGCCACGAGATGTCTTATAAGGTAAAGAAAAAGTTCTACAACTGATTATAATTTTAAAAATTCAGTAAATTTACCAAAAACCATTCAATTACACACCTGAATAGGCTGAATTTTGTTAAGCAAAATATAACTAAGTCTTTTTTTTTTTTTAAAGCATACCATGGGGGCACCTGGGTGGCTCAGTCAGTTAAGTGTCTGACTTGATTTTTGGCTCAGGTCATGATCTCAAGGTTGTGAGGTCGAGCCCCCTGTTGGGCTCTGCACTCAGTGGAGAGTCTGCTTCTTCCCCCATCCCTCCTTCTCTGCTTATGCGTGTGTATGCTCGCTCTCTCTCTCTCTCTCAAATAAAGAAATAAAATCTAAAAAAAAAAAAAAAAAGCATAGCTTAGCTTTCACCATCTCTCCATGGTAGGGAGAGCAACACCTAGGATTCAAGACTGTCAAAGGAACGAGAGCCTTGGTTAAACATAAGCATCTCTGGCTCTCAACTGGGTTCCTTCGAAGGTCATGTTCCAGGAGAAGGAAGGACTGGAAACAGCCCAGTCTTCACAGAGACAAACCTTGATTCGAATCATATCAACTCCTGAATGACCGCCAGGCTGATCAAGAAATGGAACCACAGAGCTCTATGGGGAAAAAACAAGCAACAGAAACAGACCCACAGGTGGCCCTGAGTTTGGAGTTAGCATACACAGTGTTTAAAGTAAATGTGATTACTCTCTCGGGAGAGTGGAAATGAGGCCGACAGCTGAGTAAGAGAACTGCAGTCTGTAAGCTAAAGGGGAAATGGAAATGCTAAAAATAAAAAGTGCAATAATTGATAGTTAAAATTCAAAGGATTTGGGTTACTAGCAGATTAAACAAACCAGAAGAGAGAATACATTGATTGGAAAATAGGTCAGTAGAAATGGGTAAGATTGAAGGTCAAATTAAAAACAGGTATTTTTTTAAAGATCTTATTTATTTATTTGACAGATAGAGATCACAAGTAGGCAGAGAGGCAGGCAGAGAGAGAGAGGAGGAAGCAGGCTCTCTGCTGAGCAGAGAGCCCGACGCGGGGCTCGATCCCAGGACCCTGAGATCATGACCTGAACCGAAGGCAGAGGTTTTAACACACTGAGCCACCCAGGTGCCCCTAAAAACAGATATTTAATACAGAAAAGAGCATAAGATATATATGGGGGTCTTCGACAATGTCTGACATATGTGAACTTTGAGGCCCAAATGGAGAATACCGAGAATGGGGCTAAAGAGACTTTCTAAAGGATTTTGAAAACTGATAAAAGACATCTTTCCACAGGTTTGAAAGAGAAATCTACCCATGCCGAGCAGGACACACGCAGAGAGCACCATGGGTAGCTACAGCATAGTAAACTCTCCCGCGCCAGAGAGAACGGGAAATCTTGGCAGCAACCAGAGAAGGAAGGCGTATCTTCTTCAGTGGAATGAAGGAAGGACAGATTTCCACAACTCTGGAAGCCAGAAGACAATGAAACGGCATCTTTAGAGACTCAAAAGAAAGTAATGACTAAGACAGAATTCTCACCTCGGGAAGTACCCTGCAAACCTGAAGGCTACATGAAAAGCCGAGACGGGAATCCTGAAATCTGTACGGCCACAGACACACACTGACGAAATAATCAAGGGAATGATGGTCCGCAGTCTCGAACACGGCCTTCATGACATGACGTGGTGTGACCCCCTCCCCTGGAGGGCCAGCTGGACCCCCAGACTCTCTTCCAACAAGCAGATCATGGCAAAAGTGATAGGTCAGTCCTGAGGTAAGCTTACAAAAAGGGGTTGGCTTCTCTCTTGATGGAACTCTGTCTCCTTCTCTTGCCGTCTCTCAAGGCCTCTTCCTCTGTCTTTCTCACCTCCCACTCCAAGGGAACTGAGCTGCCATGCTGGGGCGGGGGTGGGGGGGGACTCTCCCAGGGGAGGGGCTAATGCCTGCGGCCACAGGAGCTGAGACCCGCCACGGCTACGTGAGTGAACTTGGACATGATTCTTCCTAGTCAGACCTTGCCGGCAGGCTGAGAGAGAAGTCTGCTTTTCACCCGCGCCCCGTGGGACCTTATGAATTTTGAACAACGAACACGCATTATCTGCTCCCCAAAAAATAAATATTACAGAAGTTTAATGCCAACCATTAGTAACATTTTAAAATTAGCAAAAACTTCAAGGGCAAAGAGAAGTAAGCGGAACTGACAAATGGCGCTCTTGCAGGTGGCACAATCCTGGGCGGCGTCAGAGCCCCACTGCCTGCCTCACGACGGGACAGTCCCAGACGCCGGGACCTCTGCCCGCAGGTCTCCCTCAAGGGTTTGCCCCCCAAGGACGGCCTTACCGCCTTTCCCATACCACTGCTTATCCATCACGAACACGCCTTTTACCTTCATCTGCACGACAAGACCTCTGAGGACAGAGACTAGATCTTCCTAAGATCCCAGCCCCCGCAAGGGCCACTGCCTGCCCGGGGAGAGGAAGGGGAGAGGAGGGGAGGGGAAGCTGGTGGCGGGGCACAGGGAGAGGGCAGGGGCTGTGGAGGCAGTGGGGTAGATGGGCGGTGGTCCCGTGATCCCGCAGCTCGTTCCATCGAGAGCTAGAGTCTGGGTCAACGTTCCCTGAGTCGTGGCTGACCTTTGTCTTGCTTCGACCCTCAGACTGTGGCCAAGCAATGGCGTCCCTCCTGAGCCCAGACCTCAAGAGCGCGCGAGCTTCGGTTCTCAGTCTGCGGGATGTTGCCTCCGCACCAGCGGGGCTGAGCTTCCAGACACCGCAGCACAGCCCGACCGGGAGCCGGCCCCGTGAGGTCTGGAGGCAAGAATGCCGTCCCAGATTGCCCCTTCCGCGACCCTTCTGCGGACCTGTGCCCCCTGAATGAGCTCAGGGCACCCACTCAGAGAAGCTCAGCCCCAAGTGCCAAAAACGAGCCAACGGGACGGTCGTTGTCTGACCCACTGAATGTAGGGATGGTTCTTTACGAGAAACCCATAACAGAGTGGGGGCGGGGGTCACAAGGAGGACAGCCCCAACCTCTGAAACCGCCACAGGAACATCCAACAGTGTGATCTCTGTGTGTGTTGTGTCCCAGGTCACTGAAAATGTGTGACACGTCTGGAACCCCGCGTACCTTGGCGAATCCAGAGACCCCCCCCCCACCCAGTCTCTTCCCAGGAAAGTGCCCACAGGCACAGCTTCACTGCGACCTGCGGGGTGGGGACCCTGCTTCCCGGGGTAGGGCTGCCCCGTGCTCTCACTCCGAGGAGGGCCAGCCCCTGGGGCGTGTCGGGGTGGCCCTCCTGTGCCAGCTGGGACAGAGGTGCGTGACGCTCTGGGGACCCTTTCATTCAGCAACGAACAGCTGGGGACGAGAGCTTTCGGGGAGGCATAAATATTTTGAGACGTTTGGTAAACAAGTTTCATGGAGTTTACATGAAACTTGTTTACAGCTGGAAGTGGCCCACTTCCTGGGCCAGCAGCTCTTCCCCTGACCCCGTCTCCCCTGTGAGGCCCCCGTGTCCCGTGGGAGACTCACCCACAGGGGTCGGTCAGGTCAGGTGTGGGCGGAAGCTTCGCATGCTTCACCGGGGAAAGCGGCTGCCCTGGAGTCGGGACGCCCGGCAGGGGCAGGGTGAGCCAAGGGCCCATACCCTCTGCTCCTCGGAGCCACCCCACCTCGGCCCGCAGGGACACCAGGGCTGGACCGAGGGGACAGCGTGGGCGCTGGTGTGGCGGCGGGCAGAGCTCTCCCCAGGGAAGGACGGCCTGAGGGGCCTGGGAGGGGGAGCCGCCCGAGCCCACCTGCAGCTCCAGAGTCAGCAGATCAAGGGAAGCGGGTCTGTGGCGGACACGGGGAGGGCTCCTCGGGCCCAGGAGGCGTAGAGACCAGCGTTCCCACCCTGCAGAGCCGTCTCAGTAAGGCCACAGCCGGGAGGCCCTACTGGTTTTCATGGGGGAATGGACCATGGCTTGAGCCCAGGCGGCACCTCCCAGCATCTCAGTCCCCTTGTGAGGCTCGACAGAACCACAGGGCCCTGTGGAGGCTGCACTTCAGAGGCCCTGCCAGGACCCACTCGCAGACTCAAAGACAGAGGGCGAGTCCTCCCCCCCGGGCCCGCCCCTCTGCCAGCGGGCCATGCGGTCCTGGGAAGGGATCTGCCGCTCTCGGACCCGTTTCCTCTACGGTTGAGGGCAATGGGGGGTTCCTGAGCCACAGAGGCAATGTCTGGCCTGTGACACGCTGGTCGGGAGGCGTGACGCTATTGTCATTACCACGTAGGGGGCAACCGGGAACTCAATATGGCGGGCGCCCTGGCTGACGGCCGCTACGGAAGGACCCGGCGCAGAGGGCAGGCCGTGTCCCAGCAGGGCCCCAGAGGGCCTCCGCAGGGCGTCTTTTCCCTCACAGGCATTTCCAGTACCACATGGTGCCAGTAGGGCTGCCTGCACCCAGCCTGGGCCTGCTGCATAGACATTTCCTGCTCCTAAGCCCCCCACCTCGCCCCCAGTGCCAAAGCAGGCTGCCTCCGTGTCACCTGAGATGGGGGTCAGAGGGGTACTCCTGCGAGGGGGACATACGGCCTTCAGAACCCAGAAGCGCCAGGCGAGGTTTCTTCTCTGGGCAGGAGAGACAACACGAGGCACCCTGTCTCTTCATTTCAGGGGGCTGTCCCGGCATGCCCTTGACCACTGGACCCCTAAAAACCTCCCAAAGTCCAGACCTCTGGGTTTTCCCAGGGCTCGTGAGCTGCCTCCAGAGCGCGCGTGTGTCGAGGCCTCCCGCACACCCGCCTCCACTCCCCAGACTGGCCCCGTCAGCATGGTGTCCTGTCCTGGGGCTGTCCAGGCTCAGCCTCCCAGACACATGAGGACAGAGGGTGGGGTAACGTGGCTGAGCCCAAACCACAGGTGTGTGTCATCACCCCTTCCACGTGGACGCAAACTGCTCCTGCCCGTGCCTCCTAATCGGGGTGGAGAATGGCGCAGTCGTCAAATATTGCCCTTACTAATCTGCTACCACTGAATCCCAAGCCCAGTCCAGCCGGGGAGGTGGGGCTTGCTTAAGCCTCAGTGGTCTACAGACTCTCATCAGGACCTGTCGGCCTCCGGCCTCACGAGGCCCCCCACCCCCACATCCTCCAGGTCTCGACCTCCAGGGACCTGAGACAGTCTGTGGTTTGCTCTCTGGGCGGTGGCAGGGGCAGCATCCAAGTTCCCCCTGGATTGCCCCACTGCCCTGTCCTCGACCACACAGGCCGGATCCCAGTCACTCCAATGGCCAGCGCTGGGAGTTACGATAACCCACGGGGGACCCACTGTGACCGACACTTTAGCTAAGACCTCATTTAGGACCCGGCGCACGAACCTGCCTCCAACACGGAGGCCGTGATGGCACTCGGGGTGAGACTCCCTTCACACAAGGAAGTGCTGTAGGTCTCCTTGGGGGAAGACCGCCCGTCCTCGGCCAGGTGTGGTGCTGACAAGTGCACACAGACACACGCTCGCACACCCTCCCGGTGGCCCTGCCTCAGGGCACCTGCTGCACAGAGGAGAGACACTGTTGGACGAGCGGAGAGACTGGTGCCCCCTGGGGGTGGGTGGCAAGGGCAGTGGCCAGACCAAGGGGGGGCTCGGGGAGCCAGGAGCAGGTGGCAGGTCATTTGCTGGGGACAGGGCACAACTCGCAGGCCCCCTGGACATGAGAGCAGAGTGTCCTGTTGTGCAGCCTGGGGTGGCCTCTCCCTCCTCATAGGAGACATTGCTCCCCTCTGCTTGAACATTGTGGGTCTCGGGCTGGGCTCCCTGAAAACACAAAGATGCCTCCTTAGAAGCCTGCCCTCGGCCTCCCTATAGCCTGGGCAGACCACGGGAGCTGGGTGCGACGGACTCAGAGTGCAGAGGTAAGTGGTCGGGAAGATGGGAAGGCGTGCGTGCCAAGGGGGCAGCCCCTGGGGCACACACAGGAGACTGAGAAGCTCTGTGATGTCTCTCCCCTTGCAGGGGGCGGGGGCTAAACCGGAGATTTGCAAAACTGCTCCTCTTAAACTGGGGCCACCCCTCCCCACTGTCCCAGAGCCCAGGGACCTCTGCCCAGCCCTGCCGGCACTCCACCTGCATGAAGACCCTGGTCCTGGGGGTCTGCCGCTTCAGGCGGGGGAGCGGGGCAGGGGTCCCCACCACAGCTCTGCCCCCCCACCCCTCTCACCCTCTCCAAGGCCCTGCTCAGAGAAGGACATCACAGTGGCCTCGGGGCCCAGCACCAGGCCCTTCTGTGCAGTTCCTTCGAGGAGCAGGCACCTCGCCGCACCTCCTGACCCTCAGTCCTGCCCATGGTACCTGGGGCCCCACTGTCCTGGTCCTCCTGCCCTTTCCCAGCCTCTCCCCAACTGACCTTGACCCTCTCAAGCCCAGGGCAGCAGGGAGCCCAGGGCCCAAAGTACATTCTGACGTGCAGGGTCGCAGGGTTGGCCTGGGCAAGGGGCAGGAGGACCCGCGGCTCCACCCGGCGTCGAGTCCCAGGGGCACGAGCTCGCCAGTCCAGGCGCAGGGGCGATTCCCAACATCCCAGGTCAGGTCTCCCTGGAAGTGGGGCAGGAGCAGCGGCCAGAACGCGGTGCAGGGAGACCCGAGAGGCAGGGCGCGCCGAGGGCTGCGGGGACCCGCGGCGGGACGCAGGACCGACTTCGGCCGGAGAAGTGGCAGCGCCCCGCTTGCCCAGCCGCCTCGTCCCGCCCGGTCCAGTCCCCGGCCGCGTCCCCCTCCGACCCTCCGACCCTCACCCTCCCTCCCGAGCTCCTCGCTCGTCCTGGTGGCCTCCCTCCTTCTCCCGCACATCGCGTCCGTCCACCGCCCCCGCTTCCGCCCACTCGCCCACCCCCCCACCCCGCCGCCCGACCCTCCGACCCTCCATCCCACCCCTGCACCCCGCCCCTCCGCCCCACCCCGGCGCCTCACTTTCCGCCCCGGCCCCTCGCCCCCTCCCGCCCCCGACGCGCCATCCGCGGGGCCGCAGCGCCTCCCGCTGGTCCCGGCTGTCGGGGCGCGGCCGGGGCGGGAGGCGGGCGCGGTATAAAGTGGGCGGCCCCCGCGGCGGACCCCTCCCTCCTGCCCGCTCGGAGCCCGCGTCGCGGCCGCCCGGACCCTGCGCTCCGCGAGACGTGTCCGGCGAGGGCGCCCCGCGCGCTCCGGGGTCAGGTAAGCGCAGCGCGGAGGCGCCCGGAGCCGCGGCCCGCACTGCCGACGTGTGACCGCGCGGGGGTCTCCCTCGGCCGGGCCGGTGGTCTCCCCTGTGGCCGCGAGCTCCCCGCGGGGGGCGGGCGCGGGGGGGGGGCACGCCGGCCTGGGGGCCCCGTGTCAGCCCCTGGCCCCCTCTCAGAGCGCCCGAGTCCGCTCCCGAGGTGCCGCGTAGGGACCGGGGCCGCGGAGTTAATGGTCCGGCCGCCCCCTCCTTGGCCCCTTCTTGGGCAGGGCTGGGGCGGGGCGGGGGAGGGGGTCCTCCCTGTTCCTGGGCTCGGTGCTAAGGCTCTGCCGCTCTGGCTGTCTTACGGGACAGCTGGGGAGCCCTCGCGGTCACCGCCACCGCGGGTCACCAAGTGGCCTTGCGGGCCTGGGCGGTCACGTTCAGAGGGCGGAGGAGCCCGAGTCACCGCACGGACGACCAGCCCTTTTCACGTGGAACTGGGCACAGGGTCTCCAGCGGTGCTGGCCCCTCTCCCCGGGGCTCCGGAGGGGAGGTGGTGCCCCCTTCTCCCGGGCAGAGGCCCCCGCCGGAGTGAGGTCACCAGGGCTGCCCAGGCACTCTTGGGGTGACAGAGGGTCTCTGACACCGTAGGGAGAGGATAGCTCACCCCCCACCTTACCCTCCACCCGGGCACCCCACTGTCCCCCGTTCTTCTGAGGCTGACAGTGGCCCACCGGGCATGACCCCCCAAAGTCTGGGGAGGGAGATGAAGCAGGGGGCAGTCTGGTGAGCATCCCGGTGAAGCAGGGGCCAGGCTGATGGGGCCTGTGGGGGCTCCCCAGCTAGGCCAGACCCCACACCCTCCAGGCCTCCCCACTCAGTCTAGCAGAAACCTGGGGGCCCAGCAACCTCAGAGCATGGCTTTGGGGTGGGAGCGGCTGGGTCGCCCACGAGAGGTCCCTGCTGATCCTTATAACGACGAGAAAGGCCTTTGGGGGCTATCCCAGGCTCATCTCACCACGGTCAAGAGGCAGGACGGCGTTTGGGACTCTGAGGAGGGACACTGTCTGCCCGCCTTGCTGTCCTCCTTCCTGGCCCCATCCAGAGACGGGAGGGCCTGAGCCCCCAGCCTAGGTGACCGCAGACGGGCCAGACTGGAGCCGGTGGGCACAAGGGGCCCAGAGGGTCCCTGCGGCAGGACTCAGGACTTGATGGGCCACTGAGCCCTTCTGGCCACCGTGAGGCTGCCGCCCTCTGCGGAGGAAAGCTCCCTGGGACGCCAGAGAAGCCCACGGCGGGGTGGGGGGGGGCTGCTGCAGGGGTGTCTGCTGGGAAGCCACAGGGAGGGCAGCGTGCAGAGTCGGGATCCGACTGCAGGGCCCCCCAGCTGGACAGAGTTCGGGCCCCGGCCGTGGGCAGGGCCTGTCACACCCAGGAGTGACTGCATCGCTGGCCGGTGGGGGCAGCTCTGTTTCCTGGGGAGCTGTGGGCGGTGAGGTGGCCTCCAGACGAGCTCCCTGGGGTGGGGGGCAGGTCAGAGAAGGGGCAGAGCTGGGGCCTGGCGAAGGGTGTGGCCCGGCCCTACCGCAGCCGGCACCTCCTCATCTCTGGAGCCGGGCCAGGTTACCCCACCGGCCCTTTCTACCTGCCAGTCCCGCTACGGATCCCAAAAGGCACAGAGTGTGGGAAGGCCATGTTTGCACCCGCAGAATGCTTCATGACTCAGGAAAAACCCGAGTTCTTGTAATTTTTTTTTGTAATTATTTTTTTTAGGATTTTTTTATTTATTTGATAGAGAGAGAGAGAGCACAAGCAGAGGGAGCAGCAGGCAGAGGGAGAAGCAGGCTCCCCGCTGAACAAGGAGCCCGATGCGGGACTCGATTCCAGGACTCTGGGATCTGAGCCCAAGGCAGATGCTTAACCTACGAGCCACCCAGGCACCCTTCTTGTGATTATTTTAAGAAAAACACAAATAGCTTGATTTTTTCCGCATTTCAGTGGATCAGCCCTTTCTCTGGCTTCTTTCACACATTCGTGCAAAGCCGATGGGGGATGGGAGGGAGGCCTGGGGTGCGGCACACCTACAAAGAAGCCAGGGTCCCGGGATGCCGTGCCCACCCCAGGGCTGGCATTGGTGTGGCGTTGGGCCATGTTGTACAGCGACAGTCTCCGCGGACTCCCAGCACGCCCTCCCTGCCGACCTGAAACAGGTCAGCACTCCCTGCCACACGGGGGGTCAGCCTCGTGGTGGCCCATTGCGGTGGCTGGAACAAGCATGGGGGGCAGGCATCCAGCCGTGGGGGACCCCTGCCGCTAGAAGGGCAGAGTCTGGGTCTAGAGCTCCAGGAAGTGTCACGCGTTCATGCCTGGGCAGACAGTCCCCCGAAGAGTGAAGGGGAACGCTGGCACTCTCCACACCGGGCACTGCCGCAGTCTGCCGGTCGTTTCCTCTTTCTCATGTGCCAGTGTCCTGGAAGAGGAATGTTGGTCTGTTGGTCTGTCCACACGTCCTTGATTTTTGTGCATTCAGCGTTTTTTGCTCACTGACCATTTGCCTGCTTCTGATCTCCGCCGTGTTCCTAATGAGTGCTCAGTTGCAGTAATTGTAAGAACTTTACCCCCCAGTTCTTAAAAATGGTGGTAAAATACAGGCAACATAAAATTTACTGTCTTGACCATTTTTAAGTGTGGACCTCAGTGGCGTTCATGTTGCTGTGCTGCTATTTTGTCCATCCGCCTCTGAAATTCTTTTCCTCTTAAAACACGGAAACTCTGTACCCATTAAGCACTAACTCCCTGTTCCCTCCTCCCCCAGCCCCTGGCAGCTTCCATCCTACGTTCTAGCTTTCTGATTTTTTAGAGAGTCTAAGCATCTCATATGGTTTAAATGTCATATGGTCTTTTTGTCACGGCTAATGTCACTGAGCCTCCCATCCCCAAGGCTCAGCCACACTGGGGCACGTGTCAGAACGTGCGTCCCCTTCAAGGTGAACCATACGCCGATGACCCAGTCATCCGTCAGTGGACACTGGGACCCTTCCATGTTTTACTTGTTGCGAACAATCACTAATGAGAACAAAGAAGATGGGTGTATAAATATCTCTTTGAGGTCTTGCTTTTAATTTGGGGGGTAAATAGCTAGAAGTGGAGTTGCTAGATCATATTTTAATTTTATTTTTGTTTTTTTTGAGGAACCACTGTACTGTTGTCCACAGAGCTCCTACCTTGGTACATGCCCACCAACACCTCCAATTTCTCCACATCCTCCAACTTGTTACTTCGGGTGTATGTGTGTGTGTGTGTGAGAGAGAGAGAGAGAGAGAGAGAGTTGTATTAACCATCCTAATGAGTGTTAGGTGATATCCTTACAGTTTTGATTTGTTTTTCTCTAATAATTAGTCATGTTGAGCATCTTTTCATGCGTTCCTTGACCATTGGTGTGTCTTCTGTAGAGGAAGGTCTACTCAAGTCCTTTGTCCATTTTTGAATCAAGTTTTTGTTGTTGGGTTTTAGGAGTTCTCAAAAATTCCGGACACTAATCACTGATCACATCTGTGATTTGCAAAGACTTTCTCCCATTCTATAGGGTTGTCTTTTGACTCTGTGGATAGTGTCTTTTCATACACAGAATGTTTTATTTTTCATAAAGTTCAGTTTGCCTAATTTTTCTCTAGTTCCTTGTGCTCTTGGTGTCATATCCAAGAAATCATTGCTAACTGCAGCGTTGTGAGGTTTTGCCCTACACTTCTTCTGAAAGTTTTATAGATTTAGGTCTTCCATTTTGATCATGGATCTACTTTGGTTTTTTGTTTGTTTTGTTTTGTTTGACTTTATTTTTTTTAATTTTAATTTATTTTTTAAATTTATTTTCAGTGTTCCAGAGTTCATTGTGTATGCACCACACCCAGTGCTGCATGTAATCCGTGCCCTCCACAATACCCACCACCAGGCTCACCCAACCTCCCACACCCCTCTCCTCCAAAACTCTCAGTTTGTTTCTCAGAGTCCACAGTCTTTCATGCTCTGTCTCCCCCTCCGATTTCCCCCCAACTGCCTTCTCCTCTTCATCTCCTAATGTCCTCCGTGTTATTCCTTATGCTCCACAAGTAAGTGAAACCATATGATGATTGACTCTCTCTGCTTGACTTATTTCACTCAGCATAATCTCCTCCAGTCCCGTCCATGTTGATACAAAAGTTGGGTATTCATCCTTTCTGATGGAGGCGTCATACTCCATAGTGTATATGGACCACATCTTCCTTATCCATTCTTCCATTGAAGGGCATATTGGTTCTTTCCAGTTTGGTGACTGTGGCCATTGCTGCTATGAACATTGGGCCCTTCTGTTCACGACATCTGTATCTTTGGGGTAAATACCCAGTAGTGCAATTGCAGGGTCATAGGGAAGCTCTATTTTTAATTTCTTAAGGAATCTCCACACTGTTTTCCAAAGTGGCTGCACCAACTTGCATTCCCACCAACAGTGTAAGAGGGTCCCCCTTTCTCCACATCCTCTCCAACGCACATTGATCATGGTCTTGTTAATTTTTGCCATTCTAACTGGTGCAAGGTAGTATCTCAATGTGGTTTTGATTTGACTCTCCTGATGGCTAGTGATGATGCACATTTTTTCGTGTGTCTGATAGTCATTTGTATGTCTTCATTGGAGAAGTGTCTGTTCATGTCTTCTGCCCATTTTTGGACATGATTATCTGTTTTGTGTGTGTTGAGTTTGAGGAGCTCTTTATACATCTTGGATATCAGACCTTTTGAATTAATTTTGGGGTATGGTGTGAGGTAGGGGTCCAACTTCATTCTTTTGCTTGTGGATACACAGTTTTCACCACACCATTTGTTCTAAAGAACGTCTTTTCCCCCACTGAATGATCACGACACATTTGTTGAAAAGTGCTTGAATGTATGTGCAAGAGTTTATGTCCGGACTCTATTCAACTCCCCTGGTATATATATCTGTTTTTATGCTAGTACCACTTTTTTTCATTACTATTGCTTTGGATCAAGTTTTGAAATCAGGAAGTGTGAATCCTCCAGCTTTGGTCTTCTCTTTTAGGATTATTTATGCTATTCAGGGTCTCTTGAGATTTCTTATGAATTTTAGAGTGGCTTTTTCTATTTCTGCAGAAATCATCATTGGGATTTTCATAGAAATTGAATTAAACCTGTAAATCACATTGGGTGGTACTGACATCCTGATCCTGTCTTCTAACTCATGAATGTGGACTATCTTTCCATTTGTTTATATCCTCTTTAATTCCTCTCAAAAAGATTTTCTGGTTTTCAGTGAATAAGTCTTTTACCTCCTTGGTAAAGTTAATTCCTAAATGTTTTATTCTTTGGATGCTAATGTAAGTGTAATTGTTTTGTGATGTTCACTGTTAGTATATAGAAATGCAACAGATTTTTGTGTATTGAGTTTGTATTCTACTATAAACTGCTCTGCTTGTGAATTCCAACAGTTCCTTTTGTGGAATCTTTGGGGTTTTCTACATATGAAATTATATCATCTGTGAACAGGGATAATTTACTTCTTCCTTTCCACTTTGAGTGCATTTTATGTCTTTTTCTTGCCTAAGTGTTCTGGGTAGGACTTCCAGTATTATGTTGAACAGAAAGGATGAAAGTAGGCATTTTGGCTTTGTTCCTGATCTTAGAGGAAAAGATTTCAGTGTCTCACCATTGAGTATGATGTTTGCTGTGGAATTTTCATATATGACTTTTATTATATTGAGGTGGGTTCTTTCTATTACTACTTTTGGGGTGTTTTTATTATGAAAGGATGTTAAATTTTATCAAAAGATTTTTTGAGCTCATGTTGATTATTTTACATTGATCAATTTTCATAAATTGAATCATCCTTGCATTCCAGGAATAAATGCCGCTTGCTTGTGGTGTTTAATATTCTTTTTTTTTTTAAAGATTTTATTTATTTATTTCACAGACAGAGATCACAAGTAGGCAGAGAGGCAGGCAGAGACAGAGAGAGGGGGAAGCAGGCTCCCTGCTGAGCAGAGAGCCCGATGCGGGGCTTGATCCCAGGACCCTAGGATCAGGACCTGAGCCGAAGGCAGAGGCTTTAGCCCACTGAGCCACCCAGGCACCCCGGTGTTTAATCCTTTTGTTATCCTATTGAATTCTGTTTGCTAATATTTTGTTAAAGATGTTTGTGTCGGTGTTCAATAGGAATATTGGTCTGTAGTTTCTTTCCTTGTAGTGTCTGTCTGACTTTGGCATTAGGGTAATGCTGACATCATAGAGTGAGTGAGGGAATATGCCCTCCTCTGCAACTTGTTTTGAAAAGTTTGAGAAGTATTGATGTTAGTTCTTTAAATGTTTGGTAGAATTCACCAGGGAAGCCATCAGATTTAGGGTTTGTTTTTGTTTTGTCAGGAGATTTTCCGTTACTGATTCAGTCTCCTTACTCGGTAGAGATCTGTCCAGAATTTCTCTTTTTTCATGGTTGGGAGGTTTTGCATTTCTAGGAATTTGTCTGTTTCACCTAAGTTACTTGTTGGTGTACAGTTGCTCAGAGTTCTCGCTTATAATCCTTTCTATTTCTGTGGAATTGGTAGTAATGTCCCCACATTAATTTCTGATTTTGGTCATTTGAGTCTTCCCTCTTTTTTCCTAGTTCATCTCACTTAAAGTTGGTCAATGTTGTTGATTTTTTGAAAAACCAACTTTTGGTTTCTTTGATACTCTGTTGTTTTTGTCATATATTTCATGTAACTCTGCTCTAACCTTTATTATTCCCTCCATTCTGCTTTGGGTTTCATTTGTTTTTCCTTTTCCAGTTCCTTAAGCTGTACAATTAGGTTGTTGATTTGAGCTCTTTCTTGCTTTTTTAAAAAAAATTTTAAAGAGATTTTAAAATTAGTTTAGAGAGAGAAAATGTGCACGCTGCACCTGTGTAGGAGCAGGGAGAGGGGCAAGGGAAAGAATTTCAAGCAGGCACTCTGTTGAGTGCAGAGCCCAACTCAGGGGTAAATTTCACAACCTTGAGATCATGACCTGAGTTGAAATCAAGAGTTGGACTCCTAACCGACTGAACCACCCAGATACCCCTGAGCTCGCTCTAATTTTTGTATGAAAACATGTATCGTTGTAAATTTCCTCCTAAACATGACTTTGACTGTGTTCCATACATTCTGGAATGTTTGTATTATTTCATTTTTATTGGTCTCTGAGTATTTTATAATTTCCCTTGTGATTTATTCTTTGATCTAGTGGTTCTTTAAAAGTGAGTCTTTAACTTCTGCGATTTTGTGAATGTTCCAGTTTTCCTTCTGTTTTGGATTTCTAACATCATCCCATTGTGATCAGAGAAGATTCTTTCTATAATATTTTCTTCTTAAATCCATGGAGGTTGCCATTTTTGTTTTACCTTCTCCCATTATTGCAAGCCTCTCCCTTTCTTCTCTGGCTGAATTTAATCCAGGAGATTTAAAGTATTGGCAGCCTTGTGCTTGCTTCGGCAGCACATACACTAAAGTACTGGCAGCCTTTTTCCCTATTCATTTTTATATTTTTGGGGAGGGCTAGACATTGAAGACTAGAACATTCTAATGCAACCGCATGTACGGGGGAAATCAGATGTGCACTGCACATATTCAGGAAACACCTGAGAACACCTTAGACTTAGACTTCAGGCTGATCCTTGTCACAGAGAAGCCCTACAACAATAAGATAAGTAAATAAACAAACAGCAAGCCCTAGAGAAGAAGAATCTGATTTCAGACATGCCACTATTAGATTCCATACTACTACTGGATTCAGATTTCCAGTTTTCAACAAAAGAATCACAAAGCACAAAGAAACAGGAAATGTGTGTCCTGTGTGGTCCATCCAAAGCTATATGTGTGTGTGTGTGTCTGTGTGTGTATCAACAAAACTATCCTGGAAAAAGACCTGATGGTGGACCTAGTGGCCCCAGACCTGAACACAACCATCTCAAAGATGCTCAAAAAACTAAAGGAAAGCATTAAAGAAGTCAAGAAAACAATGTCTGAATAAAATGAAAGTATCGATAAAGAGAAACTCATGGTAGAATTCAAAAAGAAATAGTGGAGCTGAAAATAAAATAACTAAAATGGAAACATCACTAGAGGAATTCAAAAGCAGATTTGAGCAGACAGAAGAAATAACCTGTGAAGTTGGAGATAAGACAATGCAGATTATTGAGTCTAAGGAACAGAAAGAAAAAAGATTAAAGAAAAGTGAACGGAGCCTACAGAACTTGCAGGCATGGTATAGGAGTCCCGGAAGGAGAAGAGGGAGAGGCAATGACAGGGAAAGTATTTGAGGAAATATTGGCTCAAACCTCCCAGTTTGACGGAGACGTGAACATCAAATCCAAGAAGCTCAATGAACTCCAAGTAGGATAAATTCAAAGGGACTCACACTGAGACACATCATCATCCAACCATCAGAAACCAAGACAAAGAGGAAGCTGAAATCAGCGAATGAGATGGGACTCACGATATTCAAGGAATCATAACTAAGATTATCAGCAGAGTTCTCATCAGAAATTTGGGAGACCAGAGACAGTGGGCTGATCATATTCAAAATGCTAAAAGAAAAAAGACCTGTCCCCCAAAAATTCCATATCTAGCAAAACTGTCCTCCAAAAGTGAGGGTAAAATTAAAAACTGCCAGTTAAACAGAAGCTGATGGAGTTTGTTAATACAAGACCTGACCTACAAGAAGTGTTGAAGGGGGGTCCTGTGTGGTGAAATAGAAGGACACTAGATGGTGGCTCAAGGTCACATGGAGGAATAAAGGTCTCAGGAAAGATCAACATACGAGCAATTACAAAAGCTAATTTATCATGCTAATGTTATGTGACTCCACCTTTTGTTTTCTACATAACTGAAGAAACTAATGCATTACAAATAATGTTTGGTTATGCTTTGAACATACAGTGTATAAAACATGTATATATACACGCATTCTGAATTTATACCAGCTTTACATGTAACTTCAGACTAGAATGCTGTGACTTTAGGATGTTCACTATAACCCCCACGGTAACCACAAAGAAATACCTAGCGATTTTACACAAAAATAAATGTGGAAGGGATAGAAATGTTTCACCACAAAAATCAACAAAACACAAAAGAAGACAGTAATGCAGAAAATGAGAAACAAAAATCTATAAGGCATATGGAAAACGAACAGCAAAACGACAGAAGTCTCTCCTTATCCGAGTTATTTTAATTGTAAACAAATCACCCTGTCCAGCCCAGACAGAGACTGGCAGAACAGCTTAGGAGAAAACACCATCTGACGGCGGCTGAGCCTCAAACGGCATGAGTCTCGACGTACAGATCTACGTCTGTGCGGAGTTTTTACATCACAGCACGGTCCACGTGTTTTGTCCTCGTCGTGATCTCCCTCGAGCTTACTCGACTGTAAGAATCCGTGACGTGTGCGCACGTGTGCATCAGCTCCACCGTCACCAGTCAGGCTTCCGCTCCACAGTAGCCTCTTAGCAGTTACGATGTGGGGAGTCGGAAGTGATACGCTGTGCGGGGAGGGGGTCGGCACCCCGACCCTCGCGCTGTGCCAGGGTCAGCAGGAGACTCACGGCACATCCAGAGACGCTATCCATACAAACAGGAAGCAAAGGCGAGCACGGTAGCTATACTAATACCCAATAAAATGAACTTTGAATCAAAACCTGTTACAAGAGACAAAAGACATTGTATGTTAATAAAATTTTTGATACAGCAGGAAGCTATACCCATTATAAGCATTGCACACCTGATAGCAGGCCGTCAAAAATTTTAAACCTTAAAAATATGAAATCTTGATCATATGCTGGAAAGACTGTCATCTGGCTCTTGGTCTGCTGCCACGCTGCTCCCGGTGGCTTTATTGTAAGGAACTGTTATCCGTGGGGGCCCAGGTGACAAGACTGAGGACCCCAGGCCAGCCGGGTGGCTCAGTCAGTTGGGCGTCTGCCTTCAGTTCAGGTCGTGATCTTGGGGTCCTGGAATCGAGCCCCGCGTCGGGCTCCCTGCTAGTCGGGAGTCTGCTTCTCTCTCTCCCTCCGCCCCCCCCTTGGGCTCCTGAGCACTCTCTCTCAAATAAACAAAATCTTTTAAAAAAGCAGCTGTGCAGCCTGGCTGCTAGCTGAGCACCAGGGCTAGCTACGCGCACAGGGTCAGTGTGCCCCTGTGTGACGTGGGACCCGCAACGGTGCCGGAGCCCGAGGTGGTGTGGCCTCGCGGGAGGCGGCCGGTGGGCATCTGGTGCAGCGTAGCCACAGCAGGCGCCTCCCGGTCGCCTCCGCCTCCTGGTCGTGACTTGCACTCCCTTCTCCTGGACTCACGCGGGCGCGGGTGAGTCAACTCCCGTCGCTGCCATGCGGCGAGCCCCGGTGTCGCTCTCACCATCAAGAACGACCCGGGGGCACACAGGGTGGCAAGCTTCTTTATTGCGCTCTCCTGCGCCGCGATCTGGGGGCAGCCCTGTCCCTGGGACGCCCCGCTGGAAGCAGCCCTGTCCGGGGCCCCGGGGGTCTCCGCCGGGCACACCACGTCACAGCGCCGGGAACCCGTGCTGGTCCACCGCTCCCGGGGCCCCGCGCTCCTCCCCTACACGGAAGTTCACGCACATATATACGGTTTGTAATAGCCAATGAGCAGCCCTATCATGCAGCGCGCGCATGATCATTCCCTTCCACCACCTAAGGGTCCCGCAGTGTTCATTCACCTCTTACATAAGCTGTCAGCCAATCACATCTAGTTCCTCAAAAGCGCATGCGCCATTTTGCTCTTAATCTGCCAGCGTGGCTCCCGACACCCCGGCCCCCGGCCCCTTCGCCGTCCGGAGGGGCCCCGTCTTCCCTCCCCAGCTCCGGGTTACCCGGCGGGGCTGCTGTTCACAAAACCACAGACGCCTTATTGCCCCTGGGAGCACAGGCGCCCTCCGCACCGCAGACTCCGGTTTTCCTCAGCGGCTCTTCCTTACGCCTCTTTAGACTCATTCTGTCCACGTGTGCAAGAAACACACAAAAATATTTCTTGAAGGTTCTGATTAAATTACATTCAATTACAGATTCCCTTAGAAATAACTGATATTCTTAAGTATTGGGTTTCTCATCCAGGAACAAGTTTCGTCTCTCCGAAGTGTTCCTTAGAAAAATTTTGAGATTTTTTAATAAGTCCTGCACTTTCTTAGATTCTTAACTTTACTCCTTAACTTTATGTCATTTTTGCTGTAGCGTAAACAGTATTTTCCCATTAAACTTCCTAATTGGTTGTTGCTAACAGAAGAAAATGTATAGCTTTTTGTTCGTATTTTTCTTATAATTGTCCCACTGAACCCCCCCTTCCTGTAAACGTTGTAGACTCGAGATCGTTGGGTTTGCGAATTCTCGTCGTTAGGGAGGACAGTTTCCATCTCTTCCCTTTCCAGGATTTATACTCTGTTTCTCTGTCTGGTCTTCTTGCTTTGGCTTCCAGCACAACTCGGAAGCGTAGAGAGAGCAGCACCCTTTGTCTCGTGTGTGCGTCTCCTTCTTGTGCTGTCACGGACATTCTTTGAGTGCAGGAGCTTTAACAGGGCCTCAGGCCCGCAGTAGACCCCCTGAGTTCAGGAAGCGTGTGATTCCCGTTTATGGGTATGTGTGCGTTGGCATCAAGTGGAACGGTCCAGATTCTGGAAGGAAGAACCCTTACTTTAGTTTTTGTATAAAATGTGATCTTGTTTGTAGATTGAAACATATATGCTTTATAACACTAATTCAACTCCTCAATTTCTTATTTTCTTTTTTCTCAATCAGCAATGGTTGTTTCAGGTGCCATTAAAACAGTGACATGATTTTCTTTTTATGTTCATGTGCCTGACATTAATGTACTGTGTAGGATTGTATCATCATTATATTTCCCAGCTGACTTCGTCCAGTTCTGGGGTAGTTGTCCTGGATGTGCTATTGGATTGTATTTTCTAGCATCTGTTGGGATGTTGGCAACTGTATTCCAAAGTGGGAATTGCCCGCAGAGTTTCTTTTAGGGATCCCTTTTATCAAGTTTTGGTCTCAGGTTTTTCCACGTTTAATGAATTGAAAGCTTATCTTTTCATGTTTTGCAACAGGCTAAAAAGTAGAGAAGTATTTGTCCTCGTAGGTGCAGAAGCTCTCCCACACCCGTGTGGGCGGAGCTCTGGGGCATTCCCTGCCTGCGATTCCCGCCCTTCCCAGGCAGAGCCCAGCCAGGCCTCACCTCTTCTCCAGACTTTCCCAGAACTTTCCCAGGCTTTCCTGTTCATTAGCTGAGGGCTGCACTTGGTATGCTTTTGAAAACCTTCTTCACATAGTGTCATATTATTTTACTCATTCCTAGATTTGTGTTACTATATTTGGGCTTCATCATTTTCCTTTTTGATAAGTTTTTTTACTTTACTGGCTCTTTCAAAGAACCAGCTCTTGGGTTTATTTATTTATTTATAATTCTACTGTTGTTGTTTTTTTAATCAGCTGGTTTATTTCTTATGATTTTCTTTCTCTTGTTTTCCTAGGTTTCATTGTTGTTAATTTATTTTTGTCCCTAGCTTCTTCAACGATATGCCTAATTTGTTACACTTATTTCCTATCCTATGACATAGAGCATCTAAGGCTATATACTATATATATATTGTCCTCTAATTACAGCTTTGACCTTCTCCTATTTGTTTCTACGTATAATTTTGTTGTCACTAATTCCTATGTAGGTCTAACGAGACAGTTTTTAAATTTCCAGGTGGTTTTTTTTTTTCTGTCTTACCAGTGACTGCTTTTGTATTGTAGTTTGGAAAATTTCATGTAAAATTTCTGATTTTTAAAAAAAATTAATTAAACCTGCTTTTGTGGTTACCTGGAACTGAATTTTGTAAAATTTTCACGCATTCCCTACTTGCAGGTTTCAAAGATAGATACAGATGATAGCGGTGTGTGCGTGTGTTCCGTGCACATTGTCCAAATCCAAATGTTTAGAAAATACATATTCCCTACTCCTTACTATCAAAGTTTTCTAAAACAGGACATTCATTTCCTCACTGTTGTTGTTTATGTGATCTCTCAGGAACTTTCAAAGGTGAGTTAAAGTCTTCTGATGCTTCCTGTTTGTCAGCTTTTTCTTCCATTTTTCACCACTTTTGCTTTAAATATCTTATTATGACATCCAATACATATAGACTCATAACTAGACTCCTAAGCAGCCTTTACCTTGTCCTTGGCCCCATCTCTTGCCCTTGCATCTCACCTTTGACGGGCCCTCACGCTGTCCCCCACTGTCCTCTCTGTCTCACCCTGTCTTCCTTCTCTCTGCACTGTCTGTGACAACCTCCAGGGTGACTCTCACCCCATCCAGATGGGTTTCACTTTTGATCTAATTTAGGAATATTTATGTTTTTTTCTTTCTTTTTTTATTGCAGTATAGTTGACATATAACATATTAATTTTAGGCATACAGCATTGTGATTCAACAGTTCTGTACCTTCAGCTGTGCTCGCCACCGTAAGTGTCGTCACCATGTGTCCCCACACAGTGCTAGTGCAATATGACTGACTGCGTTCCCCCTGCTGTACTTTTCATCCCCATGACTCGTTTATCAATGGAACCTGTACCTCTTCATCCCCTTTATCTGCTGTCACCATCGTCTACTACTCCCACCTTCCCACTGGCAGCCCCCCGTTTGTTCTCTGTATTGATGAATCTGTTTTTGTTTATTTGTTCATTTGTTTTGTTTTTTTAGATTCTATGTATAAGTGAAATCACATGGTCTATGTCTCTGACTCGTGTCTTTAGCATAATATTTTCTAGGTCCGTGTTGTTGCAAATGGCAAGATCCCATTCCTTTTTATGACTGACTAATATACCACTGTGTGTGTGTGTGGTGTGTAGACACACATACATATACACACCATATCTTCTTTATCCATTTTTTAACATTGACTCCTGTGTGGTTACGTACGGTGCTTTATTAGTTTCAGGTGTGCAACATAGTGCCTCAACACTCCCTGCATCACCCGGTGCTCATCACAAGGGCCCTCCTGACGCCCCCTTTTCCCCACCCACCTTCCCTCTGGTAACAATCAGTTTCTTCTCTATAGTAAGAGGCTGGCTTTTGGTTTTTCTTTTTTTTTCCCCTTTATTTCTTACATTCCACATTTGAGTGAGGTCATAGGGTATTTGTGTCTGACTGACTGATTTCACTCAGCATAACACTCTCTAGCTCCATCCACGTCATTGCAAAGAGCAAGACGTCATTCTTCATATGGGTGAGCAGTATTCCACTGTACATACCCCACATCTTCCATATCCGTTCATCAGTCCATGGACACATGGGCTGCTTCCCTTGTTGGGCCACTGTAGCGAATGCTACTATGAACATCAGGGCGCATGGGAACATTTGTCTTCAACAGAAGAATCTACAGCGTTCCACATGTATTGTCACAACTCATCCATGTGATATTAATTGTGCTTTCTGACTCCTTTTTTCTTCATTTTTTATATTTTACTGTATTCCTCAAGTTTCTTTGCTTTCTTACTTACTTTTATTCATTTCTCTGTTTGCTGCAGAATTTTTTTGGAATGGTATGTAGGTGAGCTCTTTTACATCTGAGACTTTTATCCTTTACATGAAAGCTAAGTTGACAAAGCAGACATCTTTGGGTCATTTTATTCTCCCCTCAAAATTCTCCAGCTACTGTCTCCTTGTTTTTCTGTGTACAATATTATGGAGGAAAAGTCTGATGCCTGAACTGGTTATCTATTGCTATTGCTATGTATAAGTTATTTCAGAACTTAGTAACTTAAAACGATAAGCGTTTACAAGGTCATAATTGATTCATGTCAGGAATGGCTTGACTTGGTGGCTTTGGCTCAGGGTCCCTGATGAGGTGCCGTCCCAGTCGGGGGGATTGGCCAGGGCTCCGCTCACCTGATGTCTCGCCTGGGCTGAGGATGGGCTTCTGCGATGGCTCCCTCACCTGGCTGGTGGCTGGAGGCCTCGGTCCCTCTCTCCTAGGCTTCTGAAAGGCTGCCTGAGGGCCTTCACACGACAGCAGTCCGCTTCCTCTCTGTGAGGACCCAAGAGAGGGCCAGACAGCGCCCGTGGTGTCTTCTGTGGGCTTGTCTCGGAAGCCACGTCATCACCTGATCTTTTGGTCCTACAGGCTGTTGACAGTTGAGCGTGTGAGGATTTCGTGAGAGGGTGACGCCAGGAAGCAGGAAGAAGGGGGCCCACCTCAGAGACTGCCCGTGACAACACCAAAGAGATTCTTCCCTTTAGGAGTTTTCTGTGTTTTGTTTAACTTTGTTGCTGCTATTGTGTTTTTCTCCCATGTAGATTATTTTTAGAATTCTTCATTTCATCTGAGAGTGGCATCTTTCAATAATATACTTCGTTACAGGGGCCTCCTTGAATGGACGGTGTGTGTGGTAGTGTGTGTGAGGGAGGGCGTGAAATGTGTGACTGGCGTGGTGTGTGCACACGTGCAGGGAGTGGTGCCGGGGGGCTGGGTTCCTGGCCTCTGGCACCCCCTTCCTTCCAAAGCAGACGGGGCAGGATGGGACTCACGGCTCCCCCACTGGGGGCAGCAAGGTGATCGGCAGTGGAGGACAAAGCTGCACCCACATCCCAGTGCTCAGTCCTGACCGGCCCCCACCCTGCCCCGCCAAGCTCCTGCGGTCCCCACGTTGGCTGTCGCATGTGGTTGATGGCTCTGAACCTCTTTGCTCTGACGGTTGCCTCCTGACTTCCTCTTGGCTCCCAGGTTCTCTGGAGTCCCTGACTTGCCCCCTGCCATCTCCTCGGTCCCCATCCCCAGCCCTCCCTGAATGAGCCTTCCCTGAGCCAGGCGCCCCCCTTCCTCTGGCCAGTCCCCTCCGTCTGGGCCTCCATCACCTCATGCAGGAAGCCTGCCCGGATTCCCTGGCACACCCACTGGGCTTGCATTCGTCTGGGCAACACCTTGCTGGGTCACAACCCCTACCTGCAGGGTCATGGCCTCTTAACCTGACCATGTCCTATCCTGGGGAGGCAGGGCCAAGTCCTGTTCACCTCTAACCATGCCAGGACTTGCTCCTCTAATCTGAAACTCAAGTGATATTGAACCTTGAATCTGCCTGCCCAAACCCATCCACCTCCTCTCAAAAATGCATTCAGGGGCATCACCAGGGAAATGGCACCAAAGTGCGCCAATGCCTCTGCTTTTCCCCAGCCGCCACCCCCCAGGGCAGAGATGGGCTGTGCCGACCGAGACTCATCCAGAATCAAGGCTCTGCATCCCCTGAGTGTGTGTGTGTGCGCGGGCTGCCCAGGGCGAGGGAGAAGGGCGTCTCCCCGAGCCCATGTGCCCTCTGCCCCACGGTGTGCTGCCCCTGCTGTCCGGGATCCCGCATGGCGCTGGGCACCGACGACAGTGGCTACTTCTCCCGTTGCAGGACGTCAGCATGGGTGCTGCGAGGATGCTCCGAGGATGCTCCGCCCTCCTGCTCTGGGGGCTCCTGGGGGCCGTCCACGCCCAGCAGCAGGAGGTCACCGCCCCCGGCCTCTCTGAGAGAAGCAGCTGCCCAGGTATTGGCCAGGGGGCTGGGACCCCACGTGGGTAGGAAAGGCGGGGGGCCACCGTGAGGGTGGAGCCTGGGGTCCCCCACATGCACGACGCCTGGCAACGGGCTCGCGCCGCAGGCCCCCGCCCTGGGCAGGCCAGTGACGCCCCCGCGCCCCCAGAGAAGGCCGACTGCCCCATCAACGTGTACTTCGTGCTGGACACCTCGGAGAGCGTCACCATGCAGTCGCCCATCGACAGCCTGCTGTACCACATGAGGCAGTTCGTGCGGCAGTTCATCAGCCAGCTGCAGGACGAGACCTACCTGGACCAGGTGGCCCTCAGCTGGCGCTACGGGGGCCTGCACTTCTCCGACGTGGTGAGGGTGTTCAGCCCGCCCGACAGCGACCGGGCCTCCTTCACCAAGAGCCTGGAGAGCATCGTCTCCATCCGGAAGGGCACCTTCACCGACTGCGCGCTGGCCAACATGACCCAGGAGATCCGGCAGCTCAAGGCCAAGGGCGGGGTCCACTTCGCGGTGGTCATCACCGACGGCTACGTCACCGGCAGCCCGTGCGGGGGCATCAAGCTGCAGGCGGAGCGGGCTCGCGAGGAGGGCATCCGGATCTTCACCGTGGCCCCCAACCAGATCCCGAACGAGCAGGGCCTGCGGGACATGGCGAGCATGCCGCTGGAGCTCTACCGCAACAACTACGCCACCGTGCGTCCCGACCTGGAGATCAACCAGGACACCATCAATCGCATCATCAAGGTCATGGTGAGGCGCTGCCTGGCCACGCCCACCCACTGGGCACCAGGAGCAGGGGCGGAGGCCGAAGCCCTGAGACCTGCTCCCTCACTGGGCAGTGCCCTGCTCTGGGGCTCAGTTTACCCCTCTGGGAGGGTGAGCTCCCCATTCCCACCCAAATCTCTGGCTCTGGCTAAGTAGCAATTTTTTTTGTCTTTCCCACAGAAACATGAAGCCTATGGAGAGGTGAGAGGCGTTTTCCGGTCCTGCCGCCCCGGCCGGGTGCTGCCCGCTGGGACTCTGAGGCGCTGACCTGGCAGAGATGATGACCGCCCCAGCCCCCTGCTGCTCCCGGGGGTCTGGGACAAACGGGAGGCGGCCAGGGAGCAAGACTCCTTGGTCCTCCCAGAATCGGCCGAGAGCCTTTGGGTTCAGGGCCTCCTGGGCGCCTCCCAAGTCTGCTCCTCCTTCGGGCCCCGTGCTCCCGATGGCCCACGGCCCAGGGGTCCTCGGCCCCGCACCAGCTCCCTCCCTGGCCCCCCGCCTGGGACTCTCCCCGCCAGCCTTCCCCAACACCCCTTGCTTCTTGTTTCAGTGCTACAAGGTGAGCTGTCTGGAGATCCCCGGGCCGCTGGGCCCCAAGGGCTACCGCGGACAGAAGGTAAGACGCCCGGCCCAACCTCGGGGTCCCAGCTGCCAGGAGGCCCCCGGCATCTCTTCAGCTCCAAACATGGGACCACATGCGCCCAGGACGGTCTCAACCCTTCTGACCCTGGGAGAACTAAAACCAGTTTTTATCTCCGTCCTCTTAAATGGCGTTTTGAGAAAAGCAGGAAAGCGTTTTCATTCTTAGCTTTGCCGTTGCAGCTCTGGTGTAGGGAAACTCGCCGGGGCGGGAGACCTGGACCAGGTCCTGCCAAAGCACCCGGAGCTCCCACTCCCGCACTCCTTACGGAGCTCACTGCCGGGGTGTGAGACACCCCGCAAGTTCGGTCAAAGGTCGGACGTGATGGCAGAGGAGGGGAGAACCTCTGGGAAGATGAGCCCATCCCTACGCAGCTCCATTTCCCTCTTCTAAATCTGAAGGGAGCCGCCTAGACCAGTAGGAGTGTAGATGCCCATCCCCAGGTCCCCAGCTAGATGCTCCCCTCCCCCCTCGGTGACACTGCCACCTGCCACAGCCCAGGCATGGAGGTCTCCGAGGAGGCAGCTTCACAGACGTGGCCCTGCCATGAGGGGAAGGGCGCCCACGATGATATCTGAAGGGACACAAAGGAGCCCCCAAAACAAAACAGGACACACCAGCTCAGAAGCCGCTGCCTGCCTACCTGCTTCCTGCCCTAGTTTACCCCTTTCTCCATGATCTGCGTTTAGGGTGCCAAGGGCAACATGGGCGAGCCAGGAGAGCCTGGGCAGAAGGGACGACAGGTGAGTGTCCTCCACACCCCTGCCCTGTAGGCCCCAGGTTCCCAGGACTGGGGCTCAGCTGCGGCTCTTTGTTCTTTCTCCACAGGGAGACCCAGGCATTGAAGGCCCCATTGGATTCCCAGGACCCAAGGCAAGTCGCTGCCAGCCCTGCGCCCGTGACTAGGGGTCGGGGGAACAGGCCAAGGGCTGTCTGGGCCGGGTGGGGACTGGCCCACAGGGTCAGGTTGTCTCCAGGCCACCCACCCCTTCATTCCCAGGGCAAGAAGCCAAGAGCCTCGGTATCTTGAATGTTGTCCCTGAACTGAGCCGGGACTGGCTGCCCCTGCTCTCCCCCGATCTGGGGTGCACACACCCCCAGTAACGCTGCTCTTCCTTTCTTCCGACCTCAGGGTGTTCCTGGTTTCAAAGGAGAGAAGGTGAGACTGTGACGTGGTCCCAGAGCACAGCAGCGTCCGTCAGCGCATCGTGGCCCCGATGGGGGCGCCGCATCTGGCGTCACGGAGGGGCGCCCTCTCTGGGGTCCTTCTGGCCTCTTGCTCGGTCTGAGGCGGACCGGGCCCCCAGAGGCAGTGGCATCTGTGGGACTCCAAGCTAACCGGCCTCCCTTTCCTCCTGCACAGGGTGAATTTGGAGCCGACGGGCGGAAGGTGAGCAGGTCGTCCGGGCCGGGGGGCGGGGCACCCCACCTTCCCGCCGCCCCAAGGCTTGACGATCACACCTCTCCCTGCAGGGGGCTCCCGGCCTGGCCGGCAAGAACGGGACCGATGGACAGAAGGTAGAGGGCATCTCGGGCCCCTCCCCAGGCCAGGGGCACAGCGTTTCTGGCATAGGAGTGAGCAGAGCCTCCCCGAGACCCTTGGGTCCTTACCTGGGGCCTTTGGGGCCCCTGGCCACTGCCCACAGCCTGTGGCTGGACGGCCCCCACTGTCACCTAGCCAGGGACGCAGGACAGATAAGAGCCAGCGTGGACATTCGCTTCTGAGGACGAGCTCGCGGGGTCTCCAGCCTGGGCTCCAGAAGCCCAGATCCGGCCTGGGGGGTGAGGCGGGGGGGAGCTCATGGTCCAGCCACATCCCAGGGACCTGGCCTGCCACCTGCAGAGAGGCTGCCGTACCGTCCAGCCCCTGAACACCCAGCTGGGTGCCCGCTGGGAATGACACAGAGGGGACCGTCCCCGCACATTCGCCCGTTGGTGCGCGACCCTGACCCACCTTCTGCCCCCCTCTTCTCCTCCAGGGCAAGCTGGGGCGCATCGGGCCTCCTGGCTGCAAGGGAGACCCCGGGAGTCGGGTAAGGCCAGCTCGGGCTCCAGGAGACGCAGGGTCTTGGCAGGGGGTGGCAGGGCAGGGTGGTGGCCAGCCCCTCGAGCTGCAGTGAGGAAGCAGGGAGCCACTTGGCGTGGCCCCCTCTGAAGCCTCTTTCCTGCCCGTCCCTTGTCCCCACCCAGGGTTCAGCCAGAGCTGTGGCCTCATGATGAGGAAATACTCTCGGGGCTTCTGGGGCAGGCTGGGGCGGTGCTCCTGGGCGTCCTGACAGTGGGTTCTGGAAGCCCAGACCCAGCGGAGCACTCGGTCCACCGGGCTTCTGCTCATCGGGCCCCAGGAAAGCCCCGCACAGCTCTGGGCAGCAGCCTGGGACAGCCCTGTCACTCTGTCTTGCAGGGCCCCGACGGATACGCAGGGGAAGCCGGCAGCCCTGGGGAGCAAGGGGACCAGGGCATCAAGGTAGGCTGAGGGCCAGGGTGATGGGCCTTCGAGGGCAGTGCCAGGCTCTGGGGGAGTGCGGGGGCCAGCCAGCCAAGAAGCCACGCAGAGAGGGCCTGTCCCTGCAGAGTGGCCCTCGGGAGTAGGAGGCCTGGGGACGCCCTGCCTCAGGGGCGCTCCCGCCTGGGGGCTGCGGGTGCCTTGCCCGAAAATGCCAGTGTGTGGCCAGCTGAGGACCGTGTGTTCGGTCAGGCAGCTCTGCGGTGCCCACGGGGCCCCAGCCATGAAACCACCGTCCTCCAAGGCCGTGCGGGGTCCCTCTGCCAAGCTCTCGGGCGCCGTGGCTGTTCCGCATCCACCCTGCTGGCTGCCCAGGCCTCTGGAGGAGCAGGACGACAGCCCCTCCCAAGAAGGCAGCCCCGTGGACGGGCCCCGGGTCTGATGAGCTTCCCGTGCAGCCACGCGGGCCCAGCCCCTTGCAGCCGGCTCCTGCCCTGTTGCCAGCGTCTCAGGGATGGGAGGCTGATCTCTCCAAACTTTCCTAGGGAGATGCTGGCCGTCCGGGACGCCGAGGACCCCCAGGAGACAACGGGGCCAAAGGGAGCAAGGCAAGTGCCCCTGGCTGGTGGCTGCTTCCCCTACCCACCCCCGCAAGCCACATGCCAACCATGTGCACCAGCACAGATGGGGGAGGGAGCAGTAAGGACAATGGCATCTTGGCCAGCCCTGGGCTCTGAGCACGCGGCCAGGCCCTCCGCTGCTGGGGGACCCCGGCACCCCACTCCCTGAGGCAGACGC
This sequence comes from Neogale vison, assembly GCF_020171115.1. Lineage (NCBI taxonomy): Eukaryota > Metazoa > Chordata > Mammalia > Carnivora > Mustelidae > Neogale > Neogale vison. The sequence continues at coordinate 504,799 of NC_058096.1, read as the reverse complement.
GGCCGCACGCAGCGGCAGTGGGGCTGGGGGTGAGGACACTCCGCAGGCACTTCCTTGTGGGGCTGACATGTCTCCTCCCTCCAGGGTTACCAAGGCAACAACGGATCCCCGGGAAGTCCTGGCGTGAAAGGAGCCAAGGGTGGACCAGGGCCCCGAGGACCCAAAGGCGAGCCTGTGAGTTCACACTCTGCCCCCACCGGTGCCTGGGGCCCAGGGCTCCGGGCGGGCTGGCCAGGGTGGGCTGTCCCCTCTGGGCCTGGCCCACCTGCCTCACCCCTCCTGCACACACCCTGCTCTGGGCATCACCAGTGAAGCACTCCGGGTAGGGCAGAACCCCTGCTGGCCGGGCCCAGGCTCAGCTGCTTCCCTGCCTGGGGACCGGCCTCGTGCCCCCACATTGCCCTCCCAGCAGGATGCTCCGAGGGCTGAGCACAGACTCGGGCGCACACTCTGTGGGCCCCCCACGGCAGGCTGTCCCTTGTCTCAAGGCAGGGCTGACCCTCGAGGGGGAAACACCCTGAGCCCTGAGGCCCGGAACTGGACGGAGAGACCATGCTGATTGCTGGTCCAGGCAGGCCCCGGTCACATCAACTAAAACCCCTAACTGACCTGGTCTCACACGCCGACTAGGAGCCCCTCACGTCCTAAATCCTTGGTGGCAACTTAACTTACCCGACAGAGGAGCAGGCCCCTCCCCCAAAGCCTGTGTCCGAGAGAGGAGAGCCGAGCACGGGGTCCCCACGTGGCCCCACCATCAGGGCCCCCCCACATACCTGTTCTCCGCAGGGGCGCAGAGGGGACCCAGGAGCCAAGGGCAGCCCAGGCAGCAACGGCCCCAAGGGGGAGAAGGTGAGTGTCTGGGGGGTGCCGTCGGCTGTTTCTGCACCGGGGTCTCACCGTGGGGTCAACAGGGTCCTGGGACGAGGGGCCACCAACAATATCCCCACCGTGGTCCACCCGGAAAACAAAAGGGACCCCCAGGGGCGCCTGGGTGGCTCTGTCGGTGAAGCTTCTACCTTCCACTCGGGTGTTGATCCCAGGGTCCTGGGATGGAGCCGCTGCTCCGTGGGAAGTCTGCTTCTCCGTCTGCCCTTTCTCCGCTGGTGCTCTCTCGCTCTTGCTCTCCCTCAAATAAATAAAAATCTTTTTTAAAAAAAGGACCCCTGGTACCTGGCCTCTGTGGGGGCGGAGGCACCCCCTGCAGGTTCTCAGACAGTGACCCCCAACCACACTCCCTGCTGAGGGGCATGGGCAGGGTAAGGCCGTGAGGGTTGTGCATGGCTCCCTGCATGAGGGCCGTGCACTGCTGGGCAGGCTGCGCACTGCTCCACCCAGCAGTTCCTCACAGTAGCTGGCTCAGGATGTCTTTGTCTGTGGTAAATCTGAGGGCCAACAGTTCCCCACCAGATGTGGGTCGAGGGCTTGAAGGAGGGGCTGCCCCTCTGGGAAATGCATGGCAGTCCCTTCCCTGGTGCAGGAGACTATGTAGGTGTCACCCTTTCCAGGGAGCTAAATGAGCCCCTACCCTCCCCTGCCCCTCCACATGCCCAAGACTGACTCCGCCTCTTTGCTCTAGGGAGACCCTGGCCCTGAGGGTCCCCGGGGTCTGGCCGGAGAGGTTGGCAACAAAGGAGCCAAGGTAAGTGAGGCCACTCATCCTCGGGAGCCACCCAGCTTCCCGGCTAGAAGGGGCTACCGAGGACCCCTGGCCCCTCCCCTGCCCAGCAGGGACACCCCCCTATTCCCGCCTAGTTTCCAGTGATTGACAGAGGGCTTTCCTTCTTTGCAGGGAGACCGAGGCTTGCCTGGACCCAGAGGCCCTCAGGGGGCTCTCGGAGAGCCTGGGAAGAAGGTCGGTAGCAGGACACCTGGGAGGGCCCTATGGCTCCGGGGCCCAGGCCCCTTGCTGCCCTTCAGTCTCACCCCCCTCCCATAGTGCCGCGTGGGTCTCCCGTCCCCAGGACACGGTTCCCATGACACACTTGGGCAGCAGTGCGGGAGGTGGGGGGAGCACCCTGTGTACCTCACACAGTCATCCTGCCCTGAGGGGTCCAGCCGCATCAGGAGGGGCCGCAAGGGGGAGGCGAGGCGCGGGGCCGGGGAGCCAGGGCGGGGCACCTAGAGGAGGCGAACCGCGGTGGTAGCCCAGTCCCCAGAGGACAGCAGGGGAGAGCGGTAGCATTGCCTGGAGTGGTCCGTGCTCGTCTGTGCTGACTCTGCGTCCTCTCTGCCCTCAGGGATCTCGGGGAGACCCCGGCGACGCTGGTCCCCGTGGAGAGTCAGGACAGCCTGGTCCCAAGGTACGTTCCCTCCCCCTCTGGGCAAGACTGGCCTCGGGGGCTGAGCCCTGCTCGGTTCTCGGGTAAGGCTGCCAGGAGCACAGCAGGCCCAGCTCCCTTGGCACCGGGAATCCGCAGGGGCCGGGCAGCCCCTCCCGTTCTCTGCACACGGAGCCCCCAACCAGCAGCCCAGCCCCGTCTGTCCTGGTCCTCGTCCTCGGCGCGTGCCAGCCTGGCCCCTTCCTTTCCCACTGGACCCTCCCTGACCAGTTTCCCCACCCTGCAGGGGGACCCCGGCAGGCCTGGATTCAGCTACCCGGGACCCCGAGGAATGCCCGTAAGTCTTGGCAGGAGTTGGGGGGCCCCGGGAGGCCCTGACGGTTCCCACTAGTTCCTGTGAGGGCCTCGCTCCTGGGGGATGGGACGAGGGCGAGTGGGCCTGGGGTCACTCATCGGATGCAGAGCCCCAGAAATTGTCCCCGACATGGGCCAGGGGTGTGGCGTTCACCCACAGCACTCACGGCTTCATACGGATTGTGAAAACTGAGACCACCCTAGGGGGCAGGAGGGGCTTCCAAAAATCTGGGGTCCCCAGGAGAGCCAGCTCCCGCCCCAGGGCAGCCCTTCCGGTTCTGCGCTGAGTTATGGTGACCTGTGCTTGCTTCCCAGGGAGAGAAGGGTGAGCCCGGCCCACCCGGTCCTGAGGTACGTCTGTAGAGGCCTCCGCACCCACAGGGGCGGCCTGCGTGCCCCTCACCCACCCTTGGCCCCAGAGAGCTTCCTGAGCGGAGCCCTGAGCCTGCTGGCCGCTCTCCTGCCGGGTCCCCCCAAACCCCGCCGCGTACCCCATCCAGCTGCCTGGCGCGGGCTCTTCTGACGGAAGCACGCCCGCCCCGGACAGACTCCCTAGAGGTCTTGCCTGGGGCGGGGGGCTTGCCAAGCACCCTGCCCCAGGCTGACCAGTGTCCTGTGTTCCAGGGGGGCAGAGGTGACTTTGGTGCCAAGGGAGAGCCCGGGAAGAAAGGCGAGAAGGGCGAGCCTGTGAGTACCCAGGGCCGAGGGCGTGGGGGCCGCGGGGTGTGCGGGGAGGGCGCGGGGTCGAGGCGGCCGCCCACCGGCTCTTCTCACTCCCCAGGCAGATCCCGGTCCCCCTGGCGAGCCTGGCCCTCGGGGGCCGAGAGGATCCCCAGGACCCGAGGTAGGTCCACTGCTGGTGCCTCCAGCCCTCCGGGCTAGCCCGGGGCCTCGCTGAACCTCAGGGTCGTGCTGGCGGAGGGACGGCGGGGCGGGGGCGGGGCTGCGCGGGGCGGGGGCTGGGGCGAGGGCGGGGCTGCCCGGGCCGGGGGCGGGGCTGCCGGGGGCTGGGGCGAGGGCGGGGGCGGGGCTGCCCGGGGGCGGGGGCGAGGGCGAGGGTGGGGGCGGGGCTGCCCAGCCCAGACACCGGCCACTTCTCAGCGCCACCCTTCCTCCTCCAGGGAGAGCCTGGCCCCCCTGGAGACCCCGGCCTCACGGTGAGTATCGGGCAGGGATGGAACCCGCGTCCCCCTCCCTCCAAAGTAGGAAAGCAAGGGCAGCCCTGGGAGCGCGCAGACTTCCTGGAAGCCCCTCTCGGCCGGTCCGGGGCTCGCTTTCCTGGCCCGGGCCTGACACCCCTGTGTTGCAGGAGTGCGACGTCATGACCTACGTGCGGGAGACGTGCGGCTGCTGCGGTGAGTCTCGGCCGCACGTGGCGGCGGAGCTGGAGCCTCGTGTCCTTGGGGGGGGGCTCTCGTCCGGGGGCGGGTCGTCCCTCTGCGTCACGCCCTCCCACTCCTGCACCCGCCTGTGGGCCCCGGGCGTGTGTCCCCAGGCCGGGGTCCGCGCACACCGCTGCCTCCCCTCGCCCTGACCCTGCACCTGGCCCGCAGACTGCGAGAAACGGTGCGGGGCCCTGGACGTGGTGTTCGTCATCGACAGCTCGGAGAGCATCGGCTACACCAACTTCACTCTGGAGAAGAACTTCGTCATCAACGTGGTCAACAGGCTGGGGGCCATTGCCAAGGACCCCAAGTCAGAGACGGGTCAGTTGTGCCTGTGGTGGGCGGGGCCGGGGGCGGGAGGTCCACGCATGGGAGGGGGGCCGGCGGGCCGACCGGTGTCAGCTTCCCTCAGAGCCACAGGGGTGCAGTGGGGGAGGCGGCATTGGGGGGTGAGGGTTAGGGGTGCAGGGGTGGGGGCCGGCGTGCTGGGGGTTGGGGCCGCGGGGCGCAGCCGCACCCTCACGCCCGCCCCGGCCGCAGGAACCCGCGTGGGCGTGGTGCAGTACAGCCACGAGGGCACCTTTGAGGCCATCCAGCTGGACGACGACCGCATCGACTCGCTGTCCAGCTTCAAGGAGGCCGTCAAGAACCTGGAGTGGATCGCCGGCGGCACCTGGACGCCCTCAGCCCTCAAGTTCGCCTACAACCAGCTCATCAAAGAGAGCCGGCGCCAGAAGACCCGGGTGTTTGCAGTGGTCATCACGGATGGCCGCCACGACCCCCGGGACGATGACCTCAACCTGCGGGCCCTGTGCAACCACGACGTCACGGTGACGGCCATCGGCATCGGCGACATGTTCCACGAGAAGCACGAGAGCGAGAACCTGTACTCCATCGCCTGCGACAAGCCCCAGCAGGTGCGGAACATGACCCGCTTCTCTGACCTGGTGGCCGAGAAGTTCATCGACGACATGGAGGACGTCTTGTGCCCAGGTGAGTGGCGGCCTGCGCAGCCCGGTCCGCGCTGGGGAAGGAGGACCTGAGGAGGGCAGAAGGGGCAGGAGGGTCGCTAAGGGCGTTCGGCCCCTGTTCTGGCAAGCGGACACTGACCGGTACCCCCCGGCCTCTCTCCTTGCTCCTAGACCCTCAGATCGTGTGCCCAGACCTTCCCTGCCAAACAGGTAACTCGGACAGTGCCAAGCCCCCCACCCCAGACTCAAGCAGCCGGGGCCGGAGAGGAGGGGCCGCTGCGGGACCCGCCCCCCCCGCAGCGAGAAAACTTTAGATGGGTGACTCAGCCCCAGGACCCTGGCACGTCTGCGGAGGGGCTGGGAGCGAGATTGGCCGTCCCGAGCCCCCCAGCCCCTCCGAGCCCAGCGCACTCTGGGCAGGTGCGCTCCCGTCCGCACCTCGAAGCCTTGTGGTGTCCCTGACCACGGCCCGGGAGGGACAGACACCCTAGAACCATCTCAACCACCCCCAGTGGGAGCCCGGGACGTGGCGCACCGGGTGGTTGGTGAACAGCCGTGGAGGGAGGGAGCGCGGCCTCACGCGGCCACCGGCAGATGCGCTCGCTCCCAGCCTCCGCGGCCCCGAGCTGCGGTCTCTGAAGCAGAGCCTGGCGTGTGTCGGGGGCCTGGGCCCCTTGCTCTCGACATGGCTACTTCTGGGCTTAAGGCTGCTGGGGACACGCGGAAGCTGTCCCTGGGTACTGTGGGTCAGGGAAGGGGGCGGGAGGCTCCGCAGGCCCCGAGCCGCCGCCCCCAAGGCTTTGCGGCACAGGGGCTGGGACCACGGGCCCTTGGAGCTGCCGGTGTGAGCCGGGAGCTGAGGTCTCCCCTGAGCGACCCGCCCCGCCTGCCGGGGTCCCGGGACCAGCACTGGGCCCTCCGGCTGGGACATGGGCACCAGGCCTGGGTCCTCCCAGGAGCTGGTGTGGCGTCGGCCACCGTAGCAGGCAGGCCTGGCTGTGCCGGCCGACCTGGGGGGGACACAGACAAGAACCGCGAGGCCCGTGCCCACACCATCGCCTGCCAGGCGGAGTTGACATTTCCAGGGCCTGCATGCTGGCTCCTCACGGAGCATCTGGTGGGCCCCCTGGGCAGGTGCAAAGGAGCAGAGGTGGCTTGAGGGAAGAACTGTGCTGAGTTGGGGGCAGGGGTCCCCACACTTGTCCTGACAGAGAGTTTCCCAGGAAATGGTCATCGCGGTGGTCCCACACCATGGCTGCTGTGAGCTCTGCTTCAGTCTGGGCACTGCCTGGGCCTCAGGCCCCTCGAGTCCTCCGGGGATGGCTGTCTGCAGTGCCCAGAGCTGCCCAAACCCCAGGTGCCGGCCTGAGAGCTGGGCTGGGGGGTCTCTGCTGGAGGCCACACTGAGCAGCCATACACCGGCCCGCAGGACACCCCGGTCACCCACGGTGGGTCCCACAGTCAGGCTGGCCCCCGTGGACAGACTAGACCCTGACCCCTGGCGTCCAGGGCCCAGCAGGGGCCCAGTGTCCTCGGCCCGATCTCGGTGGGGAAGCTTCCAGTTTCTGACCCCTGAGCTCGACGTCAGCCAAGGTTTTCCACCGACGAGCCTTGTCAAGTTGCTAGTCCCCCTCTTCCTAGTTCCGGAGGACACGTCCTGAGTGAGTGTGGGCTCGGCCACAGGCTGCCTCCGCGGTTACGGTTAGGACACTGTGGTTTTCCGCTTTGCCGTGTTGACGCGATGGAGGACGTTGGTTTCCGGAGGCTGAGCCGACCTTGCCGGCCGGGATAAATCCTACCTGCTCGCGGCGTGTAAGTCGTTCTGTGTGAGGTGAGGCTTGATTTGCTCGTATCCTGCTGAGGACTTCGGTGTCTGTGTTCCTGAGAGGCGTCTGGCCGCAGCTCCCTTTCCTGTGACGTCTCCGTGGGGTCTGGCTGCGAGTCTGACGCGGGGTGCTGGCGAGCGGCCTTGCTTCCCCCGAGCCTCCAAGACCTGGCAGTGAAAGGGAGTGGCCTCCCAGGAGACCCTGGCCCACCTTTTCCCAGTTATCTTCTCTGCCACACTCACAAGTTTACCCTTTAAAGGGACAAGAATCTCCAGGTTTCTTAGACATTGTGACCAGGGAGGAAAAAAGCAGAGGTCGCTGGGGAACGAGATCCCGCGAACCTGCCCGTCGGCGGCTTGGTGCGCGTCTCCCCATTTCGAGACCACAGACAGCGTCCTCTGCTGGCTGGGCACGACCCTGACCTTCTGGCCACACGGCCCCGTCCACCCAGAGGCCCAGCTGACCCCAGGCTTGGATCCGGCCAGGGGGCAGCTTGCTCGATTGATTCAGAGCCATGATAGTTTCGGGGAGCCGCAGAGCTGGCCGGCAGCTGAGGCGGTGAAGGCTGGTCCTGGAGCGCTGCCGCGGGAGTGGGGAGCCCCAGGGTGACCCGAGCCCCGCCTCCCTGGAACAGAGGCAGAGACTCTCGGGGCGGGCGTGCAGAGGAGAGGCACAGACGGCGGCGTGTGGGCCGGGGTGGGGGGTCCGTGCCACCAGGCTACCTGGCTTGGCTACCTGCCACCCCCCAGAGGAAAAGCAAGCTCTGGGCCCCTAGGGCAGAGGCCGTGGTGCACAGGAGCAAGGCGCCTGCGGGGTCCGGCCTGCGCTCCCAGGGGGGCCGGAAGAGAGAGCGGGACCCTCGGGGGTGGGAGGCACAGCCGCTCCTGGGTCCTCTAGGGGCCAGTTCTGGGCGGCGGACGGAGGGCGTCTCGAAGAGCAGAGAAGGACTCATCATTGTGAGCTTTCTGGAAACTGTTCTGAGGGGGCCCAGGGACCTACCTGCCCGTCACGAGGTTGGGGCTGGAACAAGCCAGGTTGTCCCGGCGCAAGCAGTTTTCCTGGTCGGGTGTAGTGAGGGGGCTGGGGTCCCCCGGTGCAGAGCCTTGAGCTGCTAGAAGCTGACCCCGAGACCGGTCAAGTCTCAGTGCCACCATGTGTGCCAAGAGTCTTGTGGGGACGCCGAAGGTGCTGCTGGCTCCCGCCCCCGCTGCGAGCTCTGGCCCCGCACGCCAACGCCAGCGGGCCCGTAGCTCCCCGCCCCCACACCCTGCTGAGCCTCACAGCCGTCCCGCTGTGGTCCCAAGTCACCCTGGAAGAGAGAGGCGCCTCGGCTCTCAGTACGCGCAGCCCAGGAGGGCGGCGGGAGGCCCACTCATGCCAGCTTAGTCCCTTAAAGCCTTCTCTGGATGCCCCCGCAGATGGACCGCGGCCTGGCGGCGAGCCCCCGGTCACCTTCCTCCGCACGGAAGAGGGCCCCGATGCCTCCTTCCCCAGGACCATCCCCCTGATCCAACAGTTGCTAAACGCCACGGAGTTCACGCAGGACCCGGCCGCCTACTCCAGGCTGGTGGCCGTGATGGTCTACACCGCCGAGCGAGCCAAGTTCGCCACAGGAAGCGAGCGGCAGGACTGGATGGAACTGTTCATTGACACATTCAAGCTGGTGCACAGGGACATCGTGGGGGACCCCGAGACAGCGCTGGCGCTCTGCTGAAGCCGTGGAGGCTGCCCACGGGCAGGACTGGCCCGAGTTTAGCGACCTGGGGCGGCCGACCACACACGAAGGGGCTTGAAACAACAGAAGTCTATCGTCTCTCAGTCTGGGGCCGAGAGTCCAAGGTCCAGGCGTGGTGGAGTCACACTCTTTCCAGGGGCTCTGGGGAGGACCTTCCTGCCTCCTCCAGCTCCTGTCTCTGCCGCTGGTGTCACGTGGTCCCTCCTTGGAAGCCTGACCCTCCACCCCCTTATCAGGACCTTCTGGTGGCGCTTGGGGCCCACTGGAGAATCCAGAATAGTCTCAGGCTGGTAATTAATTCTCCCCGCGTCTTTCTTTGCCCTGTAAGGTCATATTCAGTCTCGAGGTTTAGGACACGGGCATCTTTGGGGAGGCCATTGTTCAGCCAAAACACAAGAGAGACGAGCAGAGCCTCACAATCCCCAAACTCCCGGCTTCCCCTGCAGCTCCTGTGCCTGCTGCCACCCCTCGTGCATTTTTCTCGGCCTCCCTGGTTTTTGCATTGAGGAAATCTGCCCCAAGGCCGGCGGCCCCACGCATGTCCCTGCTGGTGGTGACGGAGCGCGGGGGCACCCAGCTGGCTTGCTAGACGTGGATTTAAAGCAGAAGCTGCTTTTCATCTGCACGGCCGACAAGATAAGCTACGTCATTAATATAAGCTTCCTTAAAAAAAAAATCCTGCCTACCAGAAGTGTGGCTCTGCCCGCCAGTGGCCTGGCCACCCTCGGACACTGTGACATCCTAAACACGCTATAAAAGCTGGAAACGTGTGAAAGCATTGCTGTGGTCCCGTGGCGTGCTGGGGTGACATGCTGTGGCTGGGGCCTGGGCTGAGGCCCTGCTGGTCGATGCCGGGAGTCAGGACTTCCTCCTTGATGGGGTCCACACCCTCCTGGCCCCAGGGTTCAGCCCACTGGGCCCCATATCCCAGATTGGGGCCCGCAGGGCTGAGAAGCTGGATGCCAGCAGGACGGCCAGCTCCGTCCTCCCCTAGCCCAAGCCGTGGTTGGAGGTGTGGTCTCCAGCAAGGCCACGGCGGAAGGGCCGGGCTGCATTCTGCGGAGGGTGGACCACAGCCCACATATGTGAGGAGTGGGTTTCCAGGCTGTGCTGGAGCGCCCACGTCCCCCAGATGCTTGGCCCCAGCCTTGGATGCAGCCCTGGCAGTCCAGGGCAGGTGACCTCCCAGTGGGAGCAGGGCTCTCCTCAGCTCTCCTCACGGGAGCTGCTGCCGGGCTCGGGCCATGCCCATGCTCACCGCCCACCGGAGAGATGTCCAGTCACGGAGGACACAGGCTCCACTCCCCGCTGCCCCCACAGCTGGGACAGACACGGTCCAGCCAGTGTCGGGCAGCTCTGGGACCACAGGGAGGAAGGGGGTCATGGCCAAATGTGGCTCCTCACATCCTGGGGGTTTCAGGACTGGTCTTATGAGATCTTTTTAGTGGATTACAAATGCAAAGACAGCTTTCCCGAGCCTCCATCCCACCCCTTCTGTGGACTGTGGCCCTTTTGGAGTCTCCTTCCTGCCCAGAAGGGCCTGGAGGAGGTGACTGGGCAGAGAAGGTGCTTGGAGGGTGGAAATAAGCCTCTCAGCCTTCAGGTTTGGGGCATACCCTGAAGAGAGCAAAACCAGCAGAGACGGTGACAGGTTCCCCAGAGCTGGGGCCCAACCCTGGCCCACTGTGGTGGGGGCTCCCGATGGTGGGAGCCTTTGGATGCAACCCCACAACCCCGGGGGGTTCTAACGGCTCCAGTGGGAGGGGTGTGCCCAGAGATGGGCACAGGCCACGGCCAGGGCGGGGTACCAGACGGTGCCAGGGCCTGGAGTGGCCAGGAAGGGGCCGCAGGGGCAGGGCCCGGCCGCGGGGCCTCACCCGGGTCGCCCGCCCACCACCCCGTTTTGCCCCCAGAGCTGTACGTGGCCCAGTGCACGCAGCGGCCGGTGGACATCGTCTTCCTGCTGGACGGCTCGGAGCGGCTGGGCGAGCAGAACTTCCACAAGGCGCGGCGCTTCGTGGAGGAGGTGTCGCGGCGGCTGACGCTGGCGCGCAGGGAGGACGACCCACTCCACGCGCGCGTGGCCCTGCTGCAGTTCGGGGGCCCGGGCCCGCAGCAGGTGGAGTTCCCGCTCACCTCCAACCTGACGGCCATCCACCAGGCGCTGGAAGGCGCGCGCTACCTCAACTCCTTCTCGCACGTGGGCGCGGGCATCGTGCACGCCATCAACCACGTGGTGCGCGGCGCGCGGGCAGGGGCTCGCCGCCACGCCGAGCTGGCCTTCGTGTTCCTCACCGACGGCGTCACGGGCAACGACAGCCTGGAGGAGGCCGTGCACTCCATGCGCAAGCAGAACGTGGTGCCCACCGTGGTGGCCGTGGGCGGCGACGTGGACACGGACGTGCTGTCCAAGATCAGCCTGGGCGACGCGACCGCCATCTTCCGCGAGAAGGACTACGACAGCCTGGCTCAGCCCGGCTTCTTCGACCGGTTCATCCGCTGGATCTGTTAGCGCCTCCTCCCTCCTGCCAGGCGACCCGGCTTCCAGCCCCCGTCTCGCACTCCCAGCCCCCGGCCCTGCCTGCGCCCCGGGCTCCCCAGGCCCGCGGGCACCGCCCTCCCACCCATGGTGCTACTCAGACTCACCCAGAGGTCCCGCGGGCTGCAGGCTCCATCGCCAGGTGCGGGTGTCAAGTCAGGAAAAGAGGACCCGCCCCATGCGTCCCCAGCTTCTCCAGAGAGCCCCGCCTCCCTGCGCTCCGGTCTGTCTGTCCACACCGTCCCCTCCACGCCCTCCCTGGACCCCAGAGGCTTTGCAGGGGCCTTGCGGTGGCCAGTGCTCCAGACCCTCACCGACAGCCTCCTGAGGCCTTCCTCAGTCCAGCCTCGTCCCCGGACTCCGCAGCCCCTCTGGTGCCCTCCAGAGGCTCTCTGTGGGCCCCGCCGGCTCTGCTGGGCTTGCTCCCAGGTCCCTGCCTGGCCTTTGGAGGTCCCCTGCCCAGACCGAGCTGTGACAGCAGGACCTGCATGTTCCTGTCTGCACACGCCGCAGTACAATAAAGGCTTTCAACTGCCGCCTGCTCTCAGCCTCCTCGTGTCTGTGCTCACCAGGGAACCCCACAGGCGCCAAGGAGCCATTCCGACCACTCACGTGCCCCCGGGACAGCTCACGGTGCCCCACCCGACCCGCTGTCCCGGGGACAGGCGCTGGCCCCCCGCACCACCCCAAGTGTCAAGGCCGGACGGCCTCAACTGTGGGACCCACGACCGTCTGGCTGGCCTTGCGCTTAGAACGCTGTTGGGTCAGTGACGGTCCCTCTAGCCCCAGAGTAAGCCAACGTACTTTCAAAATGTTTGTGGGGGGAGGAGTTACGGTGGAGGAGTAGGGGACCCTGATTTCCTCTGGTGCCCCGAGTCCAGCTAGACAGTTTTCACATGGTTCTGAGCACCTGCACGACCAGTGGAGGTCGGAGAAGGACCTGCTGCCATCCTGCAACCAGGAAAGGAGCCTGTCCGGAGGCGGCGGGAAGCTCCCCGGGAGCAGACCACCTAGTGCAAGCGCGAGCCGCTCCACGAGCCCGAGCACCCAGAGTCCGCCGCCGGGAGGACACCGGAGACCAGCGCAGCAGGCCCCCCCGCAGAAGACCAGCAGGAACCGCGGACAAGGTCACCATCATGCAGACCGCCGGTTGGGTTCTTGGGGAAACCGAATATAGCATTTGTGGTTTTATCGTTCTCGAGTCTTCCAGCTTTATTTGTTTCAGTTATTTTATCAGTTCTTTTTTAATTTTTATACTGTTTTTAATTTTTTGTTTCCTTTCATTGTATTTTGTTTTTGTATACACATACGTTTTTCTTTCCTTTCTATTTTGGAGTCTTGTTTCTTTTAACAAACAGACCAAAATACACCCAGGATCTAGCTTACTGTTTTGTTCTGTTTTATTTCTTGTTTGATTTTTTCTTCTTTTGTTTCTGTTTTCTTCTGGTTTGTTTTGTTTGTATTTTTCTGTTGTTGCTATTTTTGTCATTTCTCTCTCCTTCATCTTTTCTTTTCTGGACATAATGATGAGATGGAGACTCTCACCCCAAAAGAAGGAGCAGGAGGCAGTTCTCACAGGCAGGGATGTGGCCAACATGGAGACAAGTAAGATGTCAGAATTCACAACGGTGATCACAAAGATACTAGCTGTGCTTGAGAAAGGCACAGAAGAGAAATTGCTGGAGAAGTAAAAGAACTAACACCCAATGAGGCTGAAATTAAAACGCTGTTACTAAGGTGCAGTCAAAATGGAGGCTCTTACTGCTGGAGTAAGAGAGGGTCAGTGACCTGGAGAACACATGATGGAAGAGAAGGAAGCTGAAAAACAGAGATAAACGACAGGATCACAAGGGGAGAATTCGAGAGATCAGTGATACCCAAAGTGAAACAGTATTCGAATAATAGGGGTCACAGAAGAGGAGGAGGGGGGCGGGCAGAAGGCTTATTTGAACAAATCATAGTGGAGAACTTCCCTAATCTGGACAGGCATTCGAATCGAGGAGGCACAGAGAACCGCCTCAAAATCAATAAAAATAGGTCAACACCACAAGGTGAAACTATAATAGTGAAACTTGCAAATCTCAAAGACAAATAGAAAATCTTGAAAACAGCTTAGGACAAGAGGTCCTTAACCTACATGGCTAGAAACATAACTTTGGCAGCAGACCTTTCCACAGGGACCTGGTGGGACAGGAAGGACTGGCATGACACACTCAGCGCACTAAATGAGAAAAACATGCAGCCAAGAATACTTTATCCAGCTAGGCTGTCATTGAAAATAGAAGGAGAGATAAAGAGCTTCTGGGACAAACAGAAACTAAAAGAATTTTCAATCACCAAAGCAGCCCTACAAGAAATATCAAAAGGGGTCCTGTAAGCAAAGAGAGATCCTAAAAGTAACATAGACCAGAAAGGAACAGAGATGAGGAACGGTCACCTTACAGGCAACACAATGGCGTTAAACTCCTATCTTTCGATAGTTACCCACAATGTAAATGGGCTAATGCCCGAATCAAAAGTCATAGAGTAACAGTAAATAAAAAAGCAAGACCCAAAGAGATTCACTGTGGACCCAAAGACACCTCGAGATTTAAGGTGAGGGAGCAGAACACGATTTTTCATGTTAATGGACCTCAAAAGAAAGCTGGGGCGGCGATCCTTATATCAGATAAATTAGATTTTAAACCAAAACTGTCATAAGAGATGAGGAAGAATGCTATATCATAATTCAAGGGTCTATAAGATCTAACGGTTGTAAATATCTCTGCCCCTAACATGGGAGCAGCCAACTATATCAACCAATTAATAACCAAATCAAAGAAACACATCGACGATAATCTTTTAACTGTAGGCGACTTTAATGCCCGCCCTCACCAAAACAGACAGGTCATCTAAGCAGTCCAGCAAGGAGACGAGGACTTTGAATGACACGCTAGACCAGAAGGACTCTGAGGTCAGCAAACTGCCATGCTTGCTTCTCCCAAACGGGCCAACAAGAAAACAGGGGTCTGGTCACCACAGAGCAGGGGTGTGGGACTTGGGGGGATTATGTGACGGGGGAGGGTCCCCCAGGACATGGTCATAAATCATTGAGCTGTTGGTCATGGTTTCTGAAGGTTTCTTACATTTCTCAGTGAAATGGTTAAGAAAATACGGGAAAGGATGAGTGAATAAAACCCATTTTGAGTAGGAGTCTCTCTAAATGCCGTTAAGAGAGATGCCCCTGAGAAGTAGAATCGAAACCCAGCCCGGAACCTGCTCTCGTTACACATGAGGGAGGAATTAGGGATGTGCGTTCGCATGTGCTTGTGTCTGCAAAAACGTGGAGTCGCACGAAAGAACACAGCGACTGCCGGAGGAGGGGTGAAAGGCCCGGCGGGGACGGGGTGGCGAGGTGTCCCCATGGAGCCCGGTCAGTCCCGTCTGGGAACACCTGACACGTTGCCTATTTTGGAAGACTAAACCGGGAAAACCTCAGCCTGCGGCTGGCGGTGGCAAGGCCCTCCTGGGGCAGAGCCTACCCACACTCACTCAGGGCTCAGAGCCCCGGGGGTGGCATTGCCTGGGGAACACAGCACCTGCACACAGCCTCCTGGGTGCCCCCGATGGGGCCAGACCCGGCGAGCCCGTGCCCCACCCCCTGCTGCCTTCCGCCTCCTGGAGCTCCCGGGCCTCTCTCAGCCACATGGTCAGCTTCGCAGCAGCATCTGAATCTGGAGCCGGGGGCTCCCCCAGCACACCCCCTCCCATCCTGGCCACCAGGCCCTGTGGCGGGTGCAGGAGAAGGCAGAGGGGCTGTGGGCTGGGAGACAGGGGAGCTGTCCTCCGGGGACCCACATCGCTGGGTCTTGGCCCCCGGACTTCTGCTGAGAGAGAAGCCTGTGGCCGGGGTCCATTCATCCTGTGAGCCCCCGATCTGATGCTTTGTCACCTCCCAGACTGTCAGGGGAACGTGTCCCCTCCCCAGGAATCCCCAGCGCCCCTAGAGCAGCAGACGTTGGCCACAGCCCCCCACGATTCAGGCAGTACTGGCTGCACCTCCTGCCTGCAACTGGATGGGGAAGCCCTGCCATTAGGCAGGGGGCTTCTGTCCCCTGCATGACCCCAGGGCCACCGAGCCGCAGGCGCCTGCCCTGAGCCCTGGGTGCTCCCAGTGACGCAGGGCCCGGCTCAGGCTCCAGCAGCATGTCACACGCGTCTGTGGGACCCTGGAGCCGGTGTGTCACCTCGTGCCGCACCCTCTTGTGCCTGACCACCTCTCCCTGTGCTCACTCATCTCGGGGTCCCCGAGCTCCTGCCCACTGAGCTCAGCCT
Source organism: Neogale vison (assembly GCF_020171115.1). Lineage (NCBI taxonomy): Eukaryota > Metazoa > Chordata > Mammalia > Carnivora > Mustelidae > Neogale > Neogale vison. The sequence continues at coordinate 489,396 of NC_058096.1, read as the reverse complement.
TTCCCTTCCTCCAGCCCAAACACACCACACAGGCACCGGTGGGTCATGACTTTACTAAAAGCAGCAAGTGACGAGGGGTGAACCTGCCACCCCAAGGGGACCCCAACCCCTGCCTCCGCCCACTCTGGGCCCCACTGGGACCGTGTGTGGAGGCTTCCAGGAAGGGGGAGGGGCACCGAGGGTGGCAGAGTCCACGCAGTCTCCCCGCCTGCCGTCACTCCTGCCGGGCCTCCAGGCTCTCCAGCACCAGCGCTGCCTGGGTCTTGGCTTCCTGCAGGAGGCTGGAGATGCGCAGGCGGGTCTGACAGACACAGGCCCAGGTGTCAGTGTGCCCCCCGCCCATCCCCCACCCCCAGGCCCAGGTGTCAGTGTGCCCCCCGCCCATCCCCCACCCCCAGGCCCAGGTGTCAGTGTGCCCCCTGCCCATCCCCCACCCCAGGCCCAAGTGTCAGTGTGCCCCCTGCCCATCCCCCACCCCAGGCCCAAGTGTCAGTGTGCCCCCTGCCCAACCCCCACCCCCAGGCCAAGGTGTCAGTGTGCCCCCCGCCCATCCCCCACCTCCAGGCCCAGACCCAGGCCTCAGTCAGTCTGCCCCTGCAGCCCACCACCTACCTGCCGGCCCAGGCCCCCTGCCAGCTCCCTGTGCCCTCTGGCCATGCTCCCTGGCCTATCCTCTCTGGGGTGACCCCAAGCCCCCGACCTAGAGCTCCCCAACGCCTCACAGGCCTTTCAGCAAGGACGGGAGGGTCCCTCTCTCTGTCCTGAAGTGGGAGGAGCACTAGGCCCAGACCCCCACCCTCCTAGTCGTCGCACATTAGCCACCACTGCAGAGGGCTGGGCTGTGGCCTCAAGCCCAGAGTGGATTCTCGCAGCCCGTCTGTTAAGTCAGTCCCCACGTGGTCTCCTGGTGGACAGTGACTTCCCTTAAGACCCAAGCTCAGTCCCAAAAAGGCCTTCACTCTGAGCCGTGAGTTTTTCAAGACTGTCACAAAACCAGAGACAGGTGAGTGGTGTCTGAGGCTGGGGAGGGAACGAGGGTCCTCTAATGGGGGGAGGCTTCCTTCGGAGCAAAGAGAATATTCTGGAACATGACAGAGGTGGTGGTCACACGTCGTGAGTGTGCAAGATGCCCAGCTGTACACTTTAAAATGGAGACTCGCCTACACCTCACAGTCACCTCCACAGCCATTAATGGCAAAACCCTAACAGCTGCTGGAGCTAAGGCCATTTCGTGGGTTGGCCCCTGTTCTCGGAGGGCCCGTGCTGCCAGCGCTCAGGGCCTATGCTGGGGGACCCAGCCCTGGGGGGCCCTGCTGGGCAGGTGAGCATGGTGGACAGGCTCGAGCAGGCCAGGGTGCGGCTCCGGTGAGGGCATGGGGGCTCCCCAGTTCCCAGCCAGAGCCCCCCAGGAGGGGAGGTGGAGGTACAGATGACGGCTGCCCCCCCCCCGCCTCCAGCAGCCCCAGGAGGACAGCAGCCCCCGCGGAGGCCAGAGGAACGTCTCATCACATGGACACGCTCCCCAGAGTCGTACCGCAGGGCCGCAGCCCTGAGGACAACGCCCGGGTCCCACCGCAGCCCGGCCCCCATGCCTCACCCGCTCACCTGGTCCTTGAACGCGTCGTCGGTGACGTCCTTCAGGTTGATGAGCACGTTGAAATACGCCCCAAACATGCCCGTCTCCAGGGCCTTGGCCGCCACCTGCAACAGGAGCCAGGAACGGAGCTGGCCGGCCGCACCCCGGACTCACCGCACCCCCTCCGTCCCCCAGGGCCACGGCTGGGGCCCTCACGCCTCATCAGTAGTGCCCCAGGGGTCCCCAGGAGGCACAGGGCCAGCGGAGGCCCTGGCAGGGACGTGCAGAACGGCGGGTTCCAGCCCAGCCCTCCAGACACAGACGACAACCCCAGCCTGACGTCCTCCTCTGAGCGCAGAAAACGGGGTCCTGAGGGAGGTGAGGCCTCCCGGCTTCAGGCCTGGGCTACAGCCCACGTTCCTGGGTCTCCTCCCGGCTTCCCACGTGCGGGCCACGGTGGGGGCAGCTGGTGGGAGCACGGGGCCAGGGACAAACCCAAAACGGCAGGAGCCACTTGAGCCCAGGGAAGGAGCCGCGGGACCAGACACGGCGCACAGCTGTCCTTCTTGGAAAGCCCCACAGCTGTGGGGGCTGAGAGGTCCCCGCGCCCACTCCATGTCCCCGACACACGGGCTGTGCCCCGGGTGCCGTGTGCACATCTGGGGGCCGGCTTCGGGGTTTTCCGAAGGGCAAGGGGCCATGAGGAGGGAATGGGAGAAAGGGAGCTGGAGGAGGGGTGGCCAGGAGGGCCTGAGGCGGCGCCTGGTTCCTTAGTTCTGCCTCTGCCGCCCGCCGGCGCAGCGGAAGCCCTTGCTTCCCACTCCTGAAACTCCTCAAACGGGATCAACAAACGTGCTGTGCTGGCTGAGACTGGCCAAGACCCCCGGGACGCGCTCCGACCCTCCACGCTGCTCCCCCTGCAGCAGGAGCCCGACCCCCTCCGCCCCGTACCTGCAGGTCCGACCGGCAGGCCAGGTTCCCACACAGGGCCAGCTCCTGCAGCGCCGGCCACAGCGAGGCCACCGTCTCTGCCAGCGCCAGGGGCACGGCGACCGCCCGCCTCAGCCCCTCCTGCAGGGCAGCCGCACGCCTGGATCCAAGGGGTTGGTGGTCAGGGTGCAGGACACCCAGGGGCCCCGTGGACCGCCCCCCAGCTCCACCCAGACAGACAGAACCGGGTGGACAACAGGGATGTCATTCTTCTATCACAAACACACTGCCACAGGGGGGTTAGGTGGCTCCAAGGTCAGGGCCGTGGGCGTCCACCATCCGGCGTGGCGCCTCCCCCCCAGCCACCGCGACACTCACCTGTCCCTTTCCTCAGGTGTGCTCTTGGGCAGCTTTGTTGCCTCCTGCCAGGAGAGATCACAGAACCCGTGGGGTGAGCAGTGGCCATGGCCCGGAGCCACACGGAGAGTCCGGGCAGCGTCCACACCCCTGCCCCCGGGGTCAGCACTTCTGCAGGGCAGGGGTGCACCTCCGAGCAGCCCTTTGCAGGGGCCACAGTTTCCAGCAGGCTCCAGGAACTGCAGGGGGACGCCCTCAGGGGCCGGGCTTCCGTCACTGCTTGTGTCAGAGGACACCACCCTCACGGGGTCTCGGGGTTAGCTGAGCGTCCCCTGTCCCCTCCCACCTGAACCAGCTCAGGCCTCTTCCCGTGAGTGGTCACGCGGGCCCCTACACAGGACGGCCCCCTGGCCATGCGCCTACGTCTGTCCAGGCCTCTCCCTCACGCTCTGAAGCCCCATCCTGCCCGTCTGCAGGGGCCCAGGGCCTGGCAGGGTAGGGGCGGGGGGATGTGTCCTTTCTGGATTTGGTTAAATGTCAACAGGCCTGAGAGCAAGGGAGCCCCAGCCCCGCCTGGAACTGCCCTGATCAGCACTGCAACCACGCCTGCTGGTGGACAAAACCATCCGAGCCTCCCAGGGGCTGCCCGGGCCTCTTGGGGCGGCGCACACCTCCCTCCAGGCCGTCCTCACCCACACGGGGTGTTAGTCCTGTCCCCGTGAGGCCGCCTCAGCAGAGCCTCGGGGGTCTCCAATGCATGGATCCGGTCTGGTTTCCACCGGCCGTCCTTCCCACAGTCACGGCGGCATCCCTCGGAGGACGGCCGTCCAGCTGCTGTTAGGTTACCCCAAGCTTTGCTTTCCCCCATCTGGAAACCACTTCTGCCTTTGGCACAAGACGAGGACGCTCCTGTGTTGTTTTCCAGATCTGTACCTTCCTGTTGGCCCGGGAAGGGCAAAGCACAGTGTCCCCTTCACGCATGTCACTGTCCACGGTGCGTCTCCACGTCGTTCTGAACAAGACCTTCGCTGGCCAGCCTTCCCTTCTCCCAGCCTTCTGATTAGATTTCTGTTTTTCTACTTCCCTCCGGGTGTTTCCTACTTATTCCCCCCGTTTCTAATCTGGGGCGGCTAGCCTTCCATGTCCCCTCGATGCCCCTCCAGTCCGCCAGTCACCAGAGCACAGGAGTCTGGGAAGCGCTGCGGGAGACACTCAGTAAGCTCAGGCCGGGGAGGCCCCGTAAACCACAACACGTGCCCCGGGAGGAGCAGGGAGACTCCGGGTTCAAGGACAGAAAACTCAAGGCTGCTCCGTCAGGAACCGGCACGACCCGCGTGGGAAGCAGCCAGCCCGAGTCCCGAGTGGAGCCTGGTCCCGGTGCAGCCCGAGCCCCAGGTGGCGCCGGCAGTAAGGGAGGTCTGAGAGGGAAGGGAGCCCTGCTCTCCCGGAAGGCACCCAACACCAGTGGGCAAAGTGCGAGAGAGGCTCCTGCCATGGTCAGGGAGCAGCGCCACCGGGGCCACCAAGACACAGACTTGTCACATGCATGGCCTGGGGTTCCGGGAAGGAATCCTTCTACGAATCACCCCCACAGGCTGCCCGGTGACAGACATCAGAGGCATGCACAGAGCAGCGTCCCCGGTGCTGACGAAGGGGCCCATGTGCCCCGGTGGGGCTGGCCGGGTGCTGCGACCCAGACGGCCACACATCACACATGGTCCGGGACTTACACAAGTTCGACGGAGGGTTTTGACCTCATGGTGGTGTGAAAGTGACATGTGTTCAGGGGAACCGGTGCTTGGAGTTTGGGATGTGGGTCTTTGCCCAGACTAGCGAAGGGTGGTCCGATCCCAAGACTGGCAGCCGCACGGTCACACTGTTGTTCTGTGGGTCACTCTGGATGTGGTGTTTGGTCAGTACAGAAGCTTTTCAACACTCCCTCATAAGATAGGCCATGTGCAAGATAGGCAATTGTGCCTATCAACACTCCCTCATAAGATAGGCAATTGTGCCCAGCTGTCACAAACGGGAAGTGTTCTCAGCAACTGAAGGCAGGCCGGACAAACTGTAATGTGCTGTGTACTGGGTGTAGTAAATGCATATCTGCCTTTCAGTATTTTTAGCTTATGGAGCGTGTATCGGCCGCTACTCCACTGTAAGTCAGGGTAGATCTGTGTGTGTTGTGTCTAGTGCCCATAGAGAGAGATCTCTAACAGAACGTCAAGGGACAAGCCCAAGAGGCAACCTAAGAATGCATGTGATGCCATTTGTGCAAGAAATGAGGAGAAAAAGGCAAATTGGATCTATGTCAATACAATAAACATCTCAGGGTGCATGCCCTATGTGCCTATTTGGGGCATGCAGGGGTGCGGCAGGAGGCAGGACCCAGGGACCCCTCATCCGCTATCCTCCTGTCCTTGTGAATTTAGAACCACCTGAAGGTTTTGCCTACTTTAAATAGCAAATAAATGAAATTTAAGTCTAGAAACACAAAAGGTGACCAGTCTCTCTACCTCCCACCCAGAGGCCGTGGGTTTTAGCTCCAGGCAAGACTCTGATGGTTCCTGTCTGGATACAGCCTTCCCTTGGGGATGCACGGCATGCCCCGGAGGTCACCGGTGTTTGTCAGAGCCCTGACTTCCCTTTACTGAAGTCCGGCCCGCGAGGCAGCTCTGCCTGTGGCCTGGGGTGCAGCCGGTGGCCCTGAGCTCACGTGTCTCCCGGAGCCTCTCCCCAGAACGGCTCTGGGACACAGACGCACGGCGGGGCTCGGTCCTGGGCTCGCGTCTCGGCTCCTGCTGAGAGTGCCCCGTCCCCTGCCCTGGGCTCTGAGCTACGCCCCCTCCCTGTCGCCCACTGCCGGACACGCAGCCTCCCTCTCGGGTGGGAGAGCAGGTTCCGACCTGACCGGCCTGTCGCGTGGAGAGTTCCCAGTTCTCCCCGTGGTCCTCTCTTTGTCTGGTGGCTGGAAAGTCTTCTCCAGCCTCTGAGACCGTCAGTCACTGGTGCTCCCCTGAGGGTCTCCGCGGCCGGTCCGGCCGGGGTCGGGAGGTCCGGCCGCCGGCCCAGTGGCGGGACTCAGAGGCAGCTGGAGATGGGGCGCCGAGGCCGGCGGACCCTCGCTCCCTCCCACCCCACCCGGCCGCTGCCCTGGAGGACCGCGCGGGCCCACGCCCGGGCGTAGAGGGGTGGGAAGGGGGCGAGAGTGGCCGCCCGCCGTCCACTCCCTCCAGCCTCCCCTGCTCCCCACACTCCTGTGCCTGCCACAGCGCCCGCCCTCCCCGCCCGCTCTCCGTGACCCCAGGGGACGCCCCCGCCGTCCGCTGACCCCGTCTCCCCCGGGCTCCCGCGGGCTGGTGGGGTCCCTCTGAGCACCCACCAGGTAGGCCTGGAAGGCCCGGGCGTCGGCGTCCACCAGCGCCGTCAGCTCGGCCGCGGCCGCGTGGAAGGGCGGGATCAGACGCCGCACGGTCGCGTCCAGGTGCTCGAACTGGCGCCGCCCGTAGGTCATGAGGCCGGCCATGGAGGCCAGCGCGGCGCCCTGGGCGGAGAGGAGCCGTGCGTGGGGCTCGGGACCCCAGGCCAGGCGCCCTCGGGCCGTCCTCGGCCGAGCCGCCCTCGCACTCACCATGGCTGCGCAGGCCGCTGCCACGGAGCCGCCCCCTGGGGCCGCGGAACGGGCGCCCACCTCACGCACAAAGGCACGCAGGGGCTTGTCCGCCAGGCTCTGCCCAGGCCCGCCCTCGGGGACCAGGTACCTGTGGGGAGGGGCCGGCCCAGCGAGGCTCAGGGGGTGTGGGCGGCAGGGCCAGGGGATGGGGCTTCGGGGGACAGGGAGTAGAGGGCGGGGCCAGGGTCACTACCGCCAGGCAGTGAGGGCAGGGCTGGCTCAGACCCTGGTCCCTGACCCCACGCCTCTTCCCACACATGCCCTCTCCAACATGCTGGAGGGGACACGGTCCCGGGGTGCAGAGTGGCCACGACCACGCAGAAGCCCCATGATGATACGTGTCTCACTGTGTCCCCCCAACTGGCCCCCAGCCTCGTGGCTGGCACAGACACCCTGGTGTTTGCTGATGAAGAAGTGACCACACAGAAGGCTCTGGGAGGGCGGCAGCAGGTCTCTGGGGAGGGGGGCAGATGCTCACTCGATGATCCGCTCCTTAGGGTTGAAAGGGGACAGAGAGTCCAGGCCCAGCCGGCTCACCACCTGGAAGGAGAGGCTGGTGATGAAGAGCCATGTAGCCCCCAGCCCCGAGGCAGGCCACTGCACCATGGGGTCCCACCTGAGTCACGGTGGCGTCCCTGCTCTGGTCCCCCGTGTGTGGGGAGCCAGGCCCAGCAGGCCGCACGCCCACCCACCAGGAGCTTGTGAGCGCCCGCTTCTGGGAAAGCCCCCAGCCCAGGGCAGGCCGCCCCCCAGACTGTCCCCCCATCTTCCCCAGAGGGAAGCCGATCCAGGGAGAGGAGGTGCCCTCATTCCCTGCCACAGGCGTCCAACAAACAGCACCGTACACTGAGCCCATCTCTGAAAGGGACCTACGAAACTACCCCTTGGACAAGATTCCTCATGCTTTGGGGGTCAGTTCTCACAACTCTTAAAGCCCAGGAGCTGCCTGACTGACCTAAACATAAGATTTGTTCTATGAGGCAAAATGGATTTTACCTAAATTCAAACTAACGTTGGAACAATCTCCATTTGAGATTAGAGTTTTTTCCACCAAAACGTGCTCAAAACACTTTACGGAGCTGTGGGCCAGCGGCCCGGTCCGGCACGTCCTGCGCCAAGCAGGCTGTCCACAAAACTGGCAAGTGGCAGGGGCTCCTTGACAGAAACAAGCCAGCAGAGTCCCCGGGGGCGGGGGTGGCCCGCAGGTCTCCCCGAGGACACAGAGGTGGGTCAGAGCACCTCCCCAGAGCCCACCAGAGGTCTTCAACAAGCAATAAAGCAAAGCCGTCCTGGCCCAGAAGACCTCAAAAAGACAGACATTGAAACATGAATTTAAATGCCTCGCTAAGTTGGCAGAAAGTAAAGGCGCTCGTTTAAGGCCAGAAATTACCCAAAATGGAACCAGACAGGCCTGCTCACGCTACGCTGGGCCCACCCTGGGACATCTGAGAGCCTCTGCCGGCCCCTCATGAGCAGGGAGGTCTCGAGTCCCGAAGGATGAGCCCAGAGTGGAAGCTCCTGAAAGGTGACCTCCCCAAGGATGAACTAGGATTTAAAAAAACAAAAACAAAAACTACTGAAGGATACTTCTCAGTTTCTGCCTTCCCTTTGGCGAACTAGGAAAAACACTTCCTGGGAATTCTAACCACAAGCCACGCTGAGAGGATGTGGGCCACAGTCCACACAGAACTCTCTACCTGTGTAGTTCCAAAGCTCCAAACTGAGTCTGGGGGCCCCTGGGTGATCAGGTGCCCGAGACCTAACAGAGGCAAATCCAAACTTTAAATCCAAGTGTCCAAAATTACCACAGATAAAGTTGCAAAGAACCTGCACGCACAATCAAAAATCACAAAATCACAAAGAAGCAAGTCACTGTCAGAAAGTCAACAGATGTAGCAATTGGCAAAATCAGACCTTCAAAGACTGCACATATCAGACCTATCAGGGAAAGAATATAAAATGACAGGTTAAGAAATACAGGAGAGCATCAAACACATTAAAAAATAATAAATAAATGTGGGAGAGATAAAGGCATTTTTTTTTCCAGTATGGTACTGACACAAAAACAGACACATAGATCAATGCAACCGAAGAGAAAGCCCAGAAACGGACCCTCAACTCTATGGTCAACTCATCTTTGACAAAGCAGGAAAGAAGGCCCAATGGAAAAGAATGTCTTCAACAAATGATGTTGGGAAAATTGGACAGCCACATGCAGAAGAATGGCCTTGGACCACTTTCTTACACCATACACAAAAATGGATCCAAAATGGATGAAAGACCTAAATGTGAGACAGGAATCCATCCAAATTGGAGAGGAGGACACAGGCAGCGACCTCTGTGACCTCAGCCACAGCAACTTCTCTCTAGACACGTCTCCAAAGGCAAGGGAAGCACGGGCAGAAATGAGTTATTGGGACTTCCTCAAGATCAAGAGCTTTGGCACAAAGCAAAGGAAACAGTCAATAAAACCAAAAGACAAGTGACAGAATGAGAGAAGATATTTGCAAATGACATATCAGATAAAGGACTAGTATCCAAAATCTATAAAGAGCTTATCAAACTCAACACCCAAAGAACAAATAATCCAATCAAGAAATGGGCAGAGGACATGAACAGGCATTTCTGCCAAGAAGACATCCAGACGGCCAACAGACACGTGAGAAAGGGCTCCACGTCCCTCGGCATCAGGGAAATACACGTCAGAACCGCAGTGAGATCCCACCTCACACCGGTCAGAACGGCTAAAATCAACACGTCAGGAAACGACAGATGCTGGCGAGGTGCGGAGAAAGGGGGGCCTCCTGCACGGCTGGCGGGAACACAAGCTGGCGCCGCCGCTCTGGAAAACAGCACGGAGCGTCCTCGGAAAGTTGGAAATAGAGCTGCCCTACGACCAGCCATCGCACTAACGGGTATTTACCCCAAAGATGCAGATGGAGTGACCCGAAGGGGCCCCTGCCCCCCAGTGTTCACAGCAGCGACGCCCACGACAGCCGGACTGCGGGAAGAGCCCGGACGTCCGTCGGCAGATGCACGGACGGAGAGGACGGGCTTCGTCTACACAAGGAATGTGACTCGGCCATCAGAAAGGGACACGTCCTGCCCTTGGCCTCGGCGTGGATGGAACTGGGGGGGACTGTGCGGAGCGACATCAGTCCGTGAGAGAAAGACAATTATACGATCTCACTCGTAGGTGGGATTGAAGAAACAAAGCAGAAGGACATAGAGGAAGGGAACCTCTCGGGTTAGAGAGACAGAGACAAACCGTGACAGACACTTAACTCCAGGAAACAAACTGAGGGTTGCTGGAGGGGAGGGGGTGGGAGATGGGGAAACGGGGGGGGGCGTTCAGGAGGGCACGTGATGGAAAGTGCACTGATGAATCACTAAATTCTACCCCAGCAACTATTTATACATACATGTTAACTAAATTGACTTTAAATAAAGAATTATTTAAAAATACATATCTGTAAAGGCAATGCATTGAAACTAGTCAAGGCATTTTTTAATATTTGTAACATAAATAAAAACATGCATTGGTTAACACTTGTACACGTTACTTGTTAAACTTTGTGAATAAATTGTGTTTCCTGAGGGGGGAAAAGGAAAGCATTTTCTTTTAAAAAAAGGGCTAAGTTAGAAAACCATTACTGGCAGCTAAAACATACGGCTGGAATGTCAACAGAAACAGGGCGTCTGCATATCCGTCCCCAGCCACACGCTACGAAAGGAAAAGCTGCAGGAGTAAGAGCATCTTGAACCCAGGACCCAGGGAGAGGACCGGCCTGACCTGGGCTCTGAGGACGGCACATCCCACCTCCTCCCGCCCCGTCAGGAGCCCACAAGCCCAGAAGTTGTCAGACCTGCGCAAAGCCACTTCCTTTCCTCTTAAACTGCTTCAAGGTCATTGAAGGGCAAGGGCAGAAGGAGCTGCTCGCAGTTAAAGGCAACAAAAGTCGAGGCAACGAAGGACTGCCACGGGGTTGGGTGCCGGGTGAGAAGGTAAGTAGCTCCGTGGGGGTGAGGCAGACACGGGCGACATTTGGTTCTGGTCTGCAGATGAGATGCTACAACTGACGCTGAATTTCCTGATTTTGATCACTGTACTGGGGTTGGGCAAGAGAAATGTCCTTGTTCTTAAGAAATAAAACCTGAAGAGTTGGAGGTAAAGTGGTACACTGTCTTTAACCACTCTGAAGTGGTCCAAAAAAATATATGACAATGTGTGGTTACAGAGCGAGAATGAGACAGTGAACAGGGGATGCCAAGCAGTGGACAGTCGGGAGCTCGTGCGGGGGCTCCCGGCACCGTTGCAGACCCCGGCACCGTTCCAGACTCCCGGTACTGTTCCTACACCTTTGCCGCGAGCAGAGAATTACAGCAACATACAAAATTCACACAAAATTTTGTAACAGCTACAAGAACAGACCTGGCCGTGAACCGTATCAGCAGCTTAGAAGCGAGGCTGGAGAAAACCACAGTGAGTGTCGGGGACAAAGTTACTGGACTTTGAGGGCACAGAGGGGTCCTTCAGGAGTCAGGGAGTAAAACATGTCCCTGGAGATCGGGAAGATAAGCAGACTTGGACCTCCCACGGGTCATTTGATTCCAGAAGGTGGTAAAGATGTGTTTGCAGGAGTGCTTGGGGGGCTCAGTGGGTTAAGCCTCTACCTTCGACTCAGGTCATGATCTCAGGGTCCTGGGATCAAGCCCCACATTGGGCTCTCTGCTAGGCGGGGAGCCTGCTTCCTCCTCTCTCTCTGCCTGCCTCTCTGCCTACTTGTGATCTCTCTCTCTGCCAAATAAATAAATAAATTTTTTTCTTTTAATCTGCTTGATGGTGAGGTTCAGGCAACATACAAGTAGGAACAGAGATGACCTCGACTGTGTGCAGAGCTAGGTTCCACATCTGTGGGTATTTAGGACATGTGGCACATTTACAGAAGGTAAATGTCGTCCAACGGACCACAGAGAACCGCAATACTACAGCCTGAGTCTAGAGCAGAGACGAAGACCTCTCACAGGACTGCACTGATAACCTCGACTGTCTTCCCCAGGAGACAACAGACACTGTCTGACGTTCATAAGGAGCAAATGAATTGAAGTATGTCATTTAAACTTCATAATTTAACCACCTAGAACTAATAAATGAATTCAGCAAGGACGCAGCACACGAAGTCAACACACAGAAGTCCGCGCATTTCCATGCACTAAGGAGAGTTCTCTGAAAAAGGAATTGCAGAACCCACTGCCTTTACAGTAGCGTCGGGAAGAGTGAAATAGTTGGGCCTTCATTAACTTAACCAAGGAGGTAAAAGACTTGTACAATAAAATGTACAAAACATTGCTGAAATAAATTAAAGAAAATGTAAATAAACAGAAAACCCATGCTCATGGATTGAAACACTTCCTCTGTTACGACGGCTCCCCAAAGCGATGCACAGAATCAGTGCAGTCCTTCTCAGAGCCCTAATGGAGTTTTTGGCAGGCACAGAAAAACCCATCCTGGGCTATGATGGCTACATAACATTATGACATACTTAATATCAACAACTGCATACCTACATGATGGTTAAGATGCCAATTGTGTATTTTACTACAAAAGAAAAAAATTGAAAAAAAATTTAACCACCAAAAGAGCTACCAATCCCCACTAAAAACTACTGTAGCAAAAAAAAAAAAAAGAAGAAGAAGAAGAAAGAAAGAAAAGAAAAGAAAAGAAAAATCAGGAAATAGAAAAGAAAGAATATATGTAAGTCAATGCTAAGTAGGTTTATTTTCTCATTTCCATAGCAGGCTGTCAGTGCACTGATAAAAATTGATAGATTAAATTATATATTTGAAAATTCGGGTAAAATTTTTTTAAAAAATTTAAAACCAATAAATCAAAAACAGGAGTAAGTATATTACGTTATTAAGCTGGAGAATAACCACGCCCGACAGCATGGAGGCCGGGAAGCAAGAGATGTGTTTGCTGAATCAGGAGACACAAACCCAAGCACCAAACACTTTCCGAGAAATCCATCCCCGGCGCGTTGGGGAGGAGTTCCAGCTAAAGTTGGGACAATGGCACCAGCTTCTAAATAACCCGTCACTGTCCGCGGACGGACCCACACCGCCGCATCCCAGAGCGGGCACGGGGCGGCCGCGGGAGTCAGGCACACCCCCCTCCTCCAGCACAGACACCAGAAGGTCCGGGGGCAAGTGGCATGTGTCCCCTCCAAGGAGCTTCTGCAAGACCGAACATCTTCTAGAGGGTAGAGAACTGCCCCCGTCCCCTGGCACGGTAAGAGCGCCATGTCGTCTAAGCACCGACACTAAGAGGAGGAGGAGTGGGGCCCGGCCGGCAGACAGGGTGCCCCAGGCCTGCCCCCGGAGCCTCGGGCTTGCTCCCGTCCACCGCTGGCCCCCCACCGGGAGCCCAGCTCACCAGCCTGACGCGGTGCTCCTCCTCCAGGAGGAAGAGGTTCTCCTTCTCGCAGTAGAAGGCGGCAGCATCCAGGAGGGCCTTCAAAGGCACCAAGCCCACCAGCTGGGAGCCCACCACCGGAAGGCTCAGCTCCTGCAGGGGTCCAGTGACATCCGTGTCTGCGCGAGCTGGACTTGAGATGCCCTGAAGGGTGTCCTGGGGACCCGCCCTGCTCACCGGGAGCGACTTCACCCCAGCTGGCAGGGACACCCACTCTGCTCCCCTGCAGAGGGACCCCCGCAGCCAGCAGGGGACGCATGTCCTGCTCACCTGGGCTTCTCTGCAGGCCTCCTCGTAGACGGTATGCAGTGCTGTGACCTCAAAGTCCAAGAGATTTGTGGACACTTGGGCCACGTTCTTCTCATCCAGGTACCAGCCAATGCCCTGAACCTTTTTCAGGCGTCCTGGCTGCAAAGGAAAAGTCTTCCCCAGCTCGGGCCCTGCCCAGCCCCTCCTGCCACCTGCATGGAAACCCACTTGCACCCTGCCCCCCAAAGCTGGCTGCACGGGTCCCTTCCTGCACAGACGCCATGGCCCGCGGGTCCTGCAGGGCTGCCCGGCCGGCCGACTGGGGGCCCTCCTCACGCTCCAGAGTTGTTTTCTGTGCCAGCTGGGGAGAGACCCTCCACCACAGGGAAAGTGAGGCACAGGCGCAGGCCAGCATCTACCCCCACCATGCCCTGGGAGCCTGCCTGGGTCACCCCCACCCTCCCATAAACTCCTGGGCTCTGTCCCTGCCGTTCCTCCCTCAACCCAGGGCCCAGCTCTCTGCTCCTCACTCCTGGGGCTGGCGCAGCCCCCCTGAGCAGGGACCTCCCGCCCTTGAACTCCGCAGGAACAACAAGAAGGCTCTGGGTTCTCCCTCCTCGTAGGTCGCGCTTACACACCACGGCCTGTGCTGCCAGGAAGCCAGGCTCCTGGGGCCTCAGCGGTCTGGCAGGACCCAGGTCCCTGGGTGGGCAGGGGGTGCGGGGGGCCTGACAGGCAAGATGTCACCCCACCTCCTTCACCAGGTGTCCCTGGGTCTGTGGGTCCAAATCACACTTTCTGCAAGACCAGTGCTCAAACTAGGGGACGGCCACCTGCAGACGTGGGGGGTCAGGGCCCCGGGCCCCGGAGGTTGGGGGACCCTGGAGTTCCTGGGGGCACCTGGGGCTCAGCAGCTGCGTTCCTATTGGAATGGGAATCCACAGTATTCCACCCGTAGTTCCAGCCGTGCCTCCTGCCGCGGACATGTCCTTTACTCGTGTCCCCCTCGAACGCCAGAGCCCCCCCTCCTCACCCACTCGTCACGGGCCTCAGGCTGGGCTGGTCAGCAGGTCCACACCAGGGCTCTGTCCCGGGAGCCCCTCAGGCTTCCTCGGACACGGGGCCACGCCCCCGTGGGGACAGCAGGCTGCTCACCTTGTCCTTCCCACGGCCCTGCTCCCGAATGTTGAGGGCGATGCGGTGGGCCTGCTCCTTGGTGCTGAGCAGGTTGATGTTGAACGCAATGAGGAACTTCCGCGCCCCCGTGACAGTGGCCCCCCAGCTGGGGACGAAAGAGCTGGGGCCGAAGTCGGGTGCCCATTCGGCCTGCTTGAGCTGTGGGGAGACTCGGCCTAGGCTGCGGTGTCCCCCGCAGGAGGGACGCCCCGCCCAGGTCAGGAGAGGAGGAGGGCGCCCACCCTTCCCGGCTCGAGCCCTCCCCCCCGCCCACCCTGGTGAGGAGACGCGCACCTTCTCAGGGAGGGCCTCATACTCCCCAGCCCGGATGGCCGGCAGGGTCCGGCGACTGGCTGTCCGCGCCGCCTCCCCGTACAGGTACACTGCAAGGGGTCTGGCCGGTCAGGGCCCCAGCCGGCGGGCCGCCCAGAACCCCCACTCCCGGCGGAAAGACGAGGCAGCCGCTCCTGCCAGCCCCAGCCTGGGCGGCCACCCTCCCCCGCTCCCCCGGGTCCCATCTCGCTGCACCTCATGGGATGGGGGCGGGTGGTCACGGCTGGACACTCCTCTGCCCACCCAGGGGCAGGGCAGGCCCCCCCACGGCTCCCCTGCCCAGATGTCCCCCAAAAAGAGATCACCGAGATTTTAAGAGTTAGAAGTAGATGTTTGGGATGGAAGCATGTTATTCTTCCTTTCTAAAGAGTATTTTCATTGTACGATAAATAGGACCACAAATTAAGAAGCAGAGAGAGAAGAAAACAAAACTCACCACAAACTCCCAGTGTCCCCCCAACAACAGTGACGGCGTAGGGGACACTGGCCTGTAACCGCAGGGGTGGGGTTTGGGCCTGTCTGCCCCAGCCCGGGCCCCGCGAGTGTAGACCCTGCACTGCGCACACACCTTGTCCCCCGCTTGCCTCCGTTTGTCTCAGGTTAATAATTTCCTGATTCAGTTAATTCCCCGAAGGGAGCTCAGTCCACTAGGAAGCAGGGACTTGGCTTCGCGGGGCAGCTGGGCCTCCCCGGCGGCCGGGAACACCGCACACCGGGCCCGCCCTTTGCAGAAAACCCGCGGGCGCAGCCGGGCGGTGAGGGGGAGCCCCTGCCACGGTGGGGTTCCCTTTCAGGCTCTCACCTGGCACAGCCAGCTCCTCCGCCAGCCGCTGGCCGAAGGCCTGGGCACAGAGCACACAGTCGTCCATGCTGACGCCCCTCACAGGGACGAAGGGGCATACGTCCAGGGCGCCCATCCGAGGGTGCTCCCCTGCACGGAATGGGGGCTGAGGAAGGGTGGCCGGGAGCCGGGGGGCCCGGGCATGGGCTCGGGGGGCTTGTGGACCCCGGCCTCCCTGCCCCCAACCTGCCATCCATGCCCACAGCCGGCTGGTCCCGCTGACCCCAGGGCCCGGGGGGAAGCAGCCGCCAAGCACTTCGGCCTCAGTGGAAAGCCCCGTCTCCCCTCAGAGCCACGCAGCCCTGGTCAGCGCGGCCGAGCTGAGAGGCCAGTGCGACCGCCTCCCGCCGCCCCAGCCTCCCTCCCCCGCAGCCTCCGGAGCGCCCTCCTCACACGCTGACCGTCCTCCGCCCCGGGAGCTCTGGCTCAGACACGGGTTTTCTGACCCCCACAGGGGCCTGACCTCCCCCGCCCCCAGCGGCCAGAGCCCCTGCCCTTTGGCCTGTCCACCGACCTTTGACCCCGCCTGCCACAGCAGAAGTGTTTGGTTCTGCAGCTGCTGACAGGCCTGGCTCCGAGTCTTGCTCCCTGACCCCCGGCGCCCCCGGCCCCCCAGCGGGATGGCTGAGCCTCACTGCCCGTGGCTCCTGGGCACCCCGAAACACGGAGGGGGGCTCCACGGACCTTAGCCTGGCCCCGTGGCCCTGTGGGTGCGCCTGACCGGCAGGGTCTCCGGGGTCCTCCAGGGCAGGCTCACGGCCGGGCCCCACACCCCGTGCGGAGGACCCTCACCTCTGTGCTCGCTCATGTCAATGAGCCGGAAGGCCGCCCGGGCGGCATTGAGGGCACCCTCCACCACGTCCTCGGGCGCCCCCACGAACGTGTAGACAGTGCGGTTGGTGGAGGGGCCGGCGTCCACGTCCAGCAGCACGCAGCCCGGGGTCTGCGCCACAGCGCGGGAGATGGCGTCAATCACCTGCGGACAAACGCCCGACCCGGTGCCTCAGTTTCCCCACGGAAAAAGGAGCAGGAGCTTCAGGCGTGGCCGTGCCTCTCTTGCCGCCCCCAACCTCCACCCAGACTTGGGCCTCAGGAGCTGGTCTGAGCATCTGGGAAACCCTCCAAGAGCACAAGCCCAGGGAGGCCCTGCACTGAGCTGTGCTCAAGAGGGAAGCAGGCAGCACCGTCCGGGAGAAACCGAGGCAGGGATCGGAAGCTGGGTGGAGGGGCTGCTGGTGCTCCAAGAAGGCGACCCGTAGGCCACAGTCACAGAGGGTCAGCGCCCTGGCCCCCCAAGTGGGCCCCAGTGGTAGCAGCTGCACTAGGGAAGGGGCACAAAAGGCCCAGAACCTTCTGAGGTGGTCGGACAGCCCCGTGGTCGGGAGCAGGGCTCCGTGGCCCTCAGTGGCCTGCACCAGCTCCATAGGCCTCAGCATCCTCCGAGATAATGGGGAGAATAGCAGAGCCCACCCGATAAGGTTTGGGGTTCAACAGCCCTGTGACCCGGCCCCAGGGCCAGGACCCCTGCCCAAATGTGCACCCCCCAGTCTCTTCCTCACCCCTGCTCAGCCGCTCTGAGCCCCTGCACTCCTGGGGCTCCTCCCCGTGGTCCGACCACAGGAGGCAGTTCATTCCAGAGAAGAGACTCCCCAACCCCACGCCAAGCACACCCCTTCCTCCTCGCCCCAAGCCCTGTGCCCAGCTGCCCCTGCACTCACCTCCTGGTTGTTCCCCTCTGAGAAGTTGGGGACACATTCCACCAGCTGGGACATGGTCTGGGCCTGGATCCTGGAGCTCCTCTCCCAGGGCCGACACAGGGGAGGAGGGGCACTGCCCTCCAGTGCCTTTATCCACCCTCCGGGCCCTCCCACCGGCTGGGCTGCTGATTAACCACCAGTCACGGCAAGGAGGGACCGGCCCCAGTCCCCGTGCAAACACGAGCCCCTGTGAGCCAGACCATGGAGGCGGAGGGACCCTCCCACCCGGCTGGGGCCAGCTCCCTTGAAAGCAGCACAGGAGATCAGGACCCTCGGTGGGAGGGGGTCGGGGGACGTCCTCCCGGGGTGGAAGACTCAGGTCAGCCCAGGCTCCAATCCCAGGCGACTCAGGGCGTGCTGGTGGTTCTTCCTATGACCCTCCAAGTGACCCTGAAGTGACCCTCCTTGTCACCCTCCAGTGACCCTCCATATGACTCTCCAGTGACCTTCCAGGGACCCTCCATGTGCCCCTCCAGTGACCTCCTAAGTGACCCGCTGAATCTCTTCATGTCAGCTTGTGATGAGCACAGTCGGGTGTGAGGCCCCCAGGGGACGCGGCTCTGGGCAGAGGTCAGCTCGCCTCAGTCAGGCAGGAGAGTGGGGGAGGGTCGAATCTGGCCCTGCAGGGTGAGTGGTCTCCCAGCCCTGGCCACTCTTCCCCGAGGACACAGGTCCTCCCAAAGGGCTGATGTGCCCAAGCCAGCAGCCCAGGGCCCTGCGCCCAGAGAGCCCCGCTGGGTCAACACTGTCTTGAATGGGGTGGGCGTTCCCGGTCTCAAAGCTTCCTAACACATGGCCGCCCCAGCAGGGTATGGACGCCTCAGACCCAAGTTCAGCTCCGTCCGCCTCTCGGGCGCTCTTATTACCCTGCAGACCCGCCGGGAGGCAGACCATTTCCCATCTGTTGTCCTCCCCGTACAGGCACCCAGACAGCCGTGGCCGGGCAGGGCGGCCACACGGCGCAGGGGACCCCCAGCCGTGTGGGCCTTGGGACCCCGCCCCACCCCGGCAGCCGCCACTGCAGCAGCCAGATAAGCCCAGAGACCCTCGAAGGCTAGGGACAGCCGGGTCCTCTCTCGCCGGCTCCCCTGGGAGAACACAGGACAGCTCTTCCACTTCTAGGTCCCACACAGGGGTGGGGAGCCTCGGCAGGACCTGGCGGACAGCAAAGGCCCCACAAAAGTGTTCTTCCAAACCCGGGTTGCAGCACCGAGGCTCACCACGGAGAGCCTGCCTCCCAGCGGCGCCCAGAAGTGCCCACCGTCCTGTCTCCGACAGACAGCCCTGGTGACAAAGTTGTGGTGCTCCCCACAGGCCGCCAGCCTGGCAGAGGCCCCTAGCTGGGGGTTGGTATCGGAGGCTGGACGGGGAGAATGGTGTCGGTTAGGGATTGAGCGGTGCCCAACCCCACAGTCATATGTTGAAGGCCCGACCCCCAGCACCTCAGAATGCAGCTATATTTGGAGACAGGGTCTTTAAAAAGGTAATAAAGCTAAAATTATGCCTGTCATAGGGTGACCTTAATCTCCTCCGACCGGTGTCCTCATAATGAAAGGAAATCAGGACACGGGCTCAGGAACAAGCATGTGAGGACAAGGGAGAAGACGGCATCCACACGCCCAGGAGACGGTCTCAGGAGGAAGCGGCCGCAGGAACCCCTCGACCTGGGACATCCAGTCTCCGTGTCACCTGAGCCACACTGCTCCGGCTGCCCAAGCTGACGAGAGCATATCTTAAGGTGCTGGGACCTCTGGGACACACGAGGCGGTGAGGACTGAGGGACAGGTTGCCCCAGCTGGAGTCGGTCCAGACACCCCAATACCTTCATCCTCACACACACAGCAGAGAAGCGACCAGAGACCCCGCAATCACAGCCAAGGTGCAGGAGGGTGCCAACGCCAGGCCCTCGGCCTCACTGTGGGTCCAGGAGGTCACTAGTCGTTCTCAAGACTTCAGGAAAGGTCTTGAGGTCACCACTGATGACTCCAGTGGTGGTGGGGGGACATCAGACCATCTCCCACATAAACAGACCCCCCAGGAATCCACACAGCAGCACGGGCCCTCCTCTCTATGCCCCAGTGCTGCCCTCGCCATCTTGAAATTCCTACTTTTGAACAAGGGACTTGGGTCTTCATTGCACACTGGGCTCTGCAGTTTCTATAGCTGTCCTGCCTGCAGGATCCTTGCCTCAGGCTCCGCGTTTGGGGAAACCAGCTGCCGGCCCCTTCGGGCAGGAGGACACAGACACCTCCCCTAGGAGGTCCGAGGGCTTGAGCCACAGCCCCTCCCCTCGAGGCTCTGGCTAGGCTCCCTTCCACCAACACCCGCCGTCACCTCCCACGGTGCTCTCCCTGCCCTCAAAGAGCCAAAGGGAAAGGTACACAGGTAAACAGATTATTTTAATCAAGTGCGACAGTGCCGCGCGGGTGTGGGCGGCGGGCGGGCCGGGCGCCTGGGGTGCACGGCCCCGGGCCGAGAGAGGCGCCTGTCACGGCGCCTGCGGCCCTGGGCGCTCCGTGGGCGGACGCGGCCCTTCCCCCCGGCCGGAGGGGACACGCAGGAGGCACGCGGCCCCCGGGGTTTGGAACAAACACGTTTATTGCAGGAGAGGCGTGGCGGGCGCCGGGCGGGCTCACCAGGCGAAGAGCGGCTTGTGGTCCTCCTTGGAGAGCTCACACAGGCAGGTCAGCAGCAGCAGCGAGTCGCCCAGGAACTTGGGGGGCACCACGTCGATGACCAGCTTGCGCAGCGCGGCCGGGCTGCTGTGCAGCGGGTTGGCGCGCAGGTCAGGCCGCTGCTTGAGGATGCCGTAGGTGTTGATGAGGAACTCACTGAACACCGGGTGCACGTCCCGGCTGTAGCCGAGCCTCTCCAGGCGCGCCGTGAGCGTCAGGTAGCGGTGCGTCAGCTCGCGCAGCTTCTTCTCGTCCACCGACCCGTCCAGGGACTTGACGGACGTCTGTGGGCGCAGCGACCGGGCTTCCTGGGGGCACTGCGGGCACCGGGACACACGCCCAGAGCCCAGCCCCCAGCCCCGCGGAGCACCCCCGGGACAGACGGGGTTGGAGTCGGGAGGAGCGCGGAGCTCCGCCCCTACGCTAGGGGGCCTCTGCGGGGGCTGTCCCTGGCCACCCAGCGGCTGCGGGCTCCTCACGCCCTGTCCCATGGGGACCTCCACAGCCCTCAGCCGCCCTCAGACCCTCAGCTGCACGGGCACCACGGTGATGAGGCATCCAGGGGACCCTTCCCCCAGGGCAGCAAGGAGGGGGGGTCCTGCAGCAAGGGAGGGGACCTGGCAGTGGGAGGACCCAGGGCATGGAGTGGACAAGAGCAGGGAGAGGACCCTGGGATAGGAGGGCAACTTGCAGCAGGGAGGGACCCTGGGGGAGTGAGGGGGCCCCCCACAGCAGGTCAGCGGATCTGGGCAGGGAGGGGACCCCAGGGCATTGAGGCCCACCTGCTTGATCTTCTCAGGGATGTTGGACACGGTGAAACCGTACAGCCGGGTCACCCCTGGGAAGACGTAGGCCAAGATGCGCCGGTCCAGCTGGAAGGCGATCTCCCCGACTATGCGCCCGTCCTTCTCAGTGCTGGAGAAGCTCGGGATCTCTGTGAGGAGTGGAGCTCCTGAGACGGCCGAGGGTGCCAGGACACGGACCATCAGGGGCCACCCTCGTCCTCCCGCTGGCACCTGGGCGTCCATTTTAGCAAAAGGACCAACCTAAGCGCAGCCCGTGCAGGTTTGGGGTGAAAACACTGTGCCCCTCCTTTGCTGCTACCCTACCCCCGACAGTGAGGATTATTACAAATGGAGAAGAAAACTTTGACTCTCCTGTTGCCAGAAGGGAGAGGGACCTGTCCTCTTCTCTTAGAGCAACCTGAGTGACCTGTGATCCTACGTCCTCTCTCTCTGCCCCTCTGATGGACGGACGTGTCCTTAAAAGCTAGTTCCTACAGCCCACGATTGTCTTGTGCCCCCACCCCACCCCCGCACCAGCGGAGGCTGCCCAGGCACTGACAAAGGAGACCCCTACTTATCACAGAGCTCCTACCCCCACGCCCAGATGCACTCAGTGGCCCAGACGGGTCCCCTCTCTTCCCGAGGACAGGTTCCCGTTAGCTTGGGAAGGCGCAGAGCCCAGCTCTCGGGCCCAGGCAGGTTAAGGAGCCTGGCGTCCCACGCGGGCTTCGGGTGCGCTCAGTAACACGGGTCCTCCCTGCCTGTGTGGAGAGGGTGCCGGGCCGGCGGGGCCCGTTTTCAACCGGTCTCCCCGATCACCAGCCTCCCATCCGCACCTGCTTCCCAGCCTGGCCCCGCCCAGCGGCCTCTGCGCCCGAGCCAGGGGCCGCGCCAGCACCCTTCAGAGCATGCGCTCCCGCAAACACCCGGTCAGGGGGTGTGACAGCGAGACACCGGTGTGAGCCCAGCCTGCACGCCGGAGCCCCTCCACCGACGGTGCCCCGACCTCCCGTGGCCTCCGCCGTCCGCTCTTTCACCCCACGAGGGACAGCAACACCCCCCTTTGCAGAGCCTTTCAAGCCCCTGGGCCTTTCCAAACCCGAGCACGAGACCCACCCTCCAGGGCGCAGACCGGGAGCCGCCGACGGGGTCCAGCCGGCGGGCAGACTGTGCGTGCACAGACCGGGTGACCCAAGAGGCTAGAGCCCAACACTCAGGACGCCCCACGCAGCCCCGGAGAGGCGCCCGCACGGCCGTCTGTGCCGTGAACGCTGCGGGGCCGGACCGACTGTGCCTGCGGCCATGGCAGCTGCTGCCCTCCTTGGCCTCATCCAGGGCCAGGGGCCACCGAAGCGCCGGTGCCAGCAGGCTGCCCGGCCAGTCGCACCCCGGGAGCAAGGTGGCCCCTCCCAGCAGCTACCAGCCCGCGGCCCCAGCTTCTCACCCAGGGGAGGCGGCTGACCCAGGGCCGCTGGATGGCCAGGGAGGATGGGGGAGAGAGAGGAGCAGGCTGAGGAGTGGGAGGGGCCCCAAGGGTGTGGGTGCTGTGGGCGAGGGACCCACCGGAGCCGAATGGCCCACAGCCACGTGGGGTGGCGGGGGTGCGGAGGATGAAGGGTCCCCGGGTGGGGGAAGCCGGCGAGGAGCTGAGGCTCCTGAGGGCCGAGGAAAAAGGCTGGTGTGACATGCAGGGGACAGGGCCACAGACTGTAGCCGCAGGACAGGACGCGGCTCCCGACGCAGCCTGGCACCTCCCCGAATATCATTTCTGAGCCAGTTCACACAGCACAAAACTCCCTCTTCAAGTGTGCGATTCAGACGTCCTTCTGCACCCACAGCGTCGCACAGTGGCCACCCCGACCCAGAGCCGAGACAAAACCGGCACCCACCACCGTCCCACGACACCCCCAGCCCCTGAGAACACCGGTGCGCTTCCGGTCCCTGGGGATGCGTCTGTGCCGGACACCCCCCCGTGTCGTCACACAGCGTGTGGCCCCGAGTCTGGCGCCCATGCAGCTGTCCCCGAGCTCCGTCCACACGACTGTCCCCGAGCTCCGTCCACACGACAGCCAGGACAGCACTGCGCTCCAGTCTGCGCTGAGGAACATCGCGTCGTGTGGCCGGACCCCATTCCGGTTATGCATCTGTCGCCGACAGGCTCGGGGGTACGAAGACAAGGCCGCTAGACCTTCATGTGACCTCTGCGCGGTCAGACGTTCTCGGCCCCTCTGCACACACACCCGGGACTGGGATTCGGGGACACGTGGTGAGTCTACGTTTAGTTTTTGGTGAAACGGGAAACCGCATCTGCAGCGACAACGTAGGTGCGTTCCAACGCCGCCGCCTTGTCACCAACGCCTGCGTCCGTCCCTCGTTTCTGTGGCCCCTCAGGGCGTGCGGCGGCCGCTCACGGCGCTGCGGCCCCGCCATACCGGGCGTGTCTTCATGCGCTTGTGCTCCTGCTCGTGTGACCTCTTTGGGGACGTGTTCCATGTTCCGTTGCGGTCTTGGCCCATCTTTAACTGCATTGTCTTCCACGCCGGGCCGCGGAGAATCTCCCATGTCTGGGACACCAGCGCCTCCACCTCCGACTGGCAAGTACCTGCTCCCGCTCTGCGGGTTGAATTCGCTTTCACGAAATGTGTTCCTTCGAGATTTGTACGTGTTTGCTTCTGGTAAAGCCCGAGTATATACTTACCCTTTTGTGGCTCGTGCTTTTGGTGTCACATCTGAAGGTCTCTCGCCAGATCCAAGGTCGTAGGTTTTATCTCTGTGTTTTCCTCTAAGAGTTTTATGGCTTTGGCTCTTCCAGATTCCTCAAGTCTTTGATACATTTTGAGCTACTTTTCATTGTGGAGCGAGGGCCGCGGCGCTCCCTGCGTGTGTTTGCTCGCTCGTCCCAGCACCGCTTGTTGCAAAGACCGTCCTCTCCGCGTCGCACTGTCCTTCCTGCACAGGAAGGCGGCGGGGGCTTGGGCTTGTTTCTGGACTCAGCTCTACTCCACTGCTCCACGCCGGGCCTTCGGACGCCCACTGCCGGCTTTCCCTTAGCTTTGCAGCAAGTTCGGGAACTGGAAAGCGTGAGTCCTCCAGTGTTGTTCTCCATTCTCAAGACTCGTTAGCCTCTTCTGGGTCCCTTACCTCTCCAACTGACTTCAGGATGTTTGTCCGTTTCTGCAAAGAAGCCAGCCGGGATTTTGACAGGGATTTCTGCTGAGTTTGCAGATCAGTTCGGAGAGTGCTGCCGTCTTAACAAGGTGAAGGCTTCCGGTCCGTGAACACGACGCGCGTTTGTACCTACGAGTCCTCTTCGCTGTCTTTCAGCAGGTGCGTTGCAGCTGTGGTGTGCTCCCTCCTTCGTCACTTTGCAAGGCTGCAGAAGCTTCCCGGGAGTCAGAGCTGACAACGGGCTGATGACAAAGCAGCACATCAGGGCGCAGGAGGGGCGTGGCGGCACAGGCTGCAAACTCCCTTCTACGTTACTACGCGTGGCCCACCAGGAGCCGGTCTCTCTTCCCAGCCCTGCCTTGAAAGCATAAATTAGATGGAAGAAGTGCTATACACCTGCGATGTTCTAGAAATCATTTCTAGTCCAACCTGGGTCTTCCAAGATCCACCCAAAAATCTATTCTTCAAAGAAAAAGTCAACAACATTAACAAACCTCTTGCCAAGCATATTAGGGGAAAGAGAAAGAAGACAAAGACCGTTGCTATCACAAATTGGAGACGGTATCACCGCAGATCCTACAGATGCTAAAAGGGTAATAATGGAACATTAGGAACAATTCTGTGCTAAAAAAATTTGACAAGATGGATGAAATGGACCAATTCCTTAAAAGACATAAAAGTTCACTATTGTGAGTAAACTGCCAAAGCTCCCTCGAGAAGAAATCGATCATTTGAACAGCTGTGTATCAACTAAACAAACTGAATTTGCAGCAGGGGAAACATTCCTACAGAGAAAATTAAAGGCTCCGGTGGTTTCTGTGGTGAGTTTCACCAAATGTCTAAAGACTAAATAATATGGGCGCCTGGGTGGCTCAGTGGGTTAAAGCCTCTGCCTTCAGCTCAGGTCAGGATCTCAGGGTCCTGGGATCAAGCCCCACATCAGACTCTCTGCTCAGTGGTGAGCCTGCTTCCCCCTCTCTCTCTGCCTGCCTGTGATCTCTGCCTGTCAAATAAATAAATAAAATCTTTTAAAGAGTAAATAATACCAATTCTATATAAACTCTTCCAGATGCTTGAAGAGGATGGAGCCCTTTCCACCTCATTCACTGAAGTCAACATTAACCCAGTACCAAAACCAAAAAATGACATTAAAAGAAAACTGTATCCCCCATAGACAGCAAAAATTCTCAAAAAAATTTTAGGAAAATTAAATCCAACAATACAAAAAAGTATAATACAGGATGACCAAGTGGGGTTTATCTCAGGAGTGCAAGTTTGGTTTATGATTCATAAATCAGTCAATGTGGGTAGCCTGGTTGCTCAGTCAGTAGAGTATGTGATTCTAGATCTTGAGGTTGTGAGTTCAAGTCCCACACTGGGTGTAGAGATTACGTAAAAATAAAAATCTTTTTTTAAAAAAATCAATTAATTAACAATATTACAGAAATAGACTACAAATAAAAACAAATGCTCATCTTATTAGATTCAGAAAAAGCACTTGACAAAATCCAATATCCATTCATTATAACTCTTAGGAAACTAGGAATTAAAGGGCACTTACTCAACCTGATAAAGGACGTCTACGGAGACCTGAGCTAACGTCATACTTAGCAGTGACAGACTGAATGCTTTCTGCCTAAATAAGGAAAACACAAAATGTCCACTGTCACCATTTCTATTCAACATGTGCTAGAGGTTCTAGTCAAAGCAACAAGACAAGAAAAAATGAAGGAATACAAACTAGAAATGAAAATAGAAACTTGTCTTTATTCCCAAATGACACAGTCATATATCCTAAGGAATCCACGAAAATCTAGAACAATAAATCTAGAACATATAAATGACTTCAGTAAGGTTGCAAGATACAAGGTCATATTTTGTCAGGGTTCTCCAGAGAAATAGAAACAGAACCAACAGGGTGTGCGTGTGTGTGTAAGGAATCAGCTCACATGATTATAGAGACTAACAAGTCTCAAGGTCTGCAAGATGAGTCAGCAAGTAGAGATGTGGGGGGACTGAAAATGTTGCTTTAGGCTAACTTTGTAGGTCTGAGAACCAAGAGAACCAAAGGTGTAATTTCAGTCCAGAGTATTGCAGGCTTACAACATCAAGAAAAAGTGATGTTATAGTCAAGTCCGAAGTTAGTCAGACAGGAGGAATTCTCTCTTCCTCAGGGTAGAATCAGCCTTTTTGTCCTATTTGACCTTCAACTGATTAGATGAGGCCCACCTACACTGGGAGGGCAATGTGCTCATTCAGCCTATTCAATTAAATGTTAAACTCACTGAAAATGCTTTCACAGAAATACCCAGAACGTCTGACTAAATATCTGGGTACTTCATGGCCCAGTCAAGTTGACAAATAAAACTAACCACCACAGGAACAGATATAAAAAAATCAATTGTGCTATTATATACTAGAAATGAACAATCAGAAATTGGTAATGATAAGGGCAATACTATTTCCTATAGCATCAAAAATGGGAAAATACTAAGGGGCCAATTTAACAAAAACGTGCAGGACTAAACTTAGAAAACTGTAAACATTGTTGAAATTTTTAGACAACAGAAACAGAGAGATATACAGTATTCATGGCTCCAAAAGTTCAATATTGTAAAGGTGTCATTTCCCTGAAAACTGACCTAATCAATCTGCAGATGCAAGGCAATCCCAAACTCTCAGCATATCTTTTGTAAAAACGGACAAGCTGAGGGGCACAGCTTGAGGGTGGCTCAGTCAGTTGGGCATCTGACTCTTGATTTCGGCACGGGTCTGACCTCAGGGTGGTGGGACCGAGTCCCACATTGGCTTCTGCGCGCAGTGGCAAGTCTGCTTGAGTTTCACTCTCCCTCTCACTCTGCCCCTTCCCACTTCTAAAAGAAGGAAAGAAATCTTAAAGAAAAAAAAGTTGATTCTAAAATTCACGTGGAAGTGCAAAGGACCTAAAATAGCCAGAACAACTTCGAAAATGGAAAGCAAAGTTGCGGGACGTGGACTACCTGGTGAACAGTCTCACGCTCCAGCTGCGGTAACTGAGACAGCGCGCGTTGGAATCAACACGGACAGACAAACAGAATGGCATGGAGGATCCAGAAATACACATACACAGACATGGACAGAAATGGGAGGCAACTCAGTGGAGAAAAAAATAATCTTTCTGAACCCTGGTGCGGGAAGAAGCAGCCGTCTAACGTGAGTCCCACACCACAAACTGACTTGAAATTGATCAGAAACCTAAATGTAAAACCTGAACCCATAAAACTTCTAGAAGGACACACAGGAGAGAACCTTTGTGACCTTCAGCGTGACAAAGATTTCTCAAATAGGACTGAAAAAGCATGAACTCTATAAAAGAAAAAAAATCAATAAACCAGACTTCATCAAATTAAACAGTTTTGCTCTTCCAAGAACACGTGTGCAAATGGAAAAGCCACGGACGAGGGGGCCGCGGCTGCAACACATATGCCCGGAAAAGGACCAGTGTGCAGACTCTATCAAGAGGACGAAGACAGCAACTCCATTTTTTTAGAGATAAAACATTTTAACGGGAGCAGCACCAGACCCTGACCTCCCAGCCACACTCTTCTCCCTCTGCTGGAAAATGGAGACGCTCCGGCCAGCGGGCCACCAGCCCCCTCCCCCACCCCGCCAGCTGCCTGCCACCACACCCCGGTGCCCGCCCCGGCGCCCACCCCTCGCGGGGCCGTACCGTTAAGGTAGTAGCTCCTCCTGGTCCTGTCCCCAGAGGGCAGGCTGCTCTCCGAGAAGCACACTTTCTTGGGCCGGACCATCTCCCTGGGCTCCAGCAGGGTCTTGTCCGCCAGCGGGTCCTGCAAGGGGCTCAGGAGTGGGGACAGCTTCCTGTCAGTGCCTCGGGGCGCACGCAGCTCGGGGGAACTGAGGAACGCCTTGAAGGGCACCTGGCCGGAGGTCGCACAGCCGGGGGAAGCGTCGTCCTCACTGGAGATGGGGGCGTGCGAGCACAGCAGGTCCTCCAGGGAGGACGTCTGCAGCTGGGAGCGTGCGTCTGGGGCACCGGCGAACCTTCCAAAGTCTGCAACTGGGGTGGGGGGGAGGGGCGGTCAGGCTGTGGTCCTGAAGCATCCCTGAGGAGGGAGAGAATACGGAAGAACTCCCGCATGCCCAGCCTCCGGCCACGACACCCCACCCCGTGCCTCAGGGCCCTCCTCCTCCCCCAGGAGAAGATGGCCCGGGAAGGAAGGAAGCCGCCGCGTGTGCCCGCCTGCCCACCCGTCCGTCCACACACAGCCCCGAGGGACTCGGATCTGCTTTTAGAAGCTCATGTAAGTGGTGCCGTCCTACTGCCACGTACCCTTCTGCCCCAGCTTTGTGGGAGTGTATCCGTGTTGAGTCGCCAGGCAGCTTACCTGGTACGGGTAACCGGTTCCTGCCAACGTGTCTCACACACACACACAGACACACACACAGCCATTTTCACGTCTGTTGCTCGGGGGATAGACATGAGAACGGTTCCTGGTTTTCTCGAAAAGCAAAGCTGTGATCAGCATCCCCTGATGGTCTCTGCTCGAGAGCACCCAGCGTGGTCTACACTTGGCCCAGGCGTGCCCGACGCTTTCTCTGTGTTCCGCGTGAGTGGGAAGTAGAACACTCCCGCAGCTTCACGGGTCCTAGGTAAGCAAAGACCAGGCTGACGACATCACCTGGCCTTTCCCTAATCCCCAGTGGCACTGAGCACCTTGTTGAATGCTTATTAGCCCCTCGCCTTTTCTTGAGGGGAATCCTCTCTGCCTTTTCTCTGCTCCTCTTAGCTTTTGGGGGGCAGGTAGGCCCTGAGTAGCAGCTCTTGTGGCTCCTGGTTGATGGAAAGTGTTGTCAACGCCTTCTTCCCTTGGGTGCCCTGCTTGTATTTTCATCTGTTTTATACGGACCTGTCGTGCAGAATTTTTTTAAAATCACAATGTAATCAACTTTAACTTATTGATTCTTTTTGTGATTATAAAATCCTTCTCTATTCCCGTATGACAAACGTGCTCTCCTAGCAACAAAGCGAATATTTACTTGAAAAACAGCGTTTTAGGAGCTGTGATGAAAAATTATCAGGGCGCCGGCTGGCTCACGGAGGAGCATGCAGCCCTTGGTCTCGAGGTTGTTGGGACGGAGGTTACTTACATGAATAGAACTTCAAAAAAAAAATTGTATCTTAAAAACTACCTCCTTGGGAACAACTAATCCACCTCCGGCAATGTCCTCCCAGAAACAAACCTTCGAAGAAAAGAACCGCCGTCAGATGTCTTGCCTTCCGTCTGCCCGCCTGGCCACAGTGCTATTCCTGCAGGCCGCTGAAGGGCCTCAGGGTGTCCTGGCCAGCGCAGAAGCGCCCACCGAGCAGCCTTCAAGAGCTCCCCAAGCGTGAGACAGGACAGCACCCCGGGCGGCCCCAGAGCCCGGGACTCCGAGCCCTGAGGGCAGGCGGCCTCCCCACACAGGGGAAGGGGCTGCCCGACCTTCCAAAGGGCCTGTTCTAAAGGGACTTCTGCTGTGCTCAGCCGGGTCTGGGCTTCGTTTCGCTCCTGTTTAGCGAGCGGCCATTCTCTCTGTCCAAGCCTCCAGTAAAGTTGGGTTAATGTTAAAAAAACAGTTTTTAATCTTCAGTCAAGTCCAAAAAGCAGGCACATTTGCAGGCTACGTTTTAATGAAGCTATAAATGACTAAGAAGCGTCGGCACAAAATTCCGTTTCCTCAGAAGTGGAAGCATCCCCCAGTAATGATCACATCAAGGAAGAGACGAAGAAACGTTACTGAGAAACAAGGGAACTAGCATACCGTGCATGCGGCATCAGTGCACTGAAAACTGTATTTGCATTGAAATTAGGAATGTAAATGCTTTAATTACTTTTAAAAATCATCAAAAAATTTAACACTCAGACCAAGGCAGGAAGAGGAGCTCCTAGAAGCAGCGGAAACGAGAGCAGGAACACCCCGGAGGGAACTCCACGACGTGCCCACAAGGCCGCAAAGCTGCGGACACAGAAAACACGGCCATGAAACTGGGGAGAAGAAAACGGCTTCAGGAGGGGCGAGAGGCGCCGCACCACCACCGGGACCCCAGGAACGGAACGCCCTGGTGGGACAGTGCTGCTCAGCGACTCGGTAAGAAGCAGAAAATCTACATGGACCAACAGGCGAAGAAGAAAAATCTAGAAGTTACAAAGCCATTGTGCTCCGAGGGCACAGGCCTGACAATAAGATCTTTCGAGTTCCAAGTGACTCTTACTCCCCACGCCGCAGGAGCAAGGTCGGAGCACTGGAACATGACAGCCTGATGGAGGGAATAAACTCGTCGCAGCTCGGGCGCCGAAGTCCCACACAGAAAACCGCAGACGGAAAACCAAAGCGCAGACTCCCGTAGGAGTAGAGTCCGGAGATCCTGAGTGAAACCCCATCCCGGCAGACTCCAGGGCACCGCCTGAGCTCCCGGCCCCAGGCTTCGGGCTTGAGCAGGCCGAGGGCCACAGCCGAGGGCACCCCACCACGGCCACACTAGGGTTGGTCTCAATTTTTCTTGCTCTTCAGAAAGGTCTAGATGCGTCCTCCCAGTGCCCAGCCTGCGAGCCCCCCACCCCCAGGCTCCCCCGCCGGCCGCCGATGCCAGGGTTCTGAGTCCCAAGGGCAAAGACAAAGGCATAATTAACCAGCACACACCAGGACCTCCTCTACAGTGGTGCTGGGCACCCGGTGTGGGTGTAGACTCAGAGCAGAAGAGACCGAAAAACCGAGCGGCACACAGGCGGCAGCTGGTACGGGAGCCGGGCACCTTCCCCAGGAGCACGGGGTGTGTCGCTGGGGGTCGCGAGGGGCCCGGCAGTGTCCAGGGTGCGGGGCTGCAGGCTGGTGGAGCGTGTCCAGCAGCGGCCACTTCAACAGTTCAGTAGTCCCCGGCCCCTGACTCCAGGGTTTCCCGCCATGACCCCAGCGGCAGGTCCGCCGTGCCCTGGCTGTCCTGGTGGGGACCGTAGGGGCATCGACGTGCGCACAGCTCAGCTGGGCTCAGGGAAACCCCAACAATGCCCGACAGGCATGCGCACGTACCCACCATGCGTGTCAGAGAGAAACCCAGGAAAAGGCCGGCCGTGGCTGCCGGTGGGCATGGGGCAGGACCCGGGCCGGCCTGGATGCTACAGCCTCCCGGGGTGTTGGTACCTTTGCCACCGGTACATGTGGCTGAGCACAGAGAAAGGCTTTCAGAACGCGCCCTGCTTTGAAGGCAGACGCTAAGGGACCGTGAGAGATGACAGCTGTTGCTGGGGCCCTGAACACCCTGTCGTGCACGCGCACCTCCAAACTCCAGTCCTCCAGCAGGCTGAGGGCCAGGGCCAGGCCCGGGGGCCACGTCCCAGAGCCCAGGGCACGGGGTGACCCCTCCCCGAGGCCGGCCAGGGCCTCCCAACCTGGGAAGGCCTAGTGGCCTGAGGATCTCCTGCTAAGACTGGTGTCCTGCAAGGTCTGGGCTTGTTGGGGGTGACCCATGGGCAGGGGTGCTGGCTGCCACCCCAGAGACTCCGGGTCCCGGTAAGGCCCCGACCAGGGTCCCCCCAAGGGACCCGGCCTGAGTCAGAGTCCACACCTCTGCCGACCAAGTGCCCGGGGGGTAAGGAAGGAGGCCCTGGGGCTCCTGGGGCTGCGGACACAGGATCTGAGTCGTCAGAGGAGGCCACAGCCTGACCCCATTCTCAGGACAACACCGCCCAAGGGCATCCCTGGTGGCCCCAGAAGGCAGCATGGACCTCCGTGGGGGGATGTCAAGGCCCTGGGAGGCCAGTCGGCCTCAGCTTCTGGTGACAAGCATGTGCCTGGGCTGCTGGTGGGAGCCAGGACTGGTGGGGACCAGGGGTTTCTCCAGCTGTCCCTCGGGGCGTCACTGTCCCCTTCCTGCCACCCCCACCACCTCCGTCCCCACCGCCACCCTCTGCTCGCCCCGAGCTCCATCTCCAGGTCCCCCTTGAGGCCGAAGGAGTCCGGGTGCCATGAAGGACCCCGGGGACCCGCTGGCTCACGGGGCTTCACAGGGGCCGGTGGGTGGCAGCCCCATATGAGGGCTAAGCCCCCACCCCGTTTCCTGGATGCGGACTTCACGGCCAGAAGGGCCTTACCTGAGGACGTGCAGCAGAATGGGGAACTGGGTCTTGGCTTGCTCAGACCTGAGGGAAGGAAGGGGGCCCAAGACCCCGGGCGTCAGCCAGCCAGGCCCTGGCCCTGAGCTGCGGCCTCCCCTCGGCTCCCGGAGCCCAGCAGCCGGCCGACCCCCGCCGCCCCGGCCCGCGGCCTCACCTGCGCTCCCGGGGGAGCCGTCCTCGGGGTAGGCGGGCCCCTTGGTGAAGAGGAGGTCGCGGCCCCCGAGGCCGCAGCGGTCGGGGCAGCTCTCGCTGAGCAGGCGCTTGAGCATCTGGTTCTCCTTCAGGAGGCGCACCTGCTTCTTCAGGTCCGCGTTCTCGCTCAGGAGCCTGTGCATCAGCTCGCCGCCCTCGGCCATGGCCACGTCCTCCTGTGCTCACGTGTGGGCCTGCGGCCCCATGGAGGTGGAAAGCCAGAGCCCGCAGGCGCTCCAGATGCGGCCCCGGCCCCGGAGCTCCAGGGCGGCCCGGCCTTCCGCAGCCTTGTGATGTCGCCCGCCCTTAAAGAGCCGGTCCCCGCCCCCGCCAGGCCACCCGCTTCCCTGCAGACCCTGCCCCTGGGGCCAGCGCAGACACCACAGGACGCTCAGCCCGCGACGGGACTGTGCCGGCACCTCCTAGGAGCAGTCAGAGGCCCGGGCGGAGAGTCCTGTCGGGCCATCCACACCACGGGGCATGGGCCTCAGGGGGCCTCTGCCTTCACCCCGCGTGACTGCTGGCATCCCTCCCCATGAGCCCTCAGCCCCCAACACGGTTCTCGGGCGGCTCCCTGCTCCGTGCCCCAGAACCTGGGCCGGTGCCTGGTGCGTGGGCACGCGTATTGGGGTGCACCCTGGGACGCACACTTAAGGAAGGAGGGGCAGCGGGAGACAAGCTCGGGGCCCCCAACAGGCCCCAGTCCCAGGACTCCAGGCCGGCTCTGCAGGGCTACCAGTTGGAGGCCGCCCGCCACCCACACTGCCCACCTGTGAGGAAGGCTCCGGACTGGGGCCGAGTGGAACACGGGCCGTTACTGGACCTAACAGGAGGCTCCCCCGACCAGGCACCAGCGCCACGCGGACCCCACGCAGAACCGAGCTCCCAGAGCCCCGCCAGGGGGCAGATTTCAGGCCCCGGCCGGTGGGAGCACGGCTGAGCCCGCCCCAACGCCCCGTCCGCCCGGGAAGTGCCCGGGAGGGTACGTGAGCACTGCTCCCAGCTCGAGAGCCCCCGCTCGTGCTTCTCAGCAGCTGTGAGGCCGCAGACACGTCGTCTCCTGCTCCTCCGGACTGGACACAGTCTGACAAGGAGGCAGCACGCCCTCTAGCCCCGACAGCCCCCACAGCCCCCACAGCCGCGACAGCCGCGACAGCCCCCACAGCCCCCACAGTCCCCACAGCCGCGACAGCCCCCACAGCCGCGACAGCCCCCACAGCCCCGACAGCCCTCCGGCCCCGACAGCCCCCACAGCCCCGACAGCCCCCACAGCCGCGACAGCCCCCACAGCCCCGACAGCCCCCACAGCCCCGACAGCCCTCCGGCCCCGACAGCCCCCACAGCCGCGACAGCCCCGACAGCCCCCACAGCCCCCACAGTCCCCACAGCCGCGACAGCCCCCACAGCCCCGACAGCCCCCACAGCCCCCACAGTCCCCACAGCCGCGACAGCCCCCACAGCCCCGACAGCCCCCACAGCCCCGACAGCCCTCCGGCCCCGACAGCCCCCACAGCCGCGACAGCCCCGACAGCCCCCACAGCCCCCACAGTCCCCACAGCCGCGACAGCCGCGACAGCCCCCACAGTCCCCACAGCCGCGACAGCCCCCACAGCCCCGACAGCCCCCACAGCCCCGACAGCCCTCCGGCCCCGACAGCCCCCACAGCCGCGACAGCCCCGACAGCCCCCACAGCCCCCACAGTCCCCACAGCCGCGACAGCCCCCACAGCCGCGACAGCCCCCACAGCCCCGACAGCCCTCCGGCCCCGACAGCCCCCACAGCCCCGACAGCCCCCACAGCCCCGACAGCCCCCACAGCCGCGACAGCCCCCACAGCCCCGACAGCCCCCACAGCCCCGACAGCCCTCCGGCCCCGACAGCCCCCACAGCCGCGACAGCCCCGACAGCCCCCACAGCCCCCACAGTCCCCACAGCCGCGACAGCCCCCACAGCCCCGACAGCCCCCACAGCCCCCACAGTCCCCACAGCCGCGACAGCCCCCACAGCCCCGACAGCCCCCACAGCCCCGACAGCCCTCCGGCCCCGACAGCCCCCACAGCCGCGACAGCCCCGACAGCCCCCACAGCCCCCACAGTCCCCACAGCCGCGACAGCCGCGACAGCCCCCACAGCCCCCACAGCCGCGACAGCCGCGACAGCCCTCCAGCCCCGACAGCCCCCACAGCCCCGACAGCCCCGACAGCCCCCACAGCCCCCACAGTCCCCACAGCCGCGACAGCCCTCCGGCCCTGACAGCCCCCACAGCCCCGACAGCCCCCACAGCCCCCACAGCCGCGACAGCCCCCACAGCCCCCACAGCCCCCATAGTCCCCACAGCCGCGACAGCCCTCCGGCCCCGACAGCCCCCACAGCCGCGACAGCCCCCACAGCCCCCACAGCCCCCACAGCCGCGACAGCCCCCACAGCCCCCACAGCCCTGACAGCCCCCACAGGCGCGACAGCCCTCCGGCCCTGACAGCACACAGCATCAAGGGCCCTGGGGTGCGGTGCTGGGCCTCCAGGCTGAACAAAGCCATCGTCTCCCCAGACTGCCAAGTTAGCAGGAGGGAGCAAGCAGAGAATCCTGGAGTCGGGTTTGTGGAAGACAGGACTGTACCTTACACAACCTGAGAAAAACCCAGGGTCTGGACTCTCAGCCTCTCACGTTAGACGAGGACCGCGGAGGTGCAGACGGGGCCCAGGGCGCACGGGCGCGCGGGAGATGCCGGGACTCCCAGGGCGGAGGCCTCTGCCCCCAGCCGAGCGAAGGCCTCCCCTCCACCGGCCCCTTCCCATGACCCTAGAAAACCCTCAGGACACCCTACCCCCTCCGGCCACAGGCCCATCACCCTCCGCGATCAGGACGCGCCGCGCTCTCATCGCTAGGTTCAACTTCCTGCTAGTCTGTGAGGGACACTGATCTGTTCACCATTGTCGGGAGGGTCCTGGTCTGCTTTCGCTCCCAAGGCCATGCTGGCCTTATGAAAGGAGTTGCAAAGTGCTCCTTCGTCCTCCAAGGTCTGGGTACTTGTGCTCGTTTTTTCTCTCTTCTATTTTTGAGAAAATTCACCAGGAAGCCATCTCAGCCTAGAGCTTTCTTCTGGAAAAGTTTTAAATTTCAAATTCAATTTCTTTGAAATAGATACAGGGCTATTTAAACATCCCCTTTCTTTTCACAACCACCCAGATGACGACTGCGTCCTTCGGGGAGCCGGGCCGTGTCTGTGCCGGGGCACACCGGCGAGCCGCCCACGACGGTCCCTCGCACTCCCTCTGCGGTCTCACGCCTCTGAGGACCACACTCTGTGCGTGTGCGTGTGAACACAGCAGCGGCGTCGGCAGGTGTGTGAGCAGGACGGAGACTCCGCGAGCGGGCGGTGCGGGTGGGGACGCGGAGAGCGGCCGGACGGCGCACTCAGGCTGACCGCACGGGCCGGCGCGTCGGACGGCCGGCTCGTGTCTGCGGGACCCATGGCCATGCGCCCCGTGGGCCCCCACAGCAGCTTTCCTTCCTTTCTGGGTCAGACCGGAGGCTTGTTAGCGTTCTCCAAGCATCAGCTCGCGGTTTCACTCCCCTTCTCCGTTATGCCTCACACAGCATTTGACTCGTCCTCTTATCTGGCATTTCCTCCCTTCTTTCATTTCAGGGTTGTAAAGGTGGACGCTTAGATCGCGATTTGAAACCTTATTCACAGCATGAACGCGTAAGCCTGCGCCCATTTCTGTAAGCACGGCTTGACCATATCCCACAAACTCCTAACTCATTTCTTTCTTTAGCTTGAAATACTTTGTTTCCCTCATACTTTCATTTTTGAACATTGGTTATTTAGAAGTATATTATTTAATTTCCAAATATTTGGGATTTTTATCCTAGTTACCGATTTCTAATTTAATTCCATTGTGGTTAGAGAATGCACTGCTCACTTCAACCCTTTCGTATTTCTCGAATTCCTGACCATTTCCTGACTCATTTCCTAACCACTGTGTGGTCTTCGTGAATGGTCCGTAAGCTCTTGACAAGAATGACACGGAGTGCCCCATAAATGCCCATTACTTCAGGCTGGTTCAACCCTCCGGCCACAGTTGCTGAGACAATGTTGAAATCTCCCACTCTGTGTTTTACTGAATTCCCTCTCCGGCTGCACGTTTTTGTTTTTCATATTCTGAAAGGTACATATACATTATTGTTATTAAATACCTCTTCATGTCTAGTTCCATTCCTTTTCCTGAAACCTACTTTGGTACTAATATATTTCTTTATCATGATGGCTTTTGTTATATATTTTTCTAAACTTGTACTTTTATCTTGTATTTTTACAACTAAAATTTCTCAAGGACAACATAGCTGGGTCGTGACTTTTCATGCAGTGTGACAGTCTATGCCTTTAGCTGGAGTGCGTAGCCCTTTACAGCGAGTGAAGCTACTCCCGTGGTTGGCGCGTCCTTCTAGGGCCACGACAAGGCAGCGCGCACGGGGGCTCACCAGCAGCGGCCGCCCCCCCTTCGGCTCCGAAGGCTGATCCACCGGTCTCTGCTGAGCTTCACAGATCTGTGTGCTTATGTACCTCACATCAGGAAAAACCGCAGCCATTATCCAGCTGTTTTTCTGCCTCCCTCCATCCCCATTTTGTGGGACTCCAATTCTACACGTGTCAGACCACTCAAGATCACCCAATAGGTCACTGGCGTTTGTCTTTAAAGAATCCTGGCCACCACAGGCTGTTTCAACTCCGCTATTCCTGGATGGCCCAAGAGCAGCCCCCACTCCTCTGCCCTCCCAAGAACCAGCATCAAAGACATCAAAGGCATCAAAGACACAGGGTGTCAAGCCCACTGCGCCTCACACCACCAAAGGCCTGGCTGTGGCTGTGAGACAGGTGTCCGAGGCGGCCTGACGCCATGCAAACCAGCTGGGTGTTCCACTTGTCTTAAGCAAGGGTTTCGATGCCCCTGGGGCCACCCCTGTCCCTGGAGGAAGGCTGGAAATCACCTATCAGCAGTCATCATGTAGAACCTAATGGTTCAATTCTTTTCACTGAAGAAAACCTGAAGTTGTCTTTATCACCCTCATCCTCCTGAGTGAGGAAAGGGGGGGGCTCTGAGACAGCACCCAAAATCCCAGGTGAAAATGCCCAGGCATTAAAGTCACACACAGCAGAGGGGCCCGTGGCCCTGGTGCCCTCCGAGGGCATCCTCAGCCTCCTTCCACTGCCACCTGTGTGGGCGGCTATCAGCGGATCCCTCGCGAGCAGACGCCCAACAGGGAGGCGCTGAGACCCACCCACAGCCAGTGGGACCGGGACCGGAGGGCTACTGTGGGCAAGCTCCGGCCGCCTCCTGGCGAGCTGAGCACTGAAGCCGAGGCCACAGCCGGAGCCGATCCAACCCTGGCACGCGCCTCACGGCCCATCGACTCCCCTTCGCCTTCTGTTTCTACCTTAATTCCTTTTTCAAAGTGAATCATGAATGAAAATTTATATTGCAGATCAAATGAAAATAAACCAAGCTGAGCAATTAACCTACAATTACCCTGTCAGCAGAGATGAGAAAAGAATGAGGAAGCAACAGGAGACAGCATTAATTTCTGAAACATTTTATTGCCCAATTAGAAAACAGGTATATGTAGCAATGTTGATTCTGTCTAGTAAGGAAAATACTTTCTCAATTTCCACTGTGAATTAAGGATTTCCAGTTAGAGAATCCCACAAGGGAAGGTCTGAAGTCCCAGCATGAACACAGAAACCCTGACATGGGTCCGGCAAAACCCTCCTAGCACGATACTCCAAGTATGTGTCCCAGAACCAAAATAATTTGAGTTCAGACATCTTCAGTGATTTGCCCCGAAAAGAACTTGATTCTGTTTGATCTGAAGGACAGCAGACACTGGGCATACAGCAGTGACTCACAGCTGGCTGCGTTGCCCAGTGTCCCCGACGCGAAGCGCTGTCCCCGCCTGTCCCCACGCGCCGGGGCTGCGGTGTCACCGGCTGTACTGGCCACGCGCCACTTTCCACCGCTGAGCTACACGTTCACAATCCGAAGTCCGTCCTCTTAAATGCCTTCATCTACGCCCCGCGTCGTCCACCCTTTCCCCTCTGGGACCCACTGGTTCAGTCTGCACCCACTCCCCGTGAAGCAGCCACTCTTACCCCTGAAACTGAGGAGGTGGCGGCCCAGCGTCCAACATGGTGCCCAAGTGAGTCTCAGAAAACCCCGGATCTGTGACTGTTCCCAGCAGGAGACACAACACAAAGGAATGACGCGTCTGTTTATTAAGGCAGCTGGCCACAGAAGCGACACCATTTTTAGCGGAAGAGCCGATTTTTCACTCCTGTGTTCTGTCTGGTGCTCTGCTCTGGACGTGGCCGGGAGCCTCCCGAAGGCAGTGGCCACTTCGAGGAGCAGATGGACCAATCACCACCCGGGCTCCGGCTGCCCCAGCGCGGGGAGAACGTGGGCCATGAAAAGAAGCGCGAGAGCAAACCCAACAGATTTCAGAGCGACCCCAACAGTTCCTTCAGCCAAAAGCAGCGCTCATGTAAACCGCCACGGAGAAGGGGTGATGCTCGGCGGGCATCCACGGAACACCAGCTACGTGCCACGCGGCGTGGCAGCCAGCGGAGCCAGCAGGCCTTCTACGTGGACACACGACCCAGCCCCGCACGGCTCCAAGCAGAACCACCACCTTGGGGCCAGAGAAGGTCTGCGGAGGAACGGCTTAGACCAAGGCCCAGAGCAGGTGAGCCCCAGGCAGAGCCACGGCCAGCACGCAAGGCCACAAGAGCCGCGGCGTCAAGGCCACACGGAGCAAAGTCTCCGTGAGGGTCCTCCAGGGACCTGAGCCGAGAACGGCCGGAGCGGGGGTGCACGCAGACACCCGGCTGTCTGATGCAGCACGGCCACCCGAGGGAGCAGGCCAGGGGTCACTGCCGGTCGGGGAGGCGGAACAGAGGGGCAGCGGGCAAGGGGGCCTGGGCATGGGCGAGCAGGCTGAGCCCTGGAGCAACACCAGGCCTGGCTTTTACTGTCATCAAAGCTCCGGTGACTCCATGCGGCCACAGTCCTGGGGAGGCCCTGAGCACGTGAGCCACTTGGTCTCAAGGTCAAAGGCAAAGCCAGAACCTGGGTTTCTCACCCTGAGCCCCACATCCACGCACATCCCACCAAACAGATTTAGAGCCAGAGGGAATTCACAAGTTTAGCATCGAAAAGGCATTGCCTTAGAAACGCGGCCCTCACTTCTGCTCAGAGCACAGACCAGGACACGAGGGTCAGCAGCAGGCATTAGGGTGCCCTATGGCGTCAGGGCTGTCCAGCCGGCTACGCAGACTGCGCCGCTGTCCCCGGCACGCGGCCGTGGCCCACAGTGGTAGCCTCCCAAGCACGCGGACACTCGTCGCCCATCACGCTGGGCCTCCCACCTGTGCCTCTGTCAGCCCCGGACGCTACGGAGAGAAGGAAGCTGTGGGCACGGCGAGGCCCCACGGGTGGGCTGAGCTGAGGGCAGGGCTGGCGGCACGGCTGGCTCCCCGTGAGCAGACACGTGGCAAGTCTAGTCCCCGGTCCTTCCGAGCCCGGAGCGTCCAGGTGAACGGGGAGGACCAGCCTCCCACTAGGCTGTTCAGAAAAGCTGCCGCATCCCTCAGCCCCACAGACAGCAGACACAGGGACAAGCCCAGCCGAGCTAGCTCCTGGGCAGCACCTGGCAGAAGGCAGTCGAGGCACCGTTCCCCCCTCCCAAGAACTCAGGTATCTGTCAAGAAAGCGCCCCAGCCCCGCAGAGAGGACATGCGCCGTGCCCGGGCACCAGAGAATGTGCCAGACCTCCCCAGGGCCACAGCACAGCCTGTCCCCATCCTCACCCGAGCTCCACAAGCTTCTCTAACTAAACCTGTCCTGAGGATCAGTGTCTAAAGGCCCCAGCCCCAGCCCCAGCCCCATCCCACCCTGCAGAGGTGGGTGGTGACGGGCACTGGGCACCCGGCACCCAGGCGGGGCTCCTGCAGCCCGAGCTGCCCCAACGGGAAGGCGCGTGCCAGCGGCCGTTTGGAAGCCCCACCCATGCGCGCCGGGTGCCCTCAAGGCTGGCCAGCGAGGACACTCTCGGGGTACAGGCGGGAGAAGCGGCCAAGGGCCCAGATGGGGAAGACGTTCCTGTAGCTCGTGTAGTTGATGGCACAGGACTTGTTGAAGACGCCGGCGATGTTCTCCTGAAAGAGTACAGGGAAATACACACCAAGGGGCTCCCTGAATGGAAACCCCGGCCGGCCCGCTGGACGGCTCCCGGGGTGTCTGCACAGGAGCCTCAGCGGGCCACCCCCTGCGGCCACCCCAGTTCTGGAGCCCTGCCCTGCGGCACAGCCCCCAGCCTGAGTCACCAGCTCCTCACAGCTGTGCCGGCCCCACACTCCTCCAAGGGAGGGGCTCAGCCTTACATGACCTTGTGAGACCAGGCCTGCAGGACCGGGGAGGCTGCCCTGCCCTCGCTGCTGAGTCAGAGCAGAGGCTGAGGGTGCCCAGAACCGGCCCCCGCCCCAACCCCGGCCCAGCCTCTGAGCGAGGGCTTCCTCTGCAAATAGAGACCTGCTTCCACACGCTCCCTTCCTCATTGGAGGCCATGATGGATCGCAAACCCCCAAGACCCCGCCCACCAACATGCCGCCAGGGGTCTGGGGGGCACAGGTGTGTGAGAACGACCATGCCAACCGAGGCCAGTGTTGGGCCATGGGCTCCTCGGGCCTCCTTGGCCTACCTGGGGCCAGTCGCCACTGGGGAGCTGCTTCCGAAGCAGACAGCTGATTCCTCTCTCCAGGGCCTCCACGCAGGGGTGCCTGGGGAAACGGGAGGCACTGAACACATCGCCACCAGCCTCCAGAGGACAGCGCCTCTGGCTGCGGCCCAAGACCATCCTCGCCCTCACACAGCCAGGCAGGGCAGACGTGAAACCCTGCGTGACGACTGACCTGCCCTGCCGGCCACGGCCGCTAGGACAGCTGGCACCGTGGACCACGACTGCCTGTTTCCTGCCCAAATCCCAGACACCCAATTCCTG
This sequence comes from Neogale vison, assembly GCF_020171115.1. Classification (NCBI taxonomy): domain Eukaryota; kingdom Metazoa; phylum Chordata; class Mammalia; order Carnivora; family Mustelidae; genus Neogale; species Neogale vison. The sequence continues at coordinate 448,009 of NC_058096.1, read as the reverse complement.
AGAAATGCAGAACACAGCATGTGCAGGGGTGAGCAGCCCCGCACATGGGGCTGGGTAAGGGCCTGGGCTGCTCCAGACCTATCCGGGGGGCCCCGGCCACCAGGCACTGCTCTGTGCTCACCCCAGGACAGGAGGAGAACTCTCATGCCCACCGGGGCCCACCGGCCTTCCGGAGTCTGTAAGGGCCCCAGAAGTCAGACGTGCTAATCCTCACTAGTCGTGGCACAAGGGATGACGACACACCAGAAGGGCTGCGTGCGGGGTCAGGAGCGGTGGGAGGCAGACTGCCCTGCGGGGCGCCCCAGACTCGGCTGCTCCGGCTCACACTGACCTAGCCTGACGGAGCGGGTTTTAGGAAGACTCCCCAAACAGGCCCAGAGCCACCAGGACACCCCGGATGAGGACACCGTGCACAGGTGTGTACCCGTACACGCGCGTGGAGCCAGGAGGCCCACAGAGAGCGCTGCAGGGACCTGCCTCACCCCCCCCTGCTGACACTTTGGGTGGTGGTCTTCGCAACGGCGAGTCTCTCTGCGGGAAGCCCGTGTGTGGAAAGGCCTGAGCCCTTGCCCTGCACGCTCCTCCCCCCCACCCCCCCCCCCCCGCTCAGAGCTCGGCTCCCGCACCCCCCCCCCAAACTGCCTGCTCCGGGCTCAGCGTCCCTCCTCCTCGCGACCCCATGACCCCCACCTGACGGCCATCAGCCCCATCAGGGCCCAGCACGTGTTATGGGTCTGGGACGTGGCGCTCTGCACGTAGCGACGCTGCTCACAGGACTCGAAGTCCTCCCCCCAGCCGCCATCCGCCATCTGCCTGGAGAGCAGGAAGTCGCAGGCCTGGGAGACCGCCGCGCACACAGCCCTACAGAGACCGGCAAGACGGGAGACCAAGATGGAAGGCCCCAGGCCGGATCACCCACTGACCAGGCCTCCCCAGGGTACGGAGGGAGCACGGGACAGAGCACAGTGGGCGGCAGGGGGCAGGCTGCACTCCATCCCACCCACCATGGGACGGGAACGGCACAGAGACCCCTCCTCCCAGATGCACTGAGCAGCTCTGGCGTGACCGCCCCCCACCCAAAACACCTGCCACAAAGCTGGGACGGCTCAGACCGGAGGCCGCCTCCCTTCCCTCAACCCAGCCCGGGGCAGTCCCACTGGGGCTGGGGGCCAGGGGAGCCCAGAGGGCCCCTCCATGCACAAGCTACAAGCTGGAAGCCTCCAGAACATGGAGCCAAGGCCTCAGCCCGGTGTCTTTCCTGGGCCACTGTCAGCTCCAGAGCCAGGAATCTCACTGCTTCGAGAAATACCAAAGATGCCCCAAATCCAACACCAAAGGAAAAGATGCCCCCAGCAGAGCCGCCTGCCGGGAGGAGCCCCACCGAGCAGGGCCAGGAGCCCACACTCACCCGCTGCGGTAAGTCTGCCCCATGCAGGCGAAAGCTTCTAGCCCAAACCAGGTGCCGTAGGTGAAGCAAACCCCCCAGGAGCTGGAGGAAGTCAAAGGAGGGTCTCAGCCTTTCAGTCTCTTCAGAAGGGCGTGAAAGCAACCGGAGCTCTGCCGGACTTAGGGGAACACATTCCATCACGGGGTCGGGGAAGCTGGGGTTATTTTCAAGAAAACCATCCACATGGCCTCTAGCAAGCCATCAACTTGTGCCTCAGGCTTAGGGCTGAGCAAGAGACCAGCCCGGCCTGGCCCTCACAGGACATAAGACGGACCCACACCCAGGGGAAGGAGGAATCACAGACGCGACCGGGTCCCAGGCCACGGAGCCCTCCCCACCCACACAGGCGGCCCAGCTCCTTCAGCAGCAACTGAGCAAAGCCCCGCCGGGATGAGGCCAGGCGCTCAGACCCAAACAAGGCCCACCTGCCGCCAGCCGCACCCCCACAGCCTTCCGGTGCGGCGCGAGGCCCCACGCGGGCACACTGAGGGCAGAGCCCTCCCATGCCCAGGCACACCCATGCCCAGGCACACCCGCGCCCCGGAGCTCACTCACCCTTCCCAGGAGCCATCGGCCCGCTGCTTCTGCCGACAGAACTCCAGGCCCTGCTCGAGCGTCTCCCTGGAACACAGGACGAACACAGGACGGTGCTCACAGAGGCTGCGGGGAAACAGTCCACCTGCCCCGGTCCACCCATCCTACCGCCGCCGTTGAATCGGCAAGGTCTCCCTTCACAGACGGGTCAGAACCGGTGGTCGAGAGAAGAAACGCCGAGGTCAGGGAGTAAGCAAGGAGGGGACATAGGAGGGAGCAGCAAAGTCGCGGTGAGAAGAAAGCAGAGCAGGAGGAAGGGGAAGTGAGCGGCCACCCCACACTAGAAGCGGCGGTGGACAGAACCGGTTCCGCAGCAGTCACATCAGTGACACAGGCTTGAGTAAACAGGCAAAGTGAAATTTTCAAAAGAAATTAAAAATTAGAAAATGTTGGGGCGCCTGGGTGGCTCAGTGGGTTAAAGCCTCTGCCTTCGGCTCAGGTCATGATCCCGGGGTCCCGGAATCGAGCCCCGCGTCGGGCTCTCTGCTCAGCAGGGAGTCTGCTTCCCCTACCCTCTCTCTCTGCCTCTCTGCCTACTTGTGATCTCTGTCTGTCAAATAAATAAAATCTTTAAAAAAAAAAAAAATTAGAAAATGTTAGATTTAGGGATCCAGCCTAAGCCCAAGCGGCTCTCTGGAAGGCTGGAGTGAAGGCACAAAGCCTCCTCGTGATCTCCACGAGCCTCGCTGGCAGGTCCCACCCCCATGGCAGCCCCTACCTTGGGACTTGTTTCCACACAACAGACTGCAGCCAAGTTGACAGGACATCACTTCGGACACTCGGGCACAGGGACGTCCAGCTCCCATCTTGCTAGCAGACTCCCTGTCCCCTGCCGGCTCCATGAGACGGCACAGAGAGACCCACATGGCAAGAAACTGAGGGTGGCCTCTAGCCAATGCTCAGTGAGGAAATGGGACCCTCAGGCTGACCTTCTGCAAGGAATGGAAACCTGCCAACAGCCATATGAACCTAGAGCAGACCCTTCCTTAGCCAATGCTCAGAGGAGACCCCAGTCCCTGCCGGTGTCCTGGGTGGCAGAGGACCCAGCCGGGCCACGCCTGGGTTCCCGATCCACAGAAACTGTGAGGTAAGAGACACTGTTGTTGGGAATTTTAGGCATGCTGTCCCTCAACAAGAGACAACCAGCACATCACTGTCTCTCTCTCTCAAATAAATAAAATAAAATCTTAAAAAAAAAAAAAATATTTAAAAAAAAAGACAACCAGCACAAACAGTAAAGGGCCAAGCACATAACACCAGCAAGGAAAGAGCGACGTGACCACAGGTGCAGCAGAAACGGAACGGTTAAGAGAAAACAAGAAAGCTTTATGCAGCATAGGTGAAAACGTGGAACACACAAGCTGCTGGGAAAGGAGCTTCTCAGAACCACCTCAAGCAGAGTGGGAGCCTGGCTGGCAGGAGCAGATCCCACCTGCCCAGAAAAACAAATCCAGCACTAGAAGTTTTAAATGGTAAATTCTACTAACTAACCAAGAATGATCATTCTAACGTGACACGGACTCTTCCAGGGAACACAGGCAGAAACACGCCCTCATTTATTCTAGAAACACAAAAGACCCTACAAGAGGGATACGGGAAAGCACAATTTTCAGGCTACCCATGAATGAACACACACACAAAATTCAAACCTAAATTTGGGGGAACTGAATACAGTAGAGATATGATGATTCCAAGTTAGGTTGCCCCAGAAACAACAGTGTTTCAACCTACAAGGATCTACAATAATCATCTATAACATTAACAGACACAGGATATCACGTTTATCATCTCTACAGAGACAGAAAAGTCATCTTAAAATACAACACCCACAACAGAGGGAAAAAAGCAACTCAGCAAATCAGGAAGAAAAAAGAACTTTGTTAACCTGAAAAGGGGTAACTACCAAAAAAAACCCTACAGCAAAAATCATTCCAAATGAGGAAAAATTAGAATCATTCCCCTTTATCATCAAGAAATACAAGCTGCCACCTCCACTTCTGCTACACATCTGCACACGACGGGCCTGTACAAGCAGAAAACCCACAAGAACCCACAATGAACGACAACATAAAGAGCTGCCCGGAGGGATTCTCTGGTGATTTCTAACATCCAAGGAGGGAATAATGCCAAGTCTCTACAGCCTCTTCCAGAGACTAGAAACAGAGGGAACGCCACCCGATTCACCCCGTGGGAAGAGGATCTGCTGGATACCAAAAGCAAAGACCTCACAAGAAAGGAAACTACAGACCATATGTCTCAGTAGCACAGACGCGGAAGTCCTCAAGAGGGCACTGGCAAATCACAACGACGCACAGAGCGAAGTCCGCACTACAGACCAGCGAGACTCATCATCCCAGGCACGGAAACTGACTCTGCATTCGAAGACCAAGTAACGTAACCTATCGAATCAACAGGCTAAACAGGGAAAGTCACGTGACCGCACCAATAGCTACCAAAGTACTGGACGAAACAGAACCCCATTTACGATCACAAACTTGCAGCAAACTAGGAAGAGAAGGGATGTTCTTCACCTTGAACAAGGATGTCCTCTCAGTATTCCTATTCAACACTGCACTGGAAGTTCTAACCAGTGCAACGGGACAGAAAAAGAAAATAAATGGTATGCAGATTGGGGAAGAAGAAATAAAACCATCAGCTCACAGATGACATTAGCTATGGAGAGAACCCCAAAGACTCGAGCAAAGCACTCCTGGAACCACTAAACAATCATGGCAAGGTTGCAGGGTATAAGGCAATTGTAATAATTCTCTTCTTACCAGCAATGAACGATCAAATTCTGAAATTAAAATCACAATATCAATTATGTTAGCACCAAAAAAAAAAAAAACAAAAAAAACTTAGGTATAAACCTAACAAAATACATACAAGATCTATAAGATGAAAGCTAAAAAATTATGATGAAAGAAATCAACAATATTTGCGACTTGATCTACAGATTCAGTGCAGGCCCAATCAAAATCCCAGCAAGTTACTTCGTAGGACAGATCCCAAAATTTATACAGAAAGGCAAAAAAACAAAAACAAAAACAAAAACAAACCAGAACAGCCAACGCATCATTGAAGGAAACAAAGACGAAAGTCTGAGTGACCCTACCCGACTTCAAGACTTGCTCTAAGGGGCGCTTGGGCGGTCAATTAACCGTCCGGCTTCCGGTTGTGACTCGGGCCATGATCTCAGCGCTGTGAGACTGAGCTCCGAGCCGGGTTCTGCACTGGGCATGAAGCTGCTTAAGGTGCTCTCTCCCTCTCCCTCTGCCCCTTCCGCTGCTCACTTGCTCCAAAATAAATATGATCTTTAAAAAAGAAAGAAAAAGACTTGCTATAAAATCTACAGTAATTGAGACAATGTGGCATGGTTAGAAGAACAAACATCAGCAGAATGAAACCCATCGCCCAGAAACAGTCCCACATAAATTTAACGCGATCACTGTTGACAAGGGAAAGCAGTTCAGTGGAGAAAGGAAAGCTCACCCAACGATGCAAGTGCGATTACATGCAACCAACAGTCCAGACACAGACCTTACATCCTTCACAAAAGGTAGCTCAAGTGAATCACAGACCTATGTGTAAAACACAAACCTATAAAACTCCTAAAACATACCACGGGAGAAAATCTAGGCAACCTTGGGTTTGGTGATGACTCTTTAGACACAGTCCCTGAGAGGACACCGGGACCGGGACCGCATTAAAACAAGCAACTGCGGCTCTCCCAGGGCTGACAGAAGAAGACACGAGCCACAGACGGGGAGAAACTCTTCGCAGAACACCTAGCTGACCAGGACTGCTCGTCAAAATGCTTTCCAAATATCCTAGAACGGGACCATGAGACAACAGAAGATCTCAACTCACATCTGACCAAAAAACAGACGGACAGTGGACAGATACATGACAAAACGTTCAACGTTCTCCGTCCCTAGAGAACGGCCAATTAACACGACAATAAACCGCTACACACCTATTAGAACGGCTAAAATCCGGGAGCACCAAACTCAAGGCTACAGAACACCAGGAGCTCCCAGCCACTGCAAACTAACACGGGCGCTCCCGAAGCAGTTTGGCGGTCCCTTACAAAATCATAAACACTCCCACCGTGCGACCCAAGCCCGTGCTCTCCGGTATTTACCCAGATGGGCTGAAGACACGTCCACACAAAAGTCTGCATGGAGTAACTATGGCAGGGTGATTCGTAACTGCTAAAACGTGGAAGATGTCGTTCAGTAGGTAAACGGCTCAACTACGGCACATAGGGCCCCAGAAACAGGGGCTTTGGCTGGCTCAGCTGGTTAAGCAACTGAGCCTTGGTCTCAGCTCAGGTCTTGATCTCAGAGTCGTGAGTTCAAGACCTGCGTCAAAGCCCAGTGTGGAACCCACTTAATAAAAGAAAAATAATAATAAAACGAAAAAATAAAAGCTGAAACAGACACATAAATACAGAGAACTGGTGGGTGCCAGAGGGGCAGGGTGTCAGGGGACAGGAAAAACGGGTGAAGGGATGAATGGGAGGCACAAGCTTCCAGCTACGGAACGAATAAGCAGGGGGTGTAGGTACAGCGCGCAGGAGAGCTGCATGTCGGTAGAGCCAGCAGCTGTAGATCGTGGGCGAGCGGGTTTGAGCCTCACACTGGGTTGCACAGATTCCTTAAAAATAGAATCTTAATGGGCGCCTGGGTGGCTCAGTGGGTTAAAGCCTCTGTCTTCCGCTCAGGTCATGATCCCAGGATCCTGGGATCCTGGGATCAAGCCCCACATGGGGCTCTCTGCTCAGCGGGGAGCCTGCTTCCTCCTCTCTCTCTCTCTGCCTGACTCTCTGCCTACTTGTGATCTCTGTCAATAAATAAAATCTTGGGAAAAAAAAAAAAAGAGTGTTGCATGGGGACTACGGTAGCCACGCTGTGGTGAACACGTACACGCCTGCGGGCCCACTGTGTGTACGCCTGAAACGCATGTTAACGTTGTATGTCAACTAAAGATTCAGGGGCGCCCCGTGGCGCAGTCCGAGTGTCTGACTCTTGGTTTTGGCTCAGGTCACGATCTCAGAGTTGGGAGACTGAGCCCCACATCAGGCTCCGTGCTCAGTGGGAGTCTGCTTGGGATTCTCTCTCAGCCCCTCCCTCTCTGAAAGAAATACGTAAATCTTGAAAGAAAAAACAAGGGCACCTGGGTGGCTCAGTCAGTGAAGCACCTGCCTTTGGTTCGGGTCGCGATCCCGGGGTTCTGGGATCCAGGCTGGCGGCGGGCTCCCTGCTCAGCGGGGACCCTGCTTCTCCCTCTGCCCCTCCCCCAGCTCACGCGCACGCACACGCGCTCTCTTGCTCTCTGTCCAACGCATCAACGAATAAATAATCTTAAGAAAGAAGAGAAAAGACGAGAAGCCTCCCGCTCCTCCCACGAGCCTGCACTCCTTTCCCGGGAGAGCCAGAGCCTGGAGAGGACACGGGCAGGGGACGGTAGACTGTTTTCTCTGTGAGCACGGTCGTGAAAAGCCTCCGAAAATGCTTTCCGAGCAGAACCCAGCAACACCGCGAAGGGACAGCGTGACCGCGAAGGGACAGCGTGACCAGGCTGGGTGTGCGCTGGCCCTGCCGGGAGGTGTGAAAACACAAGCTTGCGCCGGGCGAAGGGGAGTCCTCAGAGGCGCCCGGGTGTGGCCGGGACACGGCGAGTCGGCTCCCCACAAGAAGTGGGTGCCCTGGCCCCGGCAGACAAGCCGAGGGTTCAAGCAGGTGAGCCACAGGAACCCACCGGAAGGGTCCCGAGGAGCCAAGACGAACCGACGGTAAACGCCCCCGCGCTACACGGACAGGCCGCGGCACGGGGGACGGCATGGGGGACGGCGGGCGGGCTGCTCTCTGTGACCAGCTGGCAGGGCCCCACGCGCCAGGGGATGCCCCAGGTGCAGGTCAGAGCCGCCCGCAGAGAACCAGAGGGGGAGCTTCCGGCACCCGCTGTGCCCGCTGCGTCCCGCCGCTGTGCCACCTCATGGCGGTTCCACGTGTGCACGTCTCTCCACGCGTACCAGACGTCAACAGGACGAGCTTATTTAAAAGTCACCGTTTCGGGGCGCCTGTGTGGCTCAGTGGTTAAAGCCTCTGCCTTCGGCTCGGGTCATGATCCCAGAATCCTGGGATCGAGCCCCGCATCGGGCTCTCTGCTCCGCGGGGAGCCTGCTTCCTCCCCCCTCTCTCTCTGCCTGCCTCTCTGCCTGCTTGTGATCTCTGTCAAATAAATAAAATCTTAAAAAAAAAAAAAAAAAAAGCCACCGTTTCTGTGGACACGGGTGCAGCTGGGGATATAGGCCTTTTTTACCAATATTAGGATGTGGAAAAGCTCCGATGTCTGTGTTACAGCTGTGCTGCTCTGAGCCCCGGTACACGCTTGATGAAGAGCTGGCCTCGGAACGACACGGACTTGAACTTCGTGGGTCCACGGATAAGCGGATCTTTCTTGACAAATACCGTACTTTCTCCTCCTTATCATGTTAACATTTCCCTTCCTCCAGCTTACTTTATTGTGAGAACACAACCATGAAAACTGCAACGCACAAACGCGTGCTCCCCGACCGCGTAGGCTCCCAGCAGGCTCCCAGCAGTCAGGGTTTCAGGGCGTCGGGAGCTCCGTGCGGTCACTGCGTGGCCTGGCCTCCCTGACCCTCCGCGGGGCAGAGGCCTGCAGCCCGATGCCCCTCCACTGCTAAAGGAGTTTCCGTCCACAGTCCCTCTCTGTGGCGAGCCACGCACCCCAGCAACACACGCTCTCAGTGTCCAGTGTGCCCGCGTCTCAGCTCTCGGGTCCTGAACGGGCAGCACGTGCGGCTCAGGGACCAAAGATCCCTGTGTCCAGGCCACCCTTACCTGACCTCCTTGGCCCTGTGGTCCGGGAAGCGCTCATGGAAAAGCTTCAGTGCCTGCATCACGGCCGAGGTGCACTCCACGTAGGTGTAGTCAATCATGATGTCCCCTGAGAGGGAGGGAGGGTTGGCGCACGTGAGTGTCGTCGCGTCACCTAATCCGGCAGCTCGTGCCCCGCCGTGAAGAAGGAGAGCAGAGCCATGCGGGACAGCAAGAGCCGGGTCACCCTCCAGAGAAAACAAGGAAAGAGTCCCCACGGACGGGCCCAGGAGACATGGCCACCAGGTAGGAGGGTGGCCCGTGCCTCCACGGTGGCCCGGAGACCCGTATCCGGCTGGAGGACGTTTGGGCCAGTGAGAGAGTGAAGGAGAGCGGTACAGGGCAGAGCTACGCCCCACCCCAACCGGAGCACATTTAACAGTTACAGAAGCGAGACAGAGACCCCGAAGCAAGGGCATGGGGGCACGCGAGGGCACACACTCAGGGACAGAAGCTGCCTGGGTGTATTGTCCCTGCCGCAGCGCACAGCAGGGACAATACAAGCCAGTGGGTCCCCACCGACACCTCCTTGCAATGTGCCTGGGCTCTGGGAGGAGCACCCAGGACACAGGACGGTCCCCAAGGAGGACAGAGCACACAGCAAGAGCCAGCCCAGGCTCAAGCCAGAGAGCCAGGTGTGACTGCCACGGACTCCTCACCACCTCTGAGAAATAAAACCACAATTTTCCATCCACAACCACTGGCACGCTGGCCACCCTCAGAGGTCAAGAAGCACAGACACGCCAGGGCTCAGAGGGTGCCCCTTAAAGAATCCACCATTAGGGCGCCTGGGGGGCTCAGTGGGTTAAAGCCTCTGCCTTCAGCTCAGGTTATGGTCTCAGGGTCCTGGGATCGAGTCCCACATCGGGCTCTCTGCTCTGTGGGGAGCCTGCTTCCTCCTCTCTCTCTGCCTGCCTCTCTGCCTGCTTGTGATCTCTGTCAAATAAGTAAAACCTTTCCAAATAACTAAATAAATAAATAAAAAATAAAGGATCCTCCACCATCTGCCAGCAGCTTTGCCGGCACTGCTCCCGGCCTGGAGAAAGAACTCCGGGCTCTGGTTGGCGTGTCGGGTCCCCAGGTCTGTGTCACCAACCACTCACCAAAGACCTCCGAGGGGTTCAGCAGCTCCAGCAAGTGCCCCCCACGCTTAGTCTCATAGGTGGCAAACCCTCCATCAGAATTCCTCATGTTCAGCAACTAAAACCAGAGAGAAAACAACCTGAGAGTTTACCCGTGTACCTGAGCATAAGGGGGAGCCCACAAGCTGTCGTAGACCTTTCTTTGAAACACCCAAAGCTAAGAGCAATGGGGCAAGGTTGGGGAGCCGGGAGCTAGCTGTCGTCTTAAAACCGAGACCCTCGCTGCCCAGAGCAGCGGGCTGCGGCTTTCTCAAGCAGGTGCTCTGTGAGTGGCCACCTGGGGCACCTGCTCCCCCATTCACGGAGCACACATGTACTGCCGAGTTACGTGGTCCCCACGGAGAGACACGCACCAGGTACGCTGGGAGGGTTTTGCACAGACGCACAGAAGTTCCCATTTTCTCTCCACACAGCGCGTGGAGAACGCCAGTCTGCCCTGGAGAGCAGCCAGACCCGCGAGCCTCCAGCACAGGGCTCATGGTTTCCCCAAACACAGATGCCATCAGAGGGTGCGCCACCCCGGGCTTGCAGTCTGACCCCAGGGGTTGGAGGGGACGAAAGCCATCGGAAGCGCAGCTCACACGTGCTGCTAAGCGGACCCGGGGTGGGCGGCGGGGCAGCCTGGGCGTCATCGTGCCCCCCGTCCCATGCCCAGAGCCTCACCACAGCAACAGCGTCACAGAGCCGCTCACGCGTGACGTGCTTGGTGACAAAGGGACACTTTTCCTGCAGGAGGAGGATGGACTTCAAGGCCTCAGCGGTGCAGTCGGCAACAATCCAGCCACAATCCAGCGTGCTGAAAGGGAAGCCCCCCTGCAGGGCGTGCGGGTGGTCACGGGCAGGGCGGAGGGCTGAGCCCGCGTCCTGGTTGTCAGGACCTCCCCAGGTCAGAGCACCTCCCTCACCCGTGCAGCTCCACGCCACACCCCTGCAGGAGGACCCCCCGACCTGCTGCGGGAGGCGCACACGCCGCATCCACGCTCCCACACACTCAGCGGGGCTGCCCTCCACCCTCCGCGGCAGCCCCGTCACCCTGACCCAGGTGCCGACGAACACGGTCCCGCTCCCTGCGCGCGCTGCCATCTGGAAGCACCACTGAGGCACGGGCACGTGCGCACAGCCCCCAGCATGCGGTGCGTGGACGTCTGCGTGGCTCAGCCACGTCGAGCCTGCACCTCCCCAGACAGAGGAACCTCGGATGCATTGACGGAAGCCCGCGCCGTGTGTCTATCCGAGCGGGAAGCCCCAGGAAGCCGTGGGAAGAGCCCCATTCAAGGGCAAAGCAGGACCAACCAGACCACAGGACTCCGGGCAAAGCGGGGTGGCCACGGTACCTTGCTCATCTGGCGGTAGTACTTCTGGTAGTCAGGAGGGTTGTCTGGGACCTGGACAGCATCCAGGACACACGTGTGGGAAGCAGAGGAGACCCCACGTCACCAGCAGACCCAGACAGCGGGGCCGGCGGGCCTGGCACGGAACCCATCGGGACCCAGAGCGGCTGCCCTACGGCCCTCTCGAACACAGGAGCCAGAGGCACCCTCCGAGGCCTCACCCCCGTGACCCGTGGCCCACAGCCCCCATCCGCGGCTGGGGAAACCCCACTGGGCACTACCCCGAGCTGGAGAGGGCAGGCACGGTGAGGAGGTGGCACCCCTGCCTGTGGGAGCCCCGGCAGCCCCAGCCACAGGCCAGACTTGGCCTCACCTGTGAGAGTCGGAGAAACTCGTGCGCCTGCCGCAGGGGAGACGAAAACTCGGGCCTGTGCTGTGCCCCCGCCTGGAAGAGACAACGGAGGTGCGGCCACTACAAGCCTGCTCGGCTGAACTGTTTCCCAGGCGATCCGGTGATGTCCTGCCGCCACTGGGAAACAGGAACAAACCCACCCGAGCCCCAGGCCCTTCCACTTCTGCTGACAAGTCACTAAGATGTGATGGAGAAACAGAGGAGATGAAAAAGATAGTCGACACCAAACCCGGCCCAGCCTGTGCTGCGTCCGTAAGACCCTGCCCCATCTAAGGCAGACCCCCCGTGGCCCAGACCCCCTCCCAAGGCCTTCCAGAATGTCACCACCCTCAGTCCCACGGGCACAGAAACACATTCCGGTTTCCCTCCAGCCTGCGCTGAGAAGTATCCACAACGAGCATCTGAGTGTCGTGAAAAGCCTAGAGCCCACTCCCCCGCTAGAAGCTTCCTGCCCTGTCTCCCCAGGAACAGACCTTACGAGGCTCCCTGCTCCCGAAGCCTCCTGAAGCCTCCCAGCCCACCCACCACCCGAAGCTGCCGGGCAAGACCACTGTCTTGCTGGGACCATCACCAGAGGCCTCGAAGCCCAGGGGGGCCAAGAGTCAGGGTCAGCAGCGGCCATGCCACACTGGAAGCAGCAGTGGACACCCAGGAAGGTCAACTAGAGGCTGAAGATCAAGGAGGCAGAGCACGTACCTCCAGCAGAGCCTGGATGGCAAATGAGGTGTCCCACACCTGCGAGCCATTGGTGCCCTGCAGGCAAGGACGGGCCGTTAGAGCAACAGCGGCTCCCCCGACCCACCCACCAACGCCCAGGATCTGAGAGGCACCTGCAGGGCCGAGGAGGAATCAGGGGCTCCCAAGAGCTCCTGCAAAGAGGGGGGAACCCAGCCAACTCCTGACCCCAGGCTCCACGCTCTATGCACTCAACACCCATGAGGGCCAGAGAAGGGCTGGTCCTGCAGGCAGGGGACGGTCAGGGAGCCCCACCTGCCTCCACCAGGCTACCCGCCAGGACAGAACCCTCTCGGGGCACTTCAAGGATCTGGACGACCACTGCCGGGACGCGCTCACCCTCGGCCAGGGACCCCTTCGCATCTGAGCACACCTGGAGGTGCTGGGGCCTGGCGGAGGCCTCGACGGAGGTGAACAGGACCCCCCGCAAATCCCACCCTAGGGGCCGCGTTCACCAATCGACGCTCTGGTCCCACAAGAAGGCCAGTGGCCAAATCCCACTGAAACAGAGCTAAACGGGGACAGATACTCAGGTAACAGGGACAGGGCTGGCAACACCAGAGCCCAGATCAACCGTCAGCCCCGAGAGGGCATCAGAAGCCCTGGCCCTGCAGGCCAACACGGAGCGAGGACACCTGCCACCAGGAAACCCTCCTGCCTCCAGGAAACCGTCAGGATCCAGCCTCAGGGCCCAACCACCCGCTGTCGGAAACGGAGGACATAGAGGAAGCCACCAGGCAGACCCAGAAGGTAGCTCTAGGAACCAATCGCCCAGGAAGGAAGGGCACCCAGACCACTGCACAAAAGTGGCTTCGAGGACCAGCCACACGGCTCAAACCCTGACGTCACCAAACGTGCCACAAAACCCAACGGGACCATCACCAGCCCTGCGAGGCGTCGACAGCAGCAGAGCCGTTTCATAAGAACGAATCAGCTGGGCAGGGAAGGGTTCAGAGGACACGAACAGCCCACGCAGGGGCTCTTGGCACGTAGGAGTCGGGGAGCCGGGGTGAGCCACACCGAGATGAACTCCGCGGGAGACGGTGCTACGTCTGTGCGCGCCCGTCCTAAAGGGCCAGCGGCCCACGCGATCCAAGCACACTGCTGGAGGCTCCAGGTCTCCACACTGCGCCAGCCGGTCACAGCAGACGAGACCCCCACGGGGGGACCTGACGGCTCCCGGGCTCACCGCTTCCAAGCCTGGTCAGGAGCAGCCCGCCCCAGCCGCGCTATGGTCAGGTACCTCCAGCCCCGGGGTCGGGCACAGGAAACGAGCCGGGCGACAGGTGGCGGCAGAACACCAGCTGTGATGGACAGCGCAGAACGGGAAGGGCCAGGTGGGAGCACACATGGCACGGACGCCCTCCGAGGCAAGGGCAGCTCTGCAGGCGCTCCGCTGGGGCGTACAGCACAGGTCCCCCGCCCCGTCCGGCCCGGCGTGTGGGCACGGAGGCCAGTGGTCGCAGCGGGGACGAGGCTGGCCCATCAAGAACACCAGGAAACGCTCGTCTGCTCCTGACCTACGGCTCTGAACTGTTCCCGTGGGCCGGGGTCAGAGGGCGGGGGTCGCCACAGACCCTCGGCCCTCCCACAAGCCCTGCCGCCTGCCGATGTCCCTGCCACTGGCTGTCCCCTCAGATGCAGGGCCGGGGACGCTCGCAGCCACTCAGCACACGCTGCCGGAACTCATCGCGAGGAGCAGTGACCCGACCAAACCCCAAGATCAGGAATGGCTGGAAAGGAAGCAAGTGGCCATGGCCTTGTAGCCTTTACCTGCATTTTCATGCCATCGAGACCCAGCCTGTGAGGACGAGAAAAGCCCAGGTCAGGGAGTAGAGGGCTCACAGCTGAAGTCCGGCGACCACCCAGAGCCCGGCTCACCTTGCTTACAGCAGCAGGCCCACACGGCCGCCAGACGGAAGAGGGCCCCTCGAATGCATGACTCCCCGTCGTGGGGCACCGTGGGACACGCTCACCCATCACGGTCCCACCGCGACCAGGGACTGACCCGTTCTTTTCAGCGAGGCCTTCCCGACGTTCCCCCGCACCCACCCGATCTGCTGCAAGCTTCCAGAAGTCCCCGGAGTGAGTGCTTTATGGCAGTTCAACTCCACGCCAACCCTCACCACCTTCCCCAAATCCTGGAATTCCTGGTCCAGGCGTGACTCCAGACTCCCCGGCACCCTCGGGAGGACGCGGAGATATGGGACCCTGCCGCCTGCCGCCGTGCCCAGGGAGGCCCCCGTGCACGTCTGCCCTTGGCTCTTGGTCACACGCAGCAGGAACCTGGTGACAGAGTGGCCAGGCCCTTCCCGCTACTCACCAGAGGTAATCAGGAATCCTGGAGATGTGCTCCCGGAAGATGGAAGAGGCCGGCCCGTCCACATACCAGCGCACGAGCATGTTGATGGTTTTCGAGATCTGTGGGAGACACGACCCCGTCAGGACCCTGCTCCAGACCCGCGGCAGCCCCCACGCTCGAGGAGGACAGCGCCAAGCCTGGGCCCCCAGCACCACCTCCCTCTGAGCCAGACCAGTCCTTCCACTCTCAGCGGAGTGCTCACGCCTCACCAGGCCCCACCAGAGACCAAGCCAGAGCTGCACCGCACAAAGGGAGGCAGGAGAGGCCTGAGGCAGGTGCACGGGGTCGGGGCGGGGGGAGGATGTGAGCCGAGCCAGCTGGAGAGCGAGCACAGCCTCGGCGAGGCCTGAGGGCCCAAGTGACACAGCTCCACCGGACTGACCCGAAAGGCTGCCATCATGGCCCGCCAGGGCCCCAAAACAGCAGCACAGGCTCCAGCCACTGTCGCCCCACAGCCGCAAGGCAGCCCCTCAACCCCGCACTGCCTGGGACACCCCTGCCTCTACAAGCGCGTCCACGCCGGGCCTCTGCCGGGCCCCACGGCCTCAGGATGCAAAGCCGGCTCGGGAGCCCAGAGCCTCAGAGTGAGAGCCCG
The DNA here is from genome assembly GCF_020171115.1 of Neogale vison. NCBI lineage: Eukaryota > Metazoa > Chordata > Mammalia > Carnivora > Mustelidae > Neogale > Neogale vison. Next base: position 432,483 of record NC_058096.1, on the reverse strand, counting down.
GGGTCACAGACTCAGCAGGAGCCGGGCTGGAGCTCCGAACCCCACAAGGCAAGGGCGGTAGCGAGTTCTGTGGGGAGATGGGCAAGGGAGAAAAGGCATCCCTCCCAAACGGCCAGAAAGATCTTGAGAGGTGGCCCAAGGAGCAGCATCCCAGACACACTGGGTGGTGGGGAGGGTGCTGTGTGCCGGGCTCTGGTGGGAGACCTCACCTCCAGCAAGACCACACTGCCCGCTCCAGAGACCGGCCTCGAGAGGGCCTCCCGCCCCAGCTCCTCCCCCTACACGGCGGGGAGGTACAGACACGGGGCCGCGGGAGCACTGACCGGGCCAATGCTGAGGCACCTGGAGAAGCGGTCGTCTGCCGCGATGTGCTCGTACAGCTTCTGCACGGCCCGCCGCCGCAGGCTCGTGCTGTGGTGGCGCTCGTACAGGTTGAGGAATGCTGCAGGGGTGCGGTCAGCACAGGATGGCCCCTGGGCCCTTCCCTACCCTGTCCACCCCCCGACCCTCCCCAACCTCTGGATGCGCTGCCCCGGCCCTGCCCCTAGGACCGTGTTTCCTGAATGGAAACCCAGCCGGGGTGCATCTCAGCACTGACGGAGACAGGGACCCAGCTGCCACCCCGGGGCGCAGCACACGAGACCAGAGCAAGGGGAGCACGAGCCGTGGAACAGGACGCGTCCACACGCGGCCCCCGTGCTGGCCCCCAAGCCACCAGGCTTCCTGCAGGGAGATGGGCCTGCACTGGGCCCCGAGTCCCTCCCCCGACTGGAAGGAAAGAGTGTGCCCCCCAGGCCCGCAGCTCCTCGTTCTCCTGTCCGGGAGCCCCAGCCCCGGGCCCGCTCCAAGGGCAAACAACAGGACACGAGGCACACACGGCTGTCCTCCTCATCACCACGCGGCCCACTCGACAGAGGGGTGCGAGAGGAGGAGACGCGGCATCAGCTGAGGTGCCCGCCAGCCCTTCGGGGAGCACCCACCGTACACCACACGGAGCAGCCGGCTGTGCGGCGTGTACAGCTCCTCGGGGGCCACGCTGCTCCTGTGCGCCGGCCAGTCGATGCCCGCGTAGTCCTCCACGTAGAGCTCCTGGGGGCACCAGCGCCTCAGCACCCTCCTCGCCCGCTGCCCTCCCGGGGGCGCACCCCAGTGAGCCCCAAAGCCGGCTCTCGGGACCTGCTCCCCCAGGCGGACTCTGCTCCCAGGTGCCCCGAGCCGTCCCCTCGCCCCCACGGGCAGTCACGGAGGATCCGGGAAGGCGGAGGTTCTGCTCTCCCATCTCGGAACTCAGCTCTGCGCGGTTCCAGGCAAGCAGGATGCGCAATCGGACTCGAGGTCCGATGGGGGTCCCTGCCCAGGAGTTCTGACCTGGCGGAGGCTCTGGATCAGCGGGTCCTCCTTCGCGCTCAGCCGGATGGCGTAGCAGTAGCTCATGGGCAGGTAGACCTGTCGGCAATGGCACCAGAGCGTGGAGGGGTGCGCGGGGACCCAGTCAGGAAACAGCCTGCGGAAGAGCACGTCGGCAGAAGGTCCCGGCCCCCTCCGGCACCAGCCACGCAGCCCCGGCCCACGTGGGCACGGCCACCCGCACGTCACAGCCACACTCCCACGGTGCTGGCAGGCAGTCTGCAGGAGTGACACTCCTCCCGCTTCGGCCTGAAGCCAGGAAACTCGACCTCGACACCTCGAGGGCCGTAGGCCGTACAAAGATGCCACGGCGATGCAGAATGTTAATAACGGACAAACAGGGTGAAGGGTCTACGGGAACATCCTGGACTCTCTTTGCGACTTTTCTGGAAATTGAAAACCATCCCAAAATAAAGTTTATCTAAAACCCTTCGGAATGGACTCCCCTTCCCAAGATTGAGGCTTCGAGGGTTATTGTTATCTCCACCAACATGTTTTAGGCCAGACATTTAGCCTGGCCTTAGCACAGCTACCCGGGTGGGTGGGTACCCGGGGCACTGTCCCCACTTTCCCTCCCAGCCTCCTGTCGGAGTATGTGAGGGGCACGGGCAGGCCGGTCACCAGCTGGGCAGGTACCCAGCCCTCGGGCCAGCTCTAGCTTTGGGCCACTTCCCTCCCTCCAGGGCGCTTCACTTCAGTGAGTGGCGTAGTTACAGCTTCTCTGCCGCTGGAGAGGTTCAGGATCTCCGGTCCTCCACCCTGCACACCATCCCCCTCTAACTCACCCCTCCAATGCCACCCCAAGCAAGACCAGCAGTGCCCTCACGGCCCAGCACAGACTGCCAGTGCCCTGACACTGGCCTCCCAGCGCCGGCTCGGTGCCCTCCCCTGCCCACGCCTCACGCCCCGCACAGGTCCATGGGACACCAGCGAGCCGCCAGTGAGGACAGCAAGGGTGGCCCCAGGACACCTCCTGACTCCTCCCAAGCACCCCTCCCAGCACCTCACCTCATCACCCTCTGCCCGTCACCCCCCCGCAAGGCTGCGGAGGTTGGGCCCTCAACCCTGGCGTCAGAACCCTTCACCTGGAGGACCCCCGCCGAGGTCGCTAACACAACAGCCCCCAACCTCCCTGACAGCTCCCCGGGGGCCACGATGCTGCTGACAGGGCTCCAGGGAGCCACAGGGGCTCAACCCAAGCTCCACCAGGGCTCTCAGCCCCTGAAGGTGACACCGGGGGACTGACATGCACGTGAATGTTTTCTGGGGAGATGCCCAAAATGTGAAGATGCCGGCAAGAAGTGTTGCAGCGGAAGGACTCCGTGCTGACTCCGCGGAGTACACAAACGGCACCGTGGTTCTGTGCACAAGGAAAACCTTCTTTTTTAAACTGAGGTGGCCACAGGTGACAATATGATGCCTGGGATCGACCTTCCCAGTCACCGGCAAAGAGATAAGAGAACAGAAAAAAAGCCCAGCCCAGCCCAGCGCTGAGGCCGGCAAGAGCTGCACGCCCGCTGCCTTCTCGTCTCTGCTCCCACGGAGGCTCCGAGCGCCCATGACAAGACACAGCACAGCCTTCTGCAACAACGCCGGAGCTTCACACTCGCCACACCGGCCGTCCTCCCAGGCTGGAGGAACCTGCTCACCTGCCCGAGGCCCAAGCCCACGGTGCCCCCCTGCTGCCCAATCGGGAACCCTTCCATCCGGCTGCAGGACTCAGCCAAGCAGGGCCTCCACCGGGAGCCTGATGCAGCCTCCCCCCACAGAATGGGCCACCCCCTCGTCTGTGAACAGGCAACAAGTGACCCAGGGCCGGTCACCCGACTCAGGAAAGCACTGGCCACCCAGCCCCAAATCAGCCGCAGAAGGACAAGCATACCACATCTCCGGGAACAGAGTGTTGAGACCTTCCCAGCTGTAAACGTTCAGGACAGCCAACCAGAACTTCCCCCAGGAAGGGATGAGCAGAGCACCACCTACGGAAAAGGAAAGTCCCCGAACATCTGCCTGACGGTGAAGATTAGCTCCACAGGAACCGCATGTGCCCCCCTCGCGTGACCCGAACACAGTGCCGAGGCTCCTCGAGCCCAGGAGAGAAGCGGGCTCCCGAGCTGCTCAGGACCACCCAGCGGCACAGGAGCTGGGGCACCAGCAGCTTCCCCAGAATATGTGAGTCCAGCCCCGAGACGGACTTTCGCGGCCTCTGCCTGCAGGAAGGAGCGCCCAGCAGGGGCTGTGCAAGGAGTACCTTTCTTGTGAAGAAGGTTCCGGGCTCGTACCAAGTCGGGATCATCAGGCCCGACACCCAGGATTCTCAGAGACACATAGTTGAGTGCAGTCCCGAACACCGTGGACTCGCCCTCCACGTGCCTTGGGGAGGACAGAACAAGAGAAGGCCACACTTCGTTACTTCTAAGAAACTGAGCAAGGCTTTCAGCGAAGTCTCCTGAGAAAAGTCAAAAACGCTCTAATACCCTTCGCTGACATAACCGGCCAACATAACGAACGCCCGGAACTGCCACATAGCTGCCACACCTGGACCGTCCCCAGCTGCCTGTGCGCGACCTGCCCAAGTCCACGGGCCAGTCCCAGGGCAGGGGCCCAGCTCCGGCTCCCTCATCACCACAGCACACAGACCCAGCTCCCGAGGGAACAAGCTGAGGCCCAGAGCCCCGTCAAGGGGCAAACAGAGGCTGGGCTGTCCCCCAAGAATTCAGATCGGGGACCCCTGTGGTGTGGATTTAGCTCACCGGGAGGAACCCCAGCCCTGGGTGTGGAAAAAGAGGTACCAAAGCCCAAGACCAGGGCAGGCAGGCAGCTGAGCCCCCTGGGGGAAGGCCCTGCCCCCAGACTGAGCTATGTGTCCGAAAGGCACACTGAGAACTGGGGGGCACCTGGCCGCCTTCGCGCCACCTGCTGCCATCCCAGAGTCAAGAGCTTCCTTCTGCCTTAGTGGTGACAGCCGGAGGGTCTTCTGTGGGGTGACTCTCACGAGTCTCTCGAGCAGTCAGAGAGCCGAGTTGCAATACAAGCCAGAGGACCCACGGCCAGAGTGTGCCGCCACCTGTCCTGAGACCCCCGGGACACCAGGGTCCAGCTGACCACAGCACCCAGGCAACGTCCTCCTCCCACCCACCCCAGGCCCAAAGTGGCTACAGCCCCCCCCACTCTTGACAGGCGTAGCTCCCGCATACGAACACGCGTGCACACGCACGCACACGTGGCAGTAACAAAGCGACTCACAGGCCCCAGCCGCCGTCGGGGAGCTGCACTGACCGCAGGTACCGCTCCATCTCCTCTCTACAGCCCGCGGGCAAAGGGATCTGGGCCACATAGCAGGTGATCAGGAGGCCTATGTGGCAGAAAAGATGTCACCAGGTGCAGACGCTCAGCACTGCTAAGCCCAGGCCCCTTTCCTCCCACCCTACAGGGAGCTGGTCTGGCCGTTTCCTTTCCATGGAAACGAGCCTGAGACGGCTACTCCTCCCCACATCGTCCGGGACATCGGGAGTGAGGCCCCAGGAGCAAGAGCAACACATGATACCCCCTACATGAGGTGTGCAAAGCCCTCCCAGCCACTCGAAGTTCCCACAAGACTGTCTACACCTGCTGAAAAAGAAACACCAAATGGTTCACCCCCGGATAGCACAAGCTTTATTGCTTATGGTTTTCTGTTTTATAGGTTTTCTTCTAGGATATGTCACTTTGCAAATTGGGGAGATAGCCAATGGCCAATAAATTTTATCCACAAAAAACCTTTTCAGCCTAGCCCTCCTGAATATGGTACTCACTGGCCATCCCCATCCCTAGCCTCCACCTCCCCAGCCACAGGCTGTGGTGCCCTGCCAGGGAGGTGAGGGGGCTGGGTGTCTTGGGGTAGGCCCTAGTCAAAATGCACCACGAAACACATGCCTGACTCTGGCTCCGAGGCATCAGAAACCCCGGAAGACAAGACTCACACAGAAGAACGGCAGCTAGGTTTGGAGATGCTGCGGAGGTTCAGAAAAAAAAAATAAAAATCACCCCAAATCAAGTCTGTCTCTTTTCATTACAAGTATGACGCTGTCAAGACAAAGAAACATACATGGCCAAGAAAAAGAGCCAGCATCTTCCCTACTCTACAGGCAAGGAAACTGAGGCACGGGCCCCAAGTAGTAGGGCAGGGGCTGGAGCCCGGGGGTGGACCCCAGCATCAGGGCTCACCACAGCGATACACATATGTGCACGTATGACCAAATCCGATTCCCCACATCACACAGGAGGCAGCCAAGGCACAGTGAAGTCCTACCACCTTGCCTGGGGTCAGAGCAGACCAATGCCACGTCAGCGCCTTCCCATAAAGACCCATGGGAATAGTCAATGCCACCTGAACTACACTCAATGGGGAGTTGTCTAGACAGAACCATGGCCCCCAGGAGCATCTTCCCAAATTAAAGCAGCAAAAGGAAGGAGTGGTGAAAGCTCAGCCAGCCATGGAAAAACCCTGTGTAGGTCCTCTGCACAGACCAACCTGGTCTGTCCAGAGTTCAGAAGAGGGAAGGCAAAGACGCAGCCTACAGCCTGCACGGGGGAGGAGCCCCAGCAGGCGGAGCCCACAGCTGCAGCGGGGCACGAAGCAGTGCAGCTGTCCCTGGTGCCACGAATGTATGACCTAGCCTGATTCTCATCAGCCCCATGTCGGTGGCCGAGACACAGTGAAGTCCGGTCACCTTCCCGAGAGCAGGCAAATGTGGTGTCCCTGCCTCCCTATGAAGATCTCTGGCAATAGTTTCAGCAGGCTGCAGGTGGGGCCAAAGGGAAGAAAGAACCCCTTTGGCTGACCCCTTGGGTCCCTGGACAAGAAGCTACAACGCTGTACAGCCCAGTACGGACAAGAGCAGATGGAGAAAGGAGTCCTTCCCCATACCTTTACAGGAGGGAATTTCTTACCTGACGCAGCTGAGTACCTACTTAGTGAAAATCCTCAGAACACGACGGTTTGAGCTAGCCGAACCAGTTCAGTACCCAGGAGGCCCAAACGCAGTCCGCCTAGGACTCACCAACTGAACCAGCAGGTTCCCTGCCTGAGCTCCCCCGCCCCCAAGGGTAAGTTCGCCCACAGGAGCTACCTGGCCTCCCCCAACCTGCCGAAAAGAGGACTTCAAGATCCCACCCACGACCGCCCTGGATGGCCCGGTCAGTCCTCAGAGCCAGCAGCTGTAGATGGTGGGCGAGCGGGTTTGAGCCTCACACTGGGTTGCACAGATTCCTTAAAAACAGAATCTTAAGGGGCACCTGGGTGGCTCAGCGAGTTAAAGCGTCTGCCTTCCGCTCAGGTCATGATCCCAGGATCCCAGGCTCTCTGCTCAGCGGGGAGCCTGCTTCCCCCTCTCTCTGCTGCCTCTCTGCCTACCTGCGATCTCTGTCAAATAAATAAATAAAATCTTAAAAAAATACAATAAAATCTTAAGAAAAAAAAAGATCCCACGCATCACCTGCGCACCTCTGACACCTTCACAGAGCCAGGTCCTCCATGTGGAGCGCCGGTGACTCGCACTGGGGCCGGGGGGTCACTCGCACTGGGGCCGGGGGGTCACTCGCACTGGGACCGGGGGGCCACTCCCCCTTGCCCCCACCAGAGCAGCCCTCGCTTCCTTCTGAGAACTCGGCGCCCCGCCGCACCAAGCGGGCACAGGCCAGCCCCGCAGACCCGTTCCCCAAAGCCGCCGGGTTCCCACCGGCTCGTCCCGCTCGGCGTTCACCGCGCGGAGCCCGGCCCGGACCCCGCCCCGCAGGCGGGCGCCCCGCACGCCCGCACCACCTACCCGGCAGGAGGAAGAGCGGGCCGCCGTAGTCCCCGGCCCAGTGCCCGTCCTCGGCCTGCAGCCCCACGTAGAACGCGACCCCGTTCAGAGCCGCCGCCCGGGCGGTGTCCGCTTTGGGCAAGGCCTGGAAGTGACTCTCCTGCCGCGGAGGACAGACGCGGGCTGAGCGCGCGGCGGCCGGCCCGGGCCCAGGCGGGGACCCCGGGCCCGAGCGCGGAGGCCCCCCCGCTCCCGTCCGGACCCGCAGGCTCCGCCCCACGAAGGCAAAGGAAGGCCGCGCGCCCTCCCGGGAGCAGCCGCCGTTTCCGAGCCGCGCCCCGGCTCCCCGACGCCCCGGCTCCGGCCCCGCGCCCGCGCCCGCGCCGCACTCACGGGGTCCAGCCCCAGCGCGTGCGCCTCCAGCGCGGTGGGCCCGCGGCCCGGCTCCTCCTCCCGCGCCAGGTACGTCCACGTCTGCCGGCCGCGCTCGCTGCGCAGGCGCCAGCGGCGGAGGTCGGTCGCCGGCTCCGTCTTGTGGGGGCCGCCGCGGCGACGCAGGCACCTGCGGGCGCGGGCGCTCGGCTCAGCCGCCGGCCCTTCCCGGGGCCCTTCCCGGGGCCCTTCCCGCCGCCCGCCCCGCCGCCCGCCGTCCTCTTCTCGGGGGTCCCGGGACGCGGGACTCACGTGCCCTCCGTCATGACCGCCGCCGCGCCGCTCGCCGCCGCCGCTCCCGCCCCAGGTCCCACAGCGCGGCCGCGGCTAAGGCGCCTCGGCAGACCTCGCGGGGGCGCGGTGGGCCGATGCCCTGCAGCCAATGAGAGCGCCGCGAAGGTGGGCCCAGGGCGCGCTCGGCCGCCTCACTGGTCGAGAGCCGGACGCCCCAGCGCGACGGGGGCGTGGCCCGGGCGGGGTCTGAGCGGGCCGGGGCCCGGCGGAGGCGAGGACTGGGCGGGGCCGTAGCCAGAGGCGGGGGCGGGGCGGGGCGGGGCCTGCCGTCGAGCGGGCACCTGGCGTCCGCGGCGGGAGGGGCTGGAGGAGCGGCGCGCGGAGGCGGCCGGCCGCGTGAGGAAGGTCCCGCTGCGTGAGGAAGGGCCGGGCGCGCCCGAGGCGCTGAGGCCGGGGCGGTGCGGCCAGGGGCTCCGGGAGGGAGGACTTTGTGCTCTGGAGCGGCCCGGGTGGCTGGAGGTGAGTGCGCCAGGGGAAGACCGTGGCCGGGAGCTGAGGGCGCTGCTGGGCGGTGAGGAGGGAAGGCTCCCCGGAGGAGGAAGCCGGCGGCAGAGGCTCGTCGGGAGGCCGAGCCCGCGACCCGGGGGGTGGGGGCAGGCAGGGGGCGTCGGGGGCCGCCCAGGGACAGTCTCGGCCCCTCGCAGGGGTGCCGGGGCTGTGGGGCCCCGGGATGAGTCCAGGGTGGAGGTCGGGAGGGCGGAGACTGAGAGCGGCGGGGCCGGGAGGGGCCGCGGGGCGGGGCGCGGCGGGTCTGGGGCGGGAGGCCTCGCCTGCACCGCCGCCCGCATCGACGGCAACACAGACGCTGCACAGCCGCCCGCACCGACGCCGCACAGACGGCCGCACAGACGCCGCACAGCCGCCCGCACCGACGCCCGCACAGGCGCCCGCATCGACGGCCGCACAGACGCCGCACAGCCGCCCGCACCGACGCCGCACAGACGGCCGCACCGACGCCCGCATCGACGGCCGCACAGACGCCGCACAGCCGCCCGCACCGATGCCCGCCGACGCACTCGGAAGCGATGATTAGATGTGGCTGGACAACTGATTGCTGACGAAGGGAGCACCCTTAGAAAACGGGAAGACAAAAGCCTGGCGGCAGGATGTTGAGTTTTTTGAGAAGGAAATTTCCAGTTCAGTATGTCAGACTGAGCACAAGCACTGACTTCCTTTTCCCATCTAAACTCTCCTTCCGTTAAGCAACAGACGATAAAAACTCACAGTAGAGCAGTGGGAGAGGAGATACCAGGAGACTAAAAGATCAACAAAATCCTAGAGGCCGTGATGTAAGGAGGAATAACTGACCTAGCAAGCCCGAGCAAAGCCGAAACCTGTGTGTGGGCGTGAAGCCATTGGGAAAAGACCATTCTTGCTAACAAGCCCAAGGAAGGTGCAGAAATTGCAAGACCTCTGAATAAACATTAGGGTGATAGATCCCTTACTCTCAAAAAAAAAAAAAAGAAAGAAAGAAAAGAAAACTCCGCCACTGGACTTTCCTCTTCACATTTCCTAAGGTTGCTCTCAGCAGTCACAAGTTGTCTGATCACATCTAACACTGAGTCGAGCAGGTGTGACCTCAGGAACCAGACACAGAGGGCCACGGAAAACGGGGGACGCGTGAAAGTCTCACCCTCTTGGAGGAGCCCAGTCTTGCTGCTTCCATTCAGCCATACAGCCGCAGGCAATAAGAAGAGGATTTTGCTGGAGCAAATGGCCCCCCAGAAGTCCTGCCAACATTGGCATCTGAGACCCAGTGGGTAAGTGAGGAAGCCTATCAGCTGACGCTTGACACAGAGCTTCCAACAAGCTCCTCAGAGCCCCCATCCTCAATGTGAGCCAGACATTTGAGGAAAGCCTCTAGGACAAAAGACAACAAAACACATCAAAAAGAAATTTTGAGACATGGAGATGGTGCAAGATGTGTAAAAGGACTTTGACAAAAACACGTCCTCGGGGGTAGGATGTTACGCCCCTGAAACAAGAACCATCTGACACACTTTCCCTCATTTTCCTCATTACTTACCACCAATTAGCATATCAAACAATTTGCCTATTTATCTTGTTTATTGCCTATCTCTGTGGGGGTTGAAATTTGTTTGTTGCCATTTCCCCAGCACCTGGAATAATGCCTAGCACATAGTAAACATTCTAAAAGTACATATTGAATAAACGAATGACTAGGATTCAATAAATAAGAAACATTAAGATAAAAGACTCTCAGGCATAAAATATATAGCAACAGATTTTAAAAGTCACTCAACAGGAATATAAAAGGGAAATTTTAGGATAGGAGAAAAAATAAAGGAGAAAAGAAAACTAGAGGATTGGCTGGGAAGTGACTGCAAAAAAACCCAGAGGAAATATTTATTGGGTGATAGAAATATTCTACATTTTGGGGCACCTCGGTGGTGTGGTTGATTAAGTGTCTGACTCCTGAAATCAGCTCAGGTAATGATCTCAGGGTTGTGAGACTGAGCCCTGCATTGTTCCACATGGGGTGTAGAATCTGCTTCAGATTCTCTCTCCCTCTCCCTTTGCCCCTTCTGCTCATGCTCTTTCCCTGTCTCTCTAAAATAAATAAATCTTTTTAAAAAATAAATATTTTGCATCTCTAAAAAAGAAAAAAAAATAGAGGATCAGAGCACCTGGGTGCCTGTCGGTTAAGCATCTGCCTTTGGTTCAGGTCATGATACAAGGTTCTGAGACGGAGCCGCGCCACTGGGCTTCCCACTCAGCGGGGAGTCCGCCTCACCCCTCTACCCCAGCTTTTGGTCTCTTTCACTTACTCTCTTAAATGAAGAAAATCAGAGAGGAAGAAAGGGGGCAGGGAGGACGGAAAGGAGGGAAAGAGGAAATTAAAGGATCGATCCAGGTGGTCAAACGTCTGAATATCAGAGGAGTTCCAAAGGGAAATAGTGGAGGGGAAGAATATATTAAATAATTTCAAAACTGCAGCGTAGGTGGGTAATTTTCCAGACGAAAAAGCATGGCAGATTGTTTTTTAAAGATTCCTGCTGGGTGCCCGGGTGGCTCAGTCAGCTGAGCGTCCGGTTCTTGCTCATGATCTCAGGGTTGTGAGCTCGAGCCCTGCAATGTGCTCTGCCCTGGGAGTGGAGCCTACTTGGGCCTCTCTCTCTCTCTCAAACAAAACAAGATTCCTGCAACACAACACCCCCATCTCACAGGCTGTTGTACAGCATGGTCTTAACACTCATCCCCATCGAGAAATGGCATCTATGTCCCATCCCTTGCATGTGCAATCAGACGCTTGTAATACAGTGCTATGAAAGTTATCCCGCGGGAGTTCCAAAGCTGGGCTTGCACTTTGTTCACTAGGGCACTTGTACTTGGAGCCCCGAGATTCCGTGTAAGAACTTTCACTACCCTGATGCCACCTGCCTGTGAGTAAGTCAAGCCACATAGTGAGGTTACATATTGGCCACTCAGGTTGAGGGCCCAGCTGACCCCCACCCCCAGCCAAAAGAGCAACATCACCTGCCAACCATGTGCGGGAACTTGTCCTGAATCCAAACCAGTCAAGCCTTCGGGTGCCTGCAGCCCCTACTGATGCCTGACTACAACTATATGAAAAATCCCAAAAGAAAGCTGCCCCGGCTAATCCTTCCCAAATTTAAGCTACTATGTATGATTGGGGTAGTGTGGCACAGAGCACTAACTACTGGGGAAAAAAGCACTACTAGGTGCTCAGGACGACAATATGCGTGGGTAACAGGGAGGGGAGACCAAGCATCAAGCATGTTGTTGAGAAACTTAAGAACACCAGGGACAGAGATGATTTGTAAAACTTCCAGCAACAAAAAACAAAAACATAGGAAAATGATTACCAACCTAAAATTCTATTTCCATTCAAATGATGAATCAAATTTAAGGGCAGAAACAAAGACAAGATACTCAAGTTCAGAGGGCTGCTAGAGAATGGGCTCCATCAAAATGAGAAAGCAAGAAAAGGAAGAGGAAGACACAGGACTGAGAATACAGGAAGTACCTAGGTGGTGCCTGAAAGATGGGGGTTTCCCGGTGGGTTATCTCCATAAGAAAGCAGAACTAGCCCGTTATGCGGTGTACATTCTAAGTGTCAGAAGGAGCTTTACACTTAGGGCAGAAAGTTCCGGGTAAACCGTAATAAGAACACAGAAAAACAAGTCCATGTAAAAACAAGGTCTCCTCCTGTGGATGGCTCAAACTTATTCCTTCACACCAGCTGCCAGCAAACTCATGATTATACCCTTCCTTCTTCACCTAGATGGCTGCAGCACCCCTTTCAAGATTCCTGGCTTGTCTTGCTGACCATCCCCATAGGCCATTTGTAACCGAATATGTGGGGATACCTGGGTGGCTCGGTCAGCTAAGTGTCTGCCTTCAGCTCAGGTCATGATCCCAGGGTCCTGGAATCGAGCCCTGCATCAGGCTTCCTGATCAGTGGGGAACCTGCTTCTCCCTCTCCGCCCCTTCCCCTGCTCTCTCGATTGCTATTTCAAATAAATAAAATCTTTTAAATAATTAACTTTTAAAACTCTGTGACCTGATCACTTTCCTCTAACAGATTCCCATAGCATGCAGGATAAGGCAGCAAGGGTCTCCGTGGTCTGGCCTCTGCCGTCAGTGGGCAGCACACGAAGCTGGCACCTCTGGGTTTCCATCGCATCTTCTCAGCTACATCCCACTGTCCCCAGCCATGCCCTGCACTCCTCTCCTCCACCCAGTCCTCTTGTCTCCCACTGCTTCCAGGGCAGGGACATGCCCCATGCACCTCCTCTGATTCCTAGGTACAGGTACAGTTGGCTCTCTGAAGTGGGCCTGGCGAGCCCAGCTCCTGTGCTTTATTCTTCCCTGTATTACTGATGTCTGGCCTATCAGTGACTGCAACTTTGCTGTGACAAGGAATGAGACACACAGAAATGCAAGCTGCAAACTCCCTCAGGGCATATGTTGGTGGGTGACAGTCTGAGGAGATGAAACATAACAATATCAAAGACACTACCCTAGAGAAAAGAGCCTTTCGTTCTGAAAACTAGGAAAGGCCTCATTAGACATTCAAATGGTTTATTTGCATGATTAATAATCACATTTCCAACAGTGCATCAAGCATCTGAGAATAACATTATTTTGAGTAAAAGCAAAAATCTTCTGGAGACGTTCCCTCTCTCAGGTCCAGGAGCTCAAATGTCCACCATGTCCAGCAGTGCAGAGAGATGGAGCTCAGAAGCAACTTCTTCTTCCCTTGAACTCTGCATCAGCCTTTCCAGGTGCTTCAGCCTTTCGCTCACAGATGTGCCTGTTGCCTCTGACAACTGCAGCTGCTCCCCTGTCCTTTCATTCTATTTAAATAAAAAAGAACCTAAAAATAGTTTGGGGATATCCATAAACCCAAATATATTCTCTTTAAGGGCAGCAGATCTGGCTCATGTTAGAAACTTCATCTGGTATCTACTGGGCTCAACAAACACGCCTCTTAGCCTCCACACCCTTCCAGCCTCTTCCAGCACATACATCTACAGCTGCTGTCACCTGCACACAGAGTGTTACCTTCAGACTGTATCTTCAACGACTTTCAGTGTCAGTCATTTCTACAAAATATCACTATGGAGGACTATGAGCTACTCCATCACATGACCTGTAATAGCTTAGCCAGACTCTCATCTTTGGACATTTAGTTTCCACTTTTATGATTAAGACTACAGTGAACAAAAAAACAAAACAAAAAAAACCCGTTAATTTTTGTTATATATAGTAGTTTCTTTAGGGCAAAACTGTTAAGTGAAAGTGTACAAATATTTTTAAGGAATCTGCCACATGATCAATGTAAACAGCACGTCATCTTAATTTGCTTTTCTCCCCTATTAAAGGGCTTCCAAAAGCCAGTCCAGGAGCATACTTTCTACCTGTCCAGCATTATGTATCTATGATGAAAACGCTATTTTGCTTCTTTTACCACTGCAGGAGGATGGTGAGGAGGATGGTGAGGCGGAAGGACGCTGAGCTCTGGAGCCAGTCAAGTCTGGCTTTGAAAAGCAGCTCGGCCACAGAGCAGCTGGACACCTCTGGGTGACCCCTGACATCTGTGATTTTTACCTTCCTCGTTCATTAATTTTCCTCAGGGAAAGTGAATCCCAGAAAGGAAGTTCGGGGTGATGCCAAGGCCTGGACATGATGTGCACGAACAGAAGCTACCATCATCACCTTGGTTATTCTCAACGCCCTCACCGCCTGCCAGCCAAGTTACGGGTTTTGTTCAGGCTTTAAGCATGTTTTAATTCCACTCTCCCTTCACTTCACAAGTAGGAACACAGACTTAGTTGGGCCTCTAGAACACTGACAGATAAGTTTAAGAAAATATCTTATTTAACCTGATAGTTTATTGGTCATCACAACACCGTACGACGAACGGAGACGTTACTTTTCCCAGCCCTTCCCTCAGTCTTGAATTCTAGTTCAAATGCCAAATGTACTCTCCTCCCACCTGAGGGCTAGCCGTGGTCACTGTCTTCATCACAGGTTCAATAGTGTGAGGCAGAGACACCAGAGTCTGAGGAAGGTAGAGGGGAAGGGACATCGAACCCGTAAACACTCCTGAGTCTGCAGACAACCACTGCTGAAGTTGATCTTCAAACCTAAAGCATTTGAGAATGAGGGAGAAAACATTTAACTACCATTCACTTTTCTCTTATAAACTTTTTTTTTAAGATTTTAAGTAATCTCTACAACTAACACGGGACTCGACTTTACAATCCTAAAATCAAGAGTCACGTTTCACCACCTGAGCCAGCCAAGTGCCCCTACTCCTAATAAAGCTTCACTTATTAAGGACAGAACAAAGTTATGACATCAACTGAGAAGAAGAACCATACTCTTAAAAGTTTTAATCTTCTCTTTAATTTATAAGCCCAAATTAGATTTAATGGAAAAGGTGGCATTTATGTAAAAAAAAACACTTTTGGCTGTTACTTAACATTACTCATAATTCTCTCATTTGGTTCATTTTCTCTGGCTTATTTTGGTTTTTATAAGTAACTCTTATCTCTCTTTTCTTTTTTTAAGATTTATTTATTTTAGAGAGACAGCACACAAGCAGAAGAGGCAGAGGGAGAGAGAATCCCAAACCAAGCCTGCAGTGAGTGCAGAGCCCAACGTGGGGCTCAGACCCATAATCCTGCGACCATAACCCAAGCCCAAATCAAGAATCAGATGCCTAGCAAACTGCACCAGCCAGGCGCCCCAGTGATTCTTAGCTCTTGATAGATTAACCAAACGTATGGACTGATGCTTACAGTTAAAATTAACTCAAAATAATATCCCACGGCCACCTAACACATTTCAGAGTTTTTCACTCCACACACTTGTCTTTTTAAGAAAAACAATCTGAACCAACTGCTGAAATGATACTGACCTAAGAAAATCTACTTTGGAAATCACAGCACATGCATTCACTCTTCCAACCATGTTTTTCTCATGCCCCCACCAAACACCAGACAGCATTCTAGGGACCTGGTAAACGCAAGGCCTGGCTGTAAGCAGCTTATACTTCAGTGAGGAGAGATAGGAATACAAGGTAAGGGAAATGTGGTCTGAAGGTGAGAAAGACAAAGCAGGGATATGACCAGAAGGTTCGGGGGGACGGCCAAGGAGGGCCTCACTGAGAAGCAGACATTTGAGCACAGACTAGACGTGAGTACAAGGTGAGCCATGGGGATATCAGGAAGGTGGCCAAGGAGTTCAGCAAAAGGAGCAGCAAACACGAAAGCCTGGCTGTGCCCTGCCTGGAATGCTGAAGGAGCAGAGAGATCAGAAAGGAAATGGGATGCAGCTCACGCAGGGCCTGCCCGGCTCATAAAGATTCTGCCTTTGGTTGGAGAGGAAGCCACTGGAAGGTTATGATCCAAGGGGTCACACCTGAAAGGCTCACACTGGGTCTGCCGAGACTAGACCACAGCCCGCTACAAAAAATGGTCTGATTTTGAATCTATTTTTCATAGAGAAAATAGGATTTATGGATGAACGGAAGGTGGAGGGGTAATTCCGAGACATCTGGCCGGGGCAGCTGCAAGGACGAAGCCCTCCAACTGAGAAGACCATCGAAGGAGGAGCTGACTGGGAGAAAACCGGGAATTAGATTTGGGACGTTAGCACGGAGACGCCGATCAGGCATCGTAAAGTCACGAATGAAGATTTCAGGAAACCAGCTGGATATTCGAATCTGGATTTCAGAGAACTCAGGGGTTGAGATATAAATTTGGAGTTGTCAGAATACTGATGTCATTTAAAAATCCATGAAACTGGATGCTTTCACTGGGGAGTGGGGGTGCAGGTGACACAGGAGACAGGTGGGAGTGTGGGGGGCAAGGAAGAACCGGGAGAGTCCTAGAAGGAGTTGCCAGCTGGGCAGGAAAGGGACGCGGGGCCTCCCGGGAGCAAGGAGGGAGAGCACAAAGGTATGGAACACTGCTGGCGACAGGTTCATGTTCAGGTCAGCTGTGTGCAGGCTGCAGCGACCCTGACCAGAGCAGACGTGCAGGCGGGGGGTGGTCAGGAGAGACAGAAAAGAGGACAGAAGTGAGGACCACACTGTTCTGAGTTTACAGTCAAGGGAGCAGAAACTCAGGCATGGCTCCCCGGTCTCAGTGCTAGGGGGCGAAGGGACACAACAGAGGGGGACGCTCACCAGAGTGTCCCGCGTGGGTGGGGGAGTGTCCCCCAGGCAAGGGGAGAGGCTACCCTTGGTGATAAGGCAGACCCAGGGAGGCTGCTGGGGGTGGGGGGTGGAGTATGGACCGCCTTGTAAACAGCCTTCTTCCTGCTTCACTCAGGGAGACCATAACCACAGGGGCGGGAGACACAGAGGAGGGTCTGCAGCGTGCGACAACGCCCCAGCAGCCTCCGGCTTGCCAAACGCAGAGAGCTGGTGCCGGCCACACACTCCGGAAGCCGGCCGCACCTTCCTCCCGCCGGAAAACTTAGGACTACTCAATACTGAACAGGAAATGGAACGATTTCCAATGAGAAACCGCGTAAGACATACTAAGGCCCTGCCTCTGCCTTCAAGGAGCTTGTACTTCGCATGTCCGCCTGGCCTTTTTCAAGCAAAGCCCCGTCACCGGGATCCTTACTAATCCAGCAGGAAGCAGCCTAAAGGATACAATAAACAGAAGCGAACGGACTTTACCTCTTACTCTCCTCTTTCTCCAGCAGCAGACTCCGGGACAGACACTGGGCCAGGAGCTCCTGGGCAGAGGCTCCACACATCAGATCTTGGGTACTGGGAACCACCCCCTCTGGGCTACGCTCCACATTCCTCGTCCCTTTGCGGTGCATGTGCAGCAACGGAGCCGGAAACTTGTTCGCAGGATGAAAAGACTTTATCCCCAAACTGTAAGTACATGTTTTGAAATGGCTATGGTCAAGAAAGAGAGAGAAAGGGTTCCTCCAGCACCAGGAGTGCGGGTGTAGACAAAGAGTCCCAGACCTTGCCTATTTCTGGCTTCCCTGGGGGGTCAGGCTTGGGCACAGTGGGAGGGCAGCCTCTGCCTTACAGACTAGGCTTCCCTTCTCTGCTGAGCAGCTACGTGCTCGGAGCTTCTCTCCTCGGAGTTTGGTTTCCCAGGGTTAGCAACAAGGTCTCTATTTTCCCCTAAGATTGGCGAAGTCCTTATTTTTACATTTAGCTCCTAAATGCCTGTGTAAGTCATCCTCACAAACAGTGGGAGAAAGGGGATCTACTATTTTTTTCTGAACAGATGTCAGTGTCTGTCCTCTCCTCGCTGGTATGGCATGGCACTTCGTCACATGTGCTTGTTTCTGGACCCCCGATCTTCGTCTGCTGTAACTTTACCGTGTGTTCTGGTATCAGGCACGGCAGACCCTCCTTGTTATTCTAACTCAAAATTTTCTCAACAACTGCTACACATTCTGAATTTCAGAATTAACTTGTCAAGACCAGGGGTATAAATCCTTTCGGGTTTTTGATTAGAAATGCCCTGACGTTACAGCCTAACAACTGACGTCTTTACAGCACTGTAGATTCCATCAAAGCGAGCCGGTCCCTCGTTTATTCAGGTTTTCTTTGCACCTTCAGGGCCCTGAGAGTTCCTTTCACAGGGGTTTAGTGCCTTTCCTGGGTCAGTTTATGTCCCTGTGTTAGGGGTTTGTCGCTGCGGTGAACGGCAATCTTCATCTGCTGTAGGCCTGTCTGTCTGATCACCTTGCCGAACTCTGAAGGACGGAACTTTCAAGGGTGTAACTACTGATTTTCCTGAACTGACAGTTTTACTGTGTGGAAATGACAGTTCCTCCTACCTTTCAATATTTATGTCATCTTTTTTTTTTTTTTTTTTTTTTATTTATTTGACAGAGAGAGATTACAAGTAGGCAGAGAGGCAGGTGGAGAGAGGAGGAGGAAGCAGGCTCCCCGCTGAGCAGAGAGCCCGATGCGGGACTCGATCCCAGGACCCCGGATCATGACCTGAGCCGAAGGCAGCGGCTTAACCCACTGAGCCACCCAGGCGCCCCTATTTATGTCATCTTATCTGTGTCCCTGAACTGGACATTTCCAGGACAACAGTGAACAAGTGACATCAGGGGCGGCTCACGCTGGTTCTGACATCAGTGTTTCTAATGGCTAAGCAAAAAGCATTTTCTTTTCTTGGTAGTTTTATGGTAGAAAGCCTTATCAAGCTAAGGAATTTTTTTTACCCAAGTTTGATAAGAAATTTTTTTAGGAATGAGTATAAATTGAGGTAGGAGGGTATAAATTTTAAGAAAAGCATTTAGGGGCGCCTGGGGAGCTCAGTGGGTTAAAAGCCTCTGCCTTCGGCTTAGGTCATGATCTCAGGGTCCTGGGATCGAGCCCCGAATCAGGCTTTCTGCTCATCGGGGAGCCTGCTTCCTCCCCCGCCACCTGCTTGCCTCTCTGCCTATTGTGATCTCTGTCAAATAAATAAATAAAATCTTTAAAAAAAAAGAAAGAAAGAAAAGAAAAGCATTTAAACACTGAAATGATCACTGTTTTTCTGCTCTGACAGCAAATTAAATGAGTTGATTTCTGTTGATGTGGTTTATCCTGGGATAAAGCCTCTTTGTGAATTTTTTTTAGGTACAAGATTATATGTGCTAACACGTTTTATTTCAGTATTTTGAACCAGGTTTATTAAGTCGGATGAGATGTCAGCTTTCTTTTGTCTATACTCTCCTGGCTGTGTTACGCCTTCAGAGTCAGGTCTGTCTGATAAATGACGTGTTTGCATAACGATTATCTGTTCCTCAAGTACTTGTCAGAATATACACACAGTGGGCTAGAACATTCACGTTCTATGCACTCTGGAGGAGAATAATGCAGTTTGTTCTGCTGCCTGTCAGGACAAACACACAATGGGCACAGATCTTACCGCTCCTGGCTCAGATGTAGCTCCTTCTGGGTCTGCATTCTGGCTTGTTCCCATGACAAAGGAACATCATATTTTTTCAAGTGGTTTTTAAAAAAATATACACATATCTGACCATCTTCACTCAGAGCCTCTGAAAAAAAAACAGTACAAAGCAAATGAGAAAATATCAGAAGAACAAGTGGTTGCTTGAAATTTGCTTAAATACGCCGATTTAAGGACAAGCCCTACTGATTAATTAAAGTCACAAAATTATGTGACTCCCAAGCTTAACCAAATACGCCCCAACATCCATGGGTCATTTAAGGCTCAGACAGATTCACGTCCAGACTATGGCACGGCCAGTCTAACTACTCAGTCACCGAAATCAAACTTCGAGCCAACCTAGGGGCCCATTTCAGGGAGGTAGGTCCAGGTTCTCCTGGAACATTCCTAGCTCCTCCCAGTGTTTACAGTCACCTGGAAGTCACTGACGTGACCCCACAGCACCGAGTGCTAACTACCTGTTGTGACAGGAAGCCTGGGGGGCGTCCAGTCCCTCAGCTTGTGGTTGATGCACAAAGCAATGACATCGTCCCATGGGATGTCAGCGACCGAGGGCCCCGTCCCCGGGTCCAGGGAATGGCTTTTGCTCTTCCACCTGCGGTAGGTTCTGCAGAGCAGGTTTTCCACCTGGGACTGGAGGACGGGCTGCGTCTGGCGAGAGCTGGGGATCTGGGAGGCATACTGGACGACCATGGAGCACATGGGGAGCCAGGGCGCTGCAGAGAAAGTACCTCCTCAGTTACAGGGTTTGGCCAAAGTATAGAAAGCCACTACACGAAATGTGCTCCCTCTAGTTTCTTAGAAAAGGACAACTGTGTATTTGAGAAGTTTGCTTTCGAATTTGAAAACAGCAGAACCACAGCGGCTGAGGGAGGGAAGAGCATCTCCCTCCCTGTGTCCCAGTAAGAGACGCAGTCACCCCGGACAAAATACACAAGAGTCCGCTCTAGAGGCTCTGACTATCCGGGCCTGTGGTTGCACGAGAAATCTGCATTTTAACCAGCAACCAGGTGGCTGTGGTACAGGAAGTCAGGGTTTCTCCTGGGGAACCCTGTCCTAGCTCACAGCACAGCAATTTATGCTGATTTCCTTCCCTTTGGGTTTCTTCAATAACATGCATCTGTTGGACCTACTGAAGGCCACACCCCAAAGTTTAGAAGGACACCTGAGGCCTCTGTTCCACAAGGCCCACAAGGACAGTGGTCCTGCTAAGGCCACATGCTGTGCCACGTAAGTAGCAAAGAGACTCATCCCCTCCTTCCAGTGTCAGTAAGGGAAGAGACAACCTCCTTGCCCAGCCCAGGAGACCTAAGAAGTCTTCATCCAAACAGCCTCACCCGGGCACAATCAGAGTCACAGGACAGAGGCTTCTCCAACAAAGAAGGAGCCCTGGTGTTAAGGCAGTACTGAGCGCACGGGCCCAGCAGAGCCGGCAACGCAGGCAGGGTCACCTGGTCCCCAGGCTCTTTGCCCCCCCGCCCTGTGCCAAAGGCAGGACAGGACCTGCTGTCAATTCCAAAACCACAGGCCTTGGGTTAAGGATCCCTCCCGACACCACTCACCACCTTCTTCCATGGGCTGTGAGGACACTGCTCTACTGGTGGGAAAGAGCCAAGCGCCCCCCATACAGAGAGCCCCAACCCTGACTCCTGAACCGAAGGGCAGGTGTGAGCAGGCACAGTGTGGGGACGGGGGAGGAGGACACACGAAGCTCACGCCAGTGCCCAGTCCCTGCCAGACTCAGTACAGTGAGAAAGGAAACAGGAGGCTCGGCTGTCCACATTCCCCCCCAGCCAGGACCCCTCCTCGTGCGCACGCACCCCCCGGGGGTGGAAGGTCCATGTGGGGCAGCTGGAAGCTGAGCACAGCCTGCCTTAGCCAGGCCAGGTGCTCCGGGGCGTTCCAGTGAAGGTGCGGGAGCAGCCGGCTGCCCCCCGCCTCAGCGAACTCAGTGACAGGCCAGGACAGGTCGCAGAGCTGTTCAGAAGACACCAGGGAGGCCAGGAAGTGCAGCACACTGTTGAACAGCTCGATGATGGCTCCGGGCTCCTGCGAGGCCAGGCCGCCCTGCCGCCTCTCTCTTCTGTCGCGGAAAAACCGGCCACTGAACTCGCGCCCAACGCCGTCTTCCACGTACTGAATGAGGGTCTGGCAGCAAAGGTCCAGCGAACAGGGGCAGTGGGAGACCAGCCACTGCACGGCCCGCGACACCTGAGACACAGTCAGAGGAGGCTCGCTTCAGCAACTCAGCCTGTTTTTCAGAAGGAGCTTCCCGAAGGGGCCCCGCCCTCAGCGGCCACACGGGCGCCCCAGCAGGCACCAGCCCGGCAACCACACTAGGAAGCAGGCAGAGACTTCCGCTGCCGGAGAGTTCGGCCTCCTAAGCCTCCCAGAGAGGGGCTCCAGGTCCCGTCCTATCCCCAGGAGTACAGTCTGCAGGGTCACCCCGGGAGGCGCGCGGGCCCCAGGGAAACCAGCCCCGAGCGCCGTGTTCGCCGTGCGCAGGAAGGGGAGCCGCGTCTCCCCACACTTGGGAGGACGAGCATCTCCCCGCACGCCCCCGCGCTCCCCACCCGGACGTCCTTCTTCCTGCGGCCGCTCTCATTGTGACGCCCGCAGTCCGACCCCTAACAAACGGTTACCACAGAGCCTCTGAGAAAGGTTCCATGAACAACTTAATTGGCTGCAGAGAGCAAGACTGTGGGGCATATTTTATCTTTTATTTTGATTTCTGCTTATATTTTTTGAAACAGGCCTGTCAAAACAATAACGTAAAAGAATCCAAGCGGGGATACGTGCAATTTGAGAAACGAAACAGGATCAAAGGAGGAGAGAGGAAAAAACAAAACAAGAGGGAATCAGAGAGGGAGGCAAACTGAGACACTCTTACGCACAGGAAACAATCCGAGGGCTGCTGGAGGGCGCCGGGGTGGGAGCAGGGGGTAGTCGGGTGATGGACGTTAAGGAGGGTGCGTGATGGAATAAGCACCAGGTATTACGTAAGACTGATGACTCAGACAACTTACTCAGAAACCAGCAACGTGTGATACTGAATTTACATAAAAAATAATTCTTTAAAAAGTCCAAGAAATAACCTACACTACATTTAAGACAGAACAAAAGGGGACCACTGAAATGTCTTACAGGGCCTTTAGAAGTGACGAAGACTACACTGGGGAAGGTGTGTGCTGTGAGGTGTATAAACCTGGCGATTCACAGACCTGTACCCCTGGGGCAAATAATAACTTAATACATTAATACGTTAATAAATAATACGTTAATAAAAATGTTTAAAAATAATGATGAAGACTTACCTTAGTTGTGCCTTGTAAATCATTAATGGAATCGGGAATCGCAGTAACGGTATAATCTGAAATCAGCTTAGCTGAAACCAAATCCCGCAGCATCAGACCTTTGACAGAAACAAGTGGAGGTCACTGTGCTCTGTTCTCAATGTGCAGACAAACTAACATCTCCCTGCACGGACCCAGCCCGCCCTGCTCCCAGGCACCGCTGCCCTGTGACCCCCTGCGCCACACTGCAGGTGCTTCCTCAGACCAGGGGCTCGACCCATTTATTAACCGCGCTGGTCCACCAACAAAATTGCCTTCACAAACCGTCTTCCACTTCCTTCTCCATGGCGTCCCCCGCCGGGCTAGGTACGAGGACCACGAGCGGAAGCGCAGGCTGGAAGGGCTTGGCCTGGAGAAGCTGCTTGAGCTGCAGCAGCGCGGACAGCCAGTACACGTCCTCCTCCGCCACATCCTCGCTCTCCACTTTGGGCGGAAGCAGCAGCATGAGCCCACTGGCTCCCAGGAGCTCCTTCTGCGTCTCCACGGCGTCGAGGGCGTAGTCGCTGAGAGCACCGTGAGCCACCTGGAACAACATCGAGACCATCAGGAGGGACACACCGGGGGACAAACCAGCAGAGACGGGAGCGGGGGGAGGGGGGCCCGAGCATTGCAGCCAAATGCTCACTGCTCGCCGGGCTGTCCTCCCTCCCCGAGACTGTAAATCAGTGCAAGAAATAGCCAGGTCAACAGATAATTCAGCCTCTAGCCGTAACTGTTGGAAGACGTTACTTTAATCCTAACAATATCCCTTAAACAGGTATAAAACCAGGTAAGCCCAAAACACAAACCAGGTATGCCCATGACAACAGACTGGGGTAAAGGCAAACAAGCAGCAGACAAGGGATTCTGACCAGTTTCTAGAAAGCATCGTGCAGATGGGAACAACCACTGGATTAAGGAAGCAGAGGAAGCTAGACCTGAAGGGCTAGAGATGTAGGTATGGAAGGAACCAGACCAGCTGCGCCTGCAAAAGCCCTAAGCACTCAGACCCAGTGGCACCAAGAACCAGAGGAGAGGTTCAGGACAGAAAGGACAAGTCACACACAGAGCCGTGGTCCTACAGGTCGTCCAGCCACCTGCAGGCGGCCTCTAAGTGCATCCTGCCCCCTGCACAGGCATCCTACCCTGAGAGGACGCAGGCAGAGAGGAGGGGACTTAGCACTGGCCACTCCCACTTGTCCCTCTTAGGGACAATCCAAAGATTCTTTGGAATCCTTTCCAAAGAAACCAAACAATGCAACAAAGAGACGTGCATCTCCTGACATTTGGGGACCCCCCCACAAAGATGGGCTTGCTATTCAGTTACCCTCCCCCCCAAACAGATCTTATGACCAGCCTTTTAGGGCTTCATTCAGATACGGCAGTCTCAGGTAAGGTGCCTGAGGAGAGCCTCCAACGTACAAGAGAGACTAGAATAATAAAGGAAATCCAAAGGAAACAGATAATGCATGGGACATAAGAAAACTCAGAGCTCGAAAATCCTAATTTCCTCTGATGGTGCATCCAAAAAATCGTCGCAAGATGACATGATAAAAGTCAAATAAGGATAAGAATGAGGAAATGAACTGATAGATCTGGAACAAAAATCTCAACAAGACATCTGGATTATAAAGGCAAGGAGTCTCCCAGAGCACAGTACATATAAACAAGACAGAAAATAAGGGAGGAAGGAGAAGATGCTCAGAGGGTTAACTGATGAAATCCAACACCTGTCTCACAGGAGTTCAGGAGAGAACAGAAACCAGAAGGCAACTCGGTGGCACTGAGGTGCACGAACGTCCCACAAGCGGAACAGTCGTCTCCAGCCCGCAAGGAGCGCCCAGCCCAGCAGTGTGAGCGCAGGAAGTCAGCACCAGGCATACCCAAGTGGACCTTCAGAACCCCAGGGACCAAGCACAGGCTTCGGGAGAAAAACAAGCAGGCCAGAGAGAAAAGAACAGGAATCGCCTGAGACATCTCAACAGCCCCAGATGCCGGGTGACCACAAAGCAAAACTGGAAGGAAAAACCTTTCAACCCACACTTCTACAAACCTCACTAACCCGTAACACAAATGAGGGTAAACACATGTCCAGAGAGTCAAGGAATAAGAAAATTCCATTCCCACAGATCCTTTCTTTGGAAGAATCTAGAAGATAAGCCCCACCAAACGGGAAACGAAACCAAGAAAAAACAGCTGCTGCTGCCGACGGCAGGACCAAATAAGCACTTGGTAGGGGTCCGCTGTGGTCCTAAGGACTCGGCAGCTCTAACCCACTGCACCCGAGGGCGCCTGTGTGCGGTGCCACCACGCGGCAGCTCTGTGGCCGGGGCCATTTATTCTAACTTCTCAGAGCCTCAGTTTGTTCTTAGGTAAAAGAGGCATCATAGGATCTCACTCACCTGTGGAATTTACAAAACAAAACAAATGAGCAAAGGGGGAAGAAAGAGAGACAAACCAAGAGACAGACTGTTAACCACAGAGAACAAACTGATGGTCGCCAGAGGGGAGGTGGGTGAAACCGGCGATGGGGGTTAAGGAGTGCACCTGTCATCATGAAATAAATACATCAATAAAAATAACGGAACATAACACAAAATAAAATAAAACACGTAAGCAAGCAGAAGTGGGAGAGGGGAGAATGACCGTCATAATTCGGATTATCAACCACGGAGGAGGCAGGCTTGACACTTCCCCTCCAACAGCTTTTCTCTCCCACCGGGACATCAGCTCCTAAAAACAGGGATTGGTGTTGCTTTCTGCTACATCCCCAGCACTCAGAATAATGCTTCAAGACAGAGAAGTCACTCAGTAAATACTTGTGAAACGCAGACCCGAATGAATGGATGAGGAATGCGGTGTGACTTCTGAAGGAGAGAGGCGTTCTCTCCGAGAGGCATAAGCCAGTCCGAGATAGATTAAAAACCAAAACAAAGGGGCGCCTGGGTGGCTCAGTGGGTTAAGCCGCTGCCTTCGGCTCAGGTCATGATCTCAGGGTCCTGGGCTCGAGTCCCGCATCGGGCTCTCTGCTCAGCAGGGAGCCTGCTTCCCCCTCTCTCTCTGCCTGCCTCTCCATCTACTTGTGATTTCTCTCTGTCAAATAAATACATAAAAAAATCTTTAAAAAACAAAAAAAAACAAAACCAAGAAACAAAGCAAACACTACATAATGGGAGGAAATGAACGAAATGAAAATCAGGAATGCTCAGAGAGCAGAGACCCTGTTGGTGTTATATAAATAAACAATAATAAAAAATATTTTAAAAAAATAGGGGGCTCCTAAGAGTACTCATACACAAAGAACTTGCCCAAGGTGAGAGTCAGCATGGGAAGGAGCAGGACCACGCTACTGGTATGGAGACCCGAGTGGCAGCCACCCCCTGGGGTACAAGGTCAGCCCAGAGGGGAGCAAGAGGATGGCACTTTCTCAAGGAAGGGTGAGGTGAAGTGACAGAGCATCTGGAAACCTCTTCTAAGATGTACACAGCCCACATGCTGGCATATTTGGGTAAAAATTAATGAAAGATACAGAGAAAACTACATTAAGTGAGAAAATAAGGCAACTATTACTTGCCCAAAAAGTAAGGAATGTAGTCACAGAACACTTGCTGGTCCTGGGGCAAACAGCAATCACATGGCCCTCAAAATGGGACCCCGCTCACTGAGATAAGATAAAGTGATGGGGTAGCCGCCCTGGAAACTGGGGAAGGCTGGGTAGGACCATGACGCAAGAGTTCACTCCTCACCCAGCACGGGCTGCAGCCATGAGGACACCCCCACGACCCCACCTTCCAGTGGCCCTGCCCTTGCACGATCCCCTGCCCTGCCTCACTTTTAATAGACAGAATCAGACTCAAGTGACTGGATGTCACTTCCACAATCAGGTTACAGAGAGACTCTGCCATCTGGCCCAGCGGATGGCCGCCAGCCGCCGTGTCGCGAGCTGCGTCGTGGAGAGGTCCCAGCCCCAGCCTGCGAGCAAGCGAGCGGCGCCGGCAACCGCGGAGGGAGCTTCGAAGTGACCCTCCCTCAGTCCCGCCTTCAGAAGGAGACCAGAGCTCCGGCCCGCACCTCGATCTCCAGCTTCGGAGGAACCTTGAGCTCGAGGCCCCAGAGAAACCACACCTGCACTTCTGACCCACAGAAACTATGAGATAATAAATGTTTGGCTATTGTAAGCTGCTAAGTTTGGGAGTCATCTGTTGTATCGCAGAAGATATAGTTTAATGGGAAGTCCGTGAAGGACACCTGGAGTCGGTAAGCCAAGAAAGAGCGACGAAGTGTGTGACCTGGAAACAACAGAAGTCACACCCTGGGGACGGGGGGCTGGGAGAGGGGCAGGGGCTGCGAGGCCTCATGATAAATCATGGGAGGTTATCTGACTTTTTAAATACCTGCAGGTATTGCTGTGATTAAAAGACTTAAGAATAAAGGTAAGAGGAACAGCAAACTGATTGTCCAGCTGGCAAAAGGTGACTTTATGGTCACAGGAAAAAAGGGAAGAACATGAACCAAGACATGACCAAGACCCCGAAACAGAGAGAGCATAGATGCCTCTTACCATCTTTATGCTTCCTCTGTATTTCCTTATATTTCTGAAGTTTCATACTTTTACATTTAGAAATTAAAATAAGTAGTATTAAAATGGAAGAACATGGGCACCAGGCCAGCTCAGTCAGAAGAACATGAGACTCTTGATCTCAGGGTCATGAGTTCAAGCCTCACTTTGGGTGTGGCATTTACTTAAGTAAATAAATACATAAAATAAAGTGGAAACACAAAATAAAAACCCTATAACCAAACTACAATTTAAAGTAGTTCCAATTTGAAGAGGGAACACGGAGAACAGGGTCACTTGCAGGTGAGCAGAGTGACACGAACGTGACTTTTCTTTTTTTTTTTAAAGATTATTTATTTGGGACGCCTGGGTGGCTCAGTTGGTTGGACGACTGCCTTCGGCTCAGGGCGTGATCCTGGAGTCCCGGGATCGAGTCCCGCATCGGGCTCCCAGCTCCATGGGGAGTCTGCTTCGCTCTCTGACCTTCTCCTCGCTCATGCTCTCTCTCACTGTCTCTCTCTCTCAAATAAATAAAATAAAAATCTTAAAAAAAATAAAAAAAAAATAAAAAAAAAATAAAAAAAAGATTATTTATTTATTTTATTTGACAGACAGAGATCACAAGTAGGCAGAGAGGCAGCAGAGAGAGAGGAGGAAGCAGGCTCCCCGCTGAGCAGAGAGCCCGATGCGGGGCTCGATCCCAGGACCCTGAGATCATGACCTGAGCCGAAGGCAGAGGCTTAACCCACTGAGCCACCCAGGCGCCCCACGAACGTGACTTTTCTTAGGCAAAGGAGAGGTCTGGGCACAGCAGGCCACGTCAGGTCACACGGGGGCGAGCAGATTCTCGCTGAGCCTTCATCTGAGCACGCAGCCCCCCCGCCCTCATGAGACCCTGGCGCAGCGAGTCATGACCACGTGAGAGACGGCACCACAAGGAGCGGCCAGAGCAGCCCCTGTAATCCCAGATCCGCTCTAGCCGGAAGCCCACACTTTCTACCGTGCACTGCTATACTCCAAGTAAATAAAATACCCATCTGGGTTTATCTGAACACATACACTAAGACCACGAGTACCTACAATTGATTTATGTAGGCTTGCAGCTAATGAAGAAACAGGTTCTCTTTCAACAAGAACCAGGTGACAGCTGTGGAGGGGAGGGTGTGGGGGCAAAATGGAAGAGAGCGGGAGTCACGAGTTTCCGGGTATGGCATGAGTAATCGGGGACAGAAGGCCCAGGACAGGGAATACAGTCAGCGCTCTGGGACAGTGCTGTGTGGGGACCGTGAGTACACCGAGCACACAGTAATGGACAGACTTACACACCACCATGCAGTACACCTGAGATGTCTGTGAACACTGCACATCAACTACACTTCAATTAAAAAAAAAAAAAAAAGGAATCTCTTGGGGCGCCTGGGTGGCTCAGTGGGTTAAGCCTCTGCCTTTGGCTGGGGTCATGGTCTCAGGGTCCTGGGATCGAGTCCCGCATCAGGCTCTCTGCTCGGCGGGGAGCCTGCTTCCCCTCCCGCCCCCCGGCTGCCTCTCTGCCTACTTGTGATCTCTGTCAAATAAATAAATAAAATCTTAAAAAAAACAAAGGAATCTCTCAGGGAACCAGTTACCATCTGTACTATACGAACACCTATAAAGAACAAAAATTAGAACTTACAGTCAAAAGCTGGGGACAACTTGAATATAAAACAAAACCAACTGACCTGAAATGCCCAACACTGAACTTCTACAATAGCTGGGACCCAGTTCAGTGCAAACCGCACAGGGTTAAAAACCATTCATCTTCTGCAAAAACTGATGTAGCAGGACGTTTCAGGAAGCCATTACAACAAAATGTCAGCTACTGGCAAAGCACAGGACTCAACAGGCGTTTTTGTGAAATGCTCTCTTACGCTTCTTGGGTTAATTACCAGAGGCCCGTGGAGTTCAGGGCTCGTGATCATGTGAATCCATGCATTTGTTCAGGATGGTTTGTGAGTTTTCACCAAGTTCTCCAGGAGGTCTGTGCCTGCAATGGTTAAGGCTGACTGACTCCTGAGAATCCAGGTTGGTACGTCACACCCAGAGAGTGTTCGTGGGATGTCATCAGGACACGATGGGGAACATGACATGGGCTTCTGAGCCTCCCCCACTCCTTCAAAACCACCTCAGTAATGTCTCCAATAATGTCTGGGAATGAGTGAAATAAAAAAACCACAGAAGTAAATACTCGGGATTCTCACCCACCTTTATACACACATTGACAGCAACAGTCCGGTCCCCTTTGCTGCTGAGCGCGTGAAACAGAGCGAGCGTCTGGATGCCCCCAGCCTCACTGTTTGTGTCTCCCACTGAGCCATCACGTCCCATGAACTTGACTTGTAACCAGTTTGCTAAAATTCTGTGAGCAAAAGAAAATAACACCTTCAAAAAGATTCTAATCCTAAATGCAAACTATAAAGATTTTTAGGAAAAGTAACAAAGAGAAACACTAGACATGCAGGTTCACAGACACCAACTCTTGCTGCGCAGCTGAGCTCGACAAAACAGCCGTGATCGCAAACTGCAGCTAGAACCTCCAGGGGCAGCAGGAGGGGGCACTCGTGAGCTCCACTGCCGTGTGATTTACAGTTCTGAAGCACTAAGACGGAGTGACAGAAAAGGTCCTTCAGAGTCTGAAATACAGCCGACCCTTGAACAACACAGGTCTGAACTGTGTGGGTCCAGTTATATGCAGATTTTTTTAATAATGACAGTACAGTACTAAAAATGTATTTTCCTTATGATTTTCTTAGTAACATTTTTTTCTAGCTTTATTATTTTCTAGCTCTATTTTAAGAATACAATATGTAACAGATATACAAAATACATGTTGACTCTTTATGTTAGGCTTCTGGTCAACAGTAGGCTATTAGTAGTTGGAGGAGTCAAAAGTTCTATTCAGATTTTTATCTGTGTGGGGGGACAGACATCCCTAACCCCCATGTCATTCAAGGATCGACTATATACACGTTTGACAGAATCAAATGTGACGCCTGAGCTCTTAAGAATTATTGTAATATATATTTCTTAGTGAATAAACTTATTAGTGAATCAGAAGACAGGGGTTTTTGTTCTAAGAAATGAATCATCATTTAAATACTTTTAAAATACCACAAAACTCTCTTCTTTGCTCAGCTATCTTATAATCTTTATGACTTTTTCCTTAACTCATATGTGTTTCAATAGTAACTGCTAAAAAAGGAATGTATTCAGGGAACTTAGTACCCTTACCCACCACTAAGAGGAATGGAAAATGGTGCAGCCACTGTGGAACAGTTTGGAAATTCTTCAAAGACTTTTTTAAACATAGAGTTACCTCACAACCTCGCAATTCCACTCCTAGGTATTTAACAAACAAAACTGCAAACATGTGTCTGCACAAACACATACACATGAACGTTCACAGCAGAATTATTCATAATAACCAAAGAGCAGCAACAACCCAAAGGCCCATCAACTGATGAATAAATGTGTTGTACTCATACAATCGTCTGTTACTCAGCCACGAAAAAAGAATGAAGGACTGGTATCTGCTAACAAGATAAAATCCAGAAAACATGATGGCTGAGTGGAAGGTGCCAGTCATAACCCTACAGACAGGAGGACTCCATTCGTATAGGATGTCGAGAATAGGAAAACACACAGAAGACAGGAAACTCATTAGTGGCTTCCGGGAGCTGACAACAAGGAGGCATGATGAGTAACTGCTAATGGACACGGGATTTCTTTGTTCTGGAATTCGTGGTGATGGTTGTACCACTCTGTGAATATTAAAAACCAGTGAAACAGAAACTTTAAACGGGTAAAATCTATAACATGTGAATTTCATGTCAATAAAGTTGCTAAAAAAGAAAAGTAACATGTCCTGCTTTGAAGTGACTTCTGAAGGCAGTTTGATTACAGGAAATAATGCCATCTCAATTTCTGGATTTCTTTCTTAAAATACCAGATTTTTCCTTAAAAAAAAAAAGGAACTATAGCCAACACCCTTTGAACTGTCTTCCCACAGAATCGACAGTGAAGCGAGCCCTAATCAATCCGCTCAGCACAGCTTTAAACGAGGATCAACTCTTAAATGTTCCGGGGCCCAGTTTACAGCATAAAAATTTAAATAATCTTAAGTGTCAACTTCAAATCACAAACAAAACAGACTACAGGTCCCTCATGCCTGATGCCCTCAGAGAAGTCATTCCGCCTCCTGTAGTCACCTTCTCGACCTCAAAGCCCAGAGAGGGAAACCCTTCCTGACCTGCCAGGATTCCCTGGGGACTGCTCTTCTCCATCAGGCAACACCAGCACGAGCTTCCAAAACACACGCTCCCGCCTCCCAGGGAGGTGCTCGGCCACGAGGGACGGCAGGTCCAGGGGCACCCATGCCGCATCACTGGAAGGGGTAGAGCACAGCGGGTAAGCCAGTGCGCGAGCCCCAGCACAAGGAGTGTGTGCACCGGGGGCGTGACAGACCTCAGCAGCTGCTTGTAGAAGTGCTGAACCTTCATCTGGTGTGCCGTCTTGTTTCGGAGCCACCTTAACCTACGGAGAAAGGAGAAGGACACTGTCTGCGCGAGGCCAGCTCAGTGCCCGTGCAAGGAGCTGATGTTCGCAGCGGACAGTAAGTGCTTAGTAGAGTCTCCTGATGGGGAATGCTTAGGAGACCAAGAAAACTTTTGCTGATGAAGAAACCAATTAGTCAAAAGACTTGTTCGTTGCACAAATATCAAGCAGTCATCTACCGTCTAGGCCACGGGAGATGAGCGGGGCACAGACAGAAGTCCCGCCCTCTAGAAGAGGAACTCCCATCAACAAGAAGGGACACGGTATATCCACAAAGAGCAGAAGAGAAACAGGTGATTCTCAGGAAGATTCAATCACCAGGCCCTGAGTGTCTGAAGTGGAAAAGGCACGTGAACTCAAAGCATGTAGGACGTGTCACATGTCCAGGACTGGGGAGGAAAACAGCTTTCAGGAACACAAGCCTGCATCTATCTTCCCTTTCTCTGATTCTGCCCTTCTTCCCGCCAAATGCACACATTGCTCCCTGTGCTCTACAAAGCCAGGAGCGGAGCAGGAGCACTAGGCAGCCACGGCAGGCTGAGCGCTAACCTGGAACAGGAGATGCCCACTTTCCCTGCATGGCCCAGGTCCAGAAGGCCCTTGGCCAAGTTCTCCCGAGCAATGGGACACTCTGCACTGGGCACCAATGCCCTGAGCCGGTCGTTCATGTCCACACAGCAGGGTGCTGCAGGGAAGGCTCGCATCTGGCGCCTCAGTTTCTTCCGGGCCGCGACGGCTTCCCTCCACCTGGAAGATACAGCACCGTATCATCACTGTGTCCTTTCAAGTTGACTACAGGGACAAACGCGAAAGCACGGTCCAGCGCTGTAACATACAGAAGCACATTTTCTGGCCATGTTTAGGTCTTTTTCAGCAAGAATGCTCAAACTGAGAGATAAATCAGAATTAAAATTAATACTCGGGCACAGGGAAGGCGTGACACCAGGTGAGTGGTGGTGAACAACAAAACAAGCTTCAATTAAGCACTGAAGCCAAACCATGTCCGGCAAATACGGGTACAAATCCGAGACACACCCATACTCTGACCCAGCAAACACCACTTCTGGGAACTTCTCTCCAGGTGTACCCCTGTGAAGTGTCTGTACAAGGACAGTCACCACAGCACTCTCCATCCCAGCTACAAAGAAAAGCCACGTGAAAGTCCGTCAACTGAGAACCAGGTAGGTCATTCGTGGGGCCACTGACACCTGGAAGAGTTCAATATGCAGTGGTGGTTACAGGCCTCACCCGACCTCAAATGGAGTAAAGAAGGGTTGCCATGGAGGAGTCTGTCCTACCTACCACAAAAAAGGGCAGAAGGCTTCTGGATGGGTACTCGGCAGTTGCTTCTGAGGAGGAACATGGAGGTCCCTTGTGGAACAGAGACTCATTTCCCCCTCTACTCCCTTGTACATGGTTGAAACTTCAAGGTACACCGTTACTTATTTTAAATGAAATGATGAAATGAATCACCATACAACAAACATAGTACATACCCAGTTTAAAGATTAATGATAAATAAAACAACCACATACTTTCTTTCGTCCAGTTGAACAGCAGTGGCCATGACCAGCACTGGGCCCTACTCAATCACACCGGCTCTTGCTCCCGAACGTGAGCAGAGCACTACGCGAAGTTTCGTCATTTTCCTTTTCCTCACGGTTATACGGTTATACCACTATATATAAATCCGAAACAATCAATACTTTGAGTATACACCGTATGTTGTACACATTTCCCAAAGAATAGCTTTTTTCACAATAAATTATGTTTTAGAAATTCCTCCATGTGGGTGCATACAGCTGGAATCTGTTTGGCTTATTCACGGCCATCTCCCCGTGTCGAGAGCAGAAGTAAATGAGAGAAAGCACCTATAAATACTGGTCGAAATACAGAACAGCTCCCAATCTCATTCCTTACTTATCCCCTTGGCACCCCTCCATCAGGAAGGAGCGTCTTTCACGCGTGTATGTAACCGACTACCTCCGAAAGCATATTCTTGTCCAAGGCTCTCTCCACGAGCATCCATTTCATCTGTAAGGACAGAGGACTCACCGCTGGAGATACTTGCAGAAGCACTGAAGTTCCTGGAGGGTCTCCTTCGCAGTCTGGAAAATCTCTTCCCCAAGAAACAAGTCCACCAGGTGGGCACAGACATCCTCACTGCAACGGGCCATACGGACCTGCTGGTCTGTCTCCACTGCGCTCCTACAGAAGAGGGCGATCAGGATGGGGACACGGCACCCAGGCCCACACACACTGAGGGCTTGCCCTAAAAAATGGCAAGAGCCACATCCTTGCTATCGAAATGTAATTATGCCTCTGCCACAAGAGAAGCTCTCTGTCAAATAAATAAAATATTTTTTAGAAAAGAGAGAAGAAGCGTTAAGATTTTCATTTTACTTAACGTACAGACACCTGAAAAGTTAGAGAAAAAAAGAATGAAAGCGGTATGGGGTACTACGTTGTAAGTCCAACAGAACTGTTGCAAATAGTCAATAAATAAACCTTTATCTTAATAAAATAGTTTCAATTTTTAATTTTTAAATGACCAGTAAGAAAACTACAACACCTTCTCATCAGCGGTATCTGATGTTTGCAATAAGAAGTGTCTCAAGTACATGTAGACTGGCAGCCCATGTTTCACATGGCAATGGCCTCCAATAGACCAAATCTCTAAAAGAAGGTTTTTATGACAAAATTCTGTCAATGAAGGGAGCACAGAAAATATTATCAAATACATTTAGTCATAAAATCAAAGCAGCTTAAGCAAGCAAGATGTGTTTCCAGGGGCCATCCTTCATGGCAGGTGGAGACAGCCCTGGTGCTGAGCGGAAGCCCAGGTCTCCTGGGACTGTGGGAAAATACATTCGGCAAGGCCTAGCTCTTACGTATTTCCTACCACTCCTACCTGGAACTAAGAACAGATACCAATCCGCCGCTTACGAGGTCGCATGCTTATAGGAAACAGGGAAATAGCCTCCCATTTATTCAAAATGGAAAGAAACATTATTTAAGCAAAACGCTTCAGCCTGCCAGCTATGCCCTCCATCTGCCCTGGAATCTGTGCTCTCAACTTTCAAGGCTACCTCGGGGAGCATAAAGCACAAACACAGACTTCCCTGCACACTGAGCTTCTTTCTACCCTGAACCATGCAGGTAAAAACAATAAAGTTCTCAAGCGACCATCAACTTAACACAGACTACTAGACACGTGAGCTGTTATGTTATACAGGGTCCTGGGATCGAGCCCCACGTCAGGCTCCTGGCTCAGCGGGGAGCCTGCCTCTCCTTCCCCCCGACCGCCAATCCTCCTGCTTGTGCACGTGTGCGCTCGCTCACTCGCTCTCTCTCTCTCTCTCTCAAATGATAAAATCTTTAACAAAAAAACCTATAATAGATACACAAAAAATAAAGGAATCCAAGTATATTATTAATGAAAGTCACCAAACCACAACAGAGAAGTGAAGGAACAGAGAACGATTTCAAAAACAAAACAAACAAAAAAACCCAGAAAGCAAGCAATTAACAAAATGGCAATAAGCATATAACCACCTCCTACCAATAATTACTTTAAATATAAGTACTCTAATCAGAAGACACAGATGAGTGAAGGGATTAAAGAAACAAGATCCATCTACATGTTGCCTATAAGAGACTCACTTCAGACCTAAAAACATATAGATTGAAAAGTGAAGGGGTGCAAAACATACACCCTACAAATGCAAGTGGAAAAAAAAGCCGTATAAGCAATACTTACATCAGACAAAGTAGACTTTAAAACAAAGGCCAGAGCAAAAGACAAAAAAGTATATTACATAACGATAAAGGGAACAATCCAAAAAGAAGACGTAACAATTGTAAATATCCATACACGCAACATGGGAGCACCTAAACACAAAAAGCAAATATTAACATACATAAAAGGAGAAACTCACAGTAATACAGTAATGATAGAGGACTTTAAAATCACATTTACATCAATGGATAGATCAGACAGAAAATCAAGGAGGAATCAGTGAACAACACATGAGACCAGTTAGACCTAACAGATACACATGGAACATTTCATCCAAAACAGGAGAATACATATTCTTTAAGTGCACACTGAACATTCTCCAGGACAGATCACTTGTTAGGCCACAGAACAAGTCTCAATAAATTTCAGAAGACCAAAATCTTATCAAGCATCTCTTCCAAACACAACAGTATGAAACTAAAAGTCAATAACACGAAAAAATTTAGAAAGAACACAAACACATGACGGCTCCTTCCCCATTAAGCTACTAAACAATAAATGGGTCAACCAAGAAATCAAAAAAATGTTTAAAAAGTACATGGAGGGGCGCCAGGGTGGCTCAGTGGGTTAAGCCTCTGCCTTCGGCTCAGTTCATGGTCTCAGGGTCCTGGGATTGAGCTCCATGTGGGGCTCTCTGCCTGCCTCTCTGCCTACTTGTGAGCTCGCTCTCTGTCAAATAAATAATTAAATCTTTAAAAAAAAAAAAAAGTACAGGGTGCCTGGGTGGCTCAGTGGGTTAAGCCGCTGCC
The DNA here is from genome assembly GCF_020171115.1 of Neogale vison. Lineage (NCBI taxonomy): Eukaryota > Metazoa > Chordata > Mammalia > Carnivora > Mustelidae > Neogale > Neogale vison. The sequence goes on along the minus strand of NC_058096.1, from coordinate 396,092 downwards.
TTCGGCTCAGGTCATGATCTCAGGGTCATGGGATCGAGCCCGCATCGGGCTCTCTGCTCCGCGGGGAGCCTGCTTCCTCCTCTCCCTCTCTCTGCCTGCCTGTCTGTCTGCTTGTGATCTCTGTCTGTCAAATAAATAAATAAAATCTTTAAAAAAAAAAAAAGTACATGGAAACAAATGAAAATGAAAACACAATAGTCAAAATCTTCGGGATGCAGCTGTTCCAAGAGAGAACTTTATAATGACACAAGCCTACCTCAAGAAATAAGAAAAACCTCAAATGAACCACCTAACTTTACACCTAAAAAAAAGAACAAAGAAAACCCAAAGCTTGTAGAAGGAAAGAAGCAATAAAGATTAGAGCAGAAATAAATGAAACAGAGAGTTAAAAACAAAATAGGAAAAAAAAACAATAAAACCAAGATCTGGTTCTTTAAAAAGGTAAACAAAATTGATAAACCTTTGGTCAGACTCATCAAGAAAAAGAGAGAACTCGAATAAATAAAATCAGAAACGAAAGAGGAGACATAACAACTCACACCACAGAAATACAAAGGTTATAAGAAAATATTAAGAAAAATTATATGTCAACAAACTGGACAACCTAGAAGAAATAGATAAATTCCCAGAAACATATCATCCTCTAAAACTGCATCAGGAAGAAATAGAAAAATGAAGTATAATCAGTAATCAAAAAACTCCCAACAAACAAAAGTCCAAGACTAGACAGCTTCACAGGTAAATTCTATCAAATATGTAAATAAGAATTACTACCTATTTTTTCTCAAACTATTTCAAAAAAAGAAGAGAAAGGAAAACAGTCTATAAATATACAAACACTCATTCTACAAAGCCAGTATTATCCTGATTTAAAAAAAAAAAAAGACACTACAGAAAAAGAGAACTACAGGCCAATATCCCTGATGAACACATATGCAAAAAATCCTCAACAAAATATTAGCAAACTGAATTCAACAATACATTAAAAAAATAATTCACCACAGTCAAGTGGGATTTATTACAGGGATGCAAAAGCTAGTTCAATATGTGCAAATCAATATGACACACATTAACATGATCATCTCAACAAATGCTGAAAAAGCATTTGACAAAATACAACAGCCACTCATGATAAAAACCCTCAACAAAGTATGTTTAGAGGGAACACATTCCAACATAAGAAAGGCCATATATGAAAAACCCAGAGCAAACATCGTACTCAATGATGAAAAACTGAGAGTTTTTCCTCTAAGATCAATAACAGGTCAAGAATGCCACTCTTACCATTTTTTTCCCAATACTATACTGGAAGTCCCAACTACAGCAATGAGACAAGAAAAAGAAATAGACACCCAAACTGGTAAAAAAGAAGTAAAACCGTCAGTATTTGCAGATGAGTGATACTACATATAGAACACCCTGAAGACTCCACCAAAAAAACATCAGAACTGAGAACTAATAAATGAATTCAATAGTTTCAGGATACAAAATTAATACACAGAAATCTGCTACATTTCTATACACTAATAACAAAGTAGCCAAAGGAGAAATTCAGTAAACAATCCCATTTACAGTTGTACCAAAAAGAATAAAATGCCTAGGAATAAATTTAACCAAGGAAGCAAAAGACCTATACTCTGAAAACTATAAAACACTGATTAAAGAAACTGAAGATGACACAAATGAAAAGGTATTTCATGTTCCTGAGTCAGAAGAATTAATATTGTTAAAATGTTCATGCTACTCAAAGAAATAGAAAATATAATCCCTATCAAAATACCAACAGCATTTTTCACAGATGAAAAAAAAAAAAATAACACTAAAATTTGTAGGGAACCGCAAAGACCCTGAATAGTCAAAGCAATCTTGAGAAAGAATAACAAAGTTTTAAGTATCATAATCCCAAATTTCACAATACGCTACAGAACTACAGTATTCAAAATCGTATGGTACTGGCAGAAAAACAGATCCAGAGACTAACGGAATGGGACAGCGGGTCATACCTTCATGGTCAATTGTCTGTAAACAAAGGAGGAAGGAATATACAACGGAGAAAAGATGATTTTCAACAAAGGGAGTAGGGCAAACTGGATAGCTGCACGCATGGGAATGAAACGATGCTGAGCTATACCGCCTTCTCACACCACACACAAAAAGAAACTCGCAATGGGGCGCCCGGCTGGCTCAGTTGCTTAAGCCACTGCTTTCGGCTCAGGTCATGATCCTGGAGTCCCAGGACTGAGTCCCGCACCGGGCTCCCAGCTCCGTGGGGAGTCTGCTTCTCCCTTTGGCCTTCTCCCCTCTCATGTTCTCTCTCCCTCACTCTCTCTCTCAAATAAATAAAATTTTTTTTTAAAAAAGAGACTCGGGACACCTGGGTGGCTCAGTTGGTTAAGCCACTACCTTCCGCTTGGGTCAGGATCCCAGAGTCCTGGGATCGAGTCCCACATCGGACTCCTTGCTCAGCGGGGAGCCTGCTTTTCTCTATGCCTCTGCCTGCCACTCTGCCTGCTTGTGCGCGCTCTCTCTCTCTTTCTGACAAATAAATAAAATCTTTAAAAAAAAGAGAGAGACTCAAAATAGATTAAAGTTCTCAGTGTAAGAGCTGAAACCTTAACACTCCAAAAAGAAAACATAGGCAGTAACTCTCCTTCATCAGCCTTAGCAACATATTTATGGATGTGTCTCCTTAGACAAAGGAAACAAAAGCAAAAATAAACTACTAAGATTACACCAAAATAAAAAGCTTACGCACAGTGAAGGAAACTATCAGCAAGACAATAAGGCAACCCAGTGAACAGGAGAAGGTACCTGTAAATGATATATCCAATATGGGCTTAATATCCAAAATATATTAAGAACTTGCAGAACTCAACACCAAAAAACAAAACAAACAAACAAAAAAACCCACAAAAAAAACCTGATTAAAAACAGGCAGAGGACCTGAAAAGACATTTTTCCAAAGACATATATATGGCCAAAAAACATATGAAAAGATGCTCAACATCACTAATCATCAAGGAAATGTGAATTAAAACCATAAAGAGATACAACCTCAGTCAGAATGGCTGGAATCAAATAGACAAGAAATAATAATGTTGTCCAGGATGTGGAGAAAAGGGAACCCTCGTCTACTATTATTGGTGGGAATGTAAATTAGTACAACCATTGTGGAAAACAGTATGAAGTCTCCTTAAAAAATTATAACTTAAAACGGCATATGATCCAGTAATTCTACTTACTGGGTATTTGCCTACAGAAACTAAAAACCAATTTGAAAAGTTATATGCACCCTATGTTTATAACAGCATTATGTACAGTAGCCAAGATACAGAAGAAACTTAAGTGTCCACAGATACATAAATAAGTAAAAATATGTGGGGTGCCTGGGTGGCTCAGTGGGTTAAGCCGCTGCCTTCGGCTCAGGCCACGGTCTCAGGGTCCTGGGATCGAGTCCCGAATCGGGCTCTCTGCTCAGTGGAGAGCCTGCTCCCTCCTCTCTCTCTGCCTGCCTCTCTGTCTACTTGTGATCTCTGTCAAATAAATAAAGAATCTTTGAAAACAAGTAAATAAAAATGTGGTGTGTGCGTGTGCGTGTGTAACAGCCATCAAACAAGAATGAGATCTTGCTATTTGCAACAACATGGACGGACACAGAATAATGTGCTAAGGGAACTAAGACAGAAAAAGACAAATACCATATGAGTCTACTTACACATGGAATCTAAAAAACAGAACGAAAGAATAAAGAAGAACAGATTTTAAATCTAGAGAGCCGGTGGCTGCCAGAGCAGAGGTAGGTAGGGGGTAATGAGTGAAATAGATGAAGAGGATTAAGACACACCAATTTCCAGTCAAACACCAGGTAAGTCCCAGAGATGAAAAGTACAGCACAGGGAAGAGTGACTAATAAATACTGTAACAACATCACACGGTGACAGGTGGGGACTACACTAACCATGGTGAGCACTGAATAATTTATAGAACTTTCGAATAAATATGCTGTATACCGGAAACTAGTCCGATACTGCATGTAAATTACACTTCAATTTAAAAAAAGGAAGTTACTAAAATTCTTAAATGAGATACCTCAAAGAAATCTTTGAACATATGAAGCAACAGAAGAAATCTTCCACTTGAAAAAATCTAGCAGTAAATACCTCGGAGCATCGAAGACACCAGTGGATTATTTTGCTGACGGACACATGCCCACAGCCCGTGCAGGAACCACACGAGGCCCGGAGTGGAAGGGAGGCCCTCTCCGGAGGCGGCGCACACCCAAGAACAGGGATTACTGTGTCTTACTGCGTCTACTGTGTGGCCATTCGAAAGGTAAGTTCCTTGTCAAAGTGAAACACGGCGAGCCTGAACTGCACCAGGCTGGCCGCAGGGCCTCAGTAACCCGCTTCTCTCCCACCCCACGCCCTGGAACTGCAAGATCCCAGCCCTCCATTTACTTCAGCTCCTGGGAGCAGGTTTCCCTCACGCATTCTGTCACGACAAGTTCTGTCAGCTCTGTTGCCAGGCCCTGGCTCAGCTGAGTTAACACCAGTTCCCTCTCTCGTTTCAACCTGAGGGTAAAAGAAAAAAAGGGCACAAGGGTAATGTTTAAGACTGAGGTCAACACTCTCTCTGACCTCAAAAGTTGGGATCTGAGTCGTGCTGCCTCAGCCAGCAAGCCCACTCCTCTGATCCCAACAGACAAGCCGCACGGCCACGCACACGCCGGCTCCGCCGACCGCCACCCGTGCCCCCAGCAACAGCTGCTGCTCCCAAGGCGGGTGTGGCCCCAGACCCTCCACCCATGACCTGGGCTGCAGTGTAGGAGGGCGCTGGGTGAACCGGGGGGTCGGACGCCCGTGCAGTGGACACCGGCCAGAGCAGGCCAGGCCAGGGCGGGCTCTGTCCTGTGCCCGCACACTCTGACCTCACGCGCACGCTCACCTCTCCTCTTCCGCCTGCCGCCTCTCCTCCTCCTTGCGCTCCCTTTCCTTAGTCACTTCTTCCACTGCTATGTGCCTCAAAATGCCTGCGGTTGCAGCTGTTAATAGCTCCTCCATAGCAGCATTGGAAACGCTAGGCAGAGAAAAGGGGGTATCATTCCAAATAAATAAATAATAGGCAAGCAAGCCACATAACTAAACGTTAACATTGGCGAGAAAAAAATTGTATTTGGCTTTAACATAAAAATTAAGCTTATGTCTAAAACACACAAGCTATCAAAAGTGACTCATGTAGAAACAGAAAATCTGAATAGACCTATATATAACTTAAAAGATTGACTCAGTATTCAGAAACCCCTCCCAACAAAGAAAAGTCAAAAACCAAATGGCTTCACTGACAAATTGTATCAAACACTTAAGGAAGATCTAACACCAACCTTTGTCAAATGGTTCTAAAAATCTGAAGAGGAAAAGAGGAAGAAACACTTACAAACACTTTCTGTGAAGCCAGCATTGCCCTGAATGATACACTGATACCAAAACTAGACAAAGACACTGTAAGAAAACCACAGACCAAAATCCCTGAAGGATACTAATGTGGAAATCCTCAACAAAACACCAATAAACAAAAATTCAACAATATATTTAAAGGGTTATAGAAAATTACCAAGTGAGATTTACTGCTAGAATGCAAGGATAGTTCAACAAATGAAAAACAAGGTAAGACAAACATACAAATAAAATGAAGGGAAAAAAACTCGTATGATTATCCCAATTGATACAGAAAGAGCATCTAACAAAATTCAGCCCCATTTCATGATAAAAGCACTAAAAAAACTAGAAACAGAAAGAATTCTCTAAACATGATATAGCCTATATATGAAAAAACCACAGCTAAGATCATATTCACATGTGAAAGACTGAGAGCTTATCCTCTGAAGCCAGCAAAAAGACATGGATGACCTATTTGCTGCTTCTATTCAATACTACATTGGAAGTTAGAAAAATAACAAACATCCAAACTATAAGGGAAGAAAAAAATTATTATCTATTCACTGAGAACATGATCTGGTATACAGAAAATCCTAAGAATTCTGCTCAAAACCTATGGGAACTAACAAGTATAACAAGATTGAAATATAAGGATCAAAAAAAATCAGGGGTTCCTACGTAGCTCAGTTGGTTGTGGACACCGGCCTTTGGCTCAGACCATCTTCTCGGGGTCCTGGAATGGAGCCCCATTTCAGGCTACCTGCTCAGTGGGGAATCTGTTTCTCCCTCTGCCCCTCCCCACCACTGTCTCTCCCTCTCGAATCAATAAATAAAAATATTTGAAAAAAATTAGTATTTCTATATGCTAGCAATGAACATTCTAAAAGTGAAATTAAGCAAACAACTGGATTTAAAATAGCACTGAAAAGAATAAAGCAATTAGTAATAAACTTAACCAAGGAGATGAAAGACCTATACAGTGAAAAGCAGAAAACATTGCTGAGAGAAGGAGGACCTAAACAAATAGAAAGACAACCCATGTGGCTAGACTAGAAGACTTTTTATTTTAAGTAACATGGGGCTCAAATTCACAACCCCAAGATCAAGAGTCACATGATCTACCAACTGAGCCAGCCAGGCACCCCTAGTCTGGAAGACATAATGTTAAGATATCAGTACTATCCAAAGCATTCTACAGATTCAATGCAATCACTATCAAAATCCTAGAAGCATTTTGCAGAAACAGAAAAACTCATCCCAGAGGCATCTGGCTGGCTCAGTCAGTTAAGCGTCCAACTCTTGATTCCAGCTCAGGTAACATCATGATCTCATAGTCATGGATCCAGCTCCAGGGCAGTCTCTGCGCTGGACATGAAGCTTAAGATTCTCTCCCTCCCTCCCTCTACACCCCGCACCCCAGCTCACTCACTCTCAGGAAAAAACAAAAAAAAAAAAAAAAGAAAAACTCATCATAAAATTCATATGGAATTTTAAGGGACATCAAATAGTAGAACGATCTTGAAAAGGAGAAACAAAGTTGAAGGACTCGTGCCTCATGACGTCAACACTTACACAACTTACTACAAAACTAGGGCAATCAAAACAATGTGGTACTGGCATTAAAACAGACATATGGACCAACAGAGCAGAGTGGAGAGAATCCAGAAGGAAACCCTCATGTATATGACCAGCTGATTTCCAACAAGGGTGCCAAGACCATTCAAAGAGGAAAAGAAGGTAATTCCAAAGCACAAAGAATATATAAAAAGAATGGTGTTAAATCTTTATCGTATACATGAAAACAAAACAAACATAGATCAAAGACCTAAACTTAAGAGTTAAAACTATCATTTTCTTAGAAGAAAACACAGGAAAATACTCATAACTTTGGACTTGGCAGTTTCTTAAATATAAAGCCAGAAGTACAGGCAACAAAAGAAGAGTTAGATAAAACGGACTACATAAGATTTAAGACTTCTGTGTATCTAAGGACACTATCAAGAGAGTGAAAAGACAAATCAAACAGAAAAGACATTCCCAAACAGAATAGGAGTAATACCCAGAAACAGACAAACTCCTACAAACTCAACAACAAAAAACAATTCAAAGATGGGCAAAGGACTTGGAATATAGATTTCTCCAAAGAAGATACGTAAAAAGCACATGAGCACAAGAAAACAGGCTTAACATCATTAGTCATTAGGGAAACGCAAACCAAAACTACAAGATACCACTCGGCACTCGTTCTGATGACTCCTATAAAAAAACTTAAGGGCGCCTGGTGGCTGAGTCGGTTAAGCCTCTGCCTTGGGCTCAGGTCATGATCCCAGGGTCCTAGGATCAAGCCTCATATCGGGCTCCCTGCTGACTCCAGTATAAGAAAATCCATCAGACCTATCAATACAGTAGCCCTTTTGAGTCACCTACATTTATACAAATGCAATTATATTCTTAATCACTGTGTGATTTCATGTGTAATAGGGTTTTTAAAACGTGTTTGAAATCCTTAAAACACTCTGATTTACTAAATCAATTAGTAATTTGTTTAAGTCTTAGAAAAATTCTGATTATTAAATTTATTAAGATTACATCTTTACAATATTAGATAGAATCAGATATACGAAATTTATAACTGTCGTTTGAAATCTCCAAAGAAATTTCATTATACTATAAAATGCTTAACTTACAACTTTAATAACCCTAACATTGCTCAAAAAGCACACACAAACAGTCGCACCTGCCTAGAGGACAGGACCAAGAGTTAAGCCTGTACAAATGAGCAGCTGCGACCTCCTGTCCAAGGCTGACAGCAGCTCTCTAAGGAGAAACACGGGGGACAGGGAAAGCCCCCAGCAGGCCGACAGCTTCGGAGCAGGTGGGGCCCCGCACTCACCCCAGAGCTGTGGTCGCGAAGGCCGCCCCAGCGGCACCAACCTCCTCACAGTCCCTTTGAAGAACCTCCTGGATGAGCTCATCCACCACCTGAGCCAGGTCCTGAGGAGAGGACAGACGGGTCAGCGCGCCGCCAGCGAGAAACACTGCCCCGATGCGGACTGAGCTTAAAACCGAACAATCTAACCCTACAGCCTAACGGTACTGGAAACCTTCGCAGAACCCGAGACGGTCTCAGGGAGCATCCCCCGCCCCAAGACGAAAACATCCCTTCACAACCGCATCAGTGGACGCTGTTTGAGGGCATCTGACAGTCCTCGTGTGGCAATCGGCCACGCTGCGTCCGGAAAGGTTTCCCGCTACTGAACAGAGAGAAACCTTCTGGAAGAGGACAGCGCAAGCCTGCAGCCTGCTCGACACCGCCCCACGCTGCCCCCCACACCACATCAAACCCGGCCGGCTTCTCTAGCCGTCCTTCACCATCGCCTTGGGCTTCCTTCTCGCCCCAGCCCCTGCCCAAGCAGCAGGGTGGCGAGCCCGATCCCACAACCTATGTGGTAGACGGGCCCCGTTCAACCCCATCAGCGGGCACATAGTGCCACCTGGGGCCTCACATGTCCCCGGTCACAGGTCCGCTGGCTCGCCCACTGAGCCGTGCAGAACATCACCCAGAGCAGACACGTCGGCGGTGCCAGATGGCACTGGGACAGGAAGCGACAGAGTGCTGCTCTGGGGACAGCAACGCAGACGGGGGCTCAGCCCCAGCCCTGCCACCTGCAGCTAAGGGACTGCAGCCAGGGCCTCTCCCTAGACCCCCCGTGGGAGCCCACACAACACAGCCCACTCCGCAGGGCTGAGGGTGGCCCACAGAGACCCACGTGTCTGCAGAGCCGTCAGTGCAGAGCAGGACTTCCTTCAGCCCTCACGTCACGTCCACAAGAACCCTTCCACCTCCTCCAGAGTCCGAGCTCCAGCCCTTTCAAGCAGACACGGGCAACAAGCTAGGGGGCCTGGTGCGGGGCCTCCCAAAGCTCGGGGTGCCAGGCACCCCGTCAGAAGGACGAAGGCTCAAGCCACCCCGGCTGGCACTCAGAACGCTTGAAAGCCACAGCGCAAGCACCTCTGTGGGTTCGATCTACGGACAACGGGTCAGACTAGACATCAGACACTACTGGGGACACCTGCGCAACCCTTGGAGCCCTAATCTGGAAGATTCCTTACCGCATCAGAGTACGAAGGTGCAGGCCTCGAAGGAAGCAACTCGGGCTGTACAGGGGGCTGCATGGGGGGCTGCCCAGGGGGCTGGAAGAGGCCAGGCGCTATGCTCGGGGTCGGTGCCGGGACGTGAGGCAGAGAAGTTGGTGTGGGCGCGGCACTGGGAAGGGGCTGCTGGAGGAGAGCGGCTGGCGGTACCTCTGCCTCCGCCCCACACGCCTCTCCTTTCGCCCCACCTGGAAGGGAACAGGCAAGTGAGGACACTTAAGACAACCCCCAGGCACCCACAGTGACCCTCAGGGCTAGCCACCCTCCCGAGTGACGTCAGAGGGGACAAAGCGTGCTTCCCCCGTGGGAAGCGAGCACCGCGCCATCAGCGCCATCAGGGAGCCATTAGGGCCCCTCTTGAGGGGGAATATCTGAGCCCAGAGCAAATACCCAGCAAGCCCACCCCGACCCACAACATCAGCCAGACGCTCCTACCCCCGGAGAGGCTTCCTGGAGAGGCGAGGCTGCTTCCCGCACGCGACTGCAGCTTCTCACCTACTGTGTCCAAGCTGGGTCTCTGGGTGCCCACAGGCAGCTCTGCAGCCAGGCTCTCCCCAATGTACTTGTTCTGGGAGTTGAAGCTGCACACGGGGGTATGACGAGGGACGGGGGGCAGCGGCCCTCCATTCACGATCTCCCCGACCGACACAGTCAGCTTCCTGGTAATAAACACCGACTTCCTGGCCTTGGACAACCCCTCTGGTTCCAGGAACGAGGACCGGTTCAGCTCGACACAGCTACCCAGACCACAGAGAACCCAGAGAAGCGTTACATAGGCAAGAAGCCTACCTTCACCTTCTCAGCTCCCAGCAGCAATGCTGGGAGCCCCGTCCACATCACTGGGTCACCCCACTACCGTGTGTCAATGAAGAGGGAGACAGTAAAGGCTGATCTGGTGCCCCAGCCCACAGTACCCAAGCTGCCAGCCTGGACATTTCCTTGTGACATGGGAGCCTCCTGGCCTACTTGTACACAGCCAACAACACACACCTGCGTGCTCCCGTCTTATTCCAAAGCCACATGTGTCTGTGAGGGCTGGCCTGCAGGAAGCAGACAGGAAGGGGCTGGCAAGGAGTTAAGAGGAGGGAAGAGTCAGAGAAACAGCAATCTGGAGCAAGACACGGTGCACTTTATGGTGCCATTTACTGGGAGAGGGTCCAGGAGTTTCATCAGGTTCCAAGCAGCAGAGAAGCTCCTGGCCTGACCCACCAGTGCCTGTCTGGGCCACCAGAGGTGGGGCAGTGGTAGTCCCTGGCCTGCAGAAGCCATGTTCGAAAGAAAGAATAAGGAAGACCCTAACCTTTACCTTTAGTTTCTTCAGTAACTTGTGAAAAGCACTGATTTTGGAATGGCGAAGAAACGGGTCTGAAAGCAACCCGCTGGCAGTGTCTGATCAGGGCCTGCCCCCCCCACACTCGGAGCCTCGCCGTGTTCACCTGCACCGGGGAGGCGGCCTGCGGAGTAGGCCCTCTCTGGGGCCTGGCACGTAGATGGCACTTCCCAGCCCTTATCAGAATTCAAAGAGAAAAAACAGAGACAGAGAGAGGCCCCGCAGCCACCCTCTGCTCTTACCCATCAGAGACTGTGAGACCGTAGAAGTTCAGGAAGTCTGTGGCCTCTTCCCCGTCTCGGAACAGCAGCATGCGCACCACGCCGTCCAGGGGAAAGACCGTGGAGCGCTGCGTGCTCACAGTGTACGCGATGTTGAGCGCGCGGAGAGCATCTTTTCGGATCTGAAGAGAGAAGCCGTCACTGCAGCATTAAGGACCCAGTCTCCATGACCACGAAATGCCACCATGGGGGACAGGGTCCTGCTGTAGCTCAGTCCCGCTGGAAAGCAATCCAGTACTAAGAGGCCCAGGCTCAGCAATCGCCAGGGCATTTGCTCAGCAGAAGATGCTCCAAAATGCCAGTGACACAGTGGAACAGTCGGTCTCCACACACAGGACCGGTTAGGCCATGAAGGAAACCCTGGACGCTGGGGGGCTCAGTCGATTAAGTGTCTGCCTTCGGCTCAGGACACGACCCCAGGGTCCTGGGACTGAGGCCTGCATCAGGCTCCCTGCTCAGTGGGACGTCTGCTTCTCCCTCTGCCTGCCCCTCCCCTACTTGTGCGGCACATGCATGCTCTCTCTCTGACAAGTAAGCAAATCTTCAAACAAAACAAAGAAAGAAACCCTAGAAGACAAATCATCCATCAGCAGGACATGTGGAAGGTCTATTGCATACCATCCGTTCAACACAAAGCTCTACGATATTAAAAATCATCAGAGATGAAAGAATGCCACAGAAAAGTGCAGAAATTGCATGAAATTCCTAACAAGTGCTTTAAAAAAAGAAGACAGGAAAATGTTAACAAAACTTGCATGTGGGTGCCAGGACCCTGGGCGACCCCCTGCATCCTCCTGCAGTGTTAATTCTAACAGGATTTATGGAGAATTTACTTCTCACCTGGCATTGTTAATGTGGAGCACACAACAATGAACAAAGCAAAATCTCTGCCCCAGACCTGATGTGTTAGGGAGAGACCAACAATGAACAAAATGAACCTGTGAAATACACATTTAATGGTAACAGTGCAACAAAGGAAGGCAGAGGAGGGCAGGCAAGCGGGGCTGGGGGCCTCTGCCGAGGTGGCAGGCAAGCCAAGGCCTGAAGAAGGTGAGCACCATATGGCTCTGTGGGGATAGAGAGCAGCAGGGACAATAGCACATGCAAAGGCCCTGAGGCAGGACTGTGCTGGGGTTGGAGGGATAGGAAGCATCACAGCAGGTGGAGCTGAGCAAGGGAGCCTTTGGGCCCATGTCAAACACTTCGTTTCTCTAAAGCATTTAGATGTCCTTTTTGTTTCAAATTATTAAAACGGGCACAAATGGCTAACATTCTAAGAATATCACATAATCATTCTGAAAATAATAACTATCAGTTTTATTTACTGAATGTACAGAGTTCCCCAAATGGCACACTGTTAAAAACCTTTTAATTTGTTCCACAATGTCATTGCTGTTGGCAATTCTCAGATAGGACAAGGAACAAACTTGAAGACCCTCTGCCTCGGCTATGACCATGGGCTCAGTCACTGTTTACCAAAGGACCTGATGGGTGACCAAAGAAAAAAAACAACCTGAAGTCACTGAACCAGCTGACCAGGTCCTAAGACTCACCTCCGCCTCCACCCCGGCCGCCGCCTCCCTTGCAGCTGGACCCCTTGCAGCTGGGAGCAGCACAGTGCATGCGCTGTCAGGGGGCTGGGGCTAAAGACCGGACTGCGGGAATTCTGGGACCAGGCATTCAGACTCTTGCAAAGCACCAGGTTAGACCTGGTCTGCACGTCCTGAAGGTTTGCAACCCAGGGCACAGCACAGTACTCAACAAGGAGCAGGCCCTTCAGGTATTTATTGAAATGGATTCAGCATCATCAGGCTCACTCCCAAAATTTAGATTAATAACACTTAAGAATTTTTAAATCAGGGACCTTATATGTGCAAAATTTTATTTTTGGTTTGTTTCCAAGAAAATGATAGTGCTGAAACTAAAGTCCTATCATTCTAAAGACACTTCTCTGATCTGAACCTAGCAACAGTATTTTCCATCACATGGCCTCTTCCACCAGTGGTCCATGGTGCCAGACCCTGAGACCCAAGGTAATGCGGGCAGCCCCCTTGGGGACCTGCTGCAAGGCTTACACGAGAGCGAACTTGGAACTGCGAAAATAGCAAATACCAAAAGTAACGATCTGATTTCTTCCAATTCTTCAAGTATAGCTACGTTACTCACCTGATTAAAATAACAGTGTAAAAGACAAGCATTCAGGTAAGAAGCCGACCGGACCAGTTTGAAAAATCTCACAAAATTATTACTGTTCAATGCAGCAAAGGCCTGAACAGCAAATTTCACTTCGGAGGAATTTCTAACAGTAGGATGGAACTGCTGTACTTCTCTGTTAATTAAAGGAGACAAGAGGGTTAGAATTTTATTTTTTTTTCCTTTTCCATCTTTTTTAAGTAGGCTCCAGGCCCAGCATGGAGCCCAACAGGGGCCTTGAACTCATGACCCTGAGATCAAGAGCTAAGCTGAGATCAAGAGTTGGATGCTTAACTGACTGAGCCAGCCAGGCACCCTCAATTTTATTTTTAATTAGACAAAATGTCCATGAAAATAGATGTGACTTTAAAAAAACCTGAAGTTTAACCACCCTGAGAAAGAGGGACTCAGGATAACGTATGCCGTTCGACTCGGCTCGCGGACTTCGAGGCTGCCACGCTTGAGCTGGACTGGGAGAGCAGTGCTCTCTAAAAAGACGGTAAATAAACAAATGCAAGCAATAATCAATTTAAGAACTGATTATCAAAGAATTACTTTAATGCCAAATGACTGCCAGCTGTTTTTGATGGGGATGACATCTAAAAAGACAAAATTTAACTTTGTTTTGCTTTGTAAATGAACAGGGCTGACTGAATCACCAAGAGAGATGCCTGCTGGGGCGCCTGGGTGGCTCCGTCGACTCAGCCCCCGACTTGGTTTCAGCTTCATTCGTGATCGCAGGGCCACGAGGCTGAACCACGCGTGGGCTACCCGCTCGGTGGGGAGTCTGCTGGAGATTCTTTCTCCCCTCTGCCCCTCCCCCTGCTTGCATGCTTTCTCTCAAGAAAAAAATCTTTTTAAAAACTGGAGGGGCACCTGAGTGGCTCAGTATGTTAAACAATTGCCTTTGGCTCAGGTCGTGATCTCAGGGTCCTGGGAGAGAGCCCCACATCTGGCCCCCTGCCCAGCAGGGAGTCTGCTTCTCCCTCTCCTCTGCCCTCCCCCTGCTCATGTACACACTCTCTCTCATATAAATGAATTAAATCTTAAATAAATAAGTAAAGTCTTTAAAAAAAAAAACCAACCCTGCCTTTTCACACAGCTTAGACGAGCTTCTAAATCTGAAAATTTACCTTAGGATGTCCCCCTTGTTGAGATTGAGCAGAACATTGTACCCCTGGAACTCAGCTTCACTGGCGCAGAGCACGCCCTTGTTTCTCAGGTCCTGGTACATCTCCTTCAGACTCTGAAGGCACTTGGTCATGTTCTCGTTGTTGATCTTGGCATCAAAGGAGGACATGGGCTCCTCACACAGGAAGTGAGCACAGTGGATATGGAACCGGGTGCACTTCTCGATCAGAGACACCGTCACTGGGTCACACAAGTGCTGCTGTGTGATGTCCTGGCCACAAGCAAGACGGAGTATTACACACACACCCCTTCATACGTGCATCTTGTATACACGGATTTCACGCGTGCTATTTCCGTGCACTGGGAACAAACGATTAGAAGAATCACGATTACCTGAATTTCTCACGTGTCAATTTCAAACGAAGCCCATGAGGCACATTTTAACAGGACTTTGTAAGGATTTTAAATAACAGCATTTTGTACACAGATGAAACATAACTGAGTAAGTGAGTAAAATGAAAAGAAATCTTGCTTCAACTTTGGAATTCACACGCATTTTCTAATTTTCTGGTCAGAAGTGGCAGATACCTTCCGTATGCCCCGGGTGCGGTTCCACACGAAGTCGTACCAGTCCCGCAGGCTGCCCTCCTTCTGGTCCATGATCTGAGTCACCAAGTAGTCCATGGTCCTGCTGAGCACTGCTGAGGGCCGCAGCTCATGCGGAAGCGGTTCTTCCTGATCAGCGGAGGAGCGGCTGTACTCCTTCACAGCTGCCGCGTGGTCCACCTGAGGACACACAGTTGGGGCAAACAGCAGGGTGTCAGGTGCTGGGCCTTAAAATGAGGAGGAAAATCCCCCGCATACTCATACAACATCAATAACACAGAATATAATTTTAAAATGTAAAATTTCTGTTTGAAACTAATGATCAGGGACGCCTGGGTGGCTCAGTTGGTTAAGCAGCTGCCTTCGGCTCAGATCATGATCTCAGCGTCCTGGGATCGAGTCCCACATCGGGCTCCTTGCTCGGCAGGGAGCCTGCTTCTCCCTCTGCCTCTGCCTGCCTCTCTGTCTGCCTGTGCTCGCTCTCTCTCCCTCTCTCTCTGACAAATAAATAAGTAAAATCTAAAAAAAAAAAAAAAAAAGAAAAGAAAAGAAACTAATGATCAAAATTCGAAAGCAAATGAGAAGAGACTTGTTTCTGGTGAATACAACAAGGAGTGCAGAAGCAGAAGTAATGTCATGGGGGCCTGGCGGGCTCAGCCAGTGGAGCGTGAAACTCTTGATCTCGGGACTGTGAGTTCAGGCCCCACACTGGATGCAGAGATGACTTAAACACTTTAAAAAGAAAGAAGGAATGTAAGTAGAGATACACCTGCGTAGTTCCAAGGGCAGAGGTGTGACAGGTAAAGAACCCTGAAGCACTGTAACAGACTCCAGCCACACTCAGATACCAAAGTTAACTCTACACATACTAGAAAGGAAATGGAAACAGCAGCAGGGGCCTCACAGGGTCAGGAGAGCTGAGCACACAGGCCTGGAGCTGTCCCACCTGAAAAGGAGACTGAAGACATATGGTCAAGGACAGAAGCCCAGACATCTACAGGACTGAGCCCTGAGCATCCACTGCAAGCCAGCAGCACCGTCTCCTGGGGCAGGAGCCTCTGCTGTGATATCCTGCCCAGCTGGGGTTCCCCACACTGGGCAACTTAAAACCACAGCCATGGGGCACCCAGCTGGCTCAGTCCATGGAGCATGTGACTCTCGATGTCAGGGTTCTAAGCTCAAGCCACATGCTGGGTACACGTAGACATTAGTTAAAAATAAGATCTTTGTAAAAAAAAAAAAAACAACCACCAAGCAAGAGAGAAGGCTGCAAGCAAAATTAACGAAGAGAAAAAAGGATCTGAAATGATGCAGATTTCCTGGGGAACAATTTGGGAACACGCGTTGGCACACACATGTTCAGGAACCTGAAGAAAGGTCACACCCTCTAACGTAGTAACTTAATTCTTAGGACCTATCAGAAGAAAAAAATCTACATACCTTAGACTCATTACATACAATATGCCCAACAGAATTATTAATAAAATTTAAGTATCTAGTGATTGCAAAATGGGAAGTTTTGACAGAGCTACATAATCAATAATACGCTGTCATTTTTAAAATGCTGATAGAGTTTTTCAGAAAAGAAAAGGTAATAAAACTTATGTAAAAAGGATTCATACAGAATTGCACCTAGACCATAATCTCAACCAAGCAAAACACAAACAGGAAGAAAACTGTGAAAAGGAAAAAGAAATGAAAAGCAATTTTTAATCTGTGACACAAATCTGTATGTACAGCGAAGCCTCGAGTACCCTGGGGTCCAGTCAGCCTCTGCAAGTCCTCCACGCACGCCTCACAGCACCCGCCCTGTAACGTGGAAGTCCGTAGCAGCAGCCCTCTAAATCCCTGCCGCCCTCTAAAAAGGTAAATGCCCAAATCAAGTACTAATGTGTACCAGAATTACGAAGAATAAGCCCCCTCCTATATATCCCACCTCCACCCTGAAGATTACATAGGGACAGGGGCCTAGAGAGGAACCCCAGAGGGACACAGGGCTGCACCTGGTCAGTCCCTGGGACCACTTCAAACACGCTCAGCTGACTCCGGGTCTCCCGCATGTACCGCTCCTTTTCAGGACACATGTCTGGGCACGTCCCAACGAAAGTCCTCGCTTTGTCCAGGTCGGTTCTTTTCACCCGCGCTAAAGGACAAGTAAAAAGGAAGAACGAACCACACAGTTACTATGATGATAAAAGGAAAAACAGAACGAAAGGCAAACGCCACACACAAATGACAAAGAAAAGCACTAGGCCTAGAGAGAGGGAGGCATGGCCCATCACGTCAGGCACCAGGGCACCCGGAGGCCTCGTCGCCTCGCCACAGCCACAGGCCTGCACTCCATGACACGGGCGGGGCCGGGCGGCAGCAGACGTCACCGTCCATGGCTCCGCAGCGGCCTGACCAATCAGCAGTCATGCTGCGGTATGTTTGTTAAAAAGGTCAGTTTGCCGACTGTAAACCCCAAACACACTGGCTCTCTCACTCGGTACCCCGCTGCTTCCACTCCAGCCTGCTGGTGCTGGGGAGGGAATCACTTGCAAGAACACCTGCGAGAGCCTGGGTCCTGAGTAAACTAGTCTTACTGCCTACAGGGTTAAAGAGTTCCAAAAGTATCTTTTATGTGAGATGAACTACAACAACCTCAAGCTTAAAATACACACATTTTTATCTTGAAAAATTTCAGTATGTACTAATTTTATCTGGAATATAAAAGTCACCAGGTCAGTGACACGACGAACAGCTTTCACTACCATGTTAAGGAAGCACCGTGACGAGTCCACTTACTCACAGCTTCCAGAAAGAGTAAAATCCTACAGCTAAAATTTAATTTAAGAAAAACTTTGCAGGGGTTCCTGGATGCCTTAGTCACTGAAACGTCTGCCTTCAGGTCAGGTCATGATCCCAGGATCAAGCCCCATGTCCGGCTCCCTGCTGAGTGGGGCGTCTGCTTCTCCCTCTCCCTCCGCTGCTCCTCCCTGCTGAGTGGGGAGTCTGCTTCTCCCTCTCCCTCCGCTGCTCCTCCATGCTGAGTGGGGAGTCTGCTTCTCCCTCTCCCTCCGCTGCTCCTCCCTGCTGAGTGGGGAGTCTGCTTCTCCCTCTCCCTCCGCTGCTCCTCCATGCTGAGTGGGGAGTCTGCTTCTCCCTCTCCCTCCGCTGCTCCTCCCTGCTGAGTGGGGAGTCTGCTTCTCCCTCTCCCTCCGCTGCTCCTCCATGCTGAGTGGGGAGTCTGCTTCTCCCTCTCCCTCCGCTGCTCCTCCCTGCTGAGTGGGGAGTCTGCTTCTCCCTCCCCCTCCGCTGCTCCTCCCTGCTGAGTGGGGCGTCTGCTTCTCCCTCCCCCTCCGCTGCTCCTCCCTGCTGAGTGGGGCGTCTGCTTCTCCCTCCCCCTCCGCTGCTCCTCCCTGCTGAGTGGGGCGTCTGCTTCTCCCTCCCCCTCCGCTGCTCCCCTTCTCCATTTCTCTCTCGCGCTCGCGCGCTCTCTCAATTAAATAAATAAATAAAATCTTTTTTAAAAAATGTAAAAAAGTAAAAAACTTTGCAAAGAAAAGTACAAATACTTTCTCCTTTCATGTGTGATCATTGCACCTATTTTTTAAAAATCAACCAAATACTTCTTTTTTGAATAGGTCACATACACACACGAGTTATATTCCAAAGGTATAAAAATGTTAAAATGCCCCCACCCTGCACCTTGTTCCCTCTCTGATCGAGGTGAACAGACCCTTTCATCCTCCAAGACTACTTCGTGTCCCCAGAGGCAGGGACACTCATGTGTGCATGGACATGAACACGCGCCCCCCCCATGTATACACAAATGTAGCATCCTACATACTTCCACACTGTGATTTTCTACTTCATAATATATCTACATTTTTGTCCATAAAGAAACCCCAGTCTTCTCTCAGGCTGTTTACAATCTCGCTATGTGGATAGTCAATACCCAATCTTTGTCATCCAAACAACTTGTGTGTGAAACACGTGTGCCCACACCACACACACACACGTGTGGGACTGCCTGCAGGACAGATTCTGCACATGGGACGACGCTGAGTCAAAGGCACAGGCTTTCCTAAGGCTGAAAGGTACTGCCGACCTGCCCTCTTCGGTGGGGTGCAGCCATCCCCCGCCAGCTCAAGGACGCATCAGCATGGTGCGACAGGGGAGAGGCCCCCTCTGTGGGTATAACTGGCATTACTCTGTGTGGTGGCGTGAGCACCTTTCCGTTAAAAACCAATTCATGAGACAGTTGACCCTGGAACAACACAGGTCAGAACTACACAGGTCCACATACACACAGATTTTTCATGGTACCATCAGTGTGTTTTCTCTTCCTTACCATTTTAACAACACTTTCTTTTCTCTAGCTTAATTTATTATTGTAGGATATGAAACATCAACACACAAAATATGTGTCGAATGACTGTCACGAGTAAGTCACCAGTAGGCTATGAGCAGTTAAGTTTTTGGAGAGTCAATAGTTACTACGTGGCTTTTCGACTGCAAGGGCGTTGACGCCCCAAGACTTGTGCTGGTCAAGGTCAGGTGTACTTTCTTTTCTGTAACTCTTCTGACCGCCTACTTGTTTCTCTATTGGGCTGGTCTTTTTCACAATGATTTCCATGGTCCTTTCTGTATCAGGGAAATCAGGCCTTTGTGATAGGAGTTACAGATTTTTCCCCTTGGTTGACATTTCTTAAGTTTCATTTGTGTGGATTTCTGTCAAACCAAACATTTGAATTTTTGTTTAATATGTGCTTTCTGAGTGTCTAAAAATTGCCCTTTAAAATGTTTACTTTAGCATGAGATCAACAATTTATGGATTTTCTTCCAAAAATAAAATGAAAGATACACCTGCCTTCCAGTCCACGTCCACCACTCCCTTGGGAAACCAGTGCACAGCAAAGACTCCATGCGTTGTGCTGGAGGACCTAGGGTATCAATGACAGTGGGGCCCCATGGGCAGGGGATGCTCCCTCCTCCCAGGTCCTACAGTGACCTTATCATGACCGTAGCCAGGTCTCTGGACCGCTGCTGAGATGCACAGACCATACCTTGCCGCATGATTCTGTCCCTCTGGTCAAGCAGGCGGTACTTCTCCTCAGAAGTCTCAGCCACGGTGCCTATCAGGGTGCTAAGCGATGACACACATGGCCCGAGACCCTCAGAGCTCTCGGAGCCCGAGTCAAAAGTGTCCCCCTCGAACTGATGGGTCTTCAGAAGACTTGGCTTCTTCACTGGAGAGCTACAAAGAAAGGAACATACCAAGGGCCTTGTGGTCATCAGGCGCTTCTACCACTTCCACTTCGGAATACTTCCATCATTCAAGACTTTCTGCTCCTCCAAAACTGACAAGCTGCAGGCACGGACATGAGACATGCCTCGACCAGGCTAGTAATGAGCTGTTACTCTTTGTCATGTATGGATTTTAAAATACTCCATACTCTTTGGGTGCCTGGATGGCTCAGCTGGTTAGGCGTCTGCCTCGGCTCAGGTCACAATCCCAGGGTCCTGGGATCAAGCCCTGCATCAGGCTCCCTGCTCAGCGGAGAGTCTGCTTCTCCTTCTGCCCCTTTCCCCGCTCATGCACACTCCTCCACACTCTCTCTCTCATGCATGTGCAAAAATAAATAAAATCTTAAGAAAAAATACTTCATACTTTTTAAAAATGAGATGCGACCACTTAAACAGCTGAAATGAATATCTGTAGATTTCTATCTCCAAAAAATGAAATTCTGCTTGGGATAAAAAAAAGAAATACTTTAACGCCAGGAGGAAGTCACATGCCTACATGTTTTCACACGTCACTTCACCCCGGTAGAGGAATACACTAAACAGAAATGGGCAACGTCTCTGAGCTTCCCCACTTTCTGGCTGGCTTTCAACATTCGGGGAACTCTGATGTTGAAGAAGATAGGACTGGCTGGCGGGAAAGGAAAAAGCACAGACAAATCAGCAGCTACACTGCGAGCTGTGAAACGAACAGTGAGGAAACAGTACACTAACCAAAATGCATGAAGGGTCAAACAGAAGCACAGGGTGAGAAGGAGGTGGGGTCACGCGGGAAGGGGGGGCCTTTAGGAACAGAGTTCCACTCAGACGGGGAGGCCCCGTGCAGCACACAGCACGTGCCCGCTCCCACCTGCGAGCCAGACCCCCAGCTCCCCAGCCATCACGCAGCCCAGGGAGACCGGCTCACCGTAATACCCAGAATCTACATAAAGTCATACTGGAAACTGCTCCAAGGAGCTCCTAGGAATACCTGATTACAGCCTCCTCAGGGGAAAGCTGCTCCTTCTACACGACACACACCAGGTGCCAGGAGAAGTGCATGGGGCATGGGACTGAGCAAGACAAACGAGGAGCCCAGGGGCTCTGCCCAGCCGTCTCCCCCCTGCCCTTCCACCATGCCCTCCTCTCCCTGTCCCGGGGCCCCATTCCCCCTGCTCAAGTGTCAGCGTGGCGCCCGCTTCCCTGCCATGCTCTGGCGTGACTGCCGCCAAGCGCACAGAAGCAGAAGAACCCACAGGAAGGACCAGACACACCTTTTGTTCAGGAGGGTGCCAGCTGCGGCCCTCGCCCCAGGCTTGCCAAGAGAAGAGTGCTGAAAGGCTGTGTCCTCGGGGCCCTGGCCAGCTTCGCCGTCGCCTGGCTTCTCCTTTATGTAAAAGGGCTTCTTGTTGGGACCTGAGGACACAAGAGCACAGTGTTCATGAACCACAAATCACTTGACACTGGACTTCTTCACTCAGTTTGAAAAAGTAATTCTCTCTTAATTGTCACAAAGGGCTCCAGGGGAGCCCACAGAAACACTCAGACACCCAGGATGTACTGCCTGCCGGCCCACCCCGGCACCAACAGAAGCTCGGAGGGTGTGGTACACAGACAACCGGAGACTATACCAAGAAGAACTGCAAACTCACTTATTTTCTTCTTGTGCCAAAAGATAGACATGTCTTTATGCAAGCCTTTCCCCTTCTTCCTAGCCAGGGCTGCAGATACCTAGAAAACAGTCCACAACACAATGTATGAGGACATCAGGCCAACAAAGGAAATGAGATTAAAACCACAAAGGCAGGGGTGCCTGGGTGGCTCAGTGGGTTAAGCCTCTGCCTTCAGCTCAGGTCATGATCTCAGGGTCCTGGGATTGAGCCCCGCATTGGGCTCTCTGTTCAGTGTGGAGCCTGCTTCCCCCCCGTCTACCTGCTTCTCTGCCTACTTGTGATCTCTGTCAAATAAATAAATAAAAATCTTAAACACACACACACACACACACACACACACAAAGGCAGTAGCAGAATTCTGCACCAGAGAGCGAAGCCTCCGACCCTGTGTGTTCTGACCACGCAGTCTCCTGACACAGCAGCCGCAGGCCTCGCCGCCCTTCCTCATCTCACAAGTGTGGGTTTGCTCTTCTCCTTTTGAAAAGAAGGACTTCACTGGAACAGAAACCACAGCTTGGCCTTTTCGCATTTAGCGAGAGGACTCTCGTTACCTGATTATGCATACAGTAATGGAAAGACTGTCAAGTCGCACCTGAAGACAAAAGGAAGAGAGGGCACCTGGGTGGCTCCATGGGTTAAAGCCTCTGCCTTCGGCTCAGGTCATGATCTCAGGGTCCTGGGATTGAGCCCCACATTGGGCTCTCTGCTCAGCGGGGAGCCTGCTTCCCCCTCTTTCCACCTGCCTCTCTGCCTACCTGTGATCTCTGTCAAATAAATAAATATTAAAAAAAAAAAAGAGAGAGAAGGATACACATGGGATACAATTTATCACAAAAGCAACTACTTATTAGTGTACCTACAGACATACCAACAAAAACGTCTAGAAAAATACATCATACTAGGTAACGGTGTTTGCTCCTGAGTAACAGAAGAGATGAGGGTAATCAGGGGACCTGGATATTACGCGTATCAGTGAACTGCTTACAATGACAATCTCCTATTTATTACATTCATATTTTTAGGGTTCAGCTAGAAGCGCAAGTACATCTCAATACTCAAATAACTTAAAAAATAAGAAACAACACATGTGACCCAGCAATTCCACTCCTAAGTACATACCCAGTAGAATTAAAAGAAGGGTCTTGAGATATTTGCACACTGTCTTCATGGCAGCATTATTCAAAATAGCCAAAAAGTAGAAACAACCTCTGTCCGTCGACAGATAATAAACAAAATGTAATATATATTGGAATATTATTCTATACAATACACTATTATTCAACCATGAAAGGAATGAAATACAAACTCATGGACAAACTTTGAAAACATGACGCTAACCAAAACAAGCAGGACAAATATTATACGATCCCACTTAAAAGTAATTTCTAGAACAGGCAAACTGATAGAGACAGAAAGCAGATTAGAGGTCACCAAGGGCTGAGGGAAGGAGAAAATGGGGAGTTATTGCTTAGTGGTTACAGTTTCTGTTTGGGATGATGAAAAAGTTCTGGAAAGGGACAGTGGTGATGGCTGTACGACACTGTGAAGATAATTAATGCCACCATTGAAAAAAAAATCAACAGAAAAGAATAAACATCAAAAGCCCCAAAGCTGTGTATGTATTTTGGCACAAAACTTCTACTCCCAGGAATTTAAACAAAGGATATAAGCCAATCAGAAACACATACATAAAATGTCCACAAATAGAAAACTGGCCAAGTAGGTAACCACAACAGAATGCCACGTAGCACTTAACAATCCTATTCTAATGCAGGCTATTTACTGATTTCAAGCCTGGAAAGGTTACCAGACAGCATATGCAGTGTGATCCCATTCGTGCAAAACCAACATGACTACAGACCTGCCAAGATATTAACCAAAATATTCTTAATTGGTATCTTAGAAAATAGAGTTATGGGTGATTTTGTGCCCCCTCCCATAGGTTCGGTTTTTTTCTTCCTACATTATCATTTTTAAAAAGTATAAAAACATGCTTTCTACTTCATAAATTCTATAGAAATTTATCTCTCCCAAGAAAATTCAGAAAAAACAATAAAGATATAAAGCCACAGGGGCGCCTGGGTGGCTCAGTGGGTTAAGCCGCTGCCTTCGGCTCGGGTCATGATCTCAGGGTCCTGGGATCGAGTCCCGCATCGGGCTCTCTGCTCAGCGGGGAGCCTGCTTCCCTCTCTCTCTCTCTGCCTGCCTCTCTACTTGTGATTTCTCTCTGTCAAATAAATAAGTAAAATCTTAAAAAAAAAAAAGATACAAAGCCACATAATGTGAACACTCTTGGATGTAACACACCCACAGCAACACATTACGCACATGTGCTTATACACAGATTTATAGTCAAGGTATAACTCAAACAAGCTACGGCAGTTATCTCTGGAGAACGGGTCGACAAGGGGAGTCCGCTGTTTCCGGACTGCTGGAATGTTTAGTGATCATGTACTGTGGCCAAAGAAATAAGAAAACTCAATTTCGAAAAAACTGCTGTGTGGTTAGAGCCACTCCCATTCATTTCAGAGGAACTGGACTCATGGAATCACTCTCCCAGTATTTCTAGAACACTCATTCAGTAGGGACCGCAAGCTTTCCATGAGTAACTCCAAGTTATGAAATACACACTAGCTACACCAGCCTCTCCAGGTTAAAAATAAGATATTTGAGTACTTGCCCAAATTCTAGCAAACAACTGGTATATTAAAAAATAGGTTTTAAAGTGACAAAGTTCAAAGTTTTTTCCACTCACATTAAATTTCTTGGAAATACTCACATGATCAAAAAAATACACCACTGCAAGCTTTTTGCTGCGCCTGGTATAGATACGCTGCACTTTAGCAATTTTACCAAAGTGGTTCTCCAGAATGGTTCTGTCATTGAGAGAGTCGGGGATGTTCTTACACTGGATTGCTGTGATTTCAGTGGGAGACAAGCCCCCAAGACTGTCTGTGCTCTCGCTTCTTTTACTTTGACGTCCGGGCGTTCCTCTTAGAGAATCTAGGGATCAGAGAACAGGCACCAAGACGGATCAGACAGGGCACCTAGGTGGTTCAGTCAGTTAAGCAGCTGACTCTCGATTTCAGGTCTGGTCATGATCTCAGGGTGGCGAGGTGGAGCCCCGTATCAGGCATGGAGCTCAGTGGGGAGTCAGAGCCTGCTTGAGATTCTCTTCTTCTCCTTCTGCCCCTCCTTGTGTGCTCCGGAAAATAAATAAATCTTTTTAAAAAAATGTATCAGACATAACATTTCAATGTCTATCTACTGATTTATGTTTTGTTAAGTAATCTCCACATCCAGTGTGGGGCTCCCACTAATGACCCCGAGACCAAGAGCCACATGTTCTTCTGACTGAGCCAGCCAGGTGCCCCTGAGATGTAACACTTCACACAAGAGGCAGCACCTATGTAAGAGCAAAGGAAATGTTTACGTAAGACATGCTCTTGGTATTTTAGAATTCCTAGGGTTTACAGAAAATTCACTACACCCATCAAACTAAGACCCAGGGAAATATACCAAAAACCAGCCAGCAACATTAACTGGACGGCACATGTATGCAGATCTCACCTTCTTTTTTATCTCTGCTTTCAGTTTCTTCCTCTTTATTCACACCTGGGAGCCGGGAAGGTGCCAAGACAGACTGACTTCCTCCTGGGATGGCCGCGTGGTCGTTCTCCCCAGATTCGGCACAGCCAATATCCTTTTTAGATTCCTTGTTCCCCAGACGACTTACTTCTTTATTGCTTTTGAAGACATCTTGTATCGTCCGACCAAACAAGGTGCCTCCCCGGGGTCGATTCAGGCGGACAGGTCGCTTATCTGGAGGGTGATCTCCCCTCGACAAAGCATCCAAGTCTTCTGCTGCATCATGCCCAGGTCTCCTTGGGGACCGATCCTGGTCCTCCTTCCTTTTCAGTCCTTTCATGAGGCTGGGAAGTGGCTCCATCTGGGAAACACGTTCTTCACATCCTTGTCTTACACCTGTTTTGCTACCTGGGAACGGTTCACCCAGAGGTCCTGACGATACGGGGAAGTTAGTGAAGCTACTATTAGAACTTCCAAATAGTGACTTAGAGGCCCTCTTCTCTTCCTCTACATTTTGGGTTGATAAAGCAGAGGTAAAGGCAGATGACGAATTATTACTATTGACTGGTTTTGAAAAGGTCAAGTTTGAAGTGGAAGCTGAGCTGCTTGTCACCTGAGGAAAAGAAAACGGAGCCAGCCCCCCAGGACCGCTACTAATTGGGTGAGAAAATGTAAAAAATCCAGAAGTAACTGAGCTTTGAGTTTTCTCTGGCTCAGATTCAGCCCCAAATATTGGTCTAAACACGGAATTTTCCAGAGGTTTAAAACTAAACTCTGTTTTCCCAAAACCAGAGCTTGCTATTTCCCCACTTTCTTGTCCAAACGAAGACGTACCCGGGAAAGCCCCAAAATTGGGTGACTTAAAACTAAAACCTGGGTGTGCAGACACACATGAACTTGAAGACCCAGAGGCAGCTACAAAAGCTGGAGTTTGTTCAAGTCCAGAAAAGAGTCCAACGTTTGAGGTTTGGGAGAATCCTAACGTTTGTGCTGAAGAAGAGTGACTTACTCCAGAAGACGTCGGAAAGCCGGATACCTGCGAAAATCCCGAGGTTTTCCCAGATAGCGTATTATTCTGTCCAAAAGAAGGCTGACCGAATCGGAAGGGTGGCTTAGCCTGAAATGTGCCTATGGAACTACTGGTAGATGCCGGGAAAACCCCAGGCTGCTGCCCGCTGAAAGGATTAGCTGGGTTCATCTTCCCAGGCAAGGCAGCGGACGCGGAGCGCGCACGACAGCTCTCTTCTCAAACAGCCCGCTCGGGGACGGAGCCCTGCCTCATCCTCACGGCGCGCTGCAAGACAAAAGTTCACATCATCACGGCCACGTCCCGCTGGGAGACCGCGCAGAATCTGCAATCGCACTGGAAGGAGAACTCAGGATCAGGGACTCAAAGCGCCAAGCCGGCTTTCCTGCGAGCCGGCGGGGGCCTGGAGGCGGGGCGCGCCGGGGGCGGCGGGGCGCGCCGGGGGCGGCGGGTGCAGAACCGACGACCTTGTTGCGGGAGGCTGAACGCGTCCTCCCCGGCCCGAGAGAAGCTGAAGTGGCTTTACGGAGCGGGCGAGCGGCGCGGGAACCCCGAACCGCGGCGAGGAAGCGAGCGCGGCCGCGCCGTCCGGGCGGGTCCTCCGCCCCCGCGGCCCGAGAGCTACAATGTATCGCCGCGGGCGCGTCACTGTTGCAGTTTCCCCGCTTCCTGCTCGCAGAGTTCGCCGCGTCCAGTAATGGCTGCGCCCGCCGGGACTCGCATTCGGCCCCAGATCGCGAGTCCCGCTCCGCCGGCCGAGCCCGCCGGGCGCCCCGCAGCGCCTCCTCCCGCCTGTCGCCCCGAACCAGAAACCGGATTCGCCGGCGGCGCGGCTGCACCTGCGGGGACCCCCGACCCGGCTCAGAGGACCGAGCGCCCCGGAGCGGCCGCCCCCGCACCGGGCCAGGGCGGAGCAGCGGACGCCGCGCTCCCCGACAATCGCCCGCGGCCCCGCGCCGCGCCGGGAGCCGCCCGCGCCGCAGGCCCGCTCCGCGGACGACTCGGGGCGGCGGGGCCGGGGAGGGCGCGGGAGGAGGCGGCGGCCTCCGCCCAGCCCGGACCCTGCGCCGCGCTCACCGTCCGGCTCCGCGACTCGCAGGCCCGCCGCCCGCCGCCGCCCCGGGGCCCCCTCGGCGCCCGGCTGGAGGCGCAGGCCCGGATCGCGGCCGCGGGAGCCGACCCTCCGCGGCGCGCCGGGGGCAGAAAACGCCGCGGACCGACTTCCGGTCCGTCCGCGCGGCTCGGCTCCACCCCCCGGCCCCGCCGCGCTCGGGTTCCGCTGGTCTGCCGCCGCGGGGCTTCCGGCCGCCCGGCCCCGGCCCCGTCCCCGTCCCCGCTCCCGCGCCCCCGCGTCGTCTCGGGGAGAAACACCGATTCTCGGCGAATTTCCCGGCCGGGACGCGCCGGCGTGAGCGTCGGCAGGACTCGCGGCCCCGACATGGCTCTGCTGCTCCGCAACCTGCAGCGCGCGGTCCCCGTGCGGAGGGCGCCGCTCCGCCGCCGGCTGCAGCTGCTGCGGGCGGCCCTCGGGGTGCAGCGCTTCGACCTCGCGGTCGTCTGCGTGGACAACAGGACCATTCGGCGCCTCAACGGCGTCTACAGGGCCCGGGACGCCCCGACCGACGTGCTGTCCTTCCCGTTCCACGAGGTGAGGCGGCTCCCGGGTCCGGCTTCCGCGGCGGGCGCTCTGGGCCTGAGTTTCCGAAAACCTCGAACGCCCGTGAGCGGCCCCGGCGGGACCCCCCTGTCGGCGACCCCGCTGGCCCGGGGCGAACCGCGCCCTGACGCTGCCGGGGGTCAGGAGAGGAGTCGAGAGCCTCTGCGGTGTTTTTGAAGACTTGTTGTTGTTGATTCTGAGTCCTCTGCGCCCCCAGCCAAGGTCAGACTCGCACCCCCGAGGTCGGGAGGCCTGTGCTCCACCCACTGAGCGGGCCGGGCACCCCTGCTTCGGGGATTTTAAGCGGGACACAGTAACAAACGCGTGTGGCTGAAACAAGTGGATAACACTGAATCTTTTCACTGAAAATGAAAACACTGAGAAGATATTTTGAGCAAATAGGAGGTAGCGATTAGGCCACTACCTCCCCGATGCACGTGGTTGGTCCAAGGCTTCCCACACCGTTAGAGCATCACCCGGAAGGACCCTCTTGGAAAGCACTTTGCTGGTGCTGGAGAGCGCTGGAACACGCGTGTACCGTGTGATCCGCTAGTGTCTCCGCTAAGGAAGGAAGATGTTACAGTATAAACCTCTTGAATAGTCCCTGGTGTTTTTTCCTAACAGGGAGGGAACATATTAATACCCTTAACATCCACCTGCAGGACTAGCTTAGTGCGAACAGCCCTCCGATGCAGGGCCCGGTGGTTTCTTCTGTGGGAACGTGGAAGACCCTCGGGGGCGAGTAGCAAAGGACGGAAATACACAGTTGTACCAGCGTGGGCCTGTGCGATTGTGCGCCGGAAAGATGAGAGAGATGGAGGGGAGCAGCTCCTTTGTCCTAGGTCACCTGTAAAGAGGGACTCTGCTGTAGTCCCACCACCCCTCACCTGCCCTGGAACTACTGAGTAGGGGTCTTCCAGAATGTAATCTGTAGGCCTGTCATCAGGTTAGTTCCTGACGTCCTGTTCTCCAACTCTGTATTTCCTCATTTGCAGAACGTAAAAGCAGGGGAACTTCCCCAGCCTGAAACTCCAGATGACTACAATTTGGGAGACATTTTCTTAGGAGTGGAGTATATCTTCCAGCACTGCAAAGGAGATGAGGACTACTTTGATATCCTCACTGTGAGTGGGAAGCTGAAATAAACAGGGCCTGAAGAGAGGGCCATGGATGGGACGCCCGTCTCCACACTGTCTCACGTGAAGGACAGGGGTTATTGGGGGAGGGAGACCTACAAGCAGGGGCAGCAAGGACCCTCTCATCATCCCACAGAGAGCAAGCCTAGGCCTTGGGCCTGCTTGCCTCCCTAGCAGTGTCGGGTGAGGAGAGGGCAGGAAACAGGTCAGAATTCTGCTTCCCTGGGTGATGGGACTTTCTGGCCGGGGGCGTGGCAGGAGCCCTGGCACGGACAGAGCTGCTCAGCACGGGCCTGTGCTCTGCGACCGCCATGCCAGCCGCACACCCCTGCAGGGCTGTTGTGACCCCCACCTCCCGGAGATCCCATGCCCTTCGGTGGAGGGCCAGCCCACCAGGCCTGGGACCCTCTCCTCCTAGCCCCTAGCTGCACATAGGCACCTTCTCAGCCCCAGACACCCTCCACCTGCCCCTAGGTTCCTAAGCGCCCACCATGCATGGGCTGACTTCTCCCTCCCTTCCCTCCTCCTCCTCCCGTCCGTCCTTCCATCCATCCGTCCGTCCCATCCATCGCCCCCACCCTTGGCTCAAGGATTGGTCATGATCAGTTCCTGAAGCATTTTAATTGTTCTGACAGGTGACGGCCACCCATGGGCTCTGTCATCTGCTGGGCTTCACACACAGCACAGAGGCTGAGTGGCAGAAGGTAGGAGCTGTCCCCGGTCCCTCAGGATACAGGGGCGCAGTGCCAGGTGCCCCGGGAACCAGAGCAGCCTGAGCTGCCCCTGCAGTCAAGTACGAAAACCAAAACTGGGGGGAAAGCAGTAAATTGAGGATTTTACAAATGCCTACTTTATCAAAACAAAACAAAAGACTAACATTGTTTGTTTAAAATATGGGGCTCCCCAAATGCTACTAACTGTATTACTTATTTGTGGTTGAAAGGAAGATCTGAGCCACGGAGACTGAATTTTATAAATTCTATAAAATTCTAATGGCTAAAAGTCAAAAATTCTTTATAAGAGAAATTGTGATGATATTTATTAGGTGGGAACAGGATTAAGAAGATGCAGATTAAGAAGATGTAGGTCTCTGAGAGAGACCTACAGGGTAAAGTTATTTAGCTGTTTGTTTCCCTGAGAAGTGACAATACTTGCCCCATTTCAAGGGTGTATGTTGGTATATGCACCATATTGGACTTAATAAACTCAAATTATATGTGTAATCAAATAATCAGGCTCTCTAGAAGGCAATGAACAAGCAAGTCTGACCCAGTTGTCCGCACCATCTCGGGCTGGGTGATGGGACTTTCTGGCCGGGGGCGTGGCAGGAGCCCTGGCACGGACAGAGTCGGGCTGTCCCCACTCTCGGGCTGGGTCCCCACCAGGGACACTGGCTCTGCTTCCCCTCCAGGTGAGAGGCTGGTCCTACTGTGGCCCCTCACCCCCTCTGGCCACATCTCAGAGAGGGCCCGTGGTGTCACCTCCAGCAGGGACCCCAGCCGTCCTAGGGCTTCCTGGGGCACTGAGCACTCGTTCCCCCTGGAGGGGCGGTCCTCACACATCCCTCTCCAGTGGACTCTGGGCCCGGCTGACCCATCTGGCCTGTTCTCCTGCAGCCCCAGACCACTACTTGGGCCCCTGGCCCCCGGTCCCGCTGCCGGCCCCACCCCTCACCCTGCAGGCAGCACGTCCACGTTCTGTGTGCATGCGCTGGGTGAGGGTGAACAGAACCAGGTCCTGCGCTTTGGCTCTGGGGGGCCACGCAGCTGAGGAGCCTCACGCCACAGCCGTGGACACCCCTGGGCCAGGCTGGGCGGGGGTCTCCAAGTTGGTTTGCACTCCTTTGTTTCAGATGTTCCAGAAGGAGAAGCAGGTTCTCGAAGAGCTGAGCCGGCTCACCGGGACCAGGCTCCAGCCCCTGACCAGGGGCCTCTTCTGAGGGTGCTGGAGGCCCAGCACCCAGGGGGCACCCGGCGGATTCTCTAGAGTCCAGAGATGGTGGATGGCAGATGGACCCTCCCCTTTCAGGCCCCCCAGGACCAGGGACTCTACCAAACGGAGGGCCCTGCTGGTCCCTGGTCCCCTGTGGGGCTCAGGCAAAATGGGGCAAAATGGCACGAGTGGGGCCTGACCGTTTTGTGAAAGTGTGAAAGACGTGTCCGTTCATGACTTCGTTCAGCACCTGGCAAACGTCATTTCGCTGTCGCAGATGAAGTAGTTCTAAGCCCTTAGGCTGCAGAGCTGGAGCACAGGGCCCTTATCCCCTGAGGTTCTGCCTGTGGCCAGAGGCATTTCCCTCTCCTGCCTCTCCAGCCCGCTCTGGAGAGTGGAACAGGCAGCCCAGGGAGGATGTGCCCCTCGCCCTCCTTCCTGCAAGACACCCATTGGCTATAGTCTCCACTTACCCCTTAAGAGCACTGTGACTTAGAGCCTTCGCCGGGTGCCTTTATGAGGGGAGGCACAAGGCTGACCCTTACCGGGGCCGCAAGCCCCCCGACAACCTCAGCCAGGTGACCCACAGCCGACATCTGCCCATCCTGGCTCCTGAGGTGGGCACAGCCCCTGGTCAGAGTTTTTCTTGTGGACCCTACCTACGTCCTCTTTCCCGTGGCCCTGCTGTGGCCAGAGCTGCTGAGCCCCAGATGCCCATGTCCACACGGAGCTCAGTGTCTCCCAGCTCCGGGAGGCTCCCTGAGCTCGGCTGCTGCTTCCCATCCTCTTCCCTATACTGTTTCCTGCCTTCTCTTCTGGTACAACAGCAAACCCAGGAGGCACCACAGAGCCTTATCTAAGCTGTTCTGGGCCCAGAGCATCGTGGGAGCAGGCCACAGAGGTGTGCTGAGCCAACCTTGGGCCTGCACTGCCTGGGCCTCCCAGGACCGGTATTGGCAACAGCTCCACGAATTCTGCCAAGGAGCTCTGAAGAGGTCACGGCAACGAAACGTAGCCTCTAATCCAGGGTTACTACAATTCTGAGAATCTGGTTTCTCCCATGAATCCAATTGAAAAACATGAAAATGCATTTCCCGCTGGATATCTTGACAGCCTGAATTTTCCCCAGCCCCTCAAGGACCCAGAATTGGGCTTGTGGCACCCCTGAAGCCGTGTGGGGTCTGCGTGCCTGCTTGTAGTGAAGCTTGTTCTCGGTAGAACGTCTCAGCAAAGACCAAAGATGACCCCACAAGCTCTAGGCTCTGCGGTTCTTTTTAAGAGACTGAAGGGATCCCGAGACCCGCTACTCCTGTCAGCAGGAATTTCGTACATCCCCCGTGCCTCTGTGGTCATGTCGGGGGCACAGGCCATCGGGAGCGCAGTTCCCCTGGGTGTGGGCCTCAGAGCAGAGCAGCTGGGGGTGGTATGGGCAGCGTAGCCAGCTTTATCAGGCAATGCCCAGTACTTCCAAAGGACCTGGTCACTTCCACCCTGAAGCCATAGCAGTGACCCTGGGGTCCAGACCTCAGCCTCCACAAACCCCAACCCCTCCCTTGGTCGTGCATACACCGAGCCTGTCCTGCATTTCTCGTCACCAGTGACCAGAGCGCTTCACTAACTGCTTGTCTTGTGCTCATTTTTCTTTTTTTTAAAGATTTATTTTGGGGGAACAGAAAGAGAATCTTGAGCCGACTCCACTGAGCCTGATGGACGATGCAGGGCTCCATCTCACCACCCCAAGATCATGACCTGAACCAAAGTCAAAAACTGGCCATTTAACTGACTGAGCCACCCAGCTGTCCCTAATGCTTATTTTTCTATTGATTTTTCTTTCTTATAGATTCAGAGGGGTTTTTATATGTCACTGAACACAATAGAGCATGTCACCCAGTGTCCATCTGACCTAAATCTGAGAAAAGGCCGCCCCACCCAGCCTTGGGGCTCTACCTTGGCTATCTGATTCCACGTGGCACTCTGTCCACCCCGACCTGGCCACAGTGGCCTGGTTCCAGAGCTTCCGCAAACCCAGCCTCTGCCAGGACGGGTCCCTCCTGCTCCAGGCGTCCATTGGGTTCCCTGGCCTCTGCTCTCCTCTGTGTGTTCAGAGATGCAGTTGTCTCCCTCAGGCATACATGAGGAAGCCCCGTGAGTCCCAACAGGACGGGGCTCAGAGCTTCCCGCTGGGGGCACACGTCCACACGGAGAGGGTGATGCACCCCAACTCCACGGGACAGAAGCTCCGGTGCTCAGAACCCACCCAGACCCGCCCCACCCCTTATCACCCCCTTAAGTAGACCAGTCGATGTCAGTAAGCGTTGCCCGATTTCTGTGAGCGGCTCTAATCAAACCCGGAAAGGGGTTTATGGGAACCTCTGCTCCCTGACCCAGCAGGTCGGAAGCACAGGGGACAACCTGAGTTTGCAGCTGGCACGGGGCAGTCTCATGGGACTGAGTCCTCCACAGGCCGATGGTGTCGGAACCGAGAGGGACTGCAGAACCCCCAGCTGCTGCAGAATCCGTGACTACAAGCGTCTGTTCTGTGCGCAAGGAATGGAGGTTCCCAGGGAAGTGCTGGGTTTTCCATTGGGCGCAGACAAACCCATTCTTCCAATTTATTAGGCCAAGAAAACCAGCTTCTGCCAAACTTCTTCCCTATATTGAATTAATAGTTATGTTGAGAAATAAAACTGAATAGGAAAACCATGTTAGAAAATGTCAATGTGAAAATAAAAAATTGAGTTAGACCTTTTTTTTTTTTTTTTTTTTACAGATTTTATTTATTTGACAGAGACACAGCGAGAGAGGGAACACAAGCAGGGGGAGCGGGAGGAGAAGCAGGTCTCCCGCTGAGCAGGGAGTCTGATGCGGGGCTCGATCCTAGGACCCTGGGATCATGACCTGAGCCGAAGGCAGACACTTAAGGGACCGAGCCCCCCAGGCGCCCCTTGACTTAGACCTTTAATCGCGTTTCACAAAACACATTCATGCCAGGCACACCGTGGGGGTGCCTGCCGCTGTCTGGCCTGCGAGGCTCCCCGAGGGCGGCCCCCCTGACAGAGCTGAGTGGCAGGCCCGGTCCTCAGCCACCTGCTTCCATCTGCTTCCCAGGCCAGCGTTCTGGTAAGCCTGCGGCATCCGAGGAGGTAGAGAGAGGTCGGTGGGCGTTTGCTGCCTTGCAACTTAGGGCACAAAGGGGGCCGATGAGAACATGTGTAGCACTTGAAAATGACATTTTTTTTTAAGATTTTATTTATTTATTTGACAGAGATTACAAGTAGGCAGAGAGGCAGGCAGAGAGAGACAGAGGGAAGCAGGCTCCCTGCTGAGCAGAGAGCCCAATGCGGGACTCGATCCCAGGACCCTGAGATCATGACCTGAGCCGAAGGCAGCGGCTTAACCCACTGAGCCACCCAGGCACCCCTAAAAATGACATTTAAATGAAAATGTCACAACAGCAAGGGACAGGGCGCCTGCCTTTGGCTCAGGTCATGACCTCAGGGTCCCGGGTCCGCTGAGCGGGGAGCCTGCTTCTCCCGCTCCCTCTGCCCCTCACGCGTGCGCACACGCTCTCAAATAAGTAAATCAATGAATACATCTTTAAAAATAAATAACTAGGGGCGCCTGGGTTAAGGCGCCCCTAGTTAAGGTTAAGGTTAACCTTAAGGTTAAGGTTAAGTTATTTAAGTAACTGGGGCTCAGTGGGTTAAGCCGCTGCCTTCGGCTCAGGTCATGATCTCAGGGTCCTGGGATCGAGTCCCGCATCGGGCTCTCTGCTCGGCAGGGAGCCTGCTTCCCTCTCTCTCTCTCTGCCTGCCTCTCTGCCTACTTGTGATTTCTCTCTGTCAAATAAATACATTAAAAAAAAAAAATCTTTTAAAATAAATAAATAAATAAATAAAACAAGGGAACACGATTCCACCCAGAAAACAAAGGTCAGGAAAAGTGAAGAAAGTAACGACATTCAGGAGCCCCAACAACCAGAGGAGCAAACAGGCAGAGAAAGCCCCCTTTCCTCAGGCCCCACTGAAGGAACCACGTTCAACCCCGAGCGTCTCCCTTCCAGAAGAAGGTGGCGGCCAGCCAGGACACACAGTGAAGGCACGTCTCCTCCGGGGAGACCCTGGCTCGTGGCCTTGTGCCATCCCCCCAACAGGAGCCCTCCCCACCGCCCCCGCCCCGGGGGGAAGGCCGAGGGCCTAGTTAGTGTCATATTTGACCCTGTTTATGGGGTTTCTCCCACGGGAAGGCTTCAGCATGTAAGCAGCTAACCCATCCGCCTTTTCTCGGCAGCTCCTGGGCCGTCTCTCCGGACAGAACAGTGCACTCCCCCGGACTCTCGGCCCTGCCCCGGGGATCAGGCTGCAGCCTTCCGCCTGGCCTCCCCGACCGCACCCAGTGGGGAACCAGGTCCCGAGGCTCACCAGAGCCCACGTGCGGAGGCTCACACGCCCGGAGCTGGTGCGGGCTGGACGCCGTCAGATGCCAACCTGGGGAAGCTGGGACACGTGGGTGCGGTCACTGCCCGGGCCCGGCCCGCAGACCCCACACTACAGGTGAGCCCTGCGGCCGGGGCTCAGGGGAGGGTCCCCACAGCCCTGCTCATACTGGGCTGGACGGATGCCCCAAGCCACAAGCAGCCTCCCCTGGAGGGTGGCATGGGGTCCGTTCTCAGACTGGGACCTCCAGGGCCCAGTGCTGCAAGGACCCACCTGCAAGACGACAGGAGGGCCTTTCCAAAGTCCCTGCTTCGGCCTGGGCCCAGATAAAGACGGGCCGCTGGCTTGTCAGCAGGGGTGAGGAGGTGCGACCCAGGCTCTAAGGTTCCTCCCACCCTACGGACCGGACGGGAAGTTGGCCTTGACTTACGGGCTAAGGGCCGCTGGGGCGGGCCCGGACAAGTGGTGGAGGGCCGGCAGGAAGCTGGAGGCGGGTGGGAGGGCGGTGGCCGAGACCACCGCGGGCCACGTGGAGTACCCGGCCAGGGAGCCAGGTGCTGGGATGGCCTGCAGGGGGGCTGGCGGCGCGTAGTGGTGGTGGTGGTGCACGGAGGACGGCTTCTGCCTCTAGGCTCGCGGGAGGACAAGGGACCCGCTGTAGGTCCTCAGCACAGCCCACACACCAGCCCGTTTTAGGGGAAGGGGTGACGAGGAGCAGGGGGTGGGGAGGAAGAGAGGGAGAGGCAGTGGAGGGGAGCAAGGAAGGGAAGGGGGAAGGAGGTTCCAGCTGAGCTCATCGGCTCTAGAGGCAGCTTCTGGGCCCCAAACCGCGGAACTCCGTCCGCTTCTAGGTGGGACTAGCTAGCGCCAGAGGGTTTCACAAGCAGGTCACAGACTCAGGAGTCGGACCTGTGCTTTTCAGAGTCACACCGATGCATGGACTTGCAGAAGAAAAGCCACCCAGGCCCTCTGGTTTTGATCCGGGCGGCCTCCTTTACCTCCAGACCTGCCCCAGGTGAGCCTACCTGGGGGATGGGATGCGGGGGCGCTGCCGGTGGTCCCCGGGAGGGCGGAAGCGCTGCAGGCAGGGCTTGGAGCATCAGGTTTTGCATGAGGACCTGGTGCATCTGGGCGTTCTGCATCAGCATCATCTCCACCATGTCTGAAAGGAGAGGCAGGAGAGAGGGGCCCCATGACTCACACACCCCACGCGCATCACCAGGCCTGGCCCAGCACAAGCTTTAGGGCTTCGCAGAGGCCGAGACGCACTCAGCGCTCCACCAGCGAGAGGCGCTCCAGGCACAGGCGTCCGGGGATGGTTCTGAGGTTCGGCAGCTTCTGGGCTGGAGGGTGTGTGTGCCTGGCGGGCTGTTGAGGGTGTCCGGCTGGGCTCCGAGAGGCTGCTCTGCTCCTGCTACATGACAGCCCCCGAAAGCTGTGTCCACGTCCTAACCCCCCTGACCTCCGAATGTGACCTCATTTAGAAAATCTTTGCAGACATAACAAGAATCTTGAAATGAGATCATCCGGCATTATCCAGGCCATACATCCAAGACGAGCGTCTTCATAACAGAGGCAGAGGGAGGCTCGACACAGCAGAGGGGAGGCCGCATGGAGACGGGGCAGGGATGGGACCACCCGGAGCCGCTGCTGGATGAGGCAGGAAGGACCCCCCACACCCCCACCCAAGAGCCTCTGGAGGGAACCTGGCCATGTGACACCCGGATTTCAGAATTCCGGCCTCCAGACAGGGAGAGAGCACATCTCTATTGTTTTCAGCTCCCAGGCCTGAGACCCCAGCAAACAAATCTCTTCACCAGTCCTGGGTACTATGAAGCAAACACGTTTTTGTCTGTGTGGGAGGTAAACATGGGTTCTTTCCACACCATCGAGGCCCCTGGAAATCAGGCAGCCCCCAAGACCAGAGGCAGGCAGGTCCCTAAAACCACTCACATCCCCAGTCAAAAAAGGGGAGGCTGGTGGTGTGGACGGGACTCCTTCAGGGGTGTCCAGGAGTGGGGTACACAGCAGCCTTCCCACTGGAGTGGGCCCCTTGTCTCTAGCCTGCCCTCCCTGTGGCTGCTAGCCAAGCCTCCATAACACCAGCCAAGTCCTTAAAATACGTCCCTCTCTCTCGACACGCCCTGTTGGTTCTGTTTCTCCGGAGACCCTTGATTAACAGATTTTGTCGCGGGCCTGAGAGCAGTGGGGGATGGGGGCACGGAGCTGGGTTCCCACAGCCATACAGCGGCGGGGACTCTCCTCCCTGCAGCATGAGAATGTGCAGAGGCTGAGTCTGGCAGCCCCGTTCTGGGTGAAGACTCTTGAGGAGACCCATGCGGGGCCGGGCCTGGCCAGCTCACGTGTCCCTGGAAAGCTTCCCACTGAGCAGAACCAGCCTGTGAAGACTGGATGAGAGGAAGGTCCAGACAGGGACAAACACAGTGTAACTGCCTCAGGATAAGGGGCACACGTTGGTGTTATGGGGAAACACAGTCTTCAGGACATGGCACCCGGCCACTCTGGTATCTGTGGCAAAGATAACACCAGTCCCTAACTCAGAGCTCATAAAATCTATTCCAGGTGGTTCATAAACCTCAGTGGGAAAAGTAAACCAACTGTAGAATGTCTTCATGACCTTGAGTGGGTAACGGCTTCTTACACAGTACAGCAAAGACCCCAACCCCACAAAGGAAAAAGCCTGAAGAACTGAACCTTATTAAAAATTAAGAACTTGTGTTCATCCAGAGACACCACAAAGAAAGCGACTGGCAGTCTGTGTATCAAAAAGGACCCATCTATCGTCCTGGGATCGAGCCCCACATCAGGCTCTCTGCTCAGTGGGAAGCCTGCTTCCCTCGCTCTCTCTCTGCCTGCTTGTGGTCTCTCTCTCTCTGTGTCAAATAAATAAATAAAATCTTGAAAAAAAAAAAAAACACCATGACTGGAGAGCGTGGTCAGCTGAACAATGGCCCCTGGCGTGTACATACCCTCATACCTGGAACCTGTGACCTGAGTTTCTTTACGTGGTGACAGTGATGTTGCTGATGTGATTAGGAGTCTTGGATTGGGGCACCTGGGGGCTCAGTCAGTGAAGCATCTGTCTTCGGCTCAGGTCATGGTCTGGGGTCCTGGGAATGAACCCTGCATCGGGCTCCAGCTTGTCCCTCTTCCTCTGCCCCCCACTCCTACTCTCTCTCAAATAAATAGATAGGATCTTAAAAAAAAAAAAAAAAAAAGAACTTTCGATGCAAACAACCCAATGTCCATCAACAAATGAAGGGATAAAAGACCATGGTCTAGGCATACCACGGAGAACTGTTCAGCCTTAAAAAGGCAGGAAAGTCTGCCACCTGCCACCACACGATGAAACTTGAAGACGTTCGTTATTCCACACGAAATAAGCCAGTGACAGAGGGACAAATACTATAGGATTCCTCTCCTCTGAGGTGCTTAGAGTCATCCAATTCCAAGACAGAGTAGGAGTGTGTGCTGGGGGCTGGTAGGAGGGGACCTGGATGCAAGATGGAAAGTTCTGAAGATCTATCGCTCAACAATGTGGGCCCAGTTAACACGACTTAAACGTGTTTAAGATGGAAAATTTTATGAGTTTTTACCACAATTTTTTAAAGATTTATGTATTCACTTGAGGGGGTTGGAGAGAGCACACATGCACTGGGGGTGGGGGAAGGGAAGAGAGAAGGAAAATCCCAAGAAGACTCCCCACTGAGCAAAGAACCCAACGTGGGGCTCGATCTCATGACCCTGAAGTCGCAACCTGAGCTGAAGCCAGGAGTCGGACGCTTAACTGACAGCGTCACCCAGGTGCCCCTACCACAGTTTTTAAAATTAATTAATTTTTGAAAAAGAATCCTGAGGTGGGGAGATTATCCTGGATTACCTGAGTAGACCCAACATTATCACAAGGGCCCTCAGGAAGTGGTGAGAGAAAATGACTATCAGTTTAGATCTGAATATCCAGCAAAACTGGTATTTTTTTAAAAAGGGGAAATAAAAACATTTGCCAGAAAACAAACACTGAGGAGCTTCAAGAGTCTGTTGTCAAGGAATGTGGAAAGGATTTATTTCAAGATGACAGAAGATGATTCCAGAGAGTGGTCTGAATACAAAAAAGGGTGAGTAGGTTGTCAGGGGTGATTTCTGGTGTCTAGTTTGGGAAGTTGTTCTGAACGAGAAAAAGTGGGGCACCTGTGGGGTCGTTAAGCCTCTGCCTTCAGCTCGGGTCACGATCCCAGGGTCCTGGGATCGAGCCCCTCATGGGGCTCCCTGGTCAGCGGGAGCCTGCTTCTCCCTCTCCCACTCCCCTGCTTGTGTTCCCTCTCTCGCTGTCTCTCTCTCTCTCTGTCAAATAAATAAATAAACTCTTTTTAAAAATTAGAAATGAGGGGTGCCTGGGTGGCTCAGTGGGTTGAGCATCTGCCTTCGGCTCAGTTCATGGTCTCAGGGTCCTGGGATCGAGCCCCGCATTGGGCTCTCTGCTCAGCGGGGAGCCTGCTTCCCCCCCCCCCCGCCTGCCTCTCTGCCTACCTGTGATCTCTGTTAAATAAATAAATAAAATCTTAAAAAAAAATAGAAATGAAAGTGAAGAGCAGCAGTGGCCGGGTGGGAGGTGGGGGGCGAGGGTGTTGCAAGCTCCTCCCACCACTGCAGAGAGGGGGCTCCGGACCCCACGCATTCATCTTCATGTTAAAGCCCAATGAACGGGAAAAATGAATAAATGAACAATAAGCAGAGTCAGACCTATAAGTACAGAGAACAGCCTAATGCCCGCTGATGGTCGGAGGGGTGAGGGGAGGGAAGAGAGTGGCGGGTCGGCCGGGTCCGGACGGAGTCACGGGGCAGCAGGCGTGGTGGAGGGATGTGGCCTCGGACACTGCCTGGTGTGCACACAAGCTCCGTGGCGGGTCCGCTGCTTCGGATCTCCTGCTCACCTTTGGAGCTCGTCGGGGGTAAGGCATGGGGTGAGGACTTGATGCTACGTGGAACAGCAAGACATGTACGGACACAGAAGGACACGTACGGACACAGACGGACACGTACGGACACAGACGGACACGTACGGACACGTACGGACACAGACGGACACGTACGGACACGGACGGACACAGACGGACACGTACGGACACAGACGGACACGTACGGACACGGACGGACACGTACGGACACGTACGGACACAGACGGACACGTACGGACACAGACGGATACAGACGGACAGAGACGGACACGTACGGACACAGACGGACACGTACGGACACAGACGGATACAGACGGACAGAGACGGACACGTACGGACACAGACGGACACGGACGGACACGTACGGACACGTACGGACACAGACGGACACGTACGGACACGTACGGACACAGACGGACACGTACGGACACGGACGGACACGTACGGACACGGACGGACACGTACGGACACGGACGGACACGTACGGACACAGACGGATACAGACGGACAGAGACGGACACGTACGGACACAGACGGACACGTACTAAAGATGTCACTTTTCACCCCGATTCCGTCTCCGCCCCCTCTACCCCCATGGAGGCGCGTGGGCGTCGGTCTCCAGCTGCTGAGAGCCCAGGTCCAGGCGCGCGGGCATCTGGAACCACTGGTGTGTGCTGAAGTGTGTCAGGGGAGGCAGGGGCTGGGGCCCTGGCTGAGCCGCGGGGGGCCCACGGGAACGATGGAAGCTGGTGGCCGTCGCGAGCACAGGACTGAGAACACGGACCCGAGGAGTCTACACTCCGCTGCGCTCCCGCGCCCAGCGCCATTCGTCCTGGGGAGCAGGGCTTGGAGGGACACGCGCTCACTGCCTGCCGCGCTGGGGCCACGGACGTGCACACGCGTCCGCTCACGCCCAAGTGCGCGCTTCGAATTTGTGCGGTTTTCCCTGCCCTCTCCGTGCGGCGGTTCTAGATCTCAAGTTTCTAGAACTCACTGAAGGGGCACGTGGGCTGCTCCGTGGCTCCGGTCATGACCTCAGGGACATGTGATCGGGCCGCAGGGCAGCACGGGTGTCGGGCATTGGGCTCTGCGCTCCCGGGGAGCCCACTTCAGATTCCCTCTCTCCCTCTGCCACCCAACAAAGCAAAACAAAACAAAACTCATGGAAAAGGAGAAGCAATTTAGCCGAGGTTTTTACAGCTGGTTGGGCTGGGCCCAGTTCTCTCGAATCCCAGCTCTTGTTTGCTTCCCTCCCAGATCCCTATCGGGGTTTCTTAAAGTTAAAATCATTTCATGTTGCTACTACGTAGCTTTGACTAAGTAGCCAAGTGCTGACCCTCAAGACTATCCTGTCTACAAAATATTTTTTGTTTCTTTAGAGAATTTTACAAACCCATCGCAGTATTAATATGGAAGACTTACCTTCCTTAATACTTCCTGATCTTTGAGTGGGGAAGGCCTGGAGAGGGGGGGTCTGTGCGATGAGGGGCTGCTGGGGCAGCTGTTGAATGACGGTGGCAGGAGGCTCGGGGCCCTACAAAGAGCCAGATGATTAGCTCCCTGAAGGCGCCCCGGGAGACTGCGACCTACAGTGTGCCCCCACCCACTCCGCCGTCTTTCCATCCACCCAAGAGGAACTTGAAACGGTTAACCCTACGCATCGAACAGGTTGCTGAGCAGATAGCTATCTGAGTCTGCGTATCACCTAGGACATGATCTCTTACGAAGGTCTGTGTCCTCCCCCAGAATTCGTATGTTGAAGCTCTAACCTCCAGCGTGACTGTATTTGGAGATCAGGCCTGTGAAGAGGCTATAAAGGTCTAGTGAGGTCATTAGGGTGACATCCTGATCCCATGGGGCTGGTGGCCCCATAAAAAGGGAAGGCCGGAGAGCTTCCTCTGTCGGCCGCGCGAGCACAGGGAGGGCCAGCCGTGTGCACGGTGGGAGGAGCACTCACGCCGGACGCAGACCGGTCGGCACCCCGATCTTGGGCTTCCACCTCCAGAAATGTGAGAAAATAAATTTGTTGCTTAAGCTGCCCGGTCTGTGGTGGTTTTTTATGGGAGCCCCAGTACGCTACCACACAGTGTGTTTCTTAAGAGAGAGAGCGAGCCCATGCGTGCGCGTGGGTGGCGGCGGGTGGGGGAGTCATCAGCAGGCTCCACGCCCAGTGCGGAACCCAACGCCTAATGTGGGGCTCGATCCCACCACCCCAAGATCATGACCTGAGCCGAAAATCACGCGTCGTCTGAACCGACGGAGCCCCCAGGTGCCCCAACACAGTATGTGTCACGTTTCCCACATGCCCTGTCTTCAGGAGAGGAAGCTGATGTCTGGTTTCACTGATTCTGTTCCCAGGAGCAGGTCGTGAAAATAACCTGTAGCTTCCCTCCAGGGAGAAGCACCCATGGCCGGTGTCGGTCAGACTCCGAAGACTTTCCATCTCACTCCCCTTCTGGGTGAACAAGGCCCGGACCTTGTCCTCTCTCCCAGTTCCCAGAAGCGATGGCATAAGCCTCTGCAGAGGGCCAGCAGGGAATGGTTGTGGCTCTGTGGGCCCTCTGGCCTGGGCAGCCATGGCTTCTCTCGGCCCGTGGGGCTCCAGAGCGGCCACCGCAGGCGGGCCGGGGCTGGTGACACGTCACTGCGGGCACTGAGATGCACGTTTCACATCATTTTTATGCTTTACAAGCCGTTCTTCTTCGATTCCTCCCCCCCCCCCATTTTTCAGAAAATTTCACTTACTTGAGAGAGAGAGCGAGCACGAGCAGAGGGAGAGCCACAGAGAGAGGGCGAGCCGCCCGGGCGCCCCTCCCCCACAGTTCCAAGTGTAAGACCACCCTCAGCGGACAGGTCGCACAGAGTCAGAGGCAGGGGAGCTTCGGCCCAGAGCCGCACGTTGCTATCTGCTGCGTAGACGGCTGAAGCTACAGCTGCCCTGGCTTGGGGGACACCCTGCCTCAGGGTCTCCGAGTCCAGCATCAAGGAAATTCACAGTCCCAACCAAAGGCCCTACTTGCTCTTTTGCTGTCCCTGGGGTGGATGGAAAGACGCACGCAGAACTGGGCCCCCGTGGCTTGCTGGGAGTTCAGTGAACGTGTTTGGGAATGAGGGGGACCTCATGCCCCAACCCCCACCA
The DNA here is from genome assembly GCF_020171115.1 of Neogale vison. Lineage (NCBI taxonomy): Eukaryota > Metazoa > Chordata > Mammalia > Carnivora > Mustelidae > Neogale > Neogale vison. The sequence goes on along the minus strand of NC_058096.1, from coordinate 352,129 downwards.
TTCCCACCCTTCCTAGAAGGAGGTTCCAGCGTTGGAAGATCCAAAGGCCCACGCTGGGAACGGGATATCTGGAGCCTGGACACAGCCCAGGGGCAACGGGGGCTCTGGGAGCTCGGTTAGCCCAGATCCGTCCCCGATCTGGTGTTGCCCCTTCCCACTCTGTGCCGTGTGCCGCCGCGTCTTCTTCCAAAGAACAAACACCCTCCAGGTCACAGGCCTGGTCTGTCGGAGCTAACCGTCTCCCCAGCCAGCTGGTCCAGAACCTTTGCAACGTGGTCCTGCCCACCTCCTCGGCCTGGAGGAGCCCCGACCTGGGCTTCTGTCCCTGCCTGCACTCGCCTGCCCTCAGACGTATTCTCTTCTGCTTAAGAAAGTCAGGGTTGCGTTCCACGGCTTGCCACCGGAGTGCTGACCCGGGGTGTGGGGCTCTCAAACCTGCAGTCTTTCACCTTTTCAAAGTCTGCCTTTGGGAGCAGGGTCTTAGGGTTCCCCTGGTTATTAAGAAATTTTGAGAAAGAGTCGACATACTTCCTCCCCCAATGCAGGGCCCACCTAATGCTGAATACTTCTGTCTCTCGTGTAAAGGCTAGGACCTGAGAGTCAGGAGCCCAGATGGGGACCCCAGGCTCTCCTCTGTAATGAGGGATAAGACCCCCATGCCCCCTGAAGCCGGTTTCCATAGCACCTGTGAGGACCACAGAGAGGAACCACCGAGCTCCCTGTCCAGTGTCCGGGACGTGGGAAATGCAGCCCCTGTTGGTTCCAAGGGGACTGACCCTCTTGGGGAGCCTTCACACGCTGCCACGGAGGTGAGCCTTGAGACCACGAGGACCCCCACTCTCTGCTTAGATGACAGTCTCTTTGGGCACCACACCCTCCCTCATCGCTTCTGCCATCGGCCCTTGAACACTTACTGGGCATTGGATAATCTGTGGCGGCTCCAGGGCTGGCGGGGGCAGGGAGTAGATGCCCACAGGGGGCACCTCTGGGGGCAGTGCGGACCCACGGGCTCCTCCTCTGGTCATCCCGCTCCGGCCTTGGGCCTGGGAGGCCTCTAGGAGACGCTGTTCCTGCAACCGCAAGGCAGAACTGCTGCGCCCAGGGAGGGACGGCCACAGCCAGGAGGGGTGGGCACGGCCACCCAGGGCAGCCCCGCACGGCACTGCGGCCCCAACCCCTGGACTGTGGTCCTCAGGCGGGAGGGGCCTCAGGGCTGCAGGCGTGGCGTCCTCCTGGCCCACTCAGGCCCCAGGCTCCTCGTGGGGCCACACATAGGAACAGCCCTCCGTCTTACGTGGCGGGGAGGGGAGGGAGCTTAGAACTTCTTAAGTTTACCGAATAACTGACTGGTTTCTGGTCGGTCTTTCTGTCCAGCCCACAGAGTACATTCTCTTTCTGGCATTCGATCGTGACTACACATTTGGACCTGATTCACCGCTTCACGCGGCCATTCCCTGGTTTAGTTTGGACGAAGCCTTTGGCCACCTTGAAATCCCACTTTGTGTAGGAATGGGGCCCTTTGCCCAGCATTTCGCCCTTGGAAACCACCGTGTGACCAAAGCAGGGATTTTCAGCTCTGCCCCTGCTGGAACCTGACAACAGAAAATCTGCATGCAGGCCTTGACCTTCTCTCCCGGGATGTAGTGTCCCAACTGCTCCTGTCCATCCCCAGTGCCCCTCCAGTCAAGGCCGGCAGGGGACCCGCGCTGGGTCCAGAAAGCCCTCCCGTGTGCCTCTGGTCTGGTCGTGATCCTGTCCACGCAGCAGGGGACAGGCGGCCTACCCAGAGTCTCCGCAGAAGCGCTCGCCTCCTCCTCAGAGCATCCAGCAGGGCCACGTCCGGCCTGTCCTCATTTCCTGCGTGGAAGGATCATCTTATTTCTGAGGGGCTGCAGTCACACCAGGCGGGTCCCCACGCAGGGCCAAGCACCACACTGCCCTGCAGCAGGGAGCCTTTCCTCGGACTCTGCTGGATGCTGGAGAGAGGGACAAGGTCCTGACGGGGCTTGGTCCTGAGTACGACTGGACTGTGAGCCTGGCCTCTTGCCACCGGCAGCCATCTGGGGGCCCCAGGCAGCCTGGGGGCTGGTCCGGACCCCTGAGCCTCAGGTATGCCCTCTGCGGCTTCCCAAGTGAGGGGTCCCATCTCGAGAGGTGACTCTAGACAGGGTCTGGCCTTCCCTCCTCTGGCACAGCACACCCATTCCCCAAGCCCAGGCCTGAGGGTGCCCAGAGCAGCCTGTCCTCTGGGAGGGGGGTGGTCCCCACTGCCCTGGCCCACACTTAGTGGTTCTGCTCTTGCCTGGTGGCCCGGTGGCCTGGTTTGGAGTTCCCTGTCTGGGTTTGAGCCCTGGGCTCTGCCTGCTGCCCTCACACGTCTCCTGGAGCTCCCACTGCTAAAGGCGCTCTTCCCCGTAACAAGGAACAGGGAGTGTCCTCCTACACCTGCCTCACACCTTATCAGGACGTCCCTGAACCTGGACACTGCTACCTGGAGAGCAGTCCTCTCTTCTAGTTCGTGTGTGCTCACATGACAGGTTGAACCCCGCGAACCCGCCGCCCTAGAACAGGATTCGAATCCAGTGGCCACTTCTGAGCTGGGCAACTAAGGGCAGACAATCAGACCTCTCTGGACTCCCTTCTCTTACCTGCAGGACGGGAACGATGAATGTATCCCCTCTCGGGTTTTCGTGAAGGTGTGACTGACAGAGCACAGTGTGTGTGTGTGTGTGTGAGAAGATGCCCTTTCAACCCTGCACACAAGGGAGGAGAAGCAGGACAGTTTTGTTGGGATCAGGAGGAGGGAAGGAGCCAGGAGGAAGTCTCGTGCCCGGGCAGCTTCCAGCAGCCTGGGCTCTTACCAGCTAGGAGCAAGGGGTCCTCAGAATCCCCTTCCACAGCCTCACGCTCTTGCTCCAGCTTCTGTGCCGAGAAGGACAGAGAGAGTGAGTGGGTGGGTCTGGGTCGAGGAAGGAGCACCTGCCCCAGGGGGCCTGAAGGGACCAGTGTCCCAGAGGAGGGAACTGGGATAGAGTTGGGGAGCGGGGAGGTGGCAAGGGTCGTCCATCCTCTCTTAGGGACGGTGGCGTCACACTTTCCATTCGGGGCACATGAGTTCCACCTTGAAATCTCAGGGCAGGTGCGCTAGTATGAACGGCCCCTTCCAAGCAACTTTCTGCAGAGTCTGACCCAGGCCAGCTCCATGTCCCTGACCACCCCGTCTTCTTGAGCCCTGGGCTGAGCAGCACAGTCTGAACCTCTCCTGGGAGGACCCCTGCCGGTCCGTCCACATTGGCCTTGGGCCACCCAGAAGGAAGCACCGGGCTGGTGCGTGGGGGACAGGAAGAGGGCTGTCGGGATGGGTCCCAGGCGAGTGGATCCCGCACCAGCCAGGGCCTCTCTTCTCCAAGCACTGAAGCTGGAAGGCTCTGTGGGGGAGTTCTGTGGGCCCTGAAAATGCTCTGGGTCGTGGGTGCATCCAGCCTCCTGGCTGAGAAGCTGCCAGAAGAACCTAGTTGGTTCTGCATATGCAGAGAAAACCAAAAAAAAGGGAAACGACAGTCCTTCATCATAAGGCTGAAAAGCAGGAGACCGTGTTTTGCCTTGGAAGCAGGAGGTCACTGACAGGGCTCATGACGTACCTTTTAAATCTGTGCTTCTTCGATAAGTTGTTGGAAACATGATTGCCCCCAGCCTTACCTTCTCCAAGAGCTTCAGGGTGAGTCGGGTCATTGCCTCGGCCACTGAGGAGTCCAGCATCCTAGGACCGTCCCTCCCTGGTCTGAGGTTATCTGCAAGCAAGAAGTGCTCGGCTAGAGGGAAGCCGTCCCAACCCTGGTGTCTTTGAAGGATTCCTGAGCCGGGCTGAGTTTACCTCCAGGAGACTGGCCGCGGCTGCCAGAGGAGAGCGTGTGGGAGCGTGGCCACGTCCCCCTAGAGGACCATGTGGCCTCGGTGGTTGCTAGGTGCTGCAGACACAGGAAGGCCCCGGGTGGCCAGGTTTCCACGGAGACTCCTTCCCAGGCCCCACCTGGTCCCCACACAGGAGTTGCCTATAAACACTGCTCATCTCCAGGGGCAGCTGGGCGGGGCTTATTGGGCAGGCAATGAGCAGCAGCTGGGGCCAGAGGGGACAGCGTGAGGCGCTGGGGCAGGGGTGTGGGGAGACAGTCCTGATTCCCCCACGCATTGCTCCACTTTCAGGACTGGGCCCTGAAGAGTACAGGGTAGGAGCGGGGGGCAGCTGCGTGTACGCCCATGCACTGCCGGGGCCTCCTCTCCCCTCAGCCCTTGTTACCTCCAAGGGGCCGGCAGGCCCCCTGCCCCCTCTAGGGACCCTCAGAGCCAGACGGGAGTGAAGCCTGGACACCCGGAGGACGGTGGGGGCACCACGTCCCTGTGATTTCAGGAAATTCTGGGCGGCAGAGGGGGCAGCACAGGGAGCTGACCAGTGACTTGCTCTGGGGCTTCCCGTGGGGCTTCTCGGTGGCACCACCCCACAGGACACAGGGCCACACGGGGCTACACTCCTCCAGGAGGGATTGTGATTGCAGAATTGGGGCTGCCCTGTGGGGATCCCGGCCCAGAGAGAGCAGCTGACTTCGGGACAGGACCCCTGGTCAGGTCAGGAGTTGGTGGCTGGAAACACAGCAGCACAGGTGGGGCGGGGAGGGGCCCCCAGCAAGAGAAGCCTGTTCTAAATGACCCTTCACACAGAGCATGGGGCACAAAACGCATCAGTCTGATGCACTGGCTCTGCATTTCAGGGTTACAAATCAATCAACCCAGCAAACAACGTGGGTGGAGCAGACTGGCTCCTGGAGTCCTGGGGTGGGGTGGGAAGGAGGGATCAGCTCACAAACGGCCCCTCCTCCATGCAACTGAGCCAAGACACTTGTATCAGAGGCCAAAATTTGGCTAAAAGTCCCTTAAATTGCCCGTACACTTCAGTGTTCAGGGTTTCAGCGCATCACAGCCCCAGCCTTCAAACCGGAGGTCTGAGTGTGCGGAGAGGAGGGCACTGAGCCGCTCTGGCAGCCAGGAGACAGTCCCAGTGGCTGACGTCACACACCCTGGCCTGAGTTTGTTAACAAACGGTTTTTTAAAAATGAAGTTATTTATTTAAAAAGTTTGTATTTACAGAAAAATCAGGAAGATGGTGCAACAGAGTTGTCACGGTGCGGGTGCCCCGCCCCGCCACTGCTGACCTCAGCCCCGAGGGCCCGGCCGGTGCTTCTTCACCCCACAGCTGCTATTTTTATCCCTTTCCGGAGTCCCGGTGCGGGAGGTCCCGTGCAGCTCACGGAGTGGGGGTTCGGTTTCCTCCGTGGGTTGAGTATCTCATCATCTCATTAAAGAAGGACTCGGCGGCGTTTTGTTACTGACAAACTTAGGGATCAACGGTCCGGACGGGACGGACCCCGGAGACGGCCGCGCGGGTCTAGGGAACGGCGGGATACCGACCGGGGACCCAGCCCGCGGGGGGGCGGCCGTGCGCACGCGGCCTGCGGAGCCTCCCTCGGAGCCCGGCGGGTGACGGTGCAGCGAGCCGGGCTCTGGCCCGCAGCGGCTCCGGGGGGTCGGACCGAGCTCGGCCGCCCCGGTCTCCGGCCTCGCGCGCGGCTCGAACCACCGATGCGGGCGGAGAGCGGGAGCTGCCGCAGGGCTGTGGTGTGACCCAGGAGCGCTCTCCGGGGCGGTTTCCAGCCTCCGCCGAGGGGTCCGAGGGGCCCGCGGGGGTCGTGGCTGCGTGGACCCCGGACTCGCCGCGCGAGCGATGCGCCGGGTCCGCAAGGCGGTGGCCCCGCACGCGGCCGGCGGGAGGCGCTGAAGATGAGGATGATTTTTAAGATTTTATCTATTTATCTGACGGACTGAGACCACGAGCAGGCGCGGGGCGGGGGCAGCAGAGAGCCCGATGCGGGGCTCGATCCCAGGACCCCGAGACCACGACCTGAGCCGAAGGCACAGGCTCACCCCGCGGAGCCCCGCAGGCGCCCGGGGCGCTCCCGCCGTGACCCTCGGTGGGTCTCACCGGGGAGCCCGCGGGGCGCGCACGACCCGCACACGCCGGAGCCGAGGCGCGGGGACAGGCGAGCAGGAGACCCAGAGCCCAGGCCGCGTCCGCTGCAGCACTGCCCGGGGCAAGGCCCGCGCGGCTCTCCCGCCCCCGCGCCCTCCGGCCGCGGTCCCCGTGCGCAGCTCCGCTCCAAGCCCGCGTCCCGCCGCCGTCTGGGGGGGCGCGACCTTCGCCGACGCCGGCCGACCGCGACCACGTCTCGAGGGCACCGAAGGCCGCTCGGCAGGGCGCCCCGCGGCCGCGGCCCCTACGAGGACAGGCCGTGCGGTTCGCCCGTGCGGCGGCCCCCGCGGGGTCCCCGGGCGCTGCTCCAGCGCGGACGTGCGGGCCAGGACCGCGGAGCTCGCCCCAGCGCCCAGGCTGCCGGCGCGCGCGCAGAGAGCAGGTGCGGGACGGCCGCGCCCCCGACGCTGCGGCCTCTTCCGGGCGAGCTCCCTCCGTCGGGGCAGGGCCGCCGCGCAGCCCGCCGCCCCTGCGCCTGCCCCCTGCACGGACGGGCCGCGGCCACGCCTCGCTCCCCGCTAACAGGAACGCGGACGGAGGCTTACGTCCGCGCTCGCCCCAAGGGTCGTCGAAGCTCAGGTGCGGCCCGGGAGGCAGCGGGAACGCACCGCCCTACGGGCCCGCACCCAGCCCGGACTCCTCTAAATCCGGCCAATCACAGAGACAGCCGAGGCCTCCGCGCTCCACCATTGGTCCTGCAGAGAGGCGGGATCATCATCGCGCCAATGGGAGGCCAGCAGCCGGCAGGGGCGGGACCTGGGTCGCACCGCCCTCACCGCGCGTGCGCGAGGGCGGGAGCGCGACCTCCCCACCCACTCCGGGATTGGCGGCGGGCGGAGGGCGCACGCCGGGGGCGGAGCCGGGCTCACGTCTGCGTGACAGTTGTCTCGGGGGGGAGGGCGAGCCCAGACTAGGGGGAGGGAGTGTAAATAGAGCGAAGGCGGCGGCCTCCGACCCCGTCGCTTCTCGGGCGCCCCGTGAGAAGCCCTGGAGGGCATGGAAGAAGACGAGCAGGAGCAGCGGCGCAGGAAGGTGGAGGCCGGGAGGGCGAAGGTAAACGACAGCGCCGCCGCCTCCTCCCGCTGTCCCAGCGTGGGTTCCCAAGGGCGGGTTCCGGTGACCGCTCCTGTTCCGTGCTAGGAGCGGGTGCGGGCAGGCAGGGACCGCCGGCACAGTCTCGCCCTTCCCGCCGACTCGGCTGGAAGCCGCCTCCTGGCCGCCGCCATCTTGAATCCGCCGCCCTTTGCCCGGCCCCGCCCCCGCGGCGGCCGCAGCCAATCACAGGTCGAAGACGTAGGGGGGGGAGGGGGGCGCGAGGGGACCAGGCGCGGGGCATGCCGGGGTTTTGCGGGGCTGCGCCTGCGCGCAGGGCGGGGCGGACGCCCGTGGGAGCGCACGGCGGGGAGGGGCAGTGCCGGCGGGCGGGGTGGGGGCAGGTCTCGGCCGCGCGCGGACTCCCGCCCCAGCCCGGGACCTTTCCGCGCTCTTCCGCGCCTTCCCGCGTTTCCAGGGAAGCTGGCGCGGCCGCCTCTGGAGGCGCCCGGCCGTGTCGGCCAGTAGAGCCCTGATGGACACGGGTGGCCTAGGAACGCGCCCCCTCCCCCCGCGCCGCGCGTCCTTGTCGCACAGCCGAGCTCCTGCACCTGCCGCGGCCCCGGCCCCCGAACTCGGGGCTCGGGGACCGCTCGTAGCGGCCGTGACTTCCCTCTCTCCGGGCTCGGCTGCATCCCGCCCGGTTCAGTCCGCGCGTTAGCGTTTCCCCGGAGCCTGCGGCTGTTCTTAACATGAGAGACTTTGGGAGAGTGGCCGGGGCCCGCGGCCTGTCCACCCTGCCGAGGGCCCGCTGCCCGCCCGGGGTCCCGAAGCTCTTGCGGCCTCGTGGCCGGGGCCCGGGCGAGGAGCTCTGCTGGGGGCAGCCCCCCAGCTGGACAGGTGCGGGCCGCTCGGTTGCGCAAGCCCGGGAGCTCCGTGCCCCGGAGTCGGGCGGCCGCAGGGCGCGGGGGTCTTCCTGCCTCTGCCCGGCTTTTCACGCCAACACCGGTACCTCCGTCAGGGGCGTATCGTGGGGCTTGAGCCGTGAGCCGGCCTGACCCGGGCGGCGGCCGCAGAGGGGAGCACCCAGGCGCTTAGGCTGTGACTCCCTGCCCCGCCCCGTCCCCCTTCTGGCTGCTTCGGGGGTGCGTTCCCTGCTGGCCGAGGGTCGAGCACGGGGTGTCGCTGCGGGAGGTCAGGTGCGGCCGGACGTCGGGACTAGAATCCGGACCAGCTCGCGGACACCCTCGTGCTGATCCCGAGGAGGGAACCCCGGGGCCGCTGCAGTGACGAGGCCGTCACACGCGTACTGACCGCTGTAGCGGCGTCCGGCCGCCGGGCGACAGGGAGGGGACAGCGTGGCCTCATTCAGGCTCCCTGGGAGGCAGAACTTGTGACTGGGGTTTGAGGAGGGCGGCGGTGGCCCGTTTTTCTCCTTCCACGGGCCGGGCATGTGCATGGGTCAGGAAGCGAGCCGCCGTTCAGCATCTGACGTGTTTCCCCGAGCTTGCCCTGGAGTGAGCATCAACACGCTTGACGGGCGCTGGGCTGCTGAGGAAGGTTCGCCTCCTTGCAGGAGGAAGCAGGGCGCCTCTTGCTGGGGAGCCCAGGCCAGACCTGAGGGCGGTGATGTGGGCGGGACCTGGGGGCAGAGCTGACGGAGGGGCCATGAAAGGAGGAATGGGGCGGTTGGGAAGGCAGGCTGTGCGGTGGCCTTACGAAGTTTTTCTGCGTCTGTGGAAGTGTGCACTTGTGCAGTGACACACGTGTGTGCTAAATGCGTCTGCTCTTCCGAGTACGGCTGTCGTGTGAAGGAGCTGGTGTCTCAGGACAAGCTGATGTTAGATCTCGTACCTTCGAGTAAGATCTCACGGGAGATGGTGTGGGGACACACTCGGAAACCCTGCAGTTTGAGGGACAGAGCAGAGCTCGGAGGTGTCTTCTGATGGGTGACACTCCGGAGGTCCCTGGTGCACTGTGAGCTGTGTCATGGAAAATAGAGCATCTGATTCCATAAAGGAGGATCGTAGATTGACCTGGCTTAATTAATTTTTTGCTATTTCTGTACCTTGCCTCAGAATCTGTGGCTAGGAAGTTTTGGCTCGGCTATGATTTCCTCGATTGGGGGAAAATGGGAGCAAAAAGAGATTTAGCATTTATATCGTTTTAAACCTTAAGCATGCCTTGATAAAGCCATCAGTCTTTTAAATAGATGTATTTTTTTTAAATCGTATTTTTCTTTGACCTGCCAGGGGCTAGAAGAGCTCATCTGCCCGTTGGCCGGATTGCTTTCTTTTGTCTGTATATAGGGTAATTAGCAGCTCTTCTTATGGGACTGTTCGGATAGAATTCTGAACTTACGCGCTGGCATTGCAGATATTCATGAAGGCAGAGTTGGTGGGACGGGGATCTGCGGGCTGACCTGTGGGTCTGGCGAGGTTTGGCGAGCGCACTGAGCGCCACAGCCTCATGTTCCCCACCAGCTCACTGGCTTTGTGGTTCTGTTACTTTTTTCTTACTTACCTTTGCCTTTACTACTTCTCGACGTTTTTGCGCAGCTTGCTCACTTCCGACAGAGAAAAACAAAAGGTGACGGTGCGCATCCGAAGAAAAAGACGGCGAAGAGGAAGGGCCCGGCTGTCGATGCGCCTGTCCAGGAGGAGGGCCCGGTAGCCCCCGAGGGTGGTGGACTCCTGGGAAGAGGGGACGTTTGCAAAGACGCGTCGTGCGGCGACACCCCCAAGGGAGCACAGGCGGCGCAGGTGGGTGTCTCGGCTCGGTGCAGCTTCGCGGCACCAGCAACTTGGGTCTGTTTTTGCCTGTCAGAGGTCGGGAAAGAGAGTTTCGCTTTATGAAAAAGGGAATGTATTTATTGTTTTCACTCCTAGTGAGTGTCTTACCGTTTGTGATTTTGGATTGACTGAAGGCAAGTGCTGTTGTTGGTTCTCACTTTGGTAGTGGAGATTTTATCAGTGCTCCCTGGGTGTGGCTGGATCAGCCCCTTTAACAGGCTTTTTCCTTTGGACACTTAAACCATAATATTCCTTCATCCGCTCACCGTCTCTGTTCTTCACTTTCTCTCTGAATGTCAGGGTGGCGAAGGCCTGGTGGAGGCGTTCCGGGAGTGGGGACTTGCTGGACAAGGCACCGCTCTCTGCTTGAGGCCTAGTCGGGGGCGGGTGTGGGGCCCACCTGGCCTCCGGGTCGCCTGTGGGTGGGCTTGCATTGTGGCTTCTTCGGTACCTTACTGAGGGTCCTTGCCGTGTGCGGCAGAGCAGGGGCAGGGGCCGGTGTTGGCTAGAAGCGGCTGGAACACTGGTGGCTGAGGGCAGAATTTGACGAAACCTCCGATGCATCTGGCCTGCTTTACTGGAAAAGTGGCGTCATTGCCAGTTTGTAAATTTACGATGTTCTGCCTACACATCTGGAATTTTTCTTCTAGAGATTTGGAAGACGTTGCTGTTGTACTCCCTTGTCGGGGGGAGGGCAGCTGGCCAGCACTCTGGGGGCCCAGCCTTTGGGTCAGCTTGATCCCCCACTGCAGGCCTGACGGTCGCCGTCCTCCCCTGTGCTTGTCCTGGGGTGAGGTCGCCGCCCTCACGGCCGTGCAGGTGAACGCGCCGCACACAGCGGCCTGAGAGTTGGCTTCCAGGACTCTTCCCTGCATGTTTTCTTCACGGCTCCTTGAGGAGAAAAGCTCATGACTTATAGTTAATGGTGGTTTTATTTTTGCTTTCAAGTCAGAGAAGTTTTTTAATTTTATGTTAAGGGTTCTGTATATTTTAGCTTTTCATTTTGAAATAATGTTCAGCTTAAAAAGCCTGGGTGGCTCAGTTGGTTGAGCAGCTGCCTTCGGCTCAGGTCATGATCCCGGCGTCCTGGGATCGAGTCCCACATCGGGCTCCTTGCTCGGCAGGGAGCCTGCTTCTCCCTCTGCCTCTGCCTGCCATTCTGTCTGCCTGTGCTCGCTCTCTCTCCCTCTCTCTCTGACAAATAAATAAATAAAATCTTAAAAAAAAAAATTTGCAAAAATTAGCCCAGGGTTGGGCGCCTGGGTGGCTCAGTGGGTTAAGCCGCTGCCTTCGGCTCAGGTCATGATCTCAGGGTCCTGGGATCGAGTCCCGCATCGGGCTCTCTGCTCAGCAGGGAGCCTGCTTCCCTCTCTCTCTCTCTCTGCCTGCCTCTCTGTCTACTTGTGATTTCTGTCAAATAAACAAATAAAATCTTTAAAAAAAAAAAAAATTAGCCCAGGGTTTATGGACGCTGTTCACTCCGATTTCTGAAGTGTTAACGTTTTGTGTTACCGCACGATGATCATAATCTGTTTCAGTTCACGCTGAAACAGGACCGTGAGCTAACGGATGGAGCATGCTCAGGGTTCTCTCTCGGTCCCACTGCTGCCCTTTTTCCAGTCCAGGACTGTGGACTGCATCTCAGTGTCCTGCCATCTTAGTCTCCTCCAGTCTGAGACACTTTCTCAGTCTTACCTTGTCTTTTATAAGTCGGATATCTTCAAAGAGTCACTGGTAGGTATTTTTTTTTTTTTTTAAAGATTTTATTTTTATTTGAGAAAGAGAGAGCGTGCGCCCACAAGCCAGGGGGAGAGGTAGAGGGGGAGAGAGAAGCAGACTCCCTGCTGAGCAGGAGCCCCATGCCGTACTCAGACCCAGGACCCTGGGATCTTGACCTGAGCTGATGGTAGAAGCTTAACCTGGTGAGCCACCCGGGCGATCCCTCACTAGTCATTTTGTGGAATGCCCGTCAGCTTGGGATTGTTTGATGTTTCCTTCTGATTAAAATCAGGTTATAAGTTCTGGTGAGAACAGGGTAGAAGTGAGGATTCCCTGCTCCGTGCAGGTGGTATTGATACGTGGTAGTCTCACTAGTACCGGTGAGGTCAGCTTTGATCACTGAGTTACTATGGGACCTGCCAGATGTCCCTTGATAGAAAAGTCACTGTTTTTAACTTTGGAGTTAGTATGTTTATTGTGGGAAGAGAGAGACCCTGCAAAGCCCTATTTCTCCTGCTTTCCTCCACTAATTTTACCTTCCATTGGTGATTCTTGCTTGCAGCAGTTGTTATGGTGGTGTTGGCCAAATGATGATTTCTGTGTCTGTTACTCTGTCTCCATGTGTTGACGTGAGGAGGAGCTGTCGTTTCCCTCTAGTCTGCTTGTGTGTCCAGTTGTGTATGCTAGTGTGGATTTAGGGATTTCTCTTTTCTTTTCTTTTTTTTTTTTCCTTTTTTAAGTAAACCTTACACCCAACATGGGGCTTACACACTTGACCCCGAGATCAAGAGTCACGCTCTCACCACCTGAGCCAGCCAGGTGCCCTGCGTTTATTCTGTAGGTTTTGCTCCATTACAGCAACCACGCCAGTGTCTATTTCGTTGCCAAAATACAGAGATTTGGCCATTGGGTGTGCCTTTGAATTGGCATCAGCCTTTCCTACATGGCCTTGTTTTTGGCACCTTAGTTCTTTGCATTTTGGGACAGAGATTTCCCAAGTTTGTTTTGTCCTTTTCAGACTGTTATCACCCAATTCTTCAAGGAGCTCTGGTTTCTTTTAGTGGAGAATGGTATTTAGAAACCAATATCCTGATGATAGGTGTGCTCAGTGCTATTGGGGTGTCTTTGGTTCCAAACTGCTTTAACAGAGAGCTAGGTCTCTGTTTCTTTGTCAGTCTCTGTGTATAGTTATGAGTTCACACTAGTATCATGAGTTCCCACTAGTACCTTCAGTTCCCATCCAACATCACAGGAATCATTCTAGCTTCTCACCCCTCTCCTTAATCTTAATTCCTTTTACCAATAGTGAGAAACCTGGCGTCTTATGTACAATAAATTCACTTACTTCATCAGTCTTAAAATTTATACAGATTAGTTTCAGAATTGCTAATCCTCACTCCTGTGAAAATAAACTTACTAACTAGAATATTTGTATATGTAGTTGACCCTTCAACAGCAAGGGGGTTGGGGCACTGACCCCCCCATGCAGTTGAAAATAGGCCTATAACTTTTGACTTCCCAAAACATAACTACTGTTGACCAGAAGCCTTACCAGCAATTGTGATGTAACAGTCGATTAACACATACTTTGTGTGTTTTCTGTATCATATATGGTATTCTTTTTTTTAAAAAAATATTTATTTATTTATTTGAGAGAGAGATAGCAAGAGCCTGAGCATGAGTCAAGGGGAGTCACAGAGGGAGAGGGAGAAAGTCAGGTTCCCTGCTGAGCAGGAAGCTCTATGCGGGGCTTGATCCCAGGATCCTGAGATGACAGTGTAAGCTGAAGGCAGACCCTTAGCCAACTGAGCCACACAGGTGCTCCTACGGTATTCTTATAACAAAGCAAGCTATTGAAAAATGGAAAATCTTGAGGATGAAATATTTGAACTTAAATAAAAAGAGCTTAGGAAATATGCATGTGTCTGAAAGATTAGAATTTATTGTGAAACTAAAATTTAGTAATTTAAGTGTCATGCACAGTGAAATGAGGCAGAATTCATTAAATAGAAGAGCAGCACGGTGCCTAGGGGCTCAGTCGGTTAAGCATCCAGCTCTTGGTTTTGGCTCAGGTCATAATCTCAGGATCCTGGGACCGAGCCCCATGTTGGGCTCTGCACTTAGCATGGAGTCTGCTTGTCCCTCTCCTTCCCTCTCTGCCCTTCCCTACCCCCAGATAAATAAATCAAATCTCAAAAAATAGAAGGGCAGTAACATCATTAGGGAAATGGCTGCATAAAAAATGTTTAGGGTTTGAGAATTCTTTATGGAGGAACGTGCATTCTGAACAGGTGGGAATGGAATTGGTGTGGGCATTTGGGTGTGTGGGTGGGAAGGCCTGAGGTTGCAGCTCTGGATGTTGCTGTAAATGCTCTTCTCTGGCCCTTCCTTCTTAGCTGGAGGACCCCAGTGGAGAGAGGACAGGGCACTCGGAGCAGCCACAGCAGAAGCTGGATGGCGACCACTTGGAACAGCCTGAGGATATCACAGAGGTATTCTTCCGGGTTCTCTGTTAAAGTGTGTTCCTTGTCAGAGGATTTCTCCATCTTGCGGTGGAAATCCAAACCAGAGAGAGGACTCAATATCTGAAGGACCCTGTCTCTTCAAGAGTAGAAGCTCAGAACAAAGAGAGCTGGATACAGAACTTCCCCTGCAGGCCTCACTTCCTTGGTGTCACCCTTGCACAGAAGGTCTTTCTGGGGACCCTTCTGATGGAGCCCCAGTCTCCCTTCCTTGGGACCTTTGATCTTTCCTTCCGGATGTGGAAGAGAGAAGGTTGCCTTTTATGCACTGATGCTAGTGGTCATGTCTGACTTTCCTCATTTTCCCATGCCCAAATGTTGTGGCGTGTTCCTTGGGCCTGGCCTTTATCTCTCCCATTGTTAGTTGTGTGTGTGGGGTCTGTTTCTGCCACAGAGCCTGGCATGAATTCCATATATGATGGATTAGTTACACTTATTAATTGTTTGTTTTGTTTTAGCATTTGGAAGAAAATTCATTAGATGCTGAATTGACTGGTTTGAAAGTGTTGTGTTAAAATTCTGTATTTTAAACATTGGATTCTAGCTGGACTCAGTTCACATTACTTTAGACAGTGAGCAAGCTCGGTTTTTAATCTGTATTATTGCAGGTGAGATCTGGATCATAGGCAGGGCCTGTAAAAATCGTTTCTGGTGGGGTCCACAAGGATCACCCTAAAATTCATGTTTTTATACTTGTTCTAAACTGTGACACAAAAAATGGAAAATGATCCCTGTGATATACAGCATGTACACGGAAAAGTAGAAGCTGCATAAAATGTACATACAGCCTAACAAGTACACAATAAACACCACGTCATCCCCCCGCAGGTAAGACACGTGACAGTGCTGGGCCTGCTGCTGTCTTCTTTCGACCCCGAAGTCAGCTGCACCCTGATTTCCATGGCAGTTGTGCTTTAGAACGCTGTGTAAATGGGTCAGACGTGGTGCTGCTGTGTTTCTGTCCTTACCCTTTTTTTTTTTTTTTTTTTAAAGATTTTATTTATTTATTTGACAGAGAGAGACCACAAGTAGGCAGAGAGGCAGGCAGAGAGAGAGAGGAGGAAGCAGGCTCCCTGCTGAGCAGAGAGCCTGATGCGGGACTCGATCCCAGGACCCTGAGATCATGACCTGAGCCGAAGGCAGCGGCTTAACCCACTGAGCCACCCAGGCGCCCTCTGTCCTTACCCTTCCAACATCTTTGCGTCCTTGTGTTTCAGTTTATGTCCTGCTAAACAGTGGGGGCTTGATTTTTAAAAATTATTCTGATAGTCTGTGTCTTTTTGGTGGATAATATAATTCATTTACATTTAATGTAATCACTGATGTGTTTGAGCTTATGTTTCATTTTTAGGCTGTTTATTTCCTTTTTCCTTTTGCGGGGTAAGGCTTTGGATTATTTTTTATCAGGGGATTTCTTTTTTTTAATTCTCCCTTCACCCATTTTGAAGTAATAATATACTCAGTTTCTGTTCTTTTACTGGTGAGCTTATTACATAGAACATTTCTATTTTTCTATGCGTAAACTTAATCAGTAACTTTGGTCTTTGAAAGTACAAGGATCTTAGAATATTTAAACCCCATTTATAAGTCTCTCAGTGTATGTTATTGTTATTTTTTTATTATAAAATAACACCATAAAATTTACCATCTTAACCATTTTTTTTTAAAGATTTATTTATTTTAGACAGAGAGACGGGGGGGCATACACAGAGCAGGGTGGAGGGACAGAGGGAGAGGGGGAGAATCTCAAGCAGACTCCCCCACTGAGCACAGAGTCTGACAAGTTGCTCAATCTCAAGACCCCAAGATCATGACCTGAGCCAAAACCAAGAGTTAGGTACTTAACCGACTGAGCCAGCCAGGTGCTCCTTAACCATTTTTAAGTGCACAGCCCTTTTGTTTTAAAATGCATTCATAATGTCATGCGGCCATCACCACTGTCTATCTCCATAGCTTTTGTCATCTTGTTAAGCTGAAACTCTGTTGGCTTTAAACAGTATGTCCCCATTCCCCCTCCCCTAGACTCTGGCAGCCACCATTCTACTTTCTCAGTCTCTGGTTTTGACTATTCTAGATACCGCACATAAGTGGAATATGTGGTGGTATTTTTTTTTTTTTTACGAGTGGCTTATTTCAGTTAGCATGATATCCTCAAGGTTCATATGTGTTGTAGCTTGTGACAAAGTTTCCTTCCTTTTTAAGGCTAATGTTCCTTAGTATGGTTAGACTGCTTTTTGGTCCATTCATCTGGGGGAGGATGCTTGAGTCTTCCACGTTTTAGGCATCGTGAGTAATGCTGCTGCGGAGAGGTGTCCGAACACCTCCTTGAGACTCTGCTTTCAAGTCTCTGGCGGTATGTGTCAGGAAGTGTGCTAATAAATCAGATGGTAATTCTGATTTTAATTTTCAAGAAACCTCCACACTGTTTTCCACAGTGGCTGCCTCAGTTTACATTTCCACCAGCTGTGCACGTCCTCACCAACACCTGTTTTCTCTTTTTTATAGTAGCCAGCCTAATGGGTGTCACATTCCTTTTTGTTTGTTTAAGTAAACTCTGCACCCAGCGTGGGGTTTGAACTCATGACCCTGAGATCAAGCATTGTACGCTCTACCAACTCTGCCAGCCAGGTGCCCTTGCTTTCCTTTTTTTAAAAATAATTTTTAGTCCCACATTTCGTTCAGCCTTCTATTATCCAGCCGTTCATTGGTTTAAATAAGCTTTTGTTTGGGAAGCGTTAGAGATTTACAGCAGAGTTGCAGAGTGGGTGCCGTTCCCGTACTCCCTCACTCCCTTTCGTCCTGCTGGCATCGCGGACGTGGGCACACGTGTCGGAGCTAAGGCCCTAACTGCAGCGTCAGTGCTAACTGTGTGCGGACTCACTTGGGTCCCAGGAGTTTTCCAGCTACGAGCTTTTTCCGACTGGGACTCCGCCCAGGACCACATCACTCTGGGTCGCCTGCTTCGTCTCCTCAGGCCTCTGACCACGTCTCACTTTCTGGCGACCATTGGGAACAGCGCTGGTGGCTGCTCGGGGACCCTCCCTCCGTCTGGGTCTCTCTGATGATTGTCACCATTAGGGATTTCGCCACCGCGGCGACGTGCCCCTGTAGCCTCCTCCTGCCGGGCCGGGTCAGCCGGGTTTCCCCTCTCCAGACTCTCCTGTTCGGGAGGGAGCCACTGAGCCCAGCGCACTCCTCAAGGGACGGAAATCACGTGCCGCCTCCCACAGGGAGGGGTAGCCACACATTCTGTTTGCGATTCTTCTATAAGGGAGAGTTGCTTCTTCGCCCCCATTAATTAATTTAATCACATATTTACATCAGTGTGGGCTCGTGTGTATTTATGGTACACTTTCTGCTGTGACCTCAAACTACGTCGTATTTCTTGTTGCTTTAAGGGTTCCGGCTCGGGCCACGGGGAGCTTTTTCAGTCCGGCCCCTGCGTCCTGGTGACATGCCCCATCCTTTGTCTTAGAAGCACGTTCTGGCTTTCTTCAGGCTCGTCTTGCGCTCCCTGCCTCGGTTCTGGAGTCACACGTTTCTTCGAGGGGCCCTGATTCCTTCCGTTTGATGCTGGTAGAAACCAAGACCGGGGCTCCGCGTGTGGTCACTGCTGGGTCACTCAGTGGATGCGTGGGCACGCTAGTCCGTGTGTGTGCGCGGTTATTAACTCACTGCAGTTAATTCTGTGTCTGTCTGTCCTTATGTGCGCTTATTCAAGTACGCTTGAGCACATCCTGCTCCCCCAGATCCAGTCCGGCACCACAGGGCTCCCCACGGAACAGCTCCACCCCTGCAAGTTACCCTGTGCCCCCCCACCCCCGCTGTCAGCCTCCCCTCCCTCCCCCAGCCCCGAGTGACTGCCTGCCTCTGTCTGTTCTGTACTTTTGCCTTTTCTGTGGTACGGATGGGATCCTAGAATGTGTAGCCTTTTGGGTCTGACTTTTTGGACCTGTAGCACAACAAACGTAGGTTCATGCCAGCTGATTCTCCCTCAGGGCCCCCTTCTTTGATTGCTTTACTGCACGGACGTGCTCGTTGACCCGCTTACCTGGTTGCTTCCGCACGATGGAAGGAGTCATTTATTTTTTAGTGTCAGTTCTTGTTTAGGGTTAGCACTGTAGTTCTGTTTTCTTCCTCCTTTGCTCCTTTTCAGACTTGCGCGGCGGGGCCTCGCCCCTTCTGTCTGCAGGACACTCTTCAGCATTTCCTGTGGCAAGACCCTTCTTGTGCCCATGCTCCCATTTGATGTTTTCCTGAATATGTTTTTGGCGTTTTCCCTTCGTTCCTGAAAGATAGCCCTGCCGGCGTGGACTCGGAGATTGGTGGTGTGTGTCGCGTGCTGGGTGTTTGCCCGGCTCTGCCCCGGCTTCAGTGTCCACAGCCAGCTCACGGTCCCTTCGTCCCTTCGCCGCTGCCGCCTTGCACACTTCCTGCTTGGCCTTCCGCACTCTCACTTTCCTAGGCCGAGATGTGCGTGTCTCATTTTACTAGCGCGACCTGGGACCTGGGCTCTTGCGTCTGTTGCTTCTAGAAGATCTCCAGGCGCATCTCCACACACAGCGTCTGGCTCTTCTTTCTCCGGGGGCCTGAAATCCCAGTGGCGGTTTTCCGAGCTCCTCTGTGTACACCTGTCCCATCTTGTTTTCTGCACGCTCCTTCTTTCGGTTACCCTGGCAGATTTTGTCTGGGTTCTCTCTTCTTTACTCTATTCATCTGTGTGTCATCGGCTCCGAAATCCATCTGTTGAGTTGTTGACTTTGGCTCTGCTCTCTGTATTTTGGGACGTTCTGTTTGGACTCCTTAAAGACAGCAGTGTCATTTTGTGTCATGTAATGTTTCCTGGAGATACTTTGGAGCTGATTTTGTTTTAAGTGCAGCTGTACCTTTTCATGAGCAAATTGGTCTGAATTTTGCCCAGTGTTCAGAGGTGAGGTCCGTTCCTCTCTGTAGGTTACTGTAGGGCTTGGGCTCGTTTTGGGCCGCGCACCTCTGTGGGGACCCCCTGCGGAGGCTGCCGAAGGTCTTCTTTAAGATCTTGTTGTGCAGGTACCTGCTACTTCCTGGGGTAGCCTGTGTGTGCTCGCTTTTAGTGAGGTGTTTGTGTGGTTCCCATGAGAATATCTTGTGTCCCTCGCTAGTGGGAGCCCCTCCGGACCGGTGCCAGATGTGTATCTGATAGGTGTCCCAGGAACAGCCCTTTGCTAGGACTTATTTTTTCTTTTAAGATTTTATTTGAGAGAGAGAGAGAGCACACAAGAAGGGGGAACAGCACGCGGGGGGGTGGGGAGAAGCAGACTCCCTGCTGAGTAGGGAGCCTGACTGGACCCAGGGCTCCGTCCCAGGACCTTAATGTCATGACCTGAGCTGAAGGCAGACGCTTCGTGGACTGCGCCGCCTGTGTGCCCTTGCTGGGACTTGTTTTTACGTGTGTCTTGGCGTGGGGGTTTCTGCATCCCACGGCATGTATACGTTTGTAAAAATGCGATGAGCAGGCCTGGGTTTGTTTTTGTTTTTTTTTTTTTTAATATTTTATTTATTTATTTGACAGAGATCACAAGTAGGCAGAGAGGCAGGCAGAGAGAGAGGAGGAAGCAGGCTCCCTGCTGAGCAGAGAGCCTGATGCGGGACTCGATCCCAGGACCCCGAGATCATGACCTGAGCCAAAGGCAGCGGCTTAACCCACTGAGCCACCCAGGCGCCCCAGGCCTGGGTTTTAATGTTTCAGGAGAGACGCCCCCACCTCGCCGCCTCTGCCTCGGCGTCTGGACGTGGGTCAGCTCCCTGGCCTCCCACACCTGCCTTCCCACCCTCGGGCAGCGAAGGTACGCGTCCTGTCCTGCCGCACAGCCTTCAGGACACCTGCTTGTGTCCGACATCTCATTTCTAACTGCCCTCCCGGCAAAGCTGCCAGTTCTGGGAGCGTGTGCTGCCCTCACGTGTCCCTGTCCCCCTAGATCATTTTAGATTCTGGGTCTCTCCTGTCTGGCACCTGGTGGGTTCCCTCCCGGAGAGCATTTAGAGTCATTTTTGTTATATTTTATCCCACAATTCTGATGTTTGTAGCAAAAATGTCTTGAGATTCTGCCTTTTATGTTTTAAACTGGACATTCCTATATTATCTTTTACCATTGGAAAGAGCCCTTTAATCTGAAGAAGGGTCCATAGTGATATTTACTGGGCTCTAACACTGCCCTTGGAACGGTTTGCTTCCACGCGGTGAGCTGCACAGGTAGAGGCGCGCTGTGCCTCACAGCTACAGGGCGGATTCCTGGGCATCAGGGAGCAGGCTCCTGGGAGCAGGGAGCAGCGGGGGTGGGTGTCAGGGCTGGGAAGTCCCAGAGGAGCTTAAGGAGGGGAGGCAGAGCCGGTCCGTATGTGCAGGGCCCCCCGGTGCACGAGGCAGGGGCCAAGTGGGACAGCAGGAGGGACTGCCCCCTTCAGGGATTTTTCCCCAAGGGCAGCAGATGCACCGAGTTTTTCAAGGGGGTGACAAGGTTGGATTTGTTCTCTGAATGTATCATCTGGCCGCCAAGCCACTGACCTCACATGAGGCCGAGTGACCGTGGGGGCCGGTCACCTGTTGCTCATGGGAATGGAGGGTGGCCAGGATTGGCCTTTGGCTGCTGTGGGGGTTGCTGTGACGGGGGCGGGGGCAGGAATAGGGGGGAGTGCTGGGGGGGGTTGCTCTGGGGGGGGGCGGGGGCAGGAATAGGGGGGAGTGCTGGGGGGGGTTGCTCTGGGGGGGGCGGGTGCTGCTCTGGGCGGGGCCTGCTCCTGGCTGGGCGTGGTCCAGGCTAGGTCTTCTCTAGGCCTGGCCTGGGGCTGGTTGCGGGGGAGGGTAGGGGAGACTGGGATGCTCACAGAAGGCCTGTAGCTTTTCGTTTCCCTTTAGATTGTCGATGCTGAAAATGTTCCTAGAGTTGGAAATGTTTTTTAAGTGGGCTCTGAGCCCAGCGTGCAGCCCAGCGTGAGGCTTGAGCTCACGACTCAGAGATCAGGACGGGCTGAGATCCAGAGTCGGATGCTCAGCCACCCGAGCCACCCAGGTGCCCCCAGCCCGGGGAGTGTTTTTTTTAAAGATTTTATTTATTTACTTATTTATTTATTTTTAAAGATTTTTTATTTATTTATTTTTCAGAGAGAGAGGGAGAGAGAGCGAGCACCGGCAGACAGATAGGCAGGCAGAGGCAGAGGGAGAAGCAGGCTCCCTGAGGAGCAAGGAGCCGGATGCGGGACTCGATCCCAGGACACTGGGATCATGACCTGAGCCGAAGGCAGCTGCTTAACCCACTGAGCCACCCAGGCGTCCCCAGCCCGGGGAGTATTAAGACAGAAACGTTTTCTATGGCGCTTGACGTATGTTGTCAGAATTGCTCATAAGAAAAAGTTACAGCAGCTTCCTTTGCTGTTGACGTGTTTGGTTGTTTCCCCGTGACTTTGGTGACATTGAGGATCCATATTACCACGAGCTTTTGCTGACTGACTGACTAGCTATAAAACGACATTTCAGTTTTACCTGTCAGGTTCGTTGAGCTTTTACTGGTACCACCGTCGCAGGCGTCTTAAGTGCGTTTTCCTTCCTGCAAGCGTCGCTCCTGACTGAGGAGCGGACAGCCAGGGGCGCTCACGCTGCCGTCCCGCAGCAACACCTGCGGCTGCTGTCCGTTAGCCACACCTCTGCGGTTTTCTGCTTTACCCTAAGCCACTTAAACGGGCTGATTGTTCTTTCTTAGTTATTTTTATTGAGATACGATGCACATATATAAAATTTACCATTTTAAAGTATATATACCAGTGGCTTTTGATACATTTTGTTGTGCAACCATCACAACTGTGTAATCCCAAAACATTTTCATTACCCGGAAAGGAGCCTCATACGCGTTAGCGGTCATTCCCCATTCCTCTGTCCATCCGGCCCCTGGCACCCAGTGGCCATCATTCTGTCCCTGTGGATCTGCCTGTTCTGGAAGTTCATGTTCACAGAACCGCACAGTGTGTGTCTGGCTGCTTTCACGGAGTCTAACGTTTTGAGATTTCAGTGTCGTAGCTCCTTTTTATAGTAGAGTGATGCTGCCCCAACCCCGATGGCTTCTCCACGTTCTGTTTGTGCATTTTGCTGTGTGTGGACGCTTGGGTTGTTTCCACCTTCTGGCAGCTGTGAGGCGTGCTGCCGTGAACACTGCTGGGCTCAGTTCCCTCCGGTGTGTCCTGAGTGTGTGTAGTGACTGTTTTCTCATGTGAATTCTCTGACTCATGTCCTTTGTTTTCCTTCTTCAGGAATGCGAACAAGAACGTCAGCTAGAATCTGCGGAACTGACGAGAAGACAGAAGGGTGCCGTTGGCGCACAGCGGCAGGTGGCCGGGGGGCTTCAGCAGCCGACAGAGACGCGGCAGGTGCGGCTGCAGACCCGGCCACGGGATGCTTGGGGGTGTGGCTGGTCCCTGCGCCAGTGGGTTTGGGATCCGGGAAGGTTGCAGGTAGTACAGGTTTGTGCCGCAGGCCTGCTGCGTGGGGGGCTTTGAAAGGGCAGGTGGAGAGGTGTGGGAGGACACCTGGGGATGGTGAGTTTGGCCAAGGGCCACTCAGCACAGCCAGCGGTTTCCCTATCAGCTGCCGCTCCCATTCATTAAACACGGGTTGCGTGATGCTGAGGGGCCTCGAGGGAGAGAAGCTGTGAGCCAGGCCATCCTCCAGGCACATCTGACTCCCCTGGTGGCTGCCACCTCCGGGAAGCAGGAGGTGCTTGTGGCAGGAGGGCTGGTGCGCCCCACTGTCGCCTTGCTGTCCTGCCGGAGGTCCCTGCCCACCTCTCTGGAGACACATTCTTTTCCCATGGTTTCTGCTTCTCACGTATTTATTTTCAAGGATTTTAATTATTTATTTGACTGACAGAAGGAGGATGAGCAGGGAGAGCAGCAGGGAGGGGGGAGAAGCAGGCTCCCCGCAGAGCTGGGAGCCTGATGCGGGGCTCGATCCCAGGACCCTGAGACCATGACCTGAGTCAAAGGCAGAGGCTTAACCCACTGAGCCACCCAGGCGCCCCATCTGATGGGGGTCTTGCAACCTCTGGAATGACTGCTCCCCTGTCTCCAGCTGGGATGGGCCTGTGGGCTGGGGAGTCTGCCTGGAGGGAGGTTGGGGGCTATCCTGCGTGGCTGCATGTGGCCTGTGTCCTCCAGGAGGAACTGCAGCCCCTGCTGTCTGCAGAGGGACTTTGGGCGAAGGCAGGGCCCTGTGGGCCTGAGCGGCTTCAGGAACGGCCGGCTGGGCCGTTTCGGGTGGCTGGGGAGCCGCCAGGCTGGGCCCGGCCACCTGAGGTCCTGTGGGGAGCTGAGCTGGTACTGTCCCTGGAGCACGAGGCTCCCGGGACGCGGGTGCAAAGAGCCTGCGGGGGTGGGGGAGGGGCTGCTGCTGTAGCGAGTTGGCAGCCCCGGCCCCGCCTGGCCGTGGGCCCCGCCAGCCCGTGCGCCGGAGCGCCCAGAAACGCCCCTGTCCCGCAGCCGGTGCCCGCGCTGGAGCTGGAGGCGCTCCGCCTGAGTCTGAGCAACTTGCACGCGGCGCAGCTGGAGCGGACGCAGGCCACCCTGCAGCGGGAGAAGGAGGCCGCGCTGACCGAGCTGCGGGCCGCGCTCAACGGCCGCCACGCCCAGGAGCTGGCCCTGCTGCGGAGCCGGCAGCAGCAGGAGCAGGCGCTGGCCCGGGAGCAGCACGCGCGGGAGCGCCAGGAGGTGGAGCTGCGCTGCCGCCAGGAAACAGGTGCGGCGTGCCGGCCTGGCCCGGGGCTCGGCGCCGGCGGCTGCCTGTGCGGAGGCAGGCGGGTGACCCGGCCAGGGGCGGGTGTCCCATCCCGAGCTCCCTGAGCGCGTGCGGGGCTCTGCGGTCCCCTCGCCCGCTGTCCACTTCTCCCCTGGGCTCGTGTGCGTCTTTGAAGTGGGTCCTGTCATGGGAGGCGATCCGCTTGTGTGCCGGAAGCTTCCGTGCCCGCCTCTGGCGGGACTGTCTGTGGCCGAGCGTTGTTGACCACCCCAGATGCTCCTGGACACAGACCCTGCATCCCACGGGCTCCTCCCTCTGCTCCCGTGGGGCCATGTCACTCCCGGGGGACAACTGAGGCACCTGCTCCTTTGGTGATTCTCTGGCCTAGACCGAGCTCTTTCTCTACATCTAAGATTGAATTTTATGGGTTATTTTCTCCGAATTTTTTGTTTTAATTTTTTGTTTTCCAACTTCTTTGTTAGTCGCTACTTTGGAAGATGTCAGTTTTGTGAACACCAGCTTGTGTTCTAGTTCACATAGCATACAGGTTTCCCATTTAAAGTGTGCATTTCAGAGTCGTGCAAACGTCCCACGGTCTAAGGTTAGAACATTGATCCCCAGAAAGAAAGTCGCGCCCATGCGGTCACCCCCATTTCTCTGCTCATCTGCTGGTCGAGTTTTTCACTTGAAAATTGAAAACAGTGGCCTGGGTGTGTTGAAAGTCGCCCTCTTCTGGGTCCCACGCCAGCCCTCAGAGGGAGCCGGCCTTCTCAGGTTCTGGGGATGCCGTCCCATGTGTCCTTACGTAGAGTCAAGCAAACATAAGTAGTTTTATGTCCCCCCATTTTTGCTCATTTTTAAAAAATACAAAACATGCTTTCCTTTAGGCTCCTTCCAATGCTGTCTTCTCTCTGCTCACCCTGGGGAATGGGACCACAGAGGGGCCCACGCCTGCCCTCTGCTCCGTGAGGCTCTGCCATGGGCTGGGTGCCTGTGACCTCCCCTCTGAGGTGGTGTCTGGCCTTGGCTTGAGCTCTGGGCTTGCTTGGGCTGCCCTCACTTTGTACGTGTGCCATTGCCTGGCCCCAGCTTCCCCTCCCCCCTCTCCTGAGGTCCCTGTGTCTCTTTCTGGTGCCCGCGTCCCCAGGTGGGCGCACACCTCTCAGTCCCTGCCCAGGCCGTGCCCACTGGTCCAGCCCCACCCCTCCTCTGCATCTTTTCTTGTGGTTCTTCCCTTGGGGCTTGGGAGCTGATAGGTCCTAGAAGGTCTTTGTCTTTCATACCTTGCCTGGAGTCTGGCGCAGCGGGAGGCTGGGCGATGGGCCCAGGGTGCGTGGGGGCCCGGCGTGGGGTCCCGGCGTGGGGCAGACAGACCAGAAGGGGCACCCAGGTCTAATGTGCCAGCCTGCGTGGGGCTGTCAGGCTGGCTGAAGGCTCTGTCCTTGGTTTGGGTAGGAATAGAACTTGGTCTTTGTGTCACACGTGGAATTCTTGTTCCCTCACGGATGTGCCCTCCTGTCTTTCCCGTGTTGGCGAGTGTTCCTATGGCGTGTCCTTTAGGTGCCGGTAGCCCTCTCCCCTGCGAGTGGTCAGGGTGTGGGAAACTCGGAGACTCTGTGAGCTGATCTGCTTTTATGTTTCTCTTGCAGCCGAGCTGAAGGAGAAGTTACAGTTAGAAATGGAGAAGAACGCACGGATGCTAGAGGTAGACGTCGTTAGCAAGGTCACTTTGCGTGTGCGGTGTTCCCCTTTCCTCTGCATTGCTCCAGCTGGCCCAGAGTCCCCACAGGAGAGCGCCTCACCTGATTCAGACAGAATGCAGTCCGAGCTCTGATTGGACGTGCTGGTAGAAAACACATGCCTTTTGCTGTAGAGGGAGAGCATTCTTTCCTGTGTACGGGGTGTTAGCGCGGCTTGTGTGGGGGCTCACGTGTGCTTCTGCTGTCACAGGAAGCTCTACCACCCTGAGCTCTGATTCCTAGGGGGCCCCGTGGCCTGGCTGTCACTGTGCGCCAGACGGACGGACATCCCAGGGCAGGGAGGTGCCCTGTGGCAACTGAGTAAAATGTGGGGTGCCGGTCCCAGGCACCTCGGGGGAGCGTGTTGGGAAGGGGTGGGGCAGAGCTGCGTGCGGCGATTCCTCCGCTGGCCCCATGTGCTGTGCTGACCGTGTGTTCTGCGGTGGTCCCGCCGCTGACCGTGCGTTCTGCGGTGGTCCCGCTGATCCCCCACACCCCTCCTGGAGAGAGTTCTGTGTTCGGGTGGGACGGAGTTAGCTCCTCTCTGAAGATGCCCCTCCCTGGGACGGTCCGTCCTGGCCATGTGTCCCTTTCTCAGGGCCGCGTTTGCGGAAGGGCTGTTGGTGCCAGTGACAGCAAAGGAAGTGGCTAGTATTGGGGGACATTGGTGACATGGGGGGACACATGTCTGACACTGGGCACGTGGACGTTTGTGTCCTAGCTGTTCTGATCGGGCAGTTGGTGGAGGACAGCTGTTGGTCCCAGGCTGGAGGCTCGTGTCCCAGCTCCCACCCTCTGTGCCGGACAGCAGGGACTCCTTTCTTAGGGCATCTGGGACAAAGCCAGCCCTTGGCAGAGGTCAGGTGACATCACTGTAGCATCTTGGGTCTTCTGTGGAGGACGTGTGTGTGTGAGAATTACCGAGCATGATCTCTGTCCTCGCTTCGTTTCCGGGCAGGTGGCCCTTGCTATCTCTGCTTCTGTCCCTGTGGGTGGTGGGGGTCATCCAGCTTCCTGTATGACAGTCCAGTCGGTGCAGTGACTGTCCACACCTGGTTTTCGAATGCAGTTTACGTTTTTTACCACGGATCGTCCACCATTGGCCCATAGTCTTTTTCCCCTTTACTTGAATTAGAACCTGAAGCAAGAATGGGAAGCCGAGAGAGAGTTATGCTTAGAAAACCTACGCAGAGAATTGTTGGCAAAGCATCGGTTGGAGTTGGAGAATTTGCAAGACCAGTTTAAGAATGAACTGGCAGAACAGAAAGCTGAATCGGAGAAGATTTTTCAAGCCAAAAATCAGGCTGAATGTGAGTTTCAAGTTCAAACGATCCGGTTCGAAGAGGGGACGTGTGTGTGTGTGTGTGTGTGTGTGTGTGTTGCTAGAAGGACAGTCCCGTGCGGTGCCAGGCCCTTGCCGGGGACGAGCATGTGCATCTCCTTGCCAGAGGGGTGGTGGGCGATGGAGACAGGAGTGGGTCCGCTGGGCGGCTCAGGCCCAGTCTTGGACTCTCCCCTCGGTGAGCACAGGCTTCTCCGGCTCCCTGACCTCCCCGAAACCTTGGTTTCAGAGGTGTTTGTCCACGTTTTGTGATGGTTGTTAAGAAAGCAGCGCTGCTCTTGTTCACGTTCTATTCTTGCCGCCCACCGCCCAGCGCCATCACGGTCAGGAGGTGGCGGCTGTCTGGGCTGCTCCCCAGGAGAGCAGAGTGCTGGGGCCGTGGGGTCCGGAAGGAGCCGTGCTCCCGCGTGGTCGGAAGGCCACGCGCTCAGGGAGGTGTGTGCCCAGGTGCGCTGAGGACTCTGGAGACGCAGCAGGACGCGGCCCTGAGGCAGCTGCGCGAGGACCTGCAGTCCGAGAGCAGTCGGCACGTGCGGGACTTGGAGCAGAGGCTCCGCGACCAGGAGGCGGCCAAGCAGCTCGAGGTGGGCGGGACGTGTGTGTGTGTCAGCCGCTCGGCAGGGAGGGGAGGCTCTAGAAGGTTCTGGGTGGGATCGTTTCACGTTCTGGCGTTAGCTCTAACTCAGGTAGTAGATTCAGAGCCCGTCGGTTTCTAGTAGATGGAGGGGTAAGCACAGCATGTGGAGCCGGCGTGACTTAGGCTGGGTCGCACACACGCGGAGCTGCCCCTGGGTCGCACACACGCGGAGCCGGAGCTGGGTCGCACACACGCGGAGCTGGTGCTCTTTACCAGGGCGCCTGGGACCCAGACTGCAGGCATCACGGGTCTAAGGCCAGGTTCTCTGACCGGGACCCTAAAGAAGCACGAAGTCTCAAGGAGACTGAGCCAGAAACACTTCTGCTGCTCGTGCGTTCAGAACACTCTTCCAGCGAGACATCATGTTCCCTCGGTGGGCGGTGTGGTCAGGTCTTACCCAAACACCCGAGGGCCATTGGGCCCCAGCATCAGGCCGAGAAATCAGAGAGACGGAGTCCGTGTTGGCCTGTGCCTGGATTTCAGAAGAGAACCCAGGAGGACCTTGTGTTTCTGTCCCCATGGCGTCCGCACCCACTCCCGGCCTCCATGCCCCATCACCCCCGTGCTCATTCTCCCTTGAGGATAGGGAAGGAGCACGGAAGGGCACCTTCTGTCCTGTCCCTGCGTGAGGCGGGCGGGGCCACCCACAAGGCAGCCGGCCGACCTCAGGGCCACCGCAGGCCGGAACTCCCATGTCCTGTGTCCCCTCTGGCAGGCCTTGTCCTTCAGCCCTGAGCCCTGCACTTGTACCCACCACTTGGTGCCTTGGGACCACGGGCAGCCTGACTCCAAGCTGCTCTCGGCTCCGTGGGTGCAGGGTTGGCTCTGTTCAGCCCCGAAGAGACCCTTCCTGGGGTGGGGGGTAACGGAAAAATGCAGAGAACACTCCACCATGCCCCACAGGGGGAGGGAGGGACCCCCCGGGAGGCTGGTGCTGATGCAGTGTGGGCAGGAGCCTGGCCCTCCCTGCCCGGACGAGGTAGAAGGACGTGTGTCTGGGACAACAGAGAAAGTTTACGTCCTCATTCAGCGAGGGGAGGGCCAGGCGGCAGCGGGGGGAGGCGTGTGAGGAACGAGCCGTGTGCGGCCATGTGCGGCCGCTGTGGCTGGTTCGCTCTTGGCTGCAGGCCTGGGGTCTCCCCGCGCGTTCCCCAGAGCTGGGCACGGACCTTCTGGGCTTGGTCTCGGCACGTCTCATGCCGCGGCCTCCTCTTGCAGTTGGAGAGCCTCCGAGCGTCGTACGCCGCGCTGAAGGCCCAGTCGCAGGAAGAGATCCGGCGCCTGTGGTCCCAGCTCGAGTCTCCGGGACGCGACAGTCAGGACCCGAGCGGTGAGGCATCTGCTGTTCAGAGCTCAGGTCCTCGGAAGCGGACGCGGCGTCTCCACGGCCGTGACAGCTGTTGCACGGACAGCGGCCGGCGTGTGGTTTTCAGGCGCAAACCCGAGGGCCTTGGCTTCACCGTGGGGCCGGCCTGCGGGGGGTGGGGGCAGCGTCGCGGTGGTGCTCACTTGCCGTGAGGTACCTGCCGGGGGGCGGGGGCCGGCGAGGCTTACAGCCTGGCTGGCGCGCCTCATCCCGCCACACCCCTGCACCCCTGAGCTCGCCTGGGGCAGGTGCTCTCGGGCTCCTGTGGCCCCGAGGGGGCTGCCCACGTCGGCTGGGCGCAGCGACTCGCCCGGCTCCTCCTACGGACCCTCTGTGAGAGGGTCCCTGCTCGCGGACGGTGCCTCCAGCGCGGATGTCGGGGGACGTGGGCGAGACAGGCGGACTCGTGTGTTCGTCCTGCTGCTCTCCACGTGGAGCCCCTGCAGTCCGGGGTCAGCCTTGCCGGACGCGCATCGCTGGGGGCCCAGAGCAGGCTGGGAGGAAGGGCCAGAGCTCGTGTGGTGGCTGGGGCCACGCCCGTCCGCTCACGCCTGGTCTTTGCCTCGAGCCTGTCCATGGCGGCGGGTGCGGCTCCCGGCTCTGCGGTCGCGGCTGCGTGAGCTGTGGCGCTCGGCTCTCCATGGCCCGTGGGGAGCCTCGCACGCTCCGCAGCGGCTGGTGCTGCGCAGGTCGGAGTGGACGGCGTGACTGGGTTTTCTATCCAGGGTCACCTGCAGCCGGAATCATGGTGCTGGCGGGGCCCGGCGGGGCTCACGACGGCTGGGGCAGCATGAGTCCCTGCAGTTGGGGGGCCGAGGTCTTGTGTCCTTGCTGGCCGTCGGCCGGGGCTCTTAGGCCCTGGGGACTGCCCACATCCCTGCCCTGTGGCCCCAGCCGCCCGTGGAGACCCGCTGGCATTTCTGGTCTCTGTGATGCCCGCAGCACCAGCCTGAGAAGTGCTGTGCTTCCGGGGGCCCACGGGCTCCGCTGAGGTCGCCCCGGCCAGCTCCCTGTGTGAGGCATCCCCCAGCGTAAGCCGCGGAGGGTCCCGCTGCGCCTTCACGGAGGCTGGGACCGGGGCCTTCCGGGAGCTGAGGTCTGCAGTGTGTTCTGACGTGTCCTCCGTGTCTGGCCCGGAGGTGACTGCGGAATTCCTTCCCCTTGAAGCATTCCACGACCAGCTCCCGGCCCGCACGCCTCACGGGGAGGAGCAGGAGCACCGGAGGTGGGATCCGCGGCAGCGGCAGCAGCAGCGAGAGGACTCTGTTCCCGAGTCTGCACGAGTCAGGTGCACGGGGCCTTTCGTCTTCGCTGTGTGCTCAAAATACGGGGCCTTTGAGCTGAATCAGAGTCTGGTTTTATTTGTGGTTTCCTGCCCGTGGAGACTGGGGGCCTCATGTTTAAGAAACAGCTGCCGCTTGAGCCTCGAGCAGGAGAGGGTTCAGACAAGGAGCCACATGGGACCTGCAGATCCGGGGTCCCCTCTGCTCCAGCACGGGGTCCCGCCAGGCGGTCCCACAGCCACGGCCTGCTTGGCCCAGGGCTCCCGTCCTTGACGGGGGTGGGGGGTCACCGTGGAGGGAGCAGGGAGGGAAAGGGCGTGTGAGGAGGTTTTAAAGCGCATCTTCTCTCCTAGTGCACCCGGCGTGTTTCTAGAGGAGAGGACTGGAGAAGAAGGGAGAGAGCACCTCGAGGGACCCCGCCTTCAGCCGGAGGTGACGGCCCCTCTTCCCTGCATGCCGGGAGCGGACGCGGAGCGCGCGTTTCAGGAGCGCGAGGTGTTGGCGTGTGCCGGGGTGGCCGGTGACCGCCCCTCGGTCTCCTCAACGCCTGTCAGCCCCAGGGTCCAGACTTTCCTTTTCTCGTGACGAGGACTTGTAGGATCTACCGTCTCGGCCGCTCCCGCGTGTCCAGTACAGCCTTGTCTCTGGTCACCGAGCACTGCCCCCCCAGACTCTGCTCTGTGACCGGAGGCTCGTGGCCTCTGACCCTCCCTCCGTCCTGCCCACGCCCACGCCCGCCGCTCTGTATCCGTCAGCTCGGTTAGCATCGCACGGGGCAGTGACTCCCGTGGGGCGTGTTTCTCTCCGACTTACTCCGCTTCTCCCCTCGGGGTGCGTCCACGTCCACGTCCACGTCCACGAGTGGCTCGTCCTTCTTCGTGGCTGAGGAGTGTTCGGTCGTGTGTGTGCGCACGCCCTCGGCCCGACCGACAGTCCGCGACGCTCGGGCTGTGCGCACTTGAGATGTGGTGTCCTGCCTCCTGAGCGTCCCTTTACTTACGGTGATGCGTGGGGTGTCGGTGGCCCGGGTCTCGTGGCCGTCACCCCGGGCAGGTGGTATGCGGGATGACGGTGGCCCCGTGAGGACACGCGTCCGCGTCGGTGGTTTGCAGTCACCCTGGGCGGCCGTCACGAGTGCACCTCAGACCGGACGGTTACACGGCAGAGATGGGTCCCCTCAGAGACGCGTCGTCTGGAGGCCGGGAGTGGGAGCTCGGGGCTGTTCTCTTGAGCCCCGTGTCCTTGGTTTGCGGTCGGCCGCCCTCAGGCTGCCCGGTCAGGAGGTTTGCGGTGTGTCCCGGTGTCCAGATGGCCCCATTCTAAGGCGTTGGAGGTTCAGACTTAGACATGTGGATTTTGGGGTCACAGTTGATCCTGTTCAACTGGCCGCTTCCGGTTTCCTGTGGTTAACGTCCTTTTCCTGGAACTCTCTGCTGCGATGATTTCTGGGGACGAGGGCGCGGGGTGGCGGTGGCTCCCTCCCTTCCACTTCCTTTCTCGTGTGTCCTGCCGGGCGTGGTGTGGCCGCCACGGCAGAGCTTCCGGGTCCTTGTCCACGGCCCTGTCCTGCCCTCTGGGCCCCCTGCATTCTGGTCGACGGTCCCTGCTGCCTGGGGAGCGGGTGTGTGTCCGCACGTGGTCCCGCTCTTGGCTGCACCCGTTCCCCGGTGGAGGCCAAGGGCGCGTGAGGGGAGCCCTGTGAGCGCTTGTTTCGTTCGCGTGTGTTTGGCGCGTGTAACGTCGGGCGCGTGTTGGGTGTCCTCCGCGCCTGCGCCGTGGAGAGCCGCCATCCCTCCATCCCGCTGATCCTCCCTTCTGTGTGCGCAGCCCGCAGCGCCGGGGCCCCTGTGAGCTGCCTGGAGCTTTCAGGGAGCAGCTCCGGCGTGTGCGTCCACCGTTCCCGCTGGCCGTGTGGGAGGGCCTTGCGTCCCTCCGCGGCCGGGAGGCCGGTCCCATCCGCACTCCTCAGCGTCCGCCGTGCGCTTTCCTGGTGGCTCCTGAGCTGTGTTCTTGTTCTGTAGCGAGCGTCTCATTTCCGTTGGCGTTTTTGATTTCTGGGGGTTCTGCTTTCTTGCTTGCTCTGTCTGTGCCACGGTGCGGCGTTCTCACACACGTCTCTGGAGGTCCTCGGTGCTAAAGGGTTTCTCGTGCTTCCCGTGTGCCCTGCTTTCCGTCCGTCTGTCCCTCTGTGTGGGTGTCAGGGTCCCCTCTGTCGGTTTTTGGTCCAGGGCTTGTCTTCACAGGCGGCATGAGGCCCCCCTGGTGTCAGGGAGGCCAGCGGCAGAGCTCCCTCTGGGGTCCAGCTTTAGAAGGCCGGGTCCCCGGCCCCCCGACGGCCAGCCTCGGCCCGCGGGTCCTGCGTGCGCGCAGCCCCTCTGCCCCTGGGCCCCGGACGGTGCTGTGAGCAGTTTTGTCGTCCCAGGTTGGCTGGCCTTGGTGTCTCGAACCTCTTCCCATGGCCTCTCGTGTTGTTTCGGGCAGGCAGGGAGAGGAGAGCGGTGGGACGCGTGTTGGCGGGAAGTCCGGAGTGTGCGCACGCCTCCTCGCACGTGTGCACGCGTGTGGAAACGTCGACAGGCCACTGTGCCCTCCTCAGAGCGTCCGGCGGAACTCCCCCAGGGGGTGTGGGAGCCCAGGGCCTCCCGCCGCCGCTGGAGGTCGCCAGTGTGTGCTCCTCGCCGAGGGACAGCCGGTGTGTGGGCACTTTGCGTTTCTGTGGTTTCCTGTTTTCACTTGAAGCTGAGCGTTCTCCCCTGCAAGCTCTTTCTGCACACCGTGGCTCTCCTGGCGTTGGTCCCCATTCCCCTGCGGTTCGGAGGGCCCCCCCGCTCGCCTTTGGACTCGGTCGTGGCCCTTTTCACGCTGTGCTCACGGGCCTGGGTCTGCGGTCGTGGGTCCTCCCCTGGCCCCTTGCTCTTTGTCCCCATCCTGAGTGCCCGCCGGTTTCCTGCGTTGCCTTCTTTTTTTTTTTAAAGATTTTATTTATTTATTTGAGAGAGAGATAGACAGTGAGAGAGAGCATGAGCGAGGAGAAGGTCAGAGAGCGAAGCAGACTCCCCATGGAGCTGGGAGCCTGATGCGGGACTCGATCCCGGGACTCCAGGATCATGACCTGAGCCGAAGGCAGTCGTCCAACCAACTGCGCCACCCAGGCGTCCCCCTGCGTTGCCTTCTGACGCTTGTACTTTATTCTCATTTCACTCACTCGTCTTTAGAGATTCGATTTATTTCAGAGAGAGTGAGGCAGCGAGAGGGCGGGAACACAAGCAGGGGGAGAGGGGGAAGCAGGCTCCCGCGGAGCAGAGAGCCCAGCGTGGAACTCGATCCCAGGCCCCTGGGATCATGACCTGAGCCGAAGGCAGACGCTTAACCCACTGAGCCACTCAGACGCCCCTTTTCTGATTTTAATTTAATTTTAAAGTCTTTGATTTTTCATTGTCCACCCGGAACCTAGTCATTGTCCAGCCAGAGGTGTAGGCTCTGAGCTGATGAGCTGACCCCCTCTTTCCAAACGGCAGGTCACTCGCTCAGGCCTGACCTGTTAAAACACAGCCTGTGTGCTTAGCTGTCCCCGGGGCACAAGTGCATTTCTGGACTCGATTCCTCCTGTCACTCAAGTGGTTCGTTTGTGTCGGAGCGCAGGGATTCGAGTCTTGCTTTAAAAGATAACGCGACCTTATCATGAGCTGCAAGTTGAGGTCGGTGTGGCTGCTCCGTGGTACTTGAGGAAAACGGGTTTACCGGCTGTATTTTAAGGGGAACAGGAGAGTTTAGTACGTGCACTGAACCCTTGCCTAGTTTCCCGCCTCCCTTCCTTCCCTCAGGGTACTTGGGCAGGGCTTGTTGTCGGGTGCTTGCAGCAGGGCCCAGACACCCCTCCCTTGGGGGCCCCTTCCTCTTGGGGGCAGGTCCATGTCCAGGCAGGCCAGGCATGTGTCCGCCTCCAGAAGGGGACGTGCAGTGGGGAGACACGGTGTGGGGAGTGAGGGGGCTTGGGAGTGAGTATGCTGGGGCCCCGCAGCGGAGCAGGCTGTGTTTGGCCGAGGCCCCGGCCCTGGGAGGAGGGGGTCTGCTGGTCAGGGCCTGCAGCAGTTCTTGTCCGTGAACGTTCTGGTCAGGCTCGCGGCCGCGGCCTCCTTGGCATCCCTCAGCTGGGGCTCCGTGTCGGCCTCCATGAGGACAGCACGGGGGTGAGGCGGGCTCTCCAGCCGGTGGTGTGCCCCGTCTCCTCCGGGTGGTGGCCTGCCGCCTCCTGAGTTACTCGGATCCCCGGAGGTGACGCGCCGCGGATGGAGGAGACGGCGTGAGCGCGCGGCCCCGCGAGGGTTCCGGGGGCAGTGACCGGGCGACGGGCTAAAGAGACCCCTTGTAACCCTCCTGTGTGTGATTTTCCCTGCATCTGTACGCGCAGTTGGAAGAAAACCACCGGAGCCCGTCCTCGCTGGAAACCCGGCAGCAGGTGGGCCGCGAAGGGACCCCGGTGTCGGAAGGGGAGCAACGTGTGGGGCTCTCAGAAGGGCCCAGCGAAGGTGTGTGAGCCTGGGGTTCGGCCCGCAGGGAGCGATGTGTGGGAAGGTTGGGGGCTCCCGCGTGGGTTATCTGGACATCCCGGGCCTCACTCCACAGACCCTCCCTGGTGGTGTCCTCAGAGTTCGGAGCTGGGCTCGGGGCTGACCAGATGCAGCGCCGGGGGTCCCAGGAGATGGGGGCGGATGAGAGGCGGAGGTCTTCCCAGCAGATGCAGCAGAGGGGGACAGGCAGGGGCCCCACTGCTGAGGGGAGCCGGTGTGAGGCCAGCCCTGGAGATGGATTCCAGGACGGGGGGCGCTGTTGCCACGCCTCGTAGCGCAGGGGTGGCGAGGTGGAGGGTCCCAGGGCGAGGGTGTGGGGGGCTGGCTCCACGGTGGGGGGCTCTGACACTGCTTCCTGCTCTGGACAAGGGCTCCCTTGGAGCTGCTGAGACGGGCTGAGAGAAGGACCGTGGCTCGTGAGCGCCAAGGTCACGTTGACTTGGCTTCTGCCTCTTGCTCTCGTCCCACGGAGGGAGCTTGTTCTCAGCCGCTGCACACGCGGTGGCCACTGGCCGCCGACGGGCGCGCGGTGCTCTTCTGGCCGCCGCTCAGCTCATTCTGGAGCCCAGGGAGGGGACGAGTCCTGAGCTGACCGTCCCGGGAGGGGTCCCCCCGGCCTAGCTCCCCACAGCGGAAAACAGCCCCTGATACCCCACTGGTGGCCCGGGGTGGGCCCTGAAGGGGTGCGGGCCGCTCAGGACGGGGCAGGCCAGGGCGCGTCTGCCTGGGCTCCCCCAGGGCTTGGCAGAGCTCCAGGTGTTTGTGGTGCGAGGGGCCGGGCCCCGTGCTGTGTGTGGTGCCCTCGAGGTGCCTCACTTTCCTCCCTGCTTCTCGTCCCTCCCAGGGCTCGCTCAGGCGCCTCTCCCGTGTGTGCAGGACACGGCCTCGCAGGTGGAGGCCGAGGTGGCAGCCAGAGTCTTGCGTTTGGAAACTGAGCACAAGCTTAAACTCTCGCTTCTTCAGACGGAGCTCAAGGAAGAAATTGATGTCTTGAAACTAGAAAACAGAAGTTTACGCGAGAAGTTGCAGGAGGCGATCAGCCTGAAGGAGGACTGGGAGAGGGTGAGTGTGGTTCTGGCTTCCGCGGCGGCAGAGTCCTGCGAGGGCCCCGCTGGTCCCCGCGCTCCGTCTCCTGCCGCCTGCGGCCCAGTTGAGTTCGTGCAGAAGTGGGTCAGGCCAGGGCCCCGCTCGAGCCGAGGCAGGGTCTGGCTCCTGTTGCTCCTTCCCCCTGCCTCCAGGGTCAGGGGACTGGCTGGACGTCCTCAGACGGGCGGCAGGCTGGTCGGCACGGCCAGCGGCAGGCCCCGTGCGCCTTGGGGTCTCCAGTGGTATTGGGCTCCTGGGCTCTCCTGCTGTCGGTTGTGTGGCAGTGGGGTGTTCCGTGGGCGCGCGGAGAGCCTGCGCAGCACCCCCGCTGGCAGAGGTCTGGCGTGTGGGCCTCCCCCAGACTCCTGGCACGTTCACTGTATACGCAGCGCGGGGAGTGGCTCCTCTTTGGGTCGGAGTTGCTAGAGCGGAGTCTGTTTCGCCA
Source organism: Neogale vison (assembly GCF_020171115.1). NCBI lineage: Eukaryota > Metazoa > Chordata > Mammalia > Carnivora > Mustelidae > Neogale > Neogale vison. Next base: position 315,753 of record NC_058096.1, on the reverse strand, counting down.
GCGTCCTAAGTGTCCCCCGACTTCACACTTCCCTCCGTAGCATTGTTTGAGCCGCAGCCCGCCTTCTGTTCATCAGCGCCGCGTTCAGCCTTCACGCACGTTCCGCTGGCACGGCGGACCCTTTTCTGTGCGTTTCGCTTGGAGTCTCCGGGGACCACCTGGACTCAGTGCCGGCGCCTGTGGGTTGAGGGCTCAGTCCCGGGACACTGTCCCCACATCAGGAGCCGTTGGCAGTTACTGGGTCCCCAGGTGATCCACGGGTCTCGGTCCGACTCGGCTTTGGAGTCTGGAGAGTCCCCTGCCCGTCACGGCCCTTTCAGGCTAAGTGGCTCAGGGAAACAGTGTCCTAATACAGTGTCTTAGGCCGGAGGCGAGCGAGCGACCAAAGGGAAGAGAGGCGTGGGGCGAGGTGCGCGTGGTGGGCGGCGTCCACGCCCGCTCCTGTCCTGCCACCTCTCAGCCCCCCACGTGTGCACCCGCCTGGCAGCTCTCCGAGGCCCACCATTTGGGAGTTTTTACGGAAGCTCCGTAACACAGGCGTGTCTGAATCACTGGCCGCTGGTGGCTGAACTCCGTCTCCGTCTCTCGTCTTCGGAGGTCGCGGTGGAGCTGGAATTTCCAACCCTCTAATCTTGCCCTGATTTTCTGGGGACCAGCTTCCACCCTGAAGCCACCCAGAGGTCCCCAGCCACTTGCCGTCTCATTAGCATGCAAAAGACACTGATTGTGCCCGAAATTCCGAGGGTTTTAGCAGCTGTGTGTCAGGAACAAGGGACAGAGGCCGCATACTTGCATACTTTTTAACATATTACACGTGTGCATGACATATAGTTGATTACGTTTTTTAAGATTTTATTTATTTGAGAGAGAAAGAGAGCCCAAGTCGGGAGGTGAGGAAGAGCAGAGGGAGAAGGAGACGCACTCTCTGCGGAGCAGGGGCCCACCCCCAGCTCCATCCCAGGACCCCAAGACCATGACCTGAGCTGAAAGCGGGACGGGTCGTTGACGGGTCGTTGACGGGTCGTTGACGGACGGAGCCACCCAGGAGCCCCTGCAGTGGCATATTTTTAAAATCCTTTTTGATAAATCCTGCCTTTTAGTCGGAGTGTTTAGTTTGTCACATTTCGTTTCGTTGTTGACCTGGTTGAAGCTGTGTCTGCGTTTTACTCTTCTGTGTGTGCGTCTGTTTCTCTGTTTGCTCCCGTGTTCCTTCTTTCTTGCCTTTCGGATTATTTGAGTATTTATTTACTTGGATTATTTGGATTTATTTGTATTATTTTGTATTTATTTGTATTATTTTTAGAATTGGGTTAGTTAATTGGATTGATTAATTGGATTGGATTAATTGAATTGGATTAATTTTTAGAATTGATTTTAATGTGTCTGTTGATTTCTCAGTCCTATTTCTTTGCATCATGCGTTTAATGATTGCTTTCGGGGATAGTCTTGTTCTCACGGTCTTCTCAGAGGTACACGGTCGCCATGCAGCTAGAAGGTGAGCTCCAGCTGCGTCCTTCGTCCGCTGTCTTCCGTGCTTCCACGCTGACGGTGTCACATCTGTCTTGGTGGTTAGATTCCACAATAGAAGTTTTGCTTTGAACAATCATGGGTCCTTGATTAATTAAAAGGGAAAGTGGTCTTAGATTCACAACACTGAAGCGTTCTTTCTTTCCTCCAGAAGATAGGAGTTTCCATTTGGCCTCACTTTCCTTCAGCCTTTCATGTTGTGCCTGTTTTCTTCACAAGTTTTCTTTGAGCTGAGAGTATCTATTTTACCGTCTTTGATGAAGAAATATTTTTGCTACATATAGAAGGCAAGGTTTTTGTCCAGGATTTAAAGGTGTTCACGTATGACCTTATTTCCGATAAGTGATCACTGAAATCAGTCTTACCCCGAATGTAATGTGTCATTTTCTTTTGACTGCTTGTTTTTCTCTCTATCTTTTATTCTCTCTTTTTTTTTGAAGATTTTATTTACTCATTTGACAGACAAAGATCACAAGTAGGCAGAGAGGCAGGCAGAGAGAAGAGGAGGCAGGTTCCCGCTGAGCAGAGAGCCCAATGCAGGGCTTGATCCCAGGGCTCTGAGATCATGACCCGAGCAGAGGCTTTAACCCACTGAGCCACCCAGGCACCCCTAGGTGCCCCTATTCTTAGTCATTTTACCACGGTGTGCCTACGTGTGATTTTCTTGGATGTTTTTTCCTCTCGTGAAATTCTTAAAATCTTAAAAGCATAAAATTGATTCTGAGATAGTTACCTAAAAAAAGGAAAACAAAACTTTATACTGGATTGACCTTATTTTTTCTTACATTTAATAATGACACTACTGAAAAGGTAGCCTGTTTTAGTGACTTACAGAGTATTCTGTATGTTTATGTGTTTTCCCAAGTTTGAGAAATTTTTACCAAGTATGTTCTCCAGTTTCTTCCTTCTGCTCCATTCTGTCCTTTCTCTTGGACTCCGTTCCCATGGATGTTCCGTCTTTCAGTGTCTGAGGTTCTGTTGGTTCGGTTTCTGTCTGGTTTGCTCCCTTCCTGTTGGTTGGATTCTGTTGGTCTCCGGTTCGTGGTCTCTTGCTCGCTCTGATCTGCTTTTAAGTCCATCCAGTGGTTTTTAAAATTTCAGATACTGTGCTTTCTAGTTCTGGGATTTCTGTTCGGTTGTTGTTTTCTTTTCCCCCAAGAGGGTCTTCTTTCTTTGTCGTGATTTGCTGTTTTTTATTCGTCATGAGCATGTTTTTCTTGCAGTTAGGGTATCTGCTTCTAAAATCTTTGTCTGCCGTTCAACATCTGTGTCATTTTGGGGTTCTCCAGTGATTGTATTTTTTTTTTTTTTAGCATGGGTCATATTTCCTGCTTATTTGTATATAAACTAATTTTGGACTGTATTCTGGACGTCGTGAGGGAGACGTTGTGGAGACTCTGCATCTGTTTCACGCTGCTGAAGGGTGTGAGTTTTTCTGTTTAGCAGGAGCTGACTTGGCGCGCTCTGACTCCACACCGTGTCTTCCCTGTGTTGCTCGGCTCTTGGCGTCTGCCCACACGCGTGTGCGTCAGAGTCCGCCTGAGATGCGGGCAGAGGCTGATGCAGAGATTTTACAGCCGACTGTCTCTCTGGCTCCGTCCTAATGGGCACCTCTCACTTTCTACCTCCTCTGTTCACACACGTGGGATTGTGGGATTTCGGTGTGCGTGGCACGGACAGGGAAATTGCCCAGTGCCATCTCTTCCTTCTGGGTGTCCAGCCTTCTGCACAATCTCTCTGCGTATAGATGCTCTCTCAGGCCTTTGGGTGGTTTCTTATGTTCTTTCTAGCCTTTATAGCTGTTACCCTCTGGGAGGGCTAGCCTGATTAAAGCTTCTCAGCCATCTCCAGAAGCATGACCCTAAACTTACTTTTATTAATTTTTTTTTTTTTTTAAGAAACTTTATACCCAGTGTGGGGCGTGAACTCATGACCCTGAGAGCAAGTTGATCTACTAACGCCGGCCAGGTGCTGCTTTAATAACTTCACTTTTATTTATTTATTCATTTATTGGACAGAGAGAAATCACAAGTAGGCAGAGAGGCAGGCAGAGAGAGAGGGAAGCAGGCTCCCCGCTGAGCAGAGAGCCCGATGCGGGGCTCGATCCCAGGACCCTGAGATCATGACCTGAGCCGAAGGCAGAGGCTTTAACCCACTGAGCCCCCCAGGTGCCCCATAACTTAACTTTTAAATAAGAAGCTGAGGTCAGTCTTCAATACCGCTTTTACTTTTGTTTCTTTCTGATGATGTTTTGTCATTCATTGACCTCCTTTCCTCCTTTTTTTGAAAATCGAAATGTTTGCCTACTGTCAGCTTTGTGGTTCACCTCCCTTTTCAGAAGAAACTCTTAAAAGTTTAAATTTTGGTTCGTCGGTCCTTTGACGAGGCTCCGTGGAGATCGCGGGCACAGAGGCGGCCACAGACTAGAGCTCGTTGCGGCGTTTGCTCTTCTGGTCTTTTCGCTGAGGGCGGCTCTGCTCTGTCTGGGGTGGTCGGCCTCCCCTGGCAGAGGCCCTGGGATGTGCCTGCCTCTGCCGCCGGTCCTGGCACACGACGAAGGCCTCTGACGCTCCCTGGGTTTGCTGAGCACGTGTGCGTGTGCGTTGAACTCCGTTAGTTTCGTCCGGGCCTGCCGGCTCCAGAGGGACGGGCAGCCGGCTTTGCTGTCATTGCTGCCAGTAATCTTCTCCTTTAAAAAGTTCTTTCTGTTTTACCTGAGATTCTGCTCCCTGTAGGTAAAATGTGAGTTGGTAGAAGGTCACCAGGAGGAGCTGAAGAAAGCGAAGGAGAAACTGGAGCTGATGAAGCAGGAATCCAGAGACAGAGAAGCAGGATGGAAGGTGGCAAGTGAAGTCCTAAAGAGAGAAGCTGAAGAGGAACGGGCGCTGGCCCTCCTGCAGCTCCGGGAGCAAGCCGAAGCCGAGACGCGGTCCCTGGTGACCAGGTTTGAGCTGCGGGAGCTCGAAATGAGGCGGCTTCAGGATCAGCAGGCCGCCCAGATCCGGGACCTGGAGGGGTCCCTGCTGGAGCAGCAGGGCCGCCTACGGCAGCTGGAGCTTGGCCTTGCCGGGGAGGAGTGTCCGCAGTGTGGCCGGGAGCCGGGCGGCCGTCTGGCTCCCGCAGACCAGGGCGGGGAGCTCGCCACGCTCCGCCTGAAGGAGGACTGTGCCCTCCAGCTGATGCAGGCGCAGAACAGGTGGGTGGCGCTCTCGGAGCGGGCGCTGGCTGTAGAGACGCCTGTCGCTCTCCCGCCTGAGGCCCGACCCCGGCACCCGCCGCACGGCATGGGACGCAGGTCCCCTGGGCCATCTGCTGTGGGCTTTCAGCAGGGTGGGGAGATCTGCAGGAAGGCAGGGCCGAGCATGGTGTGCCCGGAGTCCCGGACGCCTGGTCCTCACCCTGAAGTGGCAGCGGGTCGAACCGCCTGTCCCAACACTGGATGTGTGGGAACCAGCCAGAGACCGCGTCCGGATGCTCCTGGTGGAGTCTGTGTCCCTTGGTGGACGCTACTGTGCACGCGTCTTCACGTCCGTTTTGTTCTTTCCACATTTAAAAGCTTCAAAAGCTTAAAAAAGCTTCAAAGCTTCAAAGAATTAGACCTCACTTACCTGACGGCACTTTGTCCTATTAGTTCTTTCTATTTTGAAGGTCCAGGCAGATATTTTTAAAAGTAAGTGTTTTCCTCCTAAAACTTGCACACATTTCCTTGAAAATAGATTGAGAATGTAGTTTGGTTCTTTGCCTCTGTTCATGGCAAGTCTGCAGATCTGAGCTTTCTTGCCTGGGGGTGATGGTGAGTCTTGGGGCCATTGGACTCGCCGTTGGGCTGCTTGTCCTCCCGGGTCCGCAGCTCCCGCCGTCGTGACTGGAGTGCAGGAGCTTTGGGTCTGGGGTCTAAGGACGTGAGTTCAGATCTCGGCCCAGCAGGTGCACGCTGGGTGGATGCAGGCGCTGTGCTCAGCCTCACAAACGCTTCCTGCCCGCCCCGTGTGCAGAGGGTACGTGGGTGGTGTGGGACGCCTCCAGAGTCTCTGGTGGCCGACCGGCCCAAGCAGAGCAGTGACCCGGGTCTTACCGCTCCTCGTGGGAGCGCCCCAGGGCAAGTCATGCCCGTGTAGCGTGTGGGGCGTCTTCCTGTCCCTGGTGGGATCCTGGGTGCCCCGGCTCAGGGGGAGTCTGCTGGCCTGTGTCTCTGCCAGCCAGCACCCCTGGGGCTCTTTCTCATTCGTGTCCCTTAATTCAGCAGTTCTCCTGAGGTCCTTTGAGTGTTCTTTACGGCCCTGTGGGCTCCTGCAGGGGACCCTACTGCCCCTGCCCCATCGCGGTCCTTCTCACCGCGCGTGGGCCGGTGCGTCGGCTTCGGCGCGGAGGCGGTGTCTTGCTGTGGGTCCCGCATCCCCACTTAGTTCGTGAGCGGCCTTGTCCTTTGAGCTCCTCTGGCTTTGTGTGGCCCCTTCCCTCCCGCGTACTTCTGATGGTGGTGCTCGCGGGCGGTGGACGGCAGAGGGAGAAGGAGCGGGGACAGTCCGACACGGCAGCGACCTCGTGTTTCGTGTGGGAAGGGCCGGGGGCGCGTGTAGGACCGTCGCTCCGCGGCCCGTGTTCACGCTGCGGGTCCTTGCAGGTTCCTGAAGGAGCGGAAGGAGATCACGGAGAAGTTCGCGGCCGAGCAAGACGCGCTCCTTCGGGAGGCCCAGGAGAAGCACAGCCGCGAGCTCCAGCGGCTCCAGGAGAGACACCAGCGGCACGTGCTGTCCCTGACGGCCGAGCTGGAGGCCGTGCGCCGCGCGGAGCAGGAGGAGCTGAGAGCCTCCGTGGAGGGGGAGCAGCGGGCCCTGGCGCAGGCCCGTGAGGCCGAGATGCAGTCCGGGCACGCGGCCGCGCTCCGGGCTCTCGAGGCCAGACACTCGTCCCACCTGGATTCTCTGGAGTCGCGCCACCGGTCGGAGGTGCAGGCCCTGCGGGAGCAGCACCGCCGGGCTCTGGAGCAGCTGAGCGCAGAGCTGGAGAAGCAGCGGCCGCACAAGGACGCCTCCCGCCCCGCGGCGCCGACTGGGGAGCGGGGCCAGGAGCTCCCGCCCGCGGACGGCGGCTTCACGGCACAGACGGAAGCGGATCCGGGGGCTGCCGGGGTCGCGCAGCAGGTGAGGCCGGGCTCAGGGCGGGTCTCTTCCTGCCTTGGGGCTGCCTCGCAGGTGGCCTCGGACAGGGGTGGGGGCGCGCGGTGGGCGGACGGGTGCGTGGAGATGCGGGCGGGGCCGCGTGCTGGGGGAGAACGTGTCCCAGCGCCCGGTCCGGCCGGCAGCAGTCGTCCGTGCAAGGTGGCTTCCTCCGTAGTCTCTTCTGCACGTGGGTCCCAGCGTTGTGCACCCAGGCGGCTCCCTCTGGTCCGGGGCTGCTCCAGCTCTTGCCGCAGGTGCACGCAGACCGTGTCTCCCGCCGTCCTGTCCCTTGTTACCTGGCCGGTGCTGGCCGCTCTGTGCTGTGATCGTCTTCTCCTGCGCTCACCGTTCCCGTCAGATCGCCTCCCCAACCAATGTGTCCCCTCCTGCCCGGCGCGGACCCTCCTCTTCGTCCAGGACGTCTCGGCCGGGCCCTGCACAGGCCCAGCGGGAGCAGAGCGTGAGGGTCGTGCCCGTCATCCTTGCTCTCGTGCTGGCTGCGCTCTCCGTTGTGCCCCGGGCTGGAGCCTGCGAGAAGGGATTGTACCCTGGGCTGACCCCGCGCGTCTTTGCAGACGCCTTCAGGGGCCACCCCTGTGGCCCGGCCGACCTGTGTAGGTGTGACCTCGGAGGTCAGGGTGGGGAGGAGTGTCGGCAGGATCCACAGGGGTGAACTGGAGGGTGGAGTCCTTGGAAGGCGGGGCCTGACCTCGCAGGCTGCGGCAAAGGCGCAGCTCTGTTCCGGCAGCGTCCGTCGGACGGCGGGACGGAGGAAGGGCTGGCGGTGATGGGGCCACATGGGGTGAGCGTCGGCTGCGGCCCCCAGGAAGCTGGGATGGGAGGGCGCAGAGGCAGGCCCGGGACCCCCGCAGGAGGTACCCGGTGCCCCACAGGGTGTGCTGGGGGAAGACTGACACGGTGCTTCTGGGGTCGTGCAGAGGCTGGGGGACGGCGGGGGGGGACAGACGGCGCTGGGCTCGCGGGAGGCAGAGGCGGCTGAGGCGGAAGAGGCGTCCCCGCGGGAAGGGGAGGACCGTGCGGGGCGGCTGCCGCAGCAGTGCTGCCGCCTCGTGTCCACACGGAACACGTGCGCTACAGCGTGCGCCCCGGTTCCCTGCGCGGGCTCTTCCACGAGGCCGGAGTGTCCACGTGCCTCGTGGTCGTTGGCAGAAGTCTGCAGAGCGGTGGAATTCTCTGGAACGCGCGAGGCTGCCGTGGGGAGGGACGTGTGGGCTGGGACCCGGCGAAGGGGCGCTCGTGTCCTGCGGTCCTGTGCATGCAGGCGGGGTGGCGAGTGGGGTGCGGGCTGCGCTCCCCGAATCTTCCGGTGGGAAGTGCTTGTGTCTCCTGCCCCTCCCAGGCCCTGGGGGCGGAGGACGCGCGCTGTCCTGCTTCCCACACTCCGGGCGGGCGTTCGTGTGAAGCGGTCGTGCCCCGTTCTGTTGAGGGTACGGATTGTTGTCCGTGTTTCTGTGGGGCTTTTTATGAAGGACGCATCCCTCCCTTTTCTCTAACCACGAAATAAGGCCTGGCGCTGTCTGCGTGTCCTGGGTTGGTGGCTCGTGTGCGTAGTTGTGTGGCCATCGGTCCGTCGGTGAAGTCCATGGTTCCACCGTTTCCTCCGCGACGCCTGCCAGCCGGAGAATTACGGGCGATTACAAAAAGGGAGGCATAAAAATGAGGTTTATCCCCATTGGTTTGGCTGAAAAATCTGGGAATCGGCATTTTTCTTGAGATTTGGTTCTTGGACTCTTAAGTTGCCTTGAGTCTGGCCGCTCTGGGTGGGTTTCTCCCCTCCGAGGGAGGAGAAGACGGAGGAGGCACGCGCGCAAGCCTGTGTCCTCAGGGTGGCTTCGAGAGACACAGCAGGACCTCTGCTGGGAGCCAGGGCTGTAGCTGGTCAGTGACGCGGCCACGGGGATGGTCTCCTCTTCACACTGTGCTCCTACTTTCACTAAGCGGGTGAAGCCCTTTCCATGTCACCCGCCATGTCCCCTTAACCCTCCAGTGTCCCCCCAGTGTCCCCTTAACCCTCTCAGTGTCCCCATAGTGTCCTCCAGTGTACCCTTAGCCATCTCGGTGTCCTAGCAGTGCTCCCTTCGCCCCCACGGTGTCCCCCAGGCCCCTCAGGCGCAGTGGCCATCACGGCGGGGTCAGGTGGCCGCCTGGAAGGGGCGTCACTGCAGGGAGGTTCAGCGGCAGACCTGTCAGCTCTGTCTCGCTGCCGTCCGTGGTAGCAGCGGGGTGCCGGCGGGGGCCGGGAGTCTCGTGAGCCAGCTGCGTGGGACGGGCCTCCGGGAGACGGGCGCGCCCCGGCCTGGGTCTGGCGCGCGGCTGAGCTGCGGTGGGGGGCGGTCCCCGCGCGTGGACGGTGGCCGTCGTCTCAGCTTGGGAAGATGAGGTCTGGTTGTCGCCTCTCTCCGGGGTCTCCCGGGCTGCGGCCCTGCCGCCGCGGACTGTGGTTGGCGACCATCTCCTCCTGGCGCGTTGTCGTGTGGGGACACGGCCGTGAGCTTGCTGGAGCCGCGCGTCCGGTCCGGGCTCGGGCCGGGCCTCCTTGTATTTCTGTGTGGACGGCCGTCTGGGCGTCCCACAGCATTTCGGGAGCGTTTCCAGTCGTACGAGTGAGTCCTTGCTCAAGCTAGAGCTCCCTTTACTCCGCCACCAGGGTGAACATGAGATACTTTTTAAGGGACTTTGCTGTCTGGCTGGTTTCTCAGAAACCGCTGGACTTGTGGGAAGGTGGGAAGCTGTTTCTGACCCTACTTTAGCTTTTAGCGGAGAACATTTCGACATGGGCGGAAATAGGATAGTTGGGTGAGGCTCTCTGGCTGCGCAGGCGGGTACGTGCCCGTCGTCGTGCCTGGGGGCTCCCCCCACCCCCACGGATTTACAGCAGATCCCAGGGAGCGTGTGTTTTCATCTATAAAGACGTCACCGTGTCTGTACCAAGTAGTGTGTTTCTCTCCCGGCAAGAGAACATAACTGCGATCCGTTCTAACTTAAAAATGGTCAGGAATCCTTGATGTCATCCTGTATCCAGCCCAAGTTCCCGTCTCTTCCTGTCGTGGTTCAGTTCTGGGTCCACACGGGGTACGTGTGCTCGGAGTCTGGTTTTCCTGCCTGCTGGGATGCCGGCTGACCTGTCTGACCGCTGCACAGGCCGTCCCGTCGGGCCTCGGTGTGGACTCCTGGGTGTTCCCGCTGTGGCCTTCCCTCAGGCTCTGGCCCGCAGGCAGGTCCTGCAGAAAGCTTAACTGGGCACTTTCTGGGCTGCCAGGGACAGTGTCCCCAGAATAGCACGGACACGCTGTTCCTCCTCTGACAGCTTTTCTCTGGGCCACAAATATCTTTGCACCTGTTGGTCAAGCAGGGTCACTTCCCAGAAGAGTAATTTCACTTGCACTTGGGAGCTAATTGGATTACTTTCCAGGTTACTTCCTTTTGGAGTTACTTCTGAGGAAAGTTCTCTGAAACTGTAAGCTTGATTTCCTTTTCTTGGAGATGTGCCTCCCGTGGAACACTGTCCCTTGTGGCCGGACCACTCAGCCGAGGTCTGGAGCACGGGAGCGGACCACAGTTTGCCCAGTGTCAGTTGCTCAAGGCAGTTTCATCTGTTCTTCAATTTAAAAAAAAATTCCATACATATAATTTTCGAAAACAGTAAGGTCGTTTTAGATATAGTTAGAATGTTGTTAATTCATTACCGGGTGAATTTATATTACTTTTTAAAAAGATTTTATTCATTAGAGAAGGAGCAGGAGTGTGCACGGGGGTGCTGTGGGGTGGTGAGGGGCGGGGTGGGGGGGAAGCAGGCTCCCCGCTGAGCAGGGAGCCCGATGTGGGCTCTATCCCAGGACCCTGAGCTCATAACCCGAGCCGCCCTGGCTCCTGACGGTGTTGGTATTTTTTGTGTAATACTACTTTTTTTTTCCCGGGCACATCTCTCATGTTTTCTTAATGGTTAAAAAGATATATATGACGTTTCTCTCCCGTGTCTTTAGAAAAAATGGAGAATAAACTTCAAAAAGCATCTTTTTGTTACATGGACCTTACTGTTTAGCACCTGGAAAATCAAATGGAGTTTCACGCAAGGCTGGAAGTAGAAAGGGTTATGTGTGAGGAGGCCTTGTGGGTGGGGTAGGGTTGCATGAGTCAGAGGGGACTTGACTTGGAGCCTCTCCAGTCAGTTGGAGGGGGTGGCCTGAGAATGCGTCCCACTGGGCGTCCGCAACCATCCCGCAGCTACTGGGCCTTCAAGGTCCAATGGCCGGATGCTGTCCTGCACCTTTCCTGCCTCACCGGACTCCCGAGTGTTTCCCGGAGACCATCCGGCCATACGATGCTGCCGTTTGGCCTTTGCCTCGGTTATGGCGATGGTGCACTTTTCCCGCAAGTTCCCGCTGGGGGCCGGGCGAGCACTGGGCAGGACAGGTGTGAAGTGCGTCCGCTGCCCCCTTGTAGAGCCGTTCCTCCTACGCACAGTGCACGTGGGGTGGGTGCTTTTGTTTGCTGCTGGCTTCGTGCGTTTATGCCCTTGTCATGCCGCGTGTGCGTCATAAGATCCCGAGACAGCGATGGGGGGCACATGATACGCTTAGCGTCCACCGTCTTTTAGCAAGTGCAGCTGTGCGCCGTGTGGCCGTGGGTCCCTCAGGCACGTGAGGGGCTGCAGTCTCTGTGGCAGGGACGCTGAGGTCCAGAAGGACCAGGTGGCCAGAGAGCGGGGCCTGGAGCCTGCTGATCACTGCTGCCGTGGTACCAGGTCCACGTGCCCCAGGACTGGAGGGCGGGGTTCCTCAAGGGCATGTGGGGGCATGCGGAGCTCTTGGACTCCTGCCTGACCTCACACAGAAGTCGGCTTCTATAAGGATTGTTGCCGGAAGAAAGCGATCTTCAAGGTTTCCCAAGAAGCATGTATCTAATCCTCCTGCGTCTGCAGAAGAGCATTTGACGGGCAGGGTGAGCATGGGGGGGGTCAGCCATCCTGACCAGTCCCTGAAGGCGCGGGGAGGGAAGCGCCCCCGGGCCTGTACCAGGGTCCCAGGGCCGGAAGAAGTGTGGTTCCCCTTTCCTGTCGCGTTGTTCATCGTGACGAACACCGGGAAAGCATTCTTAAGACGTCTTTGGTGCAAAAGGGTGGATTTATTCAAGCACGGGCAATGCCGCACTGGGGTCATGAGGAGTGGCCCGTTCCATACTTCCAGGTTGGGAGGGGCCAGAGATCGCGGGAGTCTAAGGAATTCGGAAGCAAGGTTCCCGGGATCTTGGGGGGCTGTTGTCACCAGACCCTTCAGATGCATAGCAGTGGGCTGTATGCTTGGGGGGTGACGACCAACACCTCTCTTGTGGGGTTTAGAGGTAAAGGAAGTTTCCAAAGGAATTTCTCTATGTTGAAGTAGACTCACAGGGTCCTGGCCGGGGAGCGGGGGTCAGGCTGGCACTGCCTTTGCCCTCAGCAAAGTAATAACATGGAGGCACTTGAGTCCCTAGAGGAAGGTCGCGCTGCCTGTGTCGAGGACTTGTCAGTGGGCTGTAGGTAGTAAGGAAATTTATCAGTTTTTTTCTGCCTTTGTTTCCCACATCAGTCAGTTTCTCGTGTGCTGGGGGTGAGGCAGGGCGGTGGTTTCCTCTTCCTCCATGTCGATGGTTTTCTTTTTTCCGGTGTCCTTCACAGTGGTGGCGGTGTTTCCTGAGCTGTCTTTTTGGGGGAAAGGCAGTATGGTTCCTGTCCCTTGGCCTTGGCCTTGCCGGTCTGTGGTGCTGTTGGCGTTCAGGGTTTTCCCTGTATTAACCCGCATTTTGTGGTTGTCACTCGCGGAATTAGTGGGCCTCGTCGACCCTGACTGCCCTCCGGGCTGCCGCTTCCTTCGCAGCTGCGACCGGTGGGCTCAGCCCCGTCCTTCCCTCGGAGGGGAATTGTGGCCTAAACGTGTCATTCAAGTACTTGAGAAACTCTGAGACGTGTGAGGACTTGGAGTTTGCACTCGATGCTTCTTTCTTTAGTAACACAATGTGTTACTGTATCGGGGGTGCAGGTCTGTGGTCCGTAGTCTCACACAGGTCACAGCGCTCGCCGTAGCTCATGCCTCCCCAGTGTCCCTCAACCGGCCACCCCGTCCCTCCCACCCCCAACTCCCCCCGCAGTCTGTTTCCAGAGATGAAGAGTCTCTTAGGGTTTGTCTCCCTCTCTGGTTTCATCTTCTGTCAGTGTTCCTTCCCTTTCCCTGTGATCCCTGCCTTGTTTCTCAGATTTTTCATGTCAGTGAGATTTGATGCTTCTTTTTAAAGGCTTTGGAGTTAAATTTATTTCAGGAGACAAAGTTTATAGGAATAATTTATGTTATCTCTGTAACTTGAATGTATAATTTTAGGGGCACCTGGGGCAGCTTAGTGGGTTAAGCCTCTCCTTCAGCTCAAGTCATGATCCCGGGGTCCTGGGATCGAGTCCCGCATCGGGATCTCTGCTCGGCGGGGAGCCTGCTTCCTCTTCTCTCTCTGCCTGCCTCTCTGCCTACTTGTGATCTCTGCCTGTCAAATAAATAAATAAAATCTTAAAAAAAAAAAAAAAAAAAAGAAAGTATAATTTTAGTGTTGTGCCATGCATGTCCCGTTTTCTGATGATTGTGATCGAGATGAGAATCCAGAGCCTACACAGTGGTCCGGAACGTTCTAGGAGCTGTAGCCTGACTCCTGTGTGTCGTCACAGTGAGAATACGTGGAATAGAGGGGATCCAGTATGGTCAGGGCTGTGCATACGCAGAAGAGCTCAGGGCTGACTCTTCCTCCCTGTTCACGGGGGGCACCCTGGCTCCTGCAGTGCTTGGGGCCAGCGCCCAGCTCTTCCGGCCGAGCTGCAAGGGAAGGAGACGGGGCTGCAGAAGAGCCGGTCGGAAGCCTTTGCAGAGCGGTAGGTCACACAGCCGGGGGGCGCAGGGGTGAAGAGGGATCTGTGTTGCTGCTCCCCTTTCCCGGCTGCAAAATCAATGAGAAATTGTACTCTTCAGTCAACAGTGATCTGCAAAGTGAAAAGAAATATTTGCACTGTGTTAGACTTTTTAGGCAACTTTTTCATTCATTTTTTTCTCTTTAAATAGGATGGTTATCATTCCTTTTCCACTAGGAAATTACCACCGATATCCTAAATCTGAGAAGTTTGGGTCTTCTTGCTTTGGTGACCCAGAAGCCACATCACCACTCTTCGTGTGGGACACGCGGACACCTGCTCTGAGGAGTTCTCATGTAGCTTTGTTTAGTTCTTTATTTTATTTTTATTTTTTAAAAAAACTTTCAGAGGATTTTATTTATTATTCATTTGACAGAGATCACAAGCAGGCAGAGAGGCCGGCAGAGAGAGGGGGAAGCAGGCTCCCCGCTGAGCAGAGAGCCCGATGCGGGGCTCGATCCCAGGACCCTGAGATCATGACCTGAGCTGAAGGCAGAGGCTTCACCCACTGAGCCACCCAGGCGCCTGTTTTAGTTTTTTAACAAGAACGTTATTGAGATAGAATTTCCGTACTGTAAAAATCACTCTTGTTAAGTAGGCATTTCAGTGGATTTCAGCGTATTCACCAAGTGACGCAGCTGTCACTGTTCTGTCACTACTTCAGAACATCCGCCTCTGCACAGAGGACTCCCCGTCCCCCAGCCCCCTCCTCTGACCCCCAGCCCCGGCAGGGGTTGTGCGGGTTTGCCTCTTCTGGGCCTTGTAGATGCGGACTCATACAGTAAGTGCCTTTTGTGCTGGTGTCTTCGACTTGGCCCGGCCTTTCCTAGGTCACAGGTGCTGTAGCGTGTTCCAGTGCCTGCTGTTTGCTTTTCAGGTGTCTTTTATCTCTTGTTTTCCTAATTTTCCATTACTGCCTTCTTTTCATTTCAATTTCCTTGATGTTTATTTTTCTATATATTTTTTAGTTATTTTCTTAGTGCCTGCCCTGGGGATTACAGTGAGCCCTTTATAATGTGGAGATCCAATTAGTACCGTCTTAATTTTAATAGTTTCCGGATCTCTTCTCCTTTGTAGCTTCATTCCCTTCTCTGTCCCTAGTACCGTCCAACAAACTACGGTTATCTACAACTTATGCTCATTGATTTATTCAGTTTCTTCTAAATTAGATAGAAGAAAAAAATGACCACAATTATGTTTATTTTGTCTTTCCATTTACTCGTTCAGTCACCTTTACCACGTTCTTCGTTTCTTTGTGTGGTTTCAAGGTCATGCCCAGTGTCCTTTCACTTTGGCCTGAGGATGCCCTCCAGTATATCTTCAGGGCAGGCCTGTTAGTAGTGAATTCTCTCACTTTTCATTTACCTGGGAATGTTTTAATTTCTCCCTCATTTTGGAAAGATAGTTTCCTGGATACCTAATTCCTGCTTAAGTCTTTCTTTCAGCACCGATGATAGCACCCTGCTGCCTTTGGGCCTCTGTGGTCTGAGCAGCTGGCTAGCTGTTGACCCGCTGTGGAGGATGGCTTGTGTTGAGTCACTCTTGCTGCTTTCAAGATTTGTTTTGTATTGTGTTAGTCACCATGTAGTACGTCATTAGTTTTTGATGTAGTGTTCCGTGATTCATTGCTTGTGTGTTAACCCCCAGTGCCCCCTGCAGGGTTTGCCTCCCTTAATACCCATCTCCGGGCTCACCGTCCCCCCAAAACCCCCAGTTTGATTCCCGGAGTCCATAATCTCTCTTTGTGCGTCTCCCCCTCTGACTTCCCCCCAGTCATTTTTCACTTCTCCGAATGTCCTCCGAGTTATTCCTTATGCTCCACAGTAATTGAAACCGTATGATGACTGACTCTCTCTGCTTGACTTACTTCACTCAGCATAATCTCTTCCAGTCCCGTCCATGTTGCTACAAAAGTTGGGTATTCATCCTTTCTGATGGAGGCATCATACTCCATAGTGTATATGGACCACATCTTCCTTATCCATTCGTCCGTTGAAGGGCATCTTGGCTCCTTCCACAGTTTGGCGACCGTGGCCATTGCTGCTATGAACATTGGGGTACAGATGGCCCTTCTTTTCACGACATCTGTGTCTTTGGGGTAAATACCCAGTAGTGCAATGGCAGGGTCATAGGGAAGCTCTATTTTTAATTTCTTGAGGAATCTCCACACTGTTCTCCAAAGTGGCTGCACCAACTTGCATTCCCACCAACAGTGGGAGAGGTTTCCCCTTTCTCCACATCCCCTCCAGCACTTACTGTTTCTTGCCTTGTTAATTTTGGCCATTCTAACTGGCGTAAGGTGGTATCTCAGTGTGTTTTTGATTAGAATCTCCCTGATGGCTAGTGATGATGAACATTTTTTCATGTGTCTGTTAGCCATTTGTATGTATTCTTTGGAGAAGTGTCTGTTCATGTCTTCTGCCCATTTTTTGACACGATTATCTGTTTTGTGTGTGTTGAGTTTGAGGAGTTCTTTGTAGATTTTGGATATTAGCCCTTTGTCTGTACTGTCATTTATGAATATCTTCTCCCATTCCATGGGTTGCCTCTTTGTTTTATGGACTGTTTCCTTTGCTGTGCAGAAGTTTTGATCTTGATGAAGTCCCAAAAGTTCATTTTCGCTTTTGTTTCCTTTCCCTTTGGAGACCTGTCTTGAAAGAAGTTGTTGTGGCTGATGTGAAGAGGTTACTGCCTATGTTCTTTTCTAGGATTCTGATGGATTCCTGCCTCACGTTGAGGTCTTTTATCCATTTCGGTTTCATCTTTGTGTATGGTGTAAGAGAATGGTCGAGTTTCATTCTTCTGCACATAGCTGTCCAGTTTTCCCAGCACCATTTATTGAAGAGGCTGTCTTTTTTCCACTGGATATTTTTTCTTGCTTCATCCAAGATTATTTGACCACAGAGTTGAGTGTCCATATCGGTGCTCTCTATTCTGTTCCATTGATCTATGTCTCCGGGTTTTTTTTTGTTTTTTTTTTTTTTTTTTTTGCCAATACTGTGCTTGTCTTGGTGACCACTGCTTTGTAATACAGCTCGAAATCAGGCAATGTGATTCCCCCAGCTTTGTTTTCCTTTTTCAACATTTCCTTAGCAATTCAGGGTCTTTTCTGGTTCCATACAAGTGTTAGGATTGTTTGTTCCACCTCTTTGAAAAAGGCCAGTGGAATTTTGATTGGAATGGCATTGAAAGTATAGATTGCTCTAGGCAGTATAGATATTTTAACAATGTTCATTCTTCCAATACGTGAGCATGGAATGGTCTTCCATCTTTTTCTGTCTTCTTCAATTTCTTTCATGTGTTCAGTAGTTCCTTGAGTATAGATCCTTTACATCTTCGGTTAGGTTTATTCTCAGGTATCTTACGGTTTTTTGGTGTTACAGTAAATAGAATTGGTTCTCTAATTTCCCTTTCTATATTTTCATTGTTAGTGTATAAGAAAGCAACTGATTTCTGTACATTGATTCTGTATCCTGGCACATTACTGAATTGCTGTATGAGTTCTAGTAGTTTGGATATAGTCTTTTGGGTTTTCCATATAAAGTTACCATGTCATCTGCGAAGAGAGAGAGTTTGACTTCTTCATTGCCATTTTGAATACCTCTTTCTCCTTTTTATTGTCTGGTTGCGGATGTTAGGACTTCTAGTACAGTGCTGAACAACAGCGGCAAGGCGGGGGCATCCTCGTCGTGTTCCTGGTCTTAAGGGCAGGCTGTCAGCTTTGCCCCATTGAGAATGATGTTCACTGTGGGCTTTCATAGATGTTTTTTTTAAGAACTGTTCCCTTTATCCCTACACTCTGAAGAGTTTTACTCAGGAAAAGATGCTGTATTTTGTCAAATGATTTTTCTGCATCAATTGAAAGTATCATATGGTTCTTGTCTTTTATTAATGTGCTCTATCAAGTTGATTGATTTGCAAATGTTGAACCGCCCTTGCATCCCAGGAATAAATCCCTCCTGGTCCTGTAGGATAATCCTTTTAATATACTGTTGAATTCTGTTGGCTAGGATCTTGTTGAGTACTTTGGCAACCATGTTCATCAGGGATATTGGTCTGTAATTCTCCTTTTGGATAGGGTCTTTGTCCGGTTTTGGGATCAAGATAATGCTGGCCTCATAGAATGAATTGGGGAGTTTTCCTTCTGTTTCTCTTTTTTGAAACAGCTTTAGAAGAATAGGTATTATTTCTTCTTTAAATATTTGGTAGAAGTCCCCTGGGATCCATCTGGCCCTGGATTCCTGTTTTTTGGGAGTTTTTTGATTTACTGCTTCAAATTTGTTACTGGTTATTGGTCTATTCAGATTGTGTATTTCTTCCTGCTTCAGTTTTGGCAGTTTATAAGTTTCCAGGAAGACATCCATTTCTTCCAGTTTGCTTAACATATTGGCATATTGTTGCTGATAATAATTTCTAATAATTTTTTCTGTTTCCTCGGTGTTAGTCATGATCTCTCTCCTTTCATTCATGATTTTATTTATTTGGGTCCACTCTCTGTTCTTTTGGGTAAGTCTGGCCAAAGGTTTATTGATCTTATTAATCTTTCAGAGAACCAGCTTCTAGTTTCATTGATCTGCTCTACTGTTATTCTGGTGTCTGTTTCATTGATCTCTGCTCTAATCTTTATAATTCCTCTTCTTCTGCTTGGTTTAAGTTTTCTTTGTTGTTTTTTCTCCAGTTCTTTTAGGTGTAAGTTTAGCTTCTGCATTTGGGATTTTTCTACTTATGTGAATGAGGCTTGGATGGCTATGTATTTCCCCCTTAAGACTGCCTTTGCTGTGTCCCGTAGGTGTTGGACCAATGCGTTTTCATTCTCATTGGTTCCCAGGAATTGTTTAAGTTCTTTGATTTCCTGGTTGATCCGAACATTTTTTTTTTTTAAGACTTTATTTATTTATTTGTCAGAGAGAGAGGGAGAGAGAGCGAGCGCAGGCAGACAGAGTGGCAGGCAGAGGCAGAGGGAGAAGTAGAACTCCCTGCTGAGCAAGGAGCCCGATGTGGGACTCCATCCCAGGACGATGGGATCATGACCTGAGCTGAAGGCAGCTGCTTACCCAGCTGAGCCACCCAGGCGTCCCTGATCCGAATGTTCTTGAGCAGGGTGGTCTTTTGCTTCCAAGTGTTTGTGTTCCTTCCAAATGTTTTCTTGTGAGTGAGTTCCAGTTTTAAAGCCTTGTGGTCTGAGAATATGCCGAGAGTCGTCTCAGTCTTTTGGTGTCGGTTGAGCCCTGATTTGTGACCCAGGATGTGGTCTAGAGAAAGTTCCATCTGCCTCTTGAGAAGAATGAGTATTCTGTTGTTTGATGATGGAATGTTCTGTGTGTATCTGTGAGGTCCCTCTGGTCCCGTGTGTCATTCTAAGCTCTTGTTTGTAGATCTTCTGCTTAGATGACCTGTGTGTTGCTGTGAGTGGAGTGTTGCCGTCCCCTTCTGTTAGCATCTTATCATCAATGTGTCTATTTCGGTTAACAGTTGGCTTACGTAGTTGGCTGCTTCCAACTGTAGGGGCACAGATACTTACAGTTGTTAGATCCTCTTGTTGGATAGGCCCTTTAAGTATGATGTAGTGTCCCTCTGCATCTCTGACTACAGTCTTTAGTTTGAAATCTAATTAGTCTGATATGAGAATTGCTACCCCAGTTTTCTTTTGAGGCCTATTGGCATGAAAGATGGTTTTCATCCCTTCACTTTCAGTCTGGATGTATCTTTAGGTTCAGAATGAGTCTCTTGTAGACAGCGTATGGAAAGGTAATGTCTTTTTATCCAGTCTGCAGCCCTGTGCTGTTTCATGGGAGCAGTTAGGCTGTTCACATTGAGAGTGATTATTGAAAGACACGATTTTATTGTCATTATGTTGCCTGTGAGATCGTTGTTTCTATAGGTCGTCTCTGTAAATTTCTGTTCTATATCACTCTTGGGGCCTTTTTCCTTTTATAGAACCCCCCCCCCTTAATATTTCTTGCAGGGCCTGCTTGGTGGTTACATACTCTTTCAGTTTCTGCCGGTCTTGGAAGTTCCTTGTCTGTCCATCCATTCTGAATGACAGCCTTGCTGAATAAAGACTTCTTGGCTGCATGTTCTTCTCATTTAGTGCCCTGGATATGTCTTGCCAGCCCTTTCTGGCTTGCCAGGGCTCTGTCGACAGGTCTGATGTTCTTCTGATGTTCCTCACTCTGTAAGTAAGAAATCTCTTCTCCCTCACTGCTTTTAAGATTTTTCCCTTGGATCTAAGATTTGCAAATTGTACTATTATATGTTGTGGTGTTGGTCTGGTCTCATTGATCTTGGGACGGGTCCTCTCTGCCTCTTGGATACGATTGCTTGTTTCCTTCCCCAGATTAGGGAAGTTCTCAGTTACGATATGCTCAAATTTATTTTCTGGACCCCTCTCCATCCCCTCAGGGATCCCAGCAGTTCTGACATTGGAATATTTCATGGTCATTAATCTCTCTCAGTCTGATCTCTTGGGCTTTAAGCTGTTTTTCCAGGCCTCCTTGGCTTCTTTTCTGTCATCTTATCCTCTAGGTCACTAATTCATTCTTCTGCCTATTTTACCCTGGCAGTCGGAGTATTCAGTTTAGGCTGCATTTCATTTATAGCATTTTTAAGTTCGGCCTGATTAGATCTCATTTCTGCCCTCAGAGATTCTATATTGTCCATATTTTTCTTAAGCCTAGAGATCGCCTTCATAATGTTACTCTGATGTCAGTTTCTGACGTTTGGTTATATCCATATCCATTAGTTCTGTGGCAGAAGCCACAGTCTCTGAATTATTCCTGTGTTGGGGGTTCCTCTTCATAGTCATTCTGTTGTGTGGTGGTTGAGGGAGTGCACGGGGTCCAAAGTATTGACCATGACCCAAGCAAGAGGCACCTGTTTTATAGGGACCTTAGGGTTGTCGGCCTCTTGGTCTTCCAGCCTGTCTTCTGGGGGAGGGACCTGCTGTGCTGTTACTCAGGCAACCCTGTTTGGGCAGAGTTGCCATGCCCCGGAGGTGGGAGTTGGCTCAGTGAAAACCAGTTTTGGGGGGCTTTTGTTCTCTGGCGGCTTTCCCCAGGTGGCTTTTCCGTCTCTTCTGAGAGAACAGAAGTGACTGTGTCCAGGCTCCTTTCTCAGAAGACCGAGATCGCCGTCTATTCTTCAGTGAGCTCCCCACGCCGCACTGTCTCCATTACTGTCTGTTCTGTTAAACCCCTTAGCGTCCTGGGTTGTGGGCCCCACGGCAGCACTCCCTCCCTCTGCTTCCAGGTCCAGGCACTGCTCCAGTGGTGCAGGATCCCACTCCCTCCCCCTTCTGTTTATCTTCCAGTATCTACCCGTAGAGTGTGGAGTCTCGGCTCCCCCTTCAGACCTTGAGACCAGCTGCCCGAGATACCCCATTTGTGGGAATCCAGATGCGTCTTCAGGTGTAGCATCTCAGGCTGATTTTGTGGGTGTTCAGAGTGGGCTGGCAGGTACCCAGCTCAGTTCAGGGGACCGGTTGAAATAGGGTGCCCTCCTCGTCTGTCATCTTTCTGCTTTCAAGATTCTTTTTCTTAGTCTTTCACAGTTTAATTGGAATGTCTCTTGGTATGGATCTCTTTGAATCTATCCTACCTGGGGTCAGTTGGGCTTCTTGTGTTTGTAGATTAATATTTTTTCATCCAAGTTGTGGTTTTTGGCCATCATATCATAAAGCAGGCTTTCTACCTTGTTCCTTTCTCCTCTCCTCTGCGACTCCCATTGCGTGTATGTTGGTCTTTGAGAGTGTCCCACAGGCCTTGGGAGCTCTGTTTACTTTTCTTTCTTTCTTCTTTTTAGAGGTTTTACTTTATTTATTTATTTAAAGAGAGAGTGTGCTCGGGAGCAGGGGCGGGTGAGAGGGATAGAAAGAGAGAATCTCTGAGATTATGGCCTGAGCTGAAATCAAGAGTTGGACACCCAAGGCGTTTTTCTATTTACTTTTCTTTATTCTTTTTTCTTTTTATTCTTCAGACCAAATAGTCATATTTGATCTGTCTTCATATTTGCTGATTCTTTTGCCCATTCGAATTTACAGTTGAGCCTCTAGTGAATTTTTCATTTCAGTAATTGTACCTCTCCGCTCCAGAATAGCTCTATAGTTCCACTTTCTAATCTGTCTCTTTACTGAGGGGCTCTGGCTGGGGCATGCTTCCAGTGCACTGGTGGGTGGCTTCTTCCTTAGCGTTGACTTTGTGTGAGTGTGAGGTCAACAAGGAGTGTTAGAGCCTTCTCAGCTTTTCCTTGATAGGTACATAGCCCTATACTTGCTTCCTAAATTCCCAGGAATGTGCTGGAGCCTTTCAGAGCTCCCTGTTGACACCACATTCTCTAGTGGTTCCTTTTAAGCTTTTAAGCTTTTTTTGTTTACCTCTTCCTGGCCCCAACTGCGACAAGTTAATGGGTTTCAGCCACTGTAATGTTAAGCAGTAGCTGTCGGTTGATTGTGGTAAGTGGCCCGGCAGTAGGGTTGTGACAGCGTGAGCTCTGGGAGCTCATCCTTGAGAACGGAGCTTCTCAGTGGGCTGCAGGATAGGTCAGTGGGTGAGAGTCGGCGGGCCGGTGCTCTTGAGGAGCTCCGAACCCCTCTGGTCCCCCCCAACCCTTACGACTGCGGGAGGCTGTTGGCAGAGCTCTACCGGAGGTGCGAGGGATGGGATTAGGGCAGGTTTGAGTGCCTCATAGCTGCTGTTTGGATGGAGACTCAAACTTTGTTTTTAGTAAACTCTAGATTGTTACAAGTCTTTCTTAATTTCCAGAGCTCTGAAGAAGTTGCATTTTCACAGTTTCTGTCAGTGTTCTCAGTGCTGTTATAGAGGAATGCGTTCTTGGATGTCCTTATTCTGCCATTTTGGAAGTGCTGCCTCTGTGGTAGTTGTTGTTTTGTTTGTTTGTTTGTTTGTTTAAAGCTTATTTCATTAAAGATGCCAGGGTGGCTCAGTTGGTTGAGCCACTGCTTCAGCTCAGGTCATGATCCTGGAGTCCAGGGATGGAGTTCGCATCAGGCTCCCTGCTTGGCGGAGAGTCTGCTTCTCCCTCTGACCTCCCCCATCTCGTGCTCTCTCTCTCAAATATATATATATATGTGCGTATGTATATACGTATACGTATGCATATGTATATATATCGGATATATATCTTTTCTTTTTTTTAAACGATGGCCTTAAAAAAAAAAAGAAGCTTATTTCATTAATATAAGTTGTTAGGTGAATCTTACGAAGAACAATGTTTATTATTTAGGAAGAAATAGGGTTTATGTTTTGAAACCAAAGGAACTTTGTTTCTAAATATCTTAGATTCTGATGGCCGTGGTATCGTGGTGATGGGTAATTTCTTAATGTGATCGTTTGGGAAAAGAAGCGAGCTGTCCTCTTGATGTTCTCTGTGGGAAGCACATTGAATACGTGTTCACTGTGGGTAGTGGCTTCGTCCCTTTTGATCACTGCTCTTGGCACAGGGTGGACTCAGTAAATACTTGTTCAATGAACTGTTTTAGCAAACAGCAAGGAAATGGAGCAAGCATAACTTCTAGAGCTTAGAGTGACATTTTTGTTGTTTTTGTTAACAGTGTTCTTTTATACAGGGTGAATTTGAAGGGGAAAAGAAAGCTGCTTTGCATGAACAGGAGGAGATCCCTAGGCTGGAGTGTGAGCAGGCACAGTCTCCTCGCCGAAAAGAGGAAGAGTCTTTGTTTCTGCAGCTTCAGGAGAAGAATGACCAAATTCTACGGGTATGTGGCAAGTGTCTTGTCTTTGTTTTTATTTTTGTGTGTGTGTGGTAAAATGTGCATAACATTAAATGTACCATTTTAATCATTTTTAAGTGTTACGGTTCAGGGGCATTGTACCCCGTTCCCAGGGTTGTGCGGCTGTCACCGCTGTCCGTTTCCAGCACTGCTCATCCTCACACAAGCAGAAACTACCCCACTGCCCACGAGCTCCCCTTTCCCTCCCTCCAGCCCCTGGCACCCACTCTTCTGCCTTGTGCCGCTGACTCTGACGGCTTCTGGGGCCTCCTGTGATGGGGCCAACAGCATTAGTCCTCCTGCGTCTGGTTTAGTCACTCAGTGCAACGTCCGCGGGGCCCGCCGGGCGGCAGCGCGGCTCAGAGCGTCTCGGTGTTTTGTGGCGGAGTGACAGTTCTGTGACACAGAGATGCGTGTCCTGCTGCTCTCTCCATGGATTTGGCGGCTGGTAGACCTCTGCATGCTTGTTTCTCCGTCTCGGCTGCTGTGAATAACGTCACCACCTGTACGAGTCTTGTTCCAGTCCCTGCCGTCGGTTCGGGCTGTGGGCTTCTAGAACGGCATTGCCGGGTCCTGGCGACTCTGTTTTTGTCTTGAGGAGCCGCCGCACTGTCTTCCTGGCGGCTGCCCCATTGCGTGCCCCTGCCGGCTGCGTGCGGGGCTCCGGTTTCCCCACAGCCATCATTTGTCCGCCGTCTTCCCTCTGTTCATGAGCACGTCACAGCGGCCGTGAGGTCGGACCGTCACAGCGGCCGTGAGGTCGGACCGTCACAGCGGCCGTGAGGTCGGACCACATCGTGGTTCGGATGTGCGTTTCCCTGGTGCGGAGTGACGAGCGTCTTCTCAGGAGCTTATTGGCCGTTCATTTGTCTTCGGAGAAATGTCTGTTCAGGCTCTTTGATGGCTTTTGAATTGGGTTTGGTTTTTTGTTCGTCCTTTGTAAGTTTAGTATGTGCAGTTTTACTGTTTTCTTTTCTTTTTTTTTAAGTATGCTCCCCGCACAGCGTGGGGCTTGAACTCAGGGCCTGAGATCAGGAGTCACGTATTCCAGCAGCCCAGCCAGCCAGGTGTCCCGATTTATACTATTTTTTTTTCCAATTTATTTATTTTCAGAAAAACAGTATTCATTATTTTTTCACCACACCCAGTGCTCCATGCAAGCCGTGCCCTCTATGATACCCACCACCTGGCACCCCAACCTCCCACCCCCCGCCACTTCCAACCCCTCAGATTGTTTTTCAGAGTCCATAGTCTCTCAGGGTTCACCTATTTATACTATTTTTTGAGATAGTCTCACAATGTAGATCTTTCAGGAGTGTAATAATTCTGTTTCTTTTTCTTTTTTCTTTTTTTTAAGATTTTATTTACTTTTTTGACAGAGCGAGAGCACAAGCAGAGGGAGAGGGAGAAGCAGGCTCCCCACTGAGCGGGAAGCCTGAGGCAGGACTCGATCCCAGGACCTCAGGATCATGACCTGAACTGGAGGCAGCCGCTTAACTGACTGAGCCACCCAGGCGCCCCAGAAAAGGTTTTGTTAGGATGTTTATTTGTACTTTCCTGTTTTTTGATCAGTGTCACTAGAGATGTATCTATTAGGTTTTTTTCAGTCTCCATACTGTTTTTGTGAAAAGGAGGGAGCAGGGCCGGCAGAGGGAAAAGTCTGTGTCCCACAGGCTCGAAAGTGGACTCAGCCTCTGGAGGCCTGTGCCGCTGGCCCTCGCGGTGCTGCTGCCTCAGCCCGCGGCTGCCCGTGGGAACAGGGCTCCATGCTGCACGCCTGGAGGGCCTCTGCCTTCTCTTCACAGCCCCCAGCGGGGGCCCAGCCAGGCCTGGAGCCACGCAGGTGCCCGTTTCGTGTGCCGGCAGCATCCTCTCCTCTCTTTTGTTGGTTGTAGTCCTGGCTTGCCATCTTCGTGGGGTACCAGTGGTTTATGGAGCTGCGTTTTTTTCTAATTTCCGTACAAGCGCAGCATTGCAGTTGTTTTTGCAGTTTCCTTTCGCTCCTGGTACGGGTTTCAAAACTGCACTCTTCTTTTATCTGGTCTTTGTTTCTTTCTTGTACTTGCTAACATTTTATGGGTCCCCCCTGGGGTTCTCTTACCCATTTCCTACTCCACGCAAACCTTTTCTTACTCCGGCTGAAGAGCTGTCCGCGCCAGCTGGGGTGCACCTGCCGGCAGGCTTCCGCACCTGGAGTCCGCTTGCTTCCGGGCTCCACGCGTCCGCTTCTAGAGCCGGAGGCACTGGGCGTGTCATGCCTCGGCCGCCGTGGACACCCGTTGTTCCTGGTTCTTGGGAGCGGCGGAGGACAGGCCTGTGGCCTGCCTGGCTCTGTGCCGCCTGTGTGCGTGGTCACGCTCTGTCGTGCTCTGTGTGCGGACGATGCCCGGGTTCTTGACCATTAGCTCAGCCAGCCCTGAGAAATCACTGTGTTGGCTCTGGGCTCCGGGCGCTGCATTGCCGGGAAGACATACTTGTCATTTCACTAAGCTGCACAACAAAACTGCAGGGATCTGTGCTCAGTGCTTGGGCAACCTGGGGAGCCCACAGTAGCCAGGGGTGCCCAGGGTAGCTGGTGCTGCCCACCCCGCTGGCTCACTGAGACCCCATGATTGTTGACTGTTTTTTTAAAAGACTTATTTATTTAATTTAGAGTGTGCGTGTGCACAGTAGGAGGGGCAGAGGGAGAGAGAGAACCACAAGCAAACTCTCTTCTGAGCTCAGCCTCACTGGGGCTCTATCCCAGGACCCTGAGATGACGACCTGAGCCAGAACCCAGAGTTGGATGCTCAGCTGACGGGGCCTCCCAGGCGCCTTTGTGGGCTCCTTTTTCAAGGAGAAATAAATAAGAATGATCTTCACTTGTCTAGAAACTGGTGTTTATTCTGGATGACTAGAAAAGAGATTTTGAGTTCTTACTTGTGAGAGTAATCTCTGGTGAGTTTGCCCCTTCCCTCGGTGCCTGGGGCAGGCCAGAATGTTTATGCGTTCTGCTTTTGTAGGCAATGAATAATGGCGGGGTTGGGGGGTACCTGTAATTAGGAAAATTAGTAATTAGAAAATTAGTAATTTTCACCTTTAATCACTATTAACTAGGATGATGAGTGTTTCTTACAGAAGTTTATTCCTGACTAAATTGTTCTAAATAAAGCTGTAACAATTTTTCCTCAACAGCTGAAAGACCAAATTTTATCCTTAAGTCAAGAAGTAGACGAGTGCCATTCTGAACTGGAGAAGCTCCAGCAAAGGCGTGAAAGGGAGAACCAGGAAGGCACAAATCTCATCTCGATGCTGAAGTCCGACGTTGATCTGTCTGACCGTGAAAGGTCAGTCACGTGCTCCTCTGTCAGAGCT
The DNA here is from genome assembly GCF_020171115.1 of Neogale vison. Taxonomy (NCBI): domain Eukaryota; kingdom Metazoa; phylum Chordata; class Mammalia; order Carnivora; family Mustelidae; genus Neogale; species Neogale vison. The sequence goes on along the minus strand of NC_058096.1, from coordinate 289,019 downwards.
GCCAAGTGCATGGTAGTACCTGGCGGGATGGAACTCTGTGCCACCTTCTTCTTCTCATTTAAAAACACTTGAAACATCAAGAAAAGAACTGAGTAATGTTCGATACCCATATACCCACCACTCACTCTGCCAAATTTTCACATTTTGCCAGATTATAAAATTTGATGCTGTAATGTGGAGTTAACCTTAAAGTTAAATTGCCAGGATTTTTGGTTTGTTTTCTTTTTTTCTTTTTCTTTCTTTCTTTCTTTCTTTTTTTTTTTTTTAAACTAATAAAACTTTTTTTTTTTTTTTAAAGATTTTATTTATTTATTTGACAGACAGAGATCACAAGTAGGCAGAGAGGCAGGCAGAGAGAGAGAGGAGGAAGCAGGCTCCCTGCTGAGCAGAGAGCCCGATGCGGGACTTGATCCCAGGACCCTGAGATCACAACCCGAGGCGAAGGCAGCAGCTTAACCCACTGAGCCACCCAGGCGCCCTAACTAATAAAACTTTAAATTTTTTTCTATTTTTTTATTTTTTCAGTGTTCCAATATTCACTGTTTATGCTCCACACCCACATCCGTGCGATCCGTGCCCTCCTTAGTGCCCACCACCGGGCTCACCCAACCTCCCCCCGCTCCCCTCCCAAACCCTCAGTTTGTTTCTCAGAGTCCACAGTCTCTCATGGTTCATCTCCCCCTCCGATTTCCCCCAGCTCACTTCTCTCCATCTCCCCATGTCCTCTGTGTTATTCCTTATGCTCCACAGTAAGTGAAACCATATGATGATTGACTCTCTCTGCTTGACTTATTTCACTCAGCATCATCTCTTCCAGTCCCGTCCAAGTTGCTACAAAAGTTGGGTATTCATCCTTTCTGATGGAGGCATAACACTCCATAGTGTATCTGGACCACATCTATTTTATCCATTCGTCCGTTGAAGGGCATCTTGGTTCTTTCCACAGTTTGGTGACCGTGGCCATTGTTGCTATGAACATTGGGGTACAGATGGCCCTTCTTTTCACTGCATCTGTGTCTTTGGGGTAAATACCCAGTAGTGCAAGTATAGGATCATAGGGTAGCTCCATTTTTAATTTCTTAAGGAATCTTTAAACGGTGGGTTTATTCTGGAATAACAGAATTGCAGTCCAGGACAAGCTCGCTAGTGCATCACCAGAAACAAGTCTGGAGAACAGAGGAAGCTCTTTTATAGATGGAAGGAGGACTAGGACTGTTGGAAACAAAAGTCCATTAGGAAACTGTATTGAAGGTATAGTGGTTTCTCATTGGCTGAGTTGTTGCTGGGCAGAAGGAAACCCTCCTTCTCCTGCTGGAATCCTAATGTGGTCAACGTTCCCCTCTTCCTGAGAGATAAGCGGCTGGAAGGGCTTTCCCTCCAGGGAGTTCCCCACCCCCCACCTCCTCCACCCCGCTTCCTGACCCCGTTCGTTCGTTCTTTCTCTCTCTCTTTCTTTCTTTCTTTCTTTTTTTCCTTAAAGATCTTTTTTTTATTTGACAGAGGGAGGCACAGCGAGAAAGGATCACAGGCAGGGGCGAAGGGAGAAGGAGAAGCAGGCTTTCCGCGGAGCAGGGAGGCTGATGTGGGGCTCGATCCCAGGACCCTGAGACCACGACCTGAGCCTGAGGCAGACGCTTAACAACTGAGCCGCCCAGGCGCCCCATCCTGACCCCATTCTGGTCGGGGTTTTCTTAATTGTTACCTTTCTCCCTTTTGACCAGATCTTTCCTCGAAAGCTGACCAAGAGTCAAGTGTTTCATGTTTAATGGTCTTGTCCCTCCATGCCAGGAAGGACTTTCCTGGTTGTCCTGTCCTACCTCAGAAAAGCCTGGCTAGAGGGGCTGGTTAGGCTCCCTGCTCAGTGGGAAGCCTCCTACCTCTGCCTCTGCCCTCATGCGGGCTCGTGCACGCGCGCTCTCTCCCAAATAAATAAATAAAATCTTTAAAAACAAAAACAATAACAACAGAAAAGGCCAGCTGGAGGGCTGGAGGGCTGGAGTGCTTACGTTTGTAGTAGATCGCCCCACTCCCTGCCCGGCCCAGCATCCTGGCTCTTTGCAATAGCAGAAACTGTAAGTTTTCTGGTTTTGTTTAGGGGCCTTTACTTGTCAGATTTGAAAATGGAGGATTTTCGCAGTTCTTTCAGTGACTCATGTAGGATATAAGCAGCTCGTTTGCTGTCGTCAGTAAATCTGGAGTGGGCACTGTCTCGTTCTGTCCTGGTCCTTTTTTTTTTTTTTTTTTTAAAGATTTTATTTATTTATTTGACAGAGATCACAGGTAGGCAGAGAGGCAGGCAGAGAAAGAGAGAGGGGGAAGCAGGCTCCCCGCGGAGCAGAGAGCCCGATGCGGGACTCGATCTCAGGACCCTGAGATCATGACCTGAGCCGAAGGCAGAGGCTTAACCCACTGAGTCACCAGGCGCCCCTGTCCTGGTCCTTTATAACTAAAGGGAAAGATCCTAGTTCAGCCTGTTAAAAAGTGTAGAGAGTTAAATGCTACCCAGGTGGATTCAGCTAGAAGCTGGAATGGTCTCATTGGCTGTGGTGGTCATGAAGAGGTCTGAGGCTTCTGTGTACAGCCTGAGTGTTGTTCCAGTGAGCGGGCTCAGGAGAGCATCCGCTCCGTGATTTCCCGAGCCCGTGGTAGCGCCCTGACAGAAGGTGAAGGGCTGGGTTCTCCGAAGCCCCCTGGGGCTGCGTCCTCTGGGCCGCTTGCGTCCCGCGCCGGCCGACGGTGCACGTCCGAGCGACCAGGCCCCGCAGCCGCCTCAGGACGCGCTCCAGCTGCGGTTCACGGCTCGTTCTCGGTGCGGAGGACACGGAAGCTTGGGGGTCGTGCGGGGCCTCGGAAGACCTGCAGGGGCGGGTTCGGTGGGTCGGAGGAGGAGGGCAGCTGGGCCAGAGAAGAGCCAGGGATAGCCGGACCCGGTACTGGGCGGTTCCGAGTGTCTGCGGAGGCGATGGGGGCGGGGCCTCAGAAGCCTCAGCTCCTTTATTTTTTATCTGTATTTTTTAAAGGTTTTTAAATTTATTCATGAGAGAGAGCGCGCGCATGGGCAGGGCACCGCCGGCGGGGGAGAGTGAGCGGGGAGCCCGATGCGGGGCTGGATCCCGGGACCCTGAGGTCGCGACCTGAGCCGGAGGCCGAGGCGACCCAGTTTGCCTCAGTTTAGTTTAGTTTAATGTTTTGTGAAGAGGCAGAATCTCGGGACTCCGGGAGCCTCGAGACATTTAAAGTCGGCGGCCCGGCCCGGCAGGTTCCTCCTCTTCCGGGAAGGACCCGTGGCTTCTAGTTTAATTCCACGTAGAGCAGGTTGAGGGGGGTCAACAGTTCTGGTAACGGCCATCGGAGTCCTGAGTCACTTCTGCCCGAGCCGGTCCACTGACTTACAGATGCGCGTCGTTTCTAAGCTCAAGACCGGCGGGAGCACAGGCTTCCCCGTGTTCGCGCCATGTCACGGCTGTGTCGCTCCCCGGCACCCACGTGCTCCGCGCCATCCGGGCCTGCACCGGGCCGGGGAAGAGGGGGCAGCTTTGACGCTGACTTGGGTTTCTGCTTGAGCTCCCTGACCCGCCCTGTCCGCCGTCACCCCGCGCCTGCCTCCACCCGCTCCCCGACGGTGCCCTCTCGTCCTGTGCCCGCCCACCCTCTGTCCGCAAGGTCCCCGCAGTCTGCTGTGGTGGCCTGGGCAGCAGCGGGGAGCCGTGGGGCCCTGGCTGTTCCTGCGCGTTCTCGTCTGTCCTGCTGCTTCCTTCCCGCCCATTCCTGCTGTGTCTCTCCCCTGCCCTTCGGCTCTGTAAGGGGCAGCTCTCCCGAGTTTCGTTCAGTGGCATGTCCCCGTGTTGGGAGCAGATGTAGTTCCAGGCCCATGGTGGGGACGGAAGTATGTGCATGGGGGCGGAGGAGCCTGTCTCCCGCCCGCTGGGCCCTGGCATCTCCCAGCGGTGAGGACCCCGCCTCGGCTCCAGCACTTTGCCCCCAGCCGTGTCCTGGACGGGGTCACGGTGCTCTGAACAGGGGGCCATGTGGGTGCTCTGCTCTCCTCCTGAGGGGTAGAAAGGCTGTGAGTGGGGACAGGAGCCTGGTAAAACTGGGATGAGATGATGTCTTTTTAAAGTCAAGACCAGGCGTTTGGTCTTGTTGGCAGAGCTGCCCCCTGGGCTGTGCCCCTCTTGTCTGAGTCCGTCCGGCTTCGGGGCGTGGCTGACAGTCTGCTGTCCGCTCCGTGCTTTGTTCAGGAGGGCTCTCCGGGACGCTCTGCGGAGGCTGCTCACTTTGTTTGGAGAGACGCTGAGGGCTGCCGTCACCCTGAGGAGCCGCATCGGTGAGCGTGTGGGGCTCTGTCTGGAGGACGAGGGCCTACCTGACGCGCGGCCCAGTGGCCAGGCCCTGTTTGCAGGTGAGTGCCCGGACAGCCCTGTGCCTGCAGCCCCTGGGCCGGGGCGCTGAGTGCGCCGCTGGTGACCCGTCCCCCTTCCCTGCTGGGGCCGGGCCGGAGGAGCTCCTGATGTTCGGGACGGGTCGTTGCCTCTGGGACGCGGGTGGGCTCGTCCTGCAGTAGCGCTGGGGGGCGGGGGAGCTGGCCACGCACTGTGTGTGCCGGTTTCTGTGTGTGCTCACTCTGCAGCCCCAGTGCTCGATGAGACGTGGCCTGCGGCCGAGGCAGCCCCGTTGGAGCTGGACCGAACTTTGCCCGAGTGTGCGGAGGTGTCTTCCGAGGCTGAAATTAGCAGTCACCTCTGTGAAAGCTTTTTCATGAGCCCAGAAAGTTCGCTGGAGTGTGAGCAGCCAGTTAGGAAGCTCTACCGGAGCCTCGGCCTGGCGGTGGACGGCCTGCTGGAGCTGGCTCTGGACTCCACCCGGCAGGTGAGCCGCGGCTGCGCAGCTGCTCGCCTTTGAGAAGGCGACAGGCTGACTCGTGGGCGAGTTGAATGGTTCGGTGACATCCGCTTGATAGACGAGGCCAGCACAGCTCCCAGGTGCTCTGCTGGGCACAGAACACGCGTGTTTGTCCTTCTCGAGCGTTACCTGCAGGGCGAGAAGGGGCCTTGGCGCTTTCCAGGTGGGTCTGGCTTTTCTCGCTGTTCACTCCTCTGGGCAGAGCAGAAACTCAGTTCTGGGTGTGCACCTGCCTTCTTCTCACATTGTTTTGATCTTCTGTTGCCACCAGTGATATTCTCCTGTTTTTCCTAAGCAGAAGTCTTTTCTGAACTGAAATTCTGGAAGCAGTAGGCTTGCTGCGAATGGAAAGTCAGAGCTGAGTGTCAGGCCAAGGACAGATGGTTCCATCTCTCGCCTTTACTCTGTTCTGCCTTCGGCAGTACTTACGTTACATTGGATGTGTGTTTAGAGCTTATCACTAGCAAAGGAAATTACGTTCATTAACCCTTTCAGAACATTTTACACAGGAGAGACCTTAAATACGAATTATGAAAAGCAGTATAGAGTTCCTTTCTTCTGTTCAGCCCAATTAGAAAATAAGCATTTTTAGCCGAAACATTGCTGTTTACATCCCAGAAAGCCTTGAGTACGTTCTCCCCACTTGGTGAAGGTATGAGAAGGGGAGCCTCGGGGCTCTTTTCAGGGGGACGCCAGTAGATGCCCTCAGAGGCAGGGTCTAGGGAAGCTGCAGTTAGGGTTCGTGGGAAGGAGGTGGGGGGAAGCCCAGCGAGGCGTTCGGGTGTCTCTCGGCTCAGCGCGTGGGCGTCTGAATTCAGAGGTCAGTCTGGGCACCCCTCACCCCCAAGCCTGAAGGTGGCCTGGGAGCCTCAGGCTGGGCAGGGGAGGAAGGGGAGATTGGGGCCTGGGACTGGGCCAGGCCTGGGTGGCATCAGAGGAGGCCCAGAGGCCCTGGTGTGACGGAGGCAGGCGTGGTGGCATGGGTGGTAGAAACGGGTCAGGCGCCTGGCCCGCCGTGGTGACCGGCCCAAGGAGCCCTTCCTCCCGCCCATGGCCTCCACATCCCTCCCTCCCTGTGGAGCGCCAGGTGGCTACCCCTGCTCGGATTCTAGGGTCCTGAGGGACAGTTTTTGAGACCTTTGGAGCGCCCTTTCCCTTAACAGCGTTGTTGGGCAGACGTGGTATCCGTAGTTCATGGACATGTGAATGTTCTGTGCTGCATTAAATGTGTGTGTTTGAAGTTTTCTTTTTTAAAAACTGCTGAATGAGTAACTTGTCCAGTGATTGACACGGTGCCGAGGATCAGTATCGTTGCTTCCAGGGTATTTGTGGTTTTGTCCGATTCTGCTGTCCAGAATCCTCGTCCTGTTGGTGGTACCGTCAGCTCTGTTTGGACGTGCGGTTTCGTTTTCCCCGTGTGTGTTAACAGCTGGAGGAAGCGCGTCAGATCCATTCCCGTTTCGAGAAGGAATTCAGCTGTAAGAACGAGGAGACCGCGCAGGTGGTTAGGAAGCACCAGGAGTTACTGGAGCGCCTGGAGGAGGCGAGCGCGGCCCGGACGCAGCTGGTGCTGGAGCTGCACCAGGCTCAGGGTGAGCACCGGTGCGGGCCGGGGAGGGCGGTGGGGCACGCAGGCCGCGGCGCGTGGGGAAGGGCCGTGTTAACAGAGGTCTTACAGGCAAAATGTAGAACGAAATTAATGCCGGGGAAGGCCTCTGACTTTCGTCCGTGAAACAAGGCGCCACCAAGCTGCTCCCCAGGCTGCGAGCCCCTGAGTGGCCTCCTGGGCGGAGATGCATGTCGGTCCTCCCTAGCCCCAGGAAGTGACATTTGTGACCCCTCTGGCCCCCACGCTTCTGGTTTGTGGTGGTCACAGTGTCTCGTGTGCTGGGCGCGTGGTGTGGGGGTGTTGCGCGCGCAGCGGCTCCAGGGCGTGTCGCCCGGTCCTCCTGGTGCGCCAGTCCTGTGCTGTCCGTCCGGGGTCGCAGGCGTGACCCTGCAGCTCTCGTGTCCCCGGCCGCATCTCACTGGGGCTGGATTCCCTCGCGGGGACGCCCATCCTTCTGCTCTGCCAGCAAAGCCTCAGGAGCTGGGTCTCTCCGCGCCTCCGCAGGCATCATTGAAGGGTTCAAGGTGGAGAAGACCAGCCTGCAGGAGGCGCTGGGCCAGAAGGAGGCGGCCGAGCAGGGCCTCGCAGTCGAGCTGGAGAGCCTGAGGCAGCAGCTGCAGCGGGCGGCCCGGCAGAAGGCAGAGCTGGAGGAGCAGAACTCCGCCCTGTGCGCCCAGAAGGAGGCCTTGGCCGCCGAAGCGGGAGAGCGAGAAGCCGGTAAGGGTTGCTGGCCCGGGGGTCAGAGACGGGCACGGTGCAGGGCGGGAGCAGGGGCGGCCGCCGTTTAGCGATGCTCAGTGTGGCGGAGGGCCGGGGAAGACGGTGGGAGCCCTGGGCCGAGGGCCTTCCCGTGCGGGCGGCCCTGCTGCTGCTGCCCCGCCGGGGGGGGGCAGGGTTGTCCTGGTGACCGCAAGCCGGGTGGACGCCTGTGTGAGGCCCGCGTCGCCTCTGGCCGGCACGAGGATGCTGGAAATGCCGCTGTTCCCAGTAAAAGAGCTTTGGACTCTTTGAGGCAAATAACCAAGTCTGGGGGGAAATGCAGGCTACTGAAAATTTTTATTTAAATTTTTTAAAAATCGTGTAATATGAACCTGGAGTAGGAAACGCAGTTGTCGTGAAAGTTGTGACTTCAGGTGGTCGGAGCTTTGGTGTTACAGTGTTTCAGGTGTGAACAGTCAGAGCACGAGCGTTCAGACGGGTGCGTGGGAGGGTCCGGCGTCCGGGCAGAGTTTTAAGAAGCGGCCGGCGTGGGTCTGGCCTTCCCCAGACCCGCGTCTCGCTCACTGGGCTTCTCTCCCCGCCGGCCGACTGCAGCGCGCGTCCCCGTGTGCGTGCGCTGGCCTGGGCCCCGGCCGGGTCCCGGTGCACGGGTCTGATGGAGGGACGCCTCAGCCGTTCTCCTGCGACCCCGAACAGCTCGGGAAAGGCCCTTTTCTTCTCCGCTTGGCGTCCCTCAGTACGCGACCAGCTGCCGGGGGTGCCGGTCATTGCTGTATCCTGTGTCCTCCGCTCACGGGTTTCCGGCCTTGTCTTTATTCTTTCTGGCCTGCTTTGTCCCGTGAGCTCTCCAGGCCGCGGGCTTACTCGTGCTGAGAGGCGGGTCTCACGAGCCGTGGTTGCTTGAGGCGGAGGGAGTTGTCGGGGGCTCGTGGTTCCCCCCACGGGGGATGTTCTGGAAGGTCTGTGTGTAATGGTGCCCACCTCTCCCTGCTTGGCTGTCCACCTGTACGTATCTCTGCCCCTTTCCACTCTTTGAGCTAGGATTCTGAGGTTGAAAACTTAACCGAGCTTTGTTTTTTCTCTTGAATGTTATTTCCACCCGGTAAGTCTTTTTCCACCTTCAAGTGTGTCTCTTGCGGATCTCACGTTAGCATGACTTCCGAGGAGGGTCCACGTCGTGTCTGCTGTGTCTCGTGGCTGTGCCTGCAGCCTCTCTGTCCGCCGTGCTCTTCCGGTGACCTGTTCTCCTTCCCGTGTCTCTCTGGGTGGAAGGAACCTTCCTCGGCTGCCCGGAAGCCGTGCGTCCCGTTCTCCTCCGGGCTTTGCTCCTTCCTCGTTCAGGCCACTGTCTCGTGCTCCCCAGCGCTGAGCCTGTCCCGTTCTCCCCCGTTCCCGTCTCTGCCCGGTGCCCAGCCCTGCTGGTGTCCAGTAAGGCTTCATTCACGCGTGAGACTGTGTCTGCATGTGTGCAGGCGTGTTAGCAAGCGTATGCGTGAGCAAAAGCCTGTGAGCCGGGGTGTGCACCTGTGTCTGTGCACCTGAGAGCCAGCCTGCATGTGAGCCGGCGTGAGCGCGCGGGCGTGTGTGTGTGGGCGTGCACCTGTGTGAGAGAAGGCACGTGGCCGTGGGGGAGTGGGGCACGAGCACGTGTGCTCTGTGGATCCAGTGCCTGTGCAGGGCCCCTCCTGCTCATTCTCAGGGGTTCCTGGCCCAGCCTCCGGGTCTGCGGGGTGGCCAGGCCTGCACCCGTCCACCGAGTTTACCCCCGTGAATGTGTGTACTTCTAGGGTGTCAGGACTTCAGAGCTGGGGCCTGAGCTGGGGAGCGGGCTCGTGCTCCCTGCCTGAGGCCCGAGAGGACCCAGCTCTGTGAGGTCCCTCTGCTGTGCCTGGGCCTGGCTCCTCCTGCACGTTTCCCGAGGCTGTGTCCACGGCTGCCCTTCTGCGTCTCTGGTCACCCCCGCGCCCAGAGCCCTGGCACTCCTTAGCAGAAGGGAGAGTGGGGCCAGTCTTTGTCGCTCCTCTGGGATCCTCTGGGGCCCTTGGCTGGCTTCCCTCTTACATCGTTAGTGCCCCCTGAATTTCTTCTCGGAGCGCTCTTCCTTTCCTTCACCCATTCGCACATTTTGGGACTCGCAGATGATTACATCGTTTAACACACAGTTCGGGGCACCTGGTGGCTCTGTCAGTGGACTCAGGATGGTGAGACCCAGCCCCACACTGGGCTCCATGCACAGCGCCAAGTCCGCGTTTCTCCCCGGCCCCTCCCCCTGTGCACACTCATGCGTGTGTGCGCGTGCTTTCTTTTCCTCCCTCCTCTCCAAATAAGTAAATCTTTATAAACAAAACGCTGCCGCCTACCCAGCACCTCCTGACCGTCCCTGACCATGCCCCCCTGCCCCGGCACAGTTCAGTATGTGGTCCTGATTCTGCCTTGGGCCTTCCTGAAGGCTGACCCACTTCTAAGAGCTTTTGGCGGTCAGAGAAACTCAGGTTGGCCTCGCCTGTGTGTAGGCGTGTGGTGTGTTTTGTGGCTGCGCTCAGGGCCGTGACTTCTGTCCCCTTTAACAGTCCAGATCCTTTGGCCTCCAGGAGCTGCTGCAGCCCAAAGGGAACTAGTCTGCCCAGGCTGCGGTCCTAGAACAGTGCGGACGGGTACAACCGACGGACGCTGTGCCCTCGGTCCTTGAGGGTGGACGTCCAGGGTAAAGGATGAGTGCCCCCCTCTGGGCTGTGTCCCACACGCTGGAGCCTCTGGGAAGGCTCCGATCCCAACCGTGAGGTTCGATGTATGGATGTTGGGGGACACATGTTCAGACCGTCGCGGTGACGTTACGGAAAAGCGTGGCTGTTAGGGACTGCCCAGGACCACAGACGTGCCCTGGATTCCTGCTGACTGACCGTCCGTGTCCACATCTGAAGATGCTGTGTTTTCCTTCATAGGCACACCTGGTCCCCTAGCCTACGAGGACTCAGGTTTGTAAACCAGTCAGGGGACTGCTGTGTGAGACGAGCTGTGTCTGCCCCAGATTGCCCCAGTGTTTCACTAAAGAGGAAAACTACGTCAAGGCTTTTGTGGCAAACTGTTAACAACAATGCCGGTGTTACCTTCTGAACTGACCCGTGACCCTGCACGAGCTTCTGTCCAGTGAGGCCCTCTGCGGCCCTGAGCCGCGGCCGGTGCTGCTGTGCGGGAGCCACGGCTGCCGGGAGATGCGCTGTCCTGGGAGGTCGAGGGAGGGGCTCGGGGAACCCGAGCGGAGCTCCTGGGCTGCTCCGACGTCGTGGCTGGCCCTCAGCATGGCCTGAACGGCCACAGGACAGCTTCCCCGCAGCGTCACCTGCATGGGGCCATGTGGGCCGTGGCTGGGGTTCTTCCTCCCGCACGCGGCCCCTGGGGGTGGTGCGGTCTGGCCGGCTGCAGGGGTGGGGAGCTCCTTGTCCTAACCGCATGTGGAAGGCGGGTCCCCGAGGTGCTGACTTAGCAGCATGGAGTTGATTGGGGACGTTCTGTTCGCGGTCATGCTGGTTTGGCATGAGACTGGCAGATTTGTGTAAAAGAAAGGAGTTTAGAGAGCCGGTAAAATGTAGTGAAACTTATGAGATTAAAATTTCAGTTTGGGGACAGTTTGAACACTCGAGGATTCATCAGAGGCAAGCCTCCTTTTATATGGTGCTTACGAATTTCCAGTTTCCATTGGATTATGGCCTTATCATCCAGTTAATTTTAGATCGGCTTTTTTTTTTCTTTTTTAAATATGTTATTTATTTATTCGACAGAGATCACAAGTAGGCAGAGAGGCAGGCAGAGAGAGAGAGAGGGAAGCAGACTTCCCCTGAGCAGAGGGCCCGATGCGGGGCTCGATCCCAGGACCCCGAGATCATGACCTGAGCCGAAGGCAGGGGCTTAACCACTGAGCCACGGAGGCGCCCCTAGATTGGCTTTTGATGTGCGATGGCTGGACCCGTTTCCTCGGAGATGGCTTCATGCCCTGGGAGCACGGGGAGCTCGTCCTGCATCAGGCCTCGGGCGCCCTCCCGTGGACGTCTGAAGTGACCGTTCTTTTTCTACACGAGAGACTATGTAGAATTGTACTTTCTCGAAAATTAACCGATGTGTCACTTGGAAAGAACCAGGATGGAGTTTTCTCCGGCTTTAAAGTTTTTTATTTTAGCCGGTCTTAATTTAAAAGATGTAATTTTTTTTTCTTTTTTCTGAGGTACTCGACTATTTTCCGAGGGTATTTGGCTAAGTGGTGGCTGTTAGGGTTAGGGTTAGGGTTAGTGTCTGGCCAGGCTCGGGCTCACGCTGGCTTGCGGCATCCTGTTGTTTCCTCGGGGTGGGGTCTGGGAGCCTCAGCGACGCCGCGTCCCGGCCCCCTGGCCGGGCTTCGGGCTGGGGCTGCCAGGGAGGCTAGACCTGGGCGTGCTCTGTCCTCGGGCGGCCCTGGATCTGTGGGGCACCCGCCGCGCACGGTTCATGCTTCTGCTTCCGTCCGAGCACCCACTCTGACCCGTGGGGCTCTTCTCCCTGTGTGCTTCGTGTCTTCAGCTCTTCGTAGGGAGGTGGACGGTCTGACCCAGGAGCAGGCGGAGGCCAGGAAGCAGTCGGAGAAGGACCGCGCCGTGCTGCTTTCCCAGATGACGGTGCTGGAGGCGGAGCTGGAGGAGCAGCAGGCCCAGCAGGAAGCGAGCGCCCAGCAGGCCGAGGAGCTCTGCGCGCTGAGGCAGCAGCTGGCGGCTCTGGACAAGCAGCTGCGGGGCCAGCGCCACTTCATGGACGTGAGCGTCTTGGACGCGCTAGATGGGCGTCCCCGGAGGTCTCCTCCGCAGCGTGCGCTGCCAGGACACGGCGTTAGGGCCCGTGCACAGCCCCGTTGTTGTGGTCCCTTCGCTTCTCCGTGCGTGGCCCGGGGGTTGTCGCCGCGTGCCCGTGCGGGCTGCGGAGGGCCCTCGGCCGCCCACCTTGCAGGCCCCGCGTGCCCAGCACTCCCCCGGTCGGGCCCGAGCCATCTGCCGTCCGTGGCTGTCGTTCTCTCTGTCTCCCTCCTTCTGGTTTTATTTATTTGAGGAGGAGAGAGGGCGGGAGAGAGGGCGGACGCACAAGCGGGGCGGGGGAGGGGCCGGCTTCCGCCGAGCAGGGAGCCCCATGCGAGGCTCGATCCCAGGACCTGAGACCCTGTCCTGAGCCGAAGGCAGATGGCTCAGTGACGTGGCGCCCGGGATGCCCTTGTGTCCACGTTCTGCCGTCCCTGTCCTTGTACCTGCCTCTTCGCTCCGCTCCGCTCACAGAGCCCCGTGGCAGGGAGCCCCCAGCCTGGCCCGTGGACACGTGTGGGAAGGGGAAGGCCGGGTGCGGTGTGGGAGGCCCCCTGGACATCCGCGTCTGAGCGGGCAGTCTTCTCTCCTGACCCCACGCCGTCCCCCTTCCGTCCGGGGGGAGAAGTGCTGTGTCCGTCAGGGCGTCCGACGTCTCCAGGCCGCTGCCCCTCTCCCCACAGGAGCAGGCCGTGGAGAGGGAGCACGAGCGGGAGGAGTTCCAGCGGGAGATCGAGAGTCTGGAGGAGCGGCTCCGACAGGCGGCCCGGCCGCGGCCCCGGGGCTCCTGCGGCAGCGAGGTAAGTCAGCCGCAACGGGACCCGTCTGCCCGCCGTCTCGGGAGCATTTGAAAGACTGAACCTTTTGAATGACTTTTTTTTTTTCCATGTGTGTGGAAACGGCAGCAGGAGCAGCTGGAGGAGGAGGTACGGTGCGTCGTGGGTCTGCATGGGGGAGGGGGGCTGCCTTCCCGCCTCACCCCTGCGTGGCCAGTGGGGAGGGAGAGCTGCTACGGGCGGGCCTGTTTCTGGCGGGGAGCCGGACCTGCCGGCATGGCTGTCGTTGATTTGCTCTGTTCTCCCCAGACCCTGAGCACTTTTTGGACAGTTGTGGCCTGTGTTTGGGTGTGAGCAGTAGGACGTGGTCCCGTGCGGCCTCCACCCCGTTCCTCAGGGTGACGCCCACGGAGACGGAGCCCACCCCTCGGCATGGGCCCTCCCAGCCACGCCCCTGCCCTCGGTGCTGGTTGTGTCATCCTCACGGCCGCACCAGGGGACCAGGCTGGGGGAGGGACCGTCGGGGACTGACCTGCCCCCAGTCCGAGTCTGGAGCCCCCTGGGGGCCGCCCTGCCTGGCCTTTTTCTCTCTTCTTGCCCAGTAGTGTCTCCCGACAAAATTAACCTTATTTTACGGATACATTTTGGGCTTGTGATTTTCTGCGTCTTTCCTGAGAGAACGCCCGCGTCACGGCTTCCCCACCTCTGTCTCTGGGCTCCGGGAGCCCCTCCCCGCAGACAGGCTCATGGGGGTCAGTGTGCGCTCCGCCGCGGGCCGCGCTTCCCTCTACAGAGATCGCGGTTTTCACTCCTGCATTTCTTAGTGTTTTTGTTATTTTAGGTTAAATTGTTACAAGAAAAGTTGCAAGAGAAATCAGATGGGTTTAATGAGTTGGCCGCGAAGAAGGAGTTGGTGGACAGACAGATGTTAGTCCAGGACGAGGAGATCCGGCGTCTGGAGGAGACCAATGCCAGCTGCAGGAGGGAGGCGGCCGCGCTGCGGGAGGAGCTGGAGAGGCAGAGGGACTCGGTGAAAGCCTTGCAGCAGGTGCCGCACCGCCCCCGCCCCCGCCCCAGCCTCCGAGGGAAGCGTCTCCTGGGCCCCCCGTGCTTCAGTCACTCCCAGCCCGTCCCTCCGGCCACCAGGCCTCACCCACCCACAGGCCGCCTGTTCTCGGGCTCCCTTGTTCACACACCGTCAGCCTGGAGGTGGCATCGGCCCCGTGGCCGAGGGGCTCGGTCCCTTCCGGGGTCGTTCCCACATCCGGTTGGATCAGGTTCAGCTGACTTGCTAGAGCGGCTGACAGATCCCAGGGAAACCTGGACTTCCTGTGAAAGGGTAGAACTCAGGAGCAGCCAGGTGGAGGGGGCGGGCCGCGGGGGGAGGGCAGTGGGGCCCCTGGGCCCCCTCCAGGCGCGCCACCGGCACGTTTCCCCGGCCCAGGAGCTCCCTAAACCCAGTCTTCGGGGTTCTTGTGGGGGCTTCACTCCCCAGAGGTCGGGGGTGGCAGCGGAGCTGAAAGACCCCTTCTGATCTCTCCATCCCTCCTCCCTGCTCCCTTCACCCCTACTCCCTCCACCCGTGCTCCCTCCACCCTGCTCCCTTCACCCCTACTCCCTCCACACCTGCTCCCTCCACCCCTGCTCCCTCCATCCCTCCTTTCTCCCCTTAGCGAACATTTCCTGAGCGTATCAGATGCTCCAGGTGGAGGCAATGCCCTTTTTCCTTCTACAAAGTTGAACCACTTTTGTAACTTTTTTACTTGTTGTGACTAATTTTTCCCTAGTAAATGTCCTTTGGAAACACCTTGAGGAGATGTTAATGTGCATTGTACAGATGCACAACGTCATCGTCAGTCGCTGTCCTGTCCTTGGACAGGTTCTTCACTTTGTTTCCTCTTGTTGCCGTGACAGCCGTAGTCTAGAGACTGTTGCGCACCTTCTTGAATAATTAGCGGTGGCATCGCGGGCACACGCCGTCTTCACCAGGGGCGCTCTGGGGCGCAGCCGGCGTGTGGCTCTCACGGTGGGCGCACACAGGCACGCTCCGCGGAGCACCGGGGAGGTCTGAGGGCACGGTGCATTCCTACCACAGTTCGAGGCCCCCGATTCCCGAGATACTTACGGAGAATAAACCTCCTTTTCTTCTCCTCAGGATAAGGCGGCGCTGGAGGAGCAGCTGATGAGCCAATTGCTTCTGGTGTCCACTCTGCAACCCGGGCCTCCCGCAGGCAGCCGTCCCGAGGGCCCCGACGTCCAGTTAGACGCTGTGCAGAGCGCGCTCCGGCAGCGAGAGCATGAGGCAAGTGGGGGGCTCCGGGGCTCCGCCCGCTCGGGGCTGCTGTTGGGGCGGGATCCCCACCCGGTCTGCGAACGGCTTGTGACGGCTGGAGGGCTCCGTGATTTTCAGTTACAAAACAGTGATGACTCTTCGTGGCGTGCACTTTTAAATATTTTAAAGTAATTTTAGTACCGAGGAGTGGCAGAATCGGAGATCATCTGCAGCATTTTCTGTTGTACTGAAGGTGTTGGACCTACGCGAGCAGCTGGAGACGATCAGAGACGACTCTGCGTGTGACAGCGACGAGGTGCTACGCCGGAACGCGAAGCTGGGGGCGCAGCGCGGCCGAGCCGCCGGCGGCGCGCGGGAGCTTGCGGAGGAGAACGCCGGCCTGAAGGTAAACCGGGTCGCCCGCCCGGACCCCCGCAGGGGTGGTGCTCCTGGCAGGGCTGTGGCCCGCCGGGGCCGGAGCTCAAGGACGCACGCGCTGTCCGTGTGTAGGAGGCGCTGACCTTCCGTACTGAGGTCGGCAGCCGGGGTGGAGCCCAGAGCCACCAAAGGGGACAGTGGCCCGCGTCCCTCCTGCGCATCCTCCGCACCCGGCTTACGGCTCTGAGAGCCCGTGTTTTAGAAGAGAGACGCACCTGTCCGATGGCAGAAGCCGTCATGAGGAAATAAACCATCAGCGTTGGCCTGATTTGGGTCATGAAAGGGTTACCCTGTTGTAGGAGAGGTGACTTGTGCTAAGTACTTGCTCACAGTTAACCTCTCGTCAGAGCAGGATGAGAAGGAGCCGGGTTGGTCGGCTGGTCGTGCAGTGGACGTGGGGGCAGCAGGAGAGCCTCGGACTCCCACACGGGGCTTCATCTCTCGCCCCAGCACCATGCCCTGAGCAGGAATCAAGTCAGGCGCTTAACCAACCAAGCCGCCCAGCACTCTCCTGTAGAACGGTTTTTAAATCTGTCATCTTAATCTGACGTGCTTTAGTGGGGAGTCGAGTTGTAGAGAAATGGCCCGAGTGCCGAGCCCTTGCTGGCGCCCAGCAGCTGTCGGAGTGAGCGGAAGGCGCCGGAAGACCCTCGGCCTGTGCTTTGTGTGGGCGCTCCCAGGCCACGCGTGTGACGTCCGTGTGTGACGTCCGTGGCAGCAGGGTGTGGGCCAGTGGCAGGCAGCAGGCATCTCTCCGGGGGGTTTCCTGCTTCTTCCGTGGGAACGGGAGACCGTTCTCACGCTGAGTTGCGGGCAGGCGGGTGCTTCCCGCGCTCGGGCCCCGTTTCGTCGGCACGGCTATGGCCGGTTACTGTGTCCCCGCAGGCGTTCCTTCAGAGCAAAGAGGAGGAGATCGTGCGTGGGAGCGAGCAGCTCGGGGCACCGCGGGCCAGCGTGGGAGGTGGCACGCTTGGTGAGGTAGGCCTTTCCCGGCGCCACACACCCAGACCACAGTCCTGCACCGGAACCGCGCTGGTCGAGGGATGAGCGCCCCTGCTGACCGCCCTGGGGTGGGGGCTCTCGGGCCTCGGCCCTCTGTAGGGCCCCGCTTGGAGCGGAGCTGCCTCAGGCTGCGCGAGACCTCCCGGAGACCTGAGGTGCTCCTGTCGCACGTGTCCAGCCGTGTCCTCCGTTCCCAGCCTGCGCGGTTTTCCTGGTTTGGGGCAACCAGTGTTGCCCCTCGCTGGCCTTGCCTGCCCCATCTGCCCGGAACACCGGAGGAGTCGTCTTGGTTTTGGGGTTACAACCACCTCCCGTGCTGGTTTCTGTTTGTGTGGTGGTGGGGCTGCTCTGTGGTGGGTGCCTGGAGCGGCGAGTGGTACGCCCAGGTCGTGAGCGGACGGCATCACTGCTGAGACTCCCGTCGGTGCTCCAGAAGTGCGGGGCGCCCCGGAGCTGGCCGTGAGTCTCGCCTGAGCGCCAGAGTGCCCTCGGCTAACTGGACTGGTCACAGCCGAGCTCGGAGATGCACAGGTGTGTGTCCTAGGACCGCTCATGGCATCGAAGTCACAACCAGAAAGCCATCTGTTTTCTTGCTTCTGTGTTCAGTATGGGCCAGATTTGATCTTGAGTTTAAAGGCACGAGGTGGTACTAATGAAACCAAGAATTATTACGAAACCCTCGACTTTTGGGAAGCAGACATTGGAGTGTGAGAAATTGGCTGAGGATCGTCCGCTGAGCCTGAGTCGGTCCGTGTCACTGGTGGTTCAGCCTCACGAGAACGGAGCTTGAGCTTTGCTGATGACCGTTTCCACCTGACTTCCTACTTTCCGTCTTCGTAGTCTTGGCGGGATATTGAACGTCTGAATGTTAGTTGTGTTAGCTCCAGAGTTCGCGTGAGCACAGTCCTACCTTACGGTTGTGGAGGCCGGCACTAAGCGGCACGAGGCAAAGTTGCTCCGACACGTGAGGGGCCCCAGCCCTCGGCCTGGAGCAGCCAGGGTGGCCGTGACCGAGACCCTGTGGCCCCCTCCATGCGCCTTGGTCCTGGCCGTCGGCACTGCTCGTTCCCAAGCCCGTTTCCTTGCTTGGTTCCTCTAGTGTTAGACGGATCCCTAGTGATTTTTACTCATGATTTATAAAGTTTAAATACAAAGAACACACATGCCGAAGGTGAAAAGTGGCCGGTCTGCGCCCCCCTGCCTGCAGCGGGGGTGGCACGGTACGTGTCGGACGCGGCAAGTGTCCGAGCAGGCGGCTGGGCGGCCGCTGTGTGACTCCGAGCGGCTCGGTGCACCTGCCGTGCCCGAGTGCAGCACCAGGGCAATTCCGGGGGGTCGTCCGCAGGCTGAGGAGAGACCCTGAAGGGGAAGCCTGGCTTTGTCCTCTGACCGTGCTTCCTCCCCAGGTCCCGTGGGACAGGAGCTCCGAGGTCGAGGAGCTGAGATCCATCATCGAGAACCTGCGCGAGAACCAGCAGCGCCTGCAGAGAGAGAAGGCGGAGGAGACGGAGCGTCTGCACGAGGTCATCGAGAGGCTGCAGAGAGAGCTCTCGCTCGGGGGGCCCGCGGGGCCTGGGGCTGAGAGCGGCCGGCCGCCGGCCGTCCCCACCGTGGGACCCGAGGCGTTGGCGGCGGCGGGGGCCACGGGCCAGCTGCTCGTGGAGCAGGAGCGCAGGCACGGCCAGGCCCTGGAGGCCCTGCAGCAGCGGCTGCGGGCTGCGGAGGAGGCCGCCGCGACGCAGCTGGCGGACCTGGAGCGCTGCGCGGCCCGCGGGGAGGCGCAGGTCCGGGGCCTGGCCGCTCAGGTCCAGGCCTTCGAAGCCGCCCTGGAGGCCAAGGAGGCCAGGATCGCGGAAAGGGACTCAGAGATCGACGCCATGAAGCGGCAGAAACTGGCCCAATCGGCGGAGCTGGAGACCCTCCTGGCGGCCTTTTCCCGCTTCCGCCTGGCGCTGGAGCAGCAGCCGCTGGCCGCCGAGACCGAGGGCGAGCCCCCCGAGCTGCGGCGGCTGCGGGCCCGGTGTGTCCGCCTGGGCCGCCAGCTGCAGCTGCTGCACCTCCGCTTCCTCAGCTGCCAGGGGCAGCCGGATGGGCAGCAGGCGCCGCGGGTTCACCTGCACCCTCGTGTGGAGGGCCGCCCCCAGGGCCAGGGCCCCAGGGCCGCAGGGGCCTCGTGGGACGAAGAGTCACCGCTGCCCACAGACCTGCAGGGCCAGGCTGGGGACACACAGGTGAGCTGTGCTCCCTCCTGCCCGTGTGCCGGAGGCCTGTTGTCTGTGTGGGGGGCGCGGGGGACACGGGCGCGCGGGGGGCGTGGGGGCACATGGGTCCAGGGGTGTGCGGGGCATGCGGGGGCACGTGGGGGTGGGCACGGGTTTGGGGGGTGGGGAGTACGGGCACACACGCAGAGCCAGCAGGCCCTTGGCGCCTGTGAGAGGCCCCGACGCAGGCCGCGGGTGGCCAGGCACTGGGGCTGGACCAGAGGGGGCTACGGGTTCTCTGCAGAACCTCCCGTTGCGGGTCTTCTGTCTGTAAGCTGGAGCCGGTGTCCTTTCTGTGGCAGCGGGGGCTGTGGTTTCGTAGGCAGCTCCTGGTGCGTCGAGTGGAGCTGAGGCTCGGGGCTCCTGGGTGTGGTTAGGCGCACAGAAGCTCGGGTTTCAGACCGTGCTTAGACGCTGAAACCGGACCGGAAGGTTCCCTGTTTCAGGCAGCTCTCACCTACCATTGTTGTCACTCGAGGCTTTCGGAGCCCGTGGCTGGGAGCGTCCGATGAGACGGAGAGGCTGTGGCTTGCGCAGGCTCCCTGGGTTTTCCTTCCTGGGCGCGCGTCAAGCTCCAGTCACGCTGGGACGAGCTGCACTTTGCTTGTGAGGAGACGCCACGCTTCGCCGCCCGCTGCCTTGTGCCACTCCCGCTGGCCCGTGCGTCGTGGGGTGGCCCAGCTGGGGCTGTGCCCTGACCTGTGGTGGCCGTGTGCAAGCAGGACTGTGGGGCGCGGCTCTGGTCTGATTTAGGAGATGCATAGGAGACGGGGACGCTCCCTCGGGGTCCTGCCGGCTGACGCGTCCGCTCCAGAGCTCCAAGAGCCCGAGGGAGCCCAGGGACGGGGCTCGGGGCACGTCAGACTCCGGTGCCTCTAGCTTCATTGTCGATGTTTCCTCTGTTCGCTGTAGCGTGCAGCTCCCGAGGACTTGGAGCCGGCCGAGGCCCCAGGGTGCTTCCGCCACCCGGCTCTGCACAGACGGGACAGCGTGATGTCGGTGCTGGCCGCGTGCCAGAAGCAGCTGCAGTCGGAGCTGCTCTTGGCGGAGACCGAGATGCACGTGAGGACGGAGGACGGCGGCCAAGGGCCGGGAGGGGTGCAGGTACGTGGCACGCCGCCGTGCTGTGCACGGGCAGAGACGTCCCTGACGCTTTTGCGGAGGGGACGTGCACGTTACACAGGACAGCTGCCCTCTCGGGTCCTTCCGCTCGTCTGTTCAGATCGGTCCTGAACTTCTGTACCTTCGCTGGGGAAACCCTCTACCTCTCCCCCGCGGTCTCTCGGCCTGTGGAGACGAGCCGTCGCGTACTTTCCAGCAACGATGCAAGTAGGACTTGATGGCACTGCGAGGCCGGTCTCTGGGTGTTCTGGGAGGACAGGTGGCCCACACGGCTGCTCTGTGGCTCAAGGCCTTTGTCACCAGCGTCGGTTGCTTCGAAAGGCTCTTGTTTATTTTTTGGACCGCAGGGTTTTTTCCTCCGTACTTTGGTTCATGCTCCCGGCAGAGAAGAGCGCAGTGATCAAGAATGCAACCGTTTGGGGTTCCGGTCACCGCGAGGGCTGCCCCAGGAGAGCCGACCTGTCTTTTCCTGTGGGGAAGGCTGCACGCTGGCCACGTCAGGGCTCGCAGGGTCGAGATGTTCTGAACATAGGAAGTGGCTGGCTGGTTGGGAGGTTTTCCTAAGTGCAGTGGCAAAGTGTGCTTCGATCCGTGGCCTGCTTGGGCCCAGGATCTCCTGAGCCTCCCGTAAACCTGCTGGTGTAGACGTTGCGCAGTTTGACAAGAACGTTCCCACTCTCCCTGCCCGAGAACTCTTCTGGAACGTGCCGTATGCACCACAGTCCTGCTGTAAAATGAGGTGGTTCTGGATTCTGCAGGGACCGGTCCAGTGGCCTCAGAGCGGGTGTGGGGCCTGTGCCTGCGGTTTTGATAGAAGATGCTCGGCCGTGGCTTTATGTGTTTATCAGACCCTGCGGGGCATTTAGTTCGCTGGAGAGGCCTTTCTGACTCTGCCCTGCAAACTCCTCACTGCCCTTGGGATACAAACATTTGTTTGAATTCTTACGGGAAAGCTCAGCTGTGTGATTATGAGCTGGTTGCCAGATTCTTAGCAGTTACACACAGACAGGGAAATTGCAGATTCACTCCATAAGTCACAATTTTATATTATTCTTTCTTTTTTTCTTATCTTTTAGTTTTTAAGTGATCAGTACGCCCAGTGTTGGGCTTGAATTTGTGACCCTGAAATCAAGAGCCCCATGCCCTTTTTCCCTTTAAAAAAAAAAAAAGGAAAAATGCTATTGTTTTAAGTAAACTACCACAGAAGTAGGTTAGGACAGTTGCCTTTTTAGTGTATGTAGTAAAATACATGCAACCGAAGAGTTATATTTTAACCACTTTTTAAAAAAGAAAGACTTTTATTTTTGGGGTCCCCTGGCGACTCAGTCATTTGAGCATCTGACTCTTGGTTTTGGCTCACGTCATGATCTTGGGGTGGTGAGATGGAGCCCCGCATTGGGCCTCGTGCTTCTGGGAGTCTGCTTGGATTCCCTCTTCTCTCCCTCCCTCATGTTTTCTCTCTCTCAGATGGAAAAACAATTTTTTTTTGAAAAAAATTTTTTTTTAAGATTTTATTTATTTATTTGACAGAGACAGAGATTACAAGCAGGCAGAGAGGCAGCAGAGAGAGAGGGAAGCAGGCTCCCTGCTGAGCAGAGAGCCCCATGTGGGGCTCGATCCCAGGACCCTGAGATCATGACCTGAGCCAAAGGCAGAGGCTTAACCCCCTGAGCCACCCAGGCGCCCCTGAAAAATAAGTCTTAAAAAAGATTTTATTTTTTGGTAAGTGATCTCTACATCCAACCTGGGGCTTGCTTAGAACCCAGAGACCAGCAGGTGTAGGCTCCACGCACTGAGCCAGCTGGGTGCCCCCCATCTTAACCGTTTTTTTTTTTTTTTTAAAGATTTTATGTATTAGAGAGAGGGTGAAAGAGCAGGAGCTGGGGCAGGGGCTGGGGGGAGGCGTGGGAGTGTTAGGGGGGATCAGACCCCCTGCGAGCCCTTGCCCACCCTTAGCCCTGGGGCTCCAGGATCATGACCTGAGCTGAAGGCCGCTGCTTAGCAGACTGAGCCCCCGACCGACACCTCACTGCTTGGATCACTGCAGCTTGGTTGTAAGTTCTGAAGTCAGACAATTATAATCCTCCAGCTTTGTTCTTTTCCAGGACTGTGTTGATTCTCTGAATTTTAGGATGGGTTTTTCTGTTTCTGCAAAAAACATCCTTAGAATTTTTACAGGGATTGTTTTGAACCTGTCGGTCACTGTTAGCATTGACACCCTGACACCAGTAGGCCTTTCAGTCCGTGTGTGTGAAACGTGTTTCTGCTTATTTCTCTTCTGTAATTTGTCTCATCAGTGTTTTATAGTTTGCTTGTACAAAACTTTCATCTCCTTGGTTCAGTGAATTCTTTTCTTCTCTTTTGTTGCTATTGTAAATGGAATTGTTTTCTTCATTTTTTCAGGTTGCTTATTGTTGGTGTGTAGAAATACGACTGATTTTTTGTGTGTTTACTTTGTATCCTGTTACTTTGCTGAATTGGTATATTAATTCTAATGGGGTTTTTCTTACAATTTTTTTTTAAAGATTTTATTTATTTATTCGACAGACAGAGATCACAAGCAGGCAGAGAGGCAGACAGAGAGAGAGAAGGAAGCAGGCTCCCCTCTGAGCAGAGAGCCCGATGCGGGGCCCGATCCCAGGACCCTGAGATCATGACCTGAGCCGAAGGCAGAGGCTTAACCCACTGAGCCACCCAGGCACCCCTCTAATGGGGTTTTTCTTAATGTACAATCATACTATCTTGGAACATAGATAATTTCAGTTCTTCCTTTCCAACTTGGACCCATTTTACGTCTTTTTCCTTACAAAATTGCTCTGACTGGAAGGTCCAGTACTGTGCTGAAGGGAGGTGCTGAAAGCGGGAGTTCTCACTTTGTTCCTGGTGTTGGAGGAAGATGTTTTAGTCTGTCACCATTGAGTACGAGGTTCACTGCATGTTTTCATGCATGGGTTTTATATGTTAGGGTAGTTTTCTTTCAGTATGTTGACTGTCTTTATAATGGAGAGTCTTGAACTTTGTCAGACACATTTTCTGCACCAATTGAGACAATCGCGTGACTTTTTTCTCCTTCGTTTTACTAATGTGTATTATGTAGACTGGTTTTCCTATGTTGAACTGTCTTTACATTCCAGGAGTAAATACTGCTTGGTTAGAGTTTATAATCCCTTTAGTGTGGTACTGAATTCAGTTTGCTAGTAGCATTTTAGAATTTTTTGTATCAAAGTTCATAGGGGATATTGGTCTGTAGTTTTCGTTTTTGTAGTTTCTTTCTCTAGCTTTAGGATCAAGGTAATGCTGGGCTCTTGCCATGAGTCTGGAAGCAACCTCATGCTTCCATCTTTTTTCTTTCAAAGATTTTGTTAATTTATTTGACAGAGATCACGTGCGCATATGGGGGGGAAGAGGAGGAGACACCCCACTGAGCATGAACCTGAAGTGGGACTTGTGATCTCCCACGGACTGAGACCATGACCTGAGTTGAAATCAGGAGTCAGACTCCCAACTGACTATGCCACCCGGGTGCCCCAGGATCATGTGTTTTTATCCTTTCTGCTGATCTCTGTCTTTGATTGGAGAGATTAATCCGCTTATATTTAAAGCAATTATGGATAAAGAAGCATATATTTTTGTCATTTTGCTCTGTTTCCTATATGGCTAATATAGCTTTTTTTTGTTCTGATTTCCTGCATTACTGTATTCTCTTGTGCTTACTTGACATTTTATACTGAAATCTTTAAGTTCCTTTTTCATTTCTTTATGTATATACTATAGCTGTGTGTGTGTGTGTTGGGGGGGGTTTCTGTTAGGCATTACATTCAGAATCCAGCATTATAACACTGTGGTTTGAATTTACACCAGCCTAACTCTTGAAAACTGTTTCTTTTTAGCTCTGCCCCACCCTTTTTGGTTTTTGTTGTGACCAAGTACATTTTTTTTTTAAAGATTTATTTATTTGACAGACACAGATCACAAGTAGGCAGAGAGGCAGGCAGAGAGAGAGGAAGGGAAGCAGGTTCCCCGCTGAGCAGAGAGCCTGATGGGGACTCGATCCCAGGACCCTGAGATCATGACCTGAGCCGAAGGCAGCGGCTTAACCCACTGAGCCACCCAGGCGCCCACCAAGTACATTTTTATACCTGTGTGCCTCACAGGATAAACTAATGATTGTTTTATATTCGTTAATTTTTTAAGTTATGTAGAAAAAAAATGTGGAGTTACAAACTGAAGTTAATAATACTGACTTTTAGACCATTAACTTTTTAAAAATGTATCTTTTAAATCACGGTGAAAACAAAATGTGGAGTTGCAAACCACTGTCATAACAGCATGAACTTTTAAAAAAATTCATGTGTTTGAACAATCCGTGTTCTGTTTCAGGCACACCGTCGTATACACTGGCTTTCCTTGTGCTTGCTCTTACCTTTACTGAGGTCTTTACTTTGCCACGGGACCTTGAGTCAGCACCTCTGGCGACCTGGTGTCGGCCGCACAGATGCAGCTGCAGGGCAGGGGGAGTGGTCACAAACTCTTGCTTTTACTGACCTGGGAGTGTCTGAATTTCTTCCTCACTCTCAAGGACGGTTTCGCTGGATGTTGGATTTGTCGCTGACAGGGTTTTTTCTTTCTGCACTCGGAATACGCCGAGTTGCTGTTCTCCGGCCGCCACGGTCTCTGAGGAGAAACCTGGTGGTGATGTTACTGAGGACCCTTGTATGTGACAAGTCAGTTAGAGCCTTTAGCTTTTATGCATCTGGTTGTCACCTAGCTTGGTGCGTCTCTCTTTGAATTCGTCTTTTTTGGGGTTTGTTCAGTTTCTTGGATGTTTATATTTGTGTCTTTCATCAATTCTGGGAACTTTTCGTCAGTCTGTCCTCAGATATTCTCTCAGCCGCCTTTCTCTCGTCCTCTGGGACTCCACAATGCGTATGTTGGTCCGCTTGCTGCTGTCCCACAGGTCCCTTAGTCTGAATTCACTTTTATCAATCTTCTCCTCTTTTTTCCCTCAGACAGGATCATTTCCATTATTGTCTTTAAGTTCAGTTCTTTCTCTTCCTCAAATCTGTCTTTGAATCCCTTTAGTAAATTTTTTTTTAAATATTTTATTTATTTATTTGACAGAGAGAGAGATCACAAGTAGGCAGAGAGGCAGGCAGAGGGGGAGGAGGAAGCAGGCTCCCCGCTGAGCAGAGAGCCCGATGCGGGACTCGATCCCAGGACCCTGAGATCATGACCTGAGCCGAAGGCAGCGGCCCAACCCACTGAGCCACCCAGGCGCCCCCTTTAGTAAATTTTTAATTTTAATTATTCTACTTTTCTGCTTTGCAATTTCTTTTTGGTTTCTTTAGATTTTCCTCTCTCCTTTGATATTTCTACTTTGTTTACACATCACTTTCTTGATCTTCTCCACATCTTCCTGTAGTTCCTCAAATGTCTTCATGACTGTTGTCTTAACGTTTTTGGCTAGTAGATCCGACATTGGGTCTTTTTCTGGGACAGTTCCTTTGGGTTTGTTTTCTTTCTTTGAATATAGGCCATACTTTCCTATTTCCTTATATGCCTTGGGATACTTTTTTTTCTGGTATGTGTTTGCACAGTGAACATTTGAGTCTACTGTGTATTTGGAAATCTGAATCTCCTACTTACTCATAATTTGCTATTTTTTGTTTTTGTTGTTTTTAGTTGTAGACTGTCTCTGTGCTGAGGATCAGCTTGAAGTTTAAACTTCAGGTCTCTTCAGATATTTTCTTAGTTTGCACCTTCACCTGAGCACATGCAGTGTACTTTCTCATTTCCTCTCTATATGCAGTTGTTTTTTTAATGTTCTAGTGTTTAGTTTTTCCTCAAAAAGAAAAATGCTGTGGTGGGGAAGAAGGACAGTTTCCCTTTAAATCCTCTGGTGGTCACTTCAGCCGGAGGGGTAGGGGCCACAACAACGGCTTCCCACCACTTTGCCTGTGGGCTGCGATCAGAAGCCGAAGCAGAGCACAGATGCCCAATGTTTGGAGGACAGGGTCCTTTTTTGCCCTGTTGGTGTGTAGAAACCAACCAGGTGCTGCAGGCTGTGTGCGAGATGCTCCAGGAGTAGGCGCACCCCAGCCTGCCGAGGGGCTGGAGGTCCAGGGATGGGTAGCTGCTGCTGTGCTAAGAGCTGGAACTGACCCAGACTGACTCAGCTTACCCTCCAAGCCTCCCCCTGGAAGTTGCGAGCCTTGGACAGACTCCAGAGTTATAACAGCAGGCACGGTTCTGCCAGCGCAGATGCCTGGGCAGGAGACAGATTCCTGTTGCTTCCTGCTCTTCCATCTTCCCAGAGTCCTTTGCAGCAGTCAGCTCATAGGCAAGGAGCTCTCAGCTGTGATTCTGTCTTTCATGGAGTTAAAAAAGCTTGAAATCTCCACCCAAGCGCTCATCGTGGAGGCTTCTTCTCAAGGGCTCAGGCAGTTCTGAAACTAGCTTATAGAAACCAGACAGATATGACTAGGTGTGATTCAATTATTTCACTTTATGCCTCTTCATTTTTACATGCAGAATAAGGGAAAACTACTGGAAGATTGTCAGCCATGGAAAGTTGGTCTCCTAAGTCAGGTGAAAGAACTTCAAGAAAAGTTGAACCATTTGCTGTATTCTGTGAACTTCCAGAACATTGAGACAGAGGATTTCAGACTTCAGCCAGTGGCATCTCCACGTGCTCTAGAAAACAGTTGGAGTGATTGTTCTGATAATGGTGAAGAAACGGATAAATCTCTTGTTGATGCGTCTCGTATCGAGAAAACCACATGTGATCTAATCAACCTCAGTGGAAGTCAGGATCCACTGATAAAAAATGAAATGTCGGATGTTCCCGAGCAAGACCAGGTTGATTTGCAGGACGGGTCACCTTGTTTACAAGCAGGCTTCCACGGTGGCTCCCGTGACCTGGCCCATCCTGAGAGGCCCGGGCCCTTGAAGAACGCACTCCGGGGAATGGATCTGTCCTCCTGGAGCTCGCCGGAGGTTGTCAGGAAGGACTCGACCCTTGAGCCTGCACCCAGCCTGCCCCTGACGCCGTGCTCAGACTCCCTGAGCTTGGACGCCTCCCTGCAGGACAGGACCGGTGCCTCACTGCAGGCAGACCAGGTGGAGCTGCTTGGGTACCTGGGTGGGTCAGCAGCAGGAAAGGCCTCCACGTGGGCAGCATCTCCCTTGGCTGCAGATAGGGCGCCCTCCGCTGACCGCCATGTGCAGTGGATGTCTGTGGTGAGTGGTCTTCTGGGGCCGCTGCCCTGGTTTGGCGTCCTCGGGTTGCCCAGGCCCCAGAGTGTTCCCATGGGGGTGTGTCCGCAGCGTCTGCGGTATCATAGCTGCAGCCATTGTTGGCTCATCTCCTCACGGGGCCAGCGGCCCTGGCGCGGGTGTGCACGGCAGTCCCCTGGTCAGCCATGTTTAGGGACAGCTGCAGCTCCAGCCCCAGTCGCTTGTAATATGAATAGTTAGAGGACTTGAGGTATCCCTGAAAGTACGTGTGATGCACGAGTCCTGCTCAGATGTGCCAGGCCTCCGTGCGCTCCTAGCGCGGCCTCGAGCAGTGCGGCCCCAAACCCGCCTGCGCATGTAGTTGTTCAGGTTCTTGGTCTAGGGCGGGTTTTCTAGATGGGTTTTCGGTTGTATTTCTTACAAGGTTCTACATCTAATGGTAATTAATCTCAAAAAGTTATTTTTGAGATGGATTGTGTCTTTTTGTACGGAATAATATTGAGATTTTGCACATCCTGGGTTAGATAAAATAAAAAACAAGTTACAGGGAACATGATGCCTGAGATACCCGTGCACACACTACCACGGAACTGGTTTCTAATCTGAGATGTTTGCTGGTGACTCCTTTAAAATAGTCCTAGAGAACTGTGGCCGGGTTTGTTTAACTTCTTAGAAGCACATGATTTCAGTGCGTTCCCAGGCGTGAAACACTCTTACTTGGGTTCTGTGTGGGAAAATGATCAGTTCAGGCCTTAGAAAGTTTCCGTCTGGCTAGTTCAGCTCCCTGATGTGATAAGTTGTTATTTTATGACCATTTAAAAACTTGCCTGTTTGAACAGGAGAAAGATGTTGAAGATTTTATTGTAACATCTCTTGACGCTCAAGAAAAGCCCAGAACCTGTCCTCTCGGGTTTGAAGGGAAAAACAACGGAAGTGAAAACAGTGAGTCCATCTTTTTTCTTTTTTTAACTGTTAAGGTTTCAGGGAACCACGGGCCCTCCAGGCTGGCGTTTGCTACACCTGCAGGTGCAGCCTGGCCGTGCCTGCCTCCCTCTCCTCCCTGTGCTGAGTGGCACTCGAAGGCCTGAGGTCTTGTTCTTCTGGAAAACCCAACTGGGCACCTTCAAAACCTGCACTCCGCACCCAGACCTCCTCGTGGCCCACGGCAGCATCTCAACTACAGACCCTCCTCAGATTTTGCCACTCTCCCGTCGGCGCCCTTCACGGGAGGGGTGCTGCGCGTTACGAGGCACTCGGGTGTCCCTTGCTGACCACCGCAGTGTGGGAGGGAGGCTATGCCGTCTGGACTGGAGAGGAAGCCCTTTGCCAGCAGGTCCTGAATCTCGTCAGGGTCTGTGGCAACGTCGTCAGCGTGGGGGTCCCCGGTGTCCGGAGAGTGTGCACACCAATGCCGTGGCCTTCCAGGGCACCCCGGCACGAGGCCTGTGTCCGTTGGACCCCTTGGTGTCTGCCAGGCTTTGTTCAGATTTCCCGATTTTGACTGCCTGGTGTCGGGCGGGAGACTGCGTGGACCTCGTGCCGTGATCTCGTTTCTGACTCGGACCCGCTCGTGTTGGTCTCCAGGCGTGAGTGTGGCCTGGGTCATCATTAGGATGGTTGCCAAAGCACAGCCTCCTAGCTTTGTCCTTCTCTGACTGGTTTTCCCAAGTCCGTCACCTCCTGAGATGTTTCCACTTTTTATAAGAAAGTCATCATTGACTCAACTCGGTGCTTTTGAAAACGAGACCGCAAAGGCGAGTTCATGGGCATTTCCGCTTGTGCTCAGTGGGGCCAGCGACCTCCTAATTCTAGTTTTGAGTTACTCCATGTGCTGAGTTCCTGGTCTAAGAATCAAGCGGTTCTGCAAGGTGCCCCCCAGCCCCCCGGCCAAACCACCATTCCCTGAGGACGCCACGTTTAACTTCGGGAAGTGTGTGTGGTATTTATTTCTAAATTCCATTTGCTGGTTCCAGCAACATGTGTAAACTTCTGGCTGCCAGGTCTCCTCATACGTCCCTTCTGGGTCTTTGTAAGGTGGCCCCGTCGTCCTGTCCTGTCCGCACACCCCAGGGTGTGTGTGTGTCGAGCGCACGGGTCACCTGCCCGCAGAGCCTCGGGGACGGGGTCCTCTCGCAGACAGCTGGTTTTCCTTTCTCGTGGCCTCCCTCCTGTTCTCCGTCATGGGTCCCGCCCCACTGTCCACGAGCATGGGTGTGCGCTGCCCACGCGGCCGTCCCCCTCTGAATGTGCCGCCTCCGCTCTCCGGGTCAGACCCCTTGTCCCTCCTTCGTGCCCCTCATTTAAGTACTCTGCTCTCTAGAAGCGTTTGCAGAGAAAGCGTGTGTGAGGTGGGTTGTCAGAATTTCCGCATCTTCCAGCGAGCGTGGATAGTTTGGGCTTGGTGCAGACTTGCAGGGGAGAAGTCAGGTTCCCGCAGGCCCCAGCAGGTCTGACCAGTGTCCCAGAGCCTGGCGTCGCGAAGCAGGGCGGCCACCACGTGACTCCACACGCCTGGCCGCAGCCTTCCCCCTGAACAGGCCTCGTTGCTCCTTGGGTCCTACCCGTGGCTCTCATCTTGCTGTACTTCTGTCGCCCACGGAACTGATTTTCTTACTTTCTCACTTTGTTTCCATTTCTTTGTACTTTTGTTTTATTTGATAATAAAGGTTCTTAAAAGAAGCTTTTAAGGAATTATTTCTTAAGCTTGGAAGTAAATGTTTTCATTCTGCTGGGTCTTAACTTCAAAGAGCTCTTCTTTCGTATTCTCTGGTCCTTTTTCTTGACAATTCCTTGTTGCGTCGACTGACTTCTCTGGAGATGTTCTGGTTTTCTGATGTTTCCTGTGTCGGCTTCACCGGCTCCTCCGGCCGCCTCTGAGCCCCTGTTCCACACTGTCTTCTGAGCAGCCCTTGGCGTGTCTGAGAACTCAGACCCCCAGCAGGGTGCACGTGGGCAGCTGCGCTCCCAGGTCTGTGCGAGGCGCCCCAGCCCGGTCAGAGAAGCAGCTGCAGACGCCGAGCTTGCTTTTCCCTGGATGCCTCCCTCTGCTTTCCGAGCCTCTGCAAGGCTCAGGGACGTGCCGCGTCCGTCAGACACATTTGCGGCTCCTCTCTGAGGCCCCACCGTGGGGTTTCTGGCATCTGGAGCCCTCAACACCAGAGGGCTCCCCCGTCCAGCCTGGCTGGTCTCAGGGCTGGCCTCCAAACACCCCCATCAGGCTCCCCTTTACCTGGCCAGATCCTTGCTGCTTGACCTGCCGCCCGCACACGGCCCTGCAGTTGGTACCATGCGTCTCCTGTCCCCCGTCTTCTCTCCGTGTGCCTGAGTGGAGTCCTGCCCTGTCTTTGTCCCTTCCTGGGGTGTGGAAGTATGGATCCCACACACGTGTGTCAGCCCAGGTGCTTCTGGCAGGAGCCCTGTGGGCTTGGGGTCCTGTCTTTGGGGGATGAGGAAACCCACTCGTGCGTCTGTTTACAGATGAGCTGAGAGACTATTAAGGCTTGTATTGGAGTCATGGGTTTACATGCCAAACGTGCAAAATACGCTTTTTCTTAATGGATGTAATTAAGTCATCGTACAGATTTATAGAAACATTTCTGTTCTCTTTGGTGCTCTGCGGGTGTCTTCAGGAAGGGGCGTCCCAGCCATAGCTCTCCCGGTGTTTCGGGGCCTCACACAGCACCAGGAAGCGGGGGTCTGGCCACACCCCTGTCACTGCCGAGTGTCTGCCCCCGGGCCCTCCCCCAGGAAGGCCACCAGAGGATTGTGGTTTGACTTGGACCTTGTGCCGTGTTTTTAGGTGATGGCTCGGGGTTTGGAGAGATACTAAACCAAGGTTCGGGAAGACTCGACGCCTCCACTGCTAGTCCTGCAGTGCTGCCTCCTGCCTCTGGAAAGTTCCGGCAGCCGCTGGAAGCCATGAAGGAGAAGGGAGTCCATCTGAAACAAGTGAAGGTGAGGGCCAGCAGGAGCAGGGCGTGCGGTGTTGATGGGCCTCCGTCGGCGGCCGCCGTGACTGCCGCGTGGTGCTGACGTGTCGGGTGGCGTACGTCCTGCCACCCAGGCCGCTGCGTCGGTTGTAGCTGCGCTCGAACGACGTCTCCTGTGAGTGTTTGCAGACGGAGCCAGCTGCTGTCCTGGGGGGCGTGGGGACAGGTGTCCCAGGTGAGATCCTGGCGCGGCGGGCTTGAGGGGGCTGCGGGAGCCTCGGGCTCCGGGGTCCCCAGAGGAGGGCCAGCTCTCCCTGCACCTGCTGGGGGCCTGCAGGTGCCTCGGTTGTACTAAATCACAAAAGACAAAATTAGGGTCAGCCTTCCTGAACTGAGTTTAGGTATCAGAACGCATGACCCTCTATGGGGAAGTGGTTGTGGGCTTTGTCTGGTTCTGGAGACGGACTCTCGCCTTTCCTGAGACAGCTGTGGCCTGTGCTCCTGACTGGGCCGCCCTCTGCCCGGCACCTGCGGGGAACCGAGCTGCGGGGCACGGGCAGTGGGGCTGTCTGCGGGCACAGGGCCGCCGGGCCTCGGTGGAGAGCGCGGCCGGCTTTGCCGCGGGAGCTGCCGCTGGAGAGGGCGTCTCCGTCCCGTTGAGTAGAGCGCTCTGCCCTGCTGTCTCCGTCTTCCCGGCGGCGGCTCTTGAGAAGGAAGCTTGTCCGGACTTGGGTAGCGGTGCGGGCATTGCGGACGGGCAGTCTCCGGCCCGGCCCCGCGGCTCCACCAGTCACGTGTGTTCCTGTACCAGACCGGAAGCTTCCTGTGGGGCAGCTCCAAGGGCACACCTGGGGGCCCCCAATGAGTCCACACTCGCTTGTCCCATCCCTTCCGCCATCCGCTGGCTCTCGGCATGGCGGGGGGCCTGTCTGCAGAGAACGGGCCCAAGGCTTCCTTCGCGCCTGTTTGCCAGCAGCATCCTTGCCCTCCCCCGCCCCCCAACAAGACCTTTCCTGCCCGCCGGGGCAGACCTGCTCATCCACCCGCCAGACCAGCCCCGTCGGCGCGCTGGGCTCGTTCTGACCCGGGTGTGGTGTGAGCCGCCCGCCGCGGCTATGCATGTGCCTCCCCCGAGGACCCGGTCACATGGCCACCTGGTCACAGAGCGGGGGCCTGTCCTCCACTCACGGTCACGGTGGGAGGACTCGGTGCTCCGGGTCAGAGCCAGGGCGTCGCCGGAGGAAGGAAGCCCCAGTCCGCGTGCCGCGGTTCCACTTGGAGCCGACGTGGGCGAACGCTGCGTTAGTGTGAACTGACCGCGGCCGGTGGGCGCCGTGTGCTCGTGGTACAGCGACTCCACGGTGCCATCCGTCTGCTTGGCCAGAAAGTCCGTGGCACTTCCCACGAGTTCCCTTTCCCTCGCCGGACTAGCAGACCAAACCGTTGGTGTCACGGCACGGACACAGACGTGGCTGAATAAGTCAGTGGTGCAGCGTCCGCATCGTGTCCTGCTCCAACCCCGAGAGCATGTCCAAAGACAGCTCCGTGTTTGCTTTTAGCGTGAGGATCGTTGACGCCGGTGTCCCTGCGGTTTCAGGTGCATGGCTCGGCGGCTCGACAAGTCTGTCACGCGTGCTGCCCCCACGGGCCCCCTGTCCCGTGACGTCGCCGTTAGAATGCCGGCCAAAGGAAGGGATTCTTTTTAAAGGTTATTTGAGAGGGAGAGTGCGCGCACCAGTGTGAGCGGTGTGGGGGAGGGGCAGAGGCAGAGGGAGAAGCCGCCCCCCCCTCCCCTCCGCTGAGCAGGGAGCCTGCTGTGGGGCTCGATCCCGGGATGCTGGGATCGTGACCTGAGCCACCCCGGTGCCCTTGCACTCCTCAGTTTTTTATGGGACATAAAATATTAAAGGCACGTTTCTTAGCAGCTCCAATCCAGGCAACCTAATGGTGGAAGAACCTGTAATTTTCAGGACTGGATTCAGTTGTTTGGACAATTCCGTATACTTGGGCTTTGAGGTTTAATGTTCAGTGATTAACGAAGAAAACACAGAAGCCCAGTGAAGGCCCTGGAGCCCAGGAAGTGGCTGAGACTGTCTGTAGGGAGCCGCGGTCTGCAGGGGAGCCGCGTGGACGCGGGCGAGCGTCAGGAGCGGTTAGTGCAGCCCTTCATCAGCCCCTCAGAACCTGCGACTTCCCTGTTTCCAAGTGACAGTGGACAGGAGGGGCGCCCGGCTGGCGAGGTCAGTTGAGCTTGGTGATCTCAGGGTCGTGGGATCGAGCCCCACACCTGGCTCCTCCTCAGCCCACAGTCTGCTTGAGATTCTCCCTCTGCCCCTCCCTGTGTTTGTCCGCACGTTCCCTCGTTAAAAAGGAGGAGAGGACGGAGGTATCTTCCGGTAGGTTTCTCGGCGCATTTTTCTTTAAGTGTCTACACTGTTTCTGGAGCATGAGGCCGCCGCGCTCTCCACGGGGGAACGGCAGCGTCAAGAGAAGCCTGTGCTCCCGTCTGAGCTGGCCCTACCAGGCCTCCCGACGTGGCAGCCGTGAGCCGGAGTGGCCCCGGCTCCAGGTGCCCCGCAGCCAGGAGTACTTGGGGGGAGGCCCAGCGGGCGCTGGAGGCCATGGTAGGCCCGACTTGGACATCTCCAGGGCCTCTCCGGAAGCAGCCGCGAGCAGGTCCGTGGCACGGACCTTGGTGCTGCGGTGCTGGGGGGTGCTGTGCACCGGCGGGAGCTAACGCGGGCTCCACAGGAGGGGTGGGCAGGCTCGCAGGCCGTGGCGACACCGCGCGTGGAGGGGCAGTCCCAAAGCGCAGGTCCCGCGGTGGAATGCCAGTCCTGAGGGTAGGGCTCAGCAGCAGACCCGGGGTCCTGCGACGTCCCCGAAGGGCCGCGGTGACCTGACGGCAGCTTCACTCGCGGGATGGTGCAGGCCGTGGTCCTTCGTCCTCACAGGCGCTCCGCGGAACGCCTAGTCGCGGGCAAGTGCTCCCGGAGGAGGGGCTGGCGGTCGTCTGCCACGGAGTTCTTCCGGCCGCGCGTGGGGCTGCCGACTCGGGGACGGCCTCTCGTCTCCCCACAGCGGCCGCTGTCTGCCCTGGGCTGCGGCGCGGGAAGCATGAGCATGGACGCGACAGGTGCTTGGGCTGTTAGCGCTTTCTGCATCGGTTCTGCGCGGTTCTGGCTCCATCGCTAGGATCCTAGCCAGACCTGTTTCTAGTGAACTGGTCCTGCTCTGTCCTAAGCCTCTTCATGGCTGCTTCTCCCACAGAGGAATTTTAACACGCATTTACTTACTTACTCATTTAAAAAAAAAATTTTTTTTTTTTAAAGATTTTATTTATTTACCTGACAGAGAGACAGATCACAAGTAGGCAGAGAGGCAGACAGAGAGGAGGAAGCAGGCTCCCCGCTGAGCAGAGAGCCCGATGCGGGACTCGATCCCAGGACCCTGGGACCATGGCCTGAGCTAGAGGCAGCGGCTTTAACCTACTGAGCCACCGGGCGACCCTCACTGTGGTGTCGATTCGTATTTCCCTGATGATGAGCGAGATGTTGAGCATCTTTTCATGCATTTCTTCGCCGCCTGGACGTCTTTTTCGGAAAAGTGTCTCTTCGTGCCTTTTGTCCACTTCTTAACTGGGTTGTTTGTTTTTTGGGTGTTGAACTTGGGTTTCTTGGTTTTGTTCTTGTTCTTGCTTTTTCTGATTCCTTGGGCAAGAGCAGGCGCACAAGAGGGAGAGAACCACAAGCAGACCCTGCACTGAGCCTGGAGCCTGATGTGGGGCTCGAACTGAGGACCCCGAGACCATGACACGGGCTGGAATCAAGGGCCGGCCTCCGAGCCGACCCGGCCACCCCCGCTTCAGTGCTACGTTCGTTCTTCCCTGTTCGAAGCATCTGTTCCGCAGAGACGGACGCGGAACACGCCCCTTGAATGACCCTGCGTGTGCAGCGAGGGCCGCTCGGGTTACTTCGGACCCTGTGTCGGTCCTAACCTGGGGGCAGCTCTGGGGAAGCCACTTTGTTCCTCTGTCCGTGTCTTTGGGCAGGAGACCCGGCCAGTGCATGTCCCAGAGTCCTGGTGCCGTGCGGGACCCGTTCTGTGCTCACAGTCCCAGCATGTGTGCCGGGACTTGTCTGGGCGTTGGGCGACCCTCTCCCTGCTGCCCATGTCCGGGCCCTGCTGTAGGCGGCGAGGGCCAGAGCGGCCTGCAGTGGGTCGGGTGCTGTGTGCAGGTGCCTCACCCCTAGGGAAGCCCAGGCCCCCTGTGCGGGTCCCTGCAGTCTTCTCAGAGCGCGGTGGTGGCTGCCGTCCCAGGAGAGCTGGGGAGTCGCTGGGCATCTCCATGATGGGGCCTGGGAAGTTGGCCCAAGGCCCGGCCCTGCGCCCCGCCCAGGCTTATGGAAGGGGTGGTGGGGACGCTGTCCCTGGTGCAGGCGCTGGTGGGGCGGCCGTCTGGGGGTAGCGCACAGCGACATCCTCTTTCCAGATGGTTTCCTAGTGGGTCTGAAGGTCGGTGGGGGGTGGTTGTTGAAGAATCTCGCGGAACCCCAGAGCCCGCTCTCGGGTTCAGAGGTTGTGGAGAGCTCTGCGCGCAGCCCTGGTGAGCGTTCCTGGGGGATGGGCAGGGCCTAGATGGACGGGTGGCTTCCGGCCGCTTTTCCTTCTTCCTGAAAGGCCTGTCCCGTTGCAGGCCCTGCTGCAGATGGTTTGTGACGAGAGCCACCACATACTGGCCTTGTCCGAGCGCCACGGGCCACCCAGCACCCTGAGCAAGGGCGAGCCGAGGGCCCCCCTTGAGTGCTTCCCAAGGGAGGGCTCCAGGCTTTTGGAGGCGGTGCCGGCCCTGCGGAGACATGAGACCCTAGCCCTCCAAAAGGGAGAGAAGGTACGGGGCGTTCCACCTGAGAGAGGGTAAGGTGTGGGCAAGGAGCACTTGGTGGGGGACGCTTGGCTAGATGAGTGGGATAAAGGGAAGGAGGGTGGTCAGCGCTGGGCACAGGGGCCTTGGACCCGGCCGGCCGCCCTCTCAGTCATGTTTGCTGGCACCTTCCAGGCCCTTTAGGGCAGGAAAGGCCGTGGGAGGAGGACACATGGTGGACCTAGAGGTGGGTGACGGGGGCCGGGCACGGGGGCCAGGCCTGGGCCTATGGGGTCCCAGTGCCTGCTCCGTGAGTGGGGAACCAGGGCAGCTGGGTGAAGGCCCGGGAACCCAAGGGTAGGTTCCACACCCAAGGGACCTACCTACCACAGGGTGTGCAGGAAGCAATACCCCAGTGCCAGCCCCAGGCCTGCCGGCGGACAAGGTGGCCAGACAGCAGTGTCCGCGCTGGGCCTGGCGTGGTGGTGGGAAAGGAGGAAGTTGGCCCACCGTTGGCCCGGTCTCACGTGCTCTCCCTCCGGTAGTGTCTCCTCCGTCAGCGGCGTTGGCTTCGTGTGCCCTAGGGCGGTCGTGGGTGCACCGGTGGGTGCTCTTGTGGGGGGCGGTTTCCGGGGCCACCGCAGGATGTGTTTGTAAGAACGCTGAGCTTCTTGTCCCAATATTTTAGGAACCTCCCGACACGTGTCTTGCCTGGAGAGGAGAATTTCTGCAGGTTGTGCAGGAGGCATTTGGAAGAGAGTGGGAGGTGCTGAGGGCCGAGTTGCAGCCGCAGGCCTGTGCTCCGGACCCCGGGGACCACAGCTCCCTGCTGCAGCGGCTGGAGAAGGTGGTCCAGGAGCAGGTGAGCACGTGCCGTGATGCGGTTCCTGCAGCCCCGCAACGGAGAGGGTGACGGAATGGGTT
Source organism: Neogale vison (assembly GCF_020171115.1). Classification (NCBI taxonomy): domain Eukaryota; kingdom Metazoa; phylum Chordata; class Mammalia; order Carnivora; family Mustelidae; genus Neogale; species Neogale vison. Next base: position 252,147 of record NC_058096.1, on the reverse strand, counting down.
CGTGGGAGTTTGACCTTGGGACGCGGCAGGGACTGGGGAAGGTGTCCTGCCTCCGTCCACGTGTAACACTGTTGAATCGCGATCTCGCCCAGTGCAGACGTCTGTACGTTTATCCTGCTTCTCAGTCTCTGTGTTCTGGAAGTAACTGGCCTTTTCCTAAAGGCAGAGCAGCACCAAGTGTCCTGACGTAGGCCATGAGCGCTGAGCCCCGGGTGGGGAAGGTCAGAGAGCCAGAGGGGTCAGCACGGTCTCCACCGAGTCCTTTGGAGGAGAGGGCACTAGAGTCTAGAGGCAGGTCCACGGTAGGTCACAGTGGCCTGTAGCACAGACCCGCAGGGAGCCGTGTGAGGTCGGAAGGTCCCCTGGGGCCTCCGTTCCACACTACCTGTTTGTCGCCGACCCCTCCTGCGAGCCTGTTCTTACTCTGTCGGGGACGAGGCTCCGTCCCCAGGCTCGGGCCCGCGGAGCTGGAGGCACGAATTTGCAGAGGGTGCGCTGCTCGTGTGGAGCCACCAGCACGTTGCCAGGCCCGCCCTCGCCCGCCCTGGGGCGCACTCCATGCTCCCGTTCCTCCATTCAGGGGTGTTCCTCCACAGGGCCGTCCAGTGGCCGAGTCCGTGACCCTGCTCCCCTCCCTTCCCGCCCCATCTCTCGGGCCGTGTGCAGGAGAAGTCCTTGGAGCACCTCCGTCTGTCGGACAGGAGCAGCTTGCTGGCGGAGATCCAGGCCCTGCGCGCCCAGCTGCGCATGACGCACCTGCAGAACCAGGAGAAGCTGCAGCAGCTGTGCGGGGCGCTGACCAGCGCGGAGGCCCGCGGGAGCCGGCAGGAGCACCAGCTGCGCAGGCAGGGTGGGTGCCATGCTCGCGTCTGCTGCGAGAGTGGGACACGGGGGCACAATTTTATTTTTTTTCCCACCTGCCTCCTGCTACTGTCGCTCTGGTTAGGCCTTGAGCATTGGTGAGTGAGGGCAGGAGCAGGTCTGGCCACGGGGGCAGTGCCCCACCTCCTGCTCCGACTCGTGGTGCCAGCTGTGGTCCCTGCCCGCGCGTGCCGGCAGCTCCCAGGGCCCCTTCTCCTCCTGGTTCGGGGTGCTGAACGGCGGGCCAGAGCCGTCCAGCGCGTGGCCTTGCGTTTGCGTCGTGTTGCCTTGTCTTGGGAGCGTTTCTGGGCCGGGCTGCTGGTTCTTCTCGTCTGCATGCGTGAGGGGCTGTGGTTTTGTCTTTGGCTCTGGTGCTGGAGTCATGCCAGCCCTGTGGAGGGTGTGCAGGTGTCCCTTTTCTTCTGGGTTCCAGATAGGTCTATAGAGGACCGGGGCTGTTCCCTCCCTAGGGTTTGGGGCCGTGACACTGTTGGGGTTGGGGCCGTCTCTGTGGGGAGCGCACGGTGTAGGAGTCACAGGGAAGTGGTGATCCAGAAAGAGCAGGGGACGGTCCATCTCCTTCCTGAGCCTCCAGGCAGACCCCAGGCCTGAGCCACTGGCCCTGGGGAGCCTTGTCCTGTCCTCTGGCCTGTGGGGTCAGTCTGCCCATCTACCTCTGGGTGCCCTGAGGCCCGGGGAGTGTGGTGGGGAGGCCAGCGACCCGGCTGTAAGCCTGGAAGTGTCGTTTTCCCCAAGAGTGAGTATGTCCCGTCCCCATACAGTTTGTGTTTAATTTCTGAGGTCATGGGCACAGCTCACCCTGGATTTGTGGGTGAGGCTGTCTCCTGTCCTCTGTGTCTTTCTCAGTGGAGCTACTGGCGTATAAGGTCGAGCAGGAGAAGCGGATAGCCAGTGACGTGCAGAAAACCCTGAAGGAGGAGCAGGAGAAGGCCGGCAGTGCGCGGAAGCTCCTGGCGGTGGAGCAGACCGCCGTTCGAGACTTGAGAGCTGAGCTCCGTGAGTGCAAACAGGACAACGAGAGGCTGCTGGCCTCCCTCAGCGAGGCGCAGAAGGAGGTCCTGCAGCTGAGGTAGGCCGCCACCCCCCCTGCACGCGCCTCCGGGCCCCGGTCCGGTCCGTCCGCAGACTCTGTCGAGGGAGGCACAGAGGCCTGGCAGGCGTCTGCACCCCTTCCCTTGGTGTGGCCGGGGAGGGCGGCCCTGGCGGGCTGCGGTTTGTGCGCAGGCTGTGACGGGGTGTTGGATGTGCGGGGGGCGCCCGGCGCAGGCACACATGCAGGTCAGACGAGGCCGCGGGCTCTGTCCCCGTCTCCCGCGCAGGTCCGTGCTGGACGGCAAGGAGAGCAGCCTGAAGGCCGCGCTGCAGGAGCTGGAGTGTGAGCGCGGGAAGGAGCGCGCCCTGCGGGGCCGGCTGGAGGAGCAGCGGCTACGGCACCTGCGCGAGGAGGGCCAGAGCTCCAAGACCCTGGAGGTGCCTGGGCGGCGGGGCCAGTGGGCGGCGGGGCTGGCGGGGCCCCTCTCGTCCTCTCACCGCGGGCATGTGCCCGGCGGCCGGGCGGACCGGCGGCATCTTTGTCGTGACCCACGGGTGCTGGGGTTGGACGGGCAGGACGGCGAGCCGAGGCCGGGGTTGTGGCCTCCAGACCTTCCGCGGCGAGGCTCGGGCGGGGGACGGTGGGACGGCCCCGTCCGTGGATTGGGGGGTGCGGCGGCTGCGGCCGGACAGCAGGATCCTTCCCCTTGGGTTACCACGTGCCGTCCGCTCCCCTGGCAGGAGCTGAGGTCGGCCCTGGAGCAGCAGTGCGCCCAGAGCAGCCGGCTGCGCGTGGCCCTGGAGCACGAGCAGACGGCCGCGGACAACCTGCGGCGGGAGCTGCAGATCGAGGCCTCCCGCTGCGAGGCGCTGCTGGCGCAGGAGCAGGGCCAGCTGTGTGAGCTGCGGCGCAGCCTGGAGGCCGAGAAGGGCCGCTCGCGGGAGCTGGCGGCTGCCCTGCGTCACGAGCGGCTGCTGACGGAGCAGCTGAGCCGCGGCGCCCGCGACCCCCCAGCGCAGCAGGCCCCGCCGCGGAGGCCGAGGGACGAGCGGGCGCATGGGCCGGAGCCGCAGGCCCGACTGGAGCAGATGCAGCGGCGGGCGGCGGAGCTGGAGCGGGACAAGGAGGTAAGGGCGGCGCACGGCCCCAGCACGGAGCCGTCCCCGGCCCGGGAGCCCCGGCTGGCAGCCGCGGGGCCACCAGCGGGACTAGAGTGCGCACAGGCGAGGCCGGCCGCGCGGGAAGGACACAAGGACGCAAGAAGGCGAGCGGAGACGGGGCCGGGCCGGGCCGACGCGGAGCTGCGGCCGCCGGGAGACAAGGAGAAACGGGTGAGCACGCGCCGCGTTGCCGCCCTGACTCCCGCGGTGGGGCCGGATCCCACCCCCTCCGTCCCGCTGGTCCATCCATCCGCCGCCCTTCGGTCGCCACTGCTCCGTGGCGGGTCTCTTGGGATCATCTGGGCACTTGGGTCCCGCGCAGACTCTGCGGGCAGCTCCGGGGGGCAGTCCCCTTGGCGAGGTCCCCTCTGCGGAGGGTGAAGGAGGCAGTCCCTCCGCACAGCTGGGCCTGATCCTCGGGGCTGCGGCTTCCAGGTGATGAGTGGGCGCCATCGGCCAGGTGTCCGCGACGTCCCTTATTCCCAGCGGCTTAACGTACGTGGAGTTTCCCGTGTGTGAGATCACGTCTCCTGCACGTCCGCGGCGGCTCCAACCGTCCCTGTGCAGCTGACTTTCCCACGGCCCCTGACCGTCCCAGGGCCACCGTCAGGGTCTCCCGCCGTCGCAGGAGGCTCTCTTGCTGGTCGCTCAGCCTGCGTGTGCCGTGTCTTCATCGTGAGAGTTTGGATTGCATTTTTCGTGTCTTGGAATCGATGCTTTTGCCCTTTATTCTGTTGACGCCGAGCTTCCTGTAGATCAGGTCCCGTCTGTGGAGCCCGCCGTGCGTTCCCGGCCGAACCCCGCTCCGGTGGTGCTTTTGTGTACGGCGCTGGCTGCGGCTTGCCGCGTTTGGTTAGGGTTCTGCATCTGTGTTCGTAGGGGACATGGGTCTTTTTCAAGTTGTGGTGTTTTTGACCTTGACACCTGGATGATTTTTGCCTTGCAGGCTGGGAAGTGTTTCAGTGTTTTGGATAAAATGTTACTTTTAGGTATGTTTTATGTCAATCAGAAATCTTTGTTTCCGAGAAAATTGAACTGTGTGTCTTTGCACGGATGGACACTTGTGTTGTTCTCTTAAAAAATGTTTTTTAAACGTAATTTTTTTAAATTGTGAAAATCCAAATAAGTTTTTAAAAACATACGAGGAAAGCGAGTAGCCTGGTGTTCTCAGTGGTTAGCCTGTCCTGAAATATTTGAGAAATGAATATGTTTCCGAAAACTAGATTTCTCAGTGTTACAAGGATACGTCAGCTCCCCCGATGCTATGCGATTGGTTAGTTCGGGAAGTTCACAGCCGGTGTGATCAGTGCGCTGGACGGTTTGCTGAGACCCGGCTCACACCCGAGTTCAGCAGCCTCGCTTCCGTGCATCAGGGGTTTCGGTAGCTTCGGAATCTTGTGCCTGTCGCCACCACGCATGTTAGGACACGTCCGTCGCCCCACACGGAAGCCACACCATTAATGCTCAGCCCTGGCCCTGGCAAGTCACCTTCCTGTGTGTGGGTCGGCCTGTGGTGCACGTTTCCTGGGAAGGAATCGGGCAGTGTGGGGCCTCCCTGCCCAGCTCCTTCCACGGTGTTTCCAAGGCCCATGTGTGTGCCGTGCTGTGGGACGCAGCTTTCCCGGTCATGGTCGTGTTTACCGCGCCCCCACCCGGAAACACGCACCAGTTTGGAGGTGTTGCAAGGAGCAGGGGCTGGACGGACCCTGTGCTGTTTGTGAAAGAGACGGGTCGAGTCACGCCCAGGGTGGACCTTGCTGGTGCAGAACCCCTGAATGTGTCCAGGATTGTGTGCGTGTGTGTGTTTGTGCGCACGTGTGTACCTGCTTGCCTTTTCTCCCTGGGCAGCCTGTGGCCTCCACGTGCTTTTGAAGAACTTCCTCAAACCACCTCCAAAGTTTTCAGCCAAACCCCTTAACTTTGATTTGTTTTAGCTTTAAAAATGCAACAAAAATGTTTTTCAAGTTAATAAATTGTTCTTCACAGCGTGTCATGGAACAGAGATTTAAGGGATTGACACAGCTCTCTGGGTGTGCTGGTCCGTAGACGGTTGGTTTGCTCCGGATTGTGGACTTTCTTCCGGGCGCGGCTGCCTCCCGCGGTGGCTGCTCCCGGTCTGTCCCAGCTCTTCCGCACCCCGTAACTCGTAGGTCTCTCGGCGTCTTGCTTTCCTCACCCAGAAAATAGCCAAGTACCGATGCCCCCGTCCTCACGAGGCTGTTGCGTCGATCGAGCGGACACTGTGGTCTGTGCTGCGTGGGCCGCGCAGCGGCAGGAGGCCTGGGCTGGGTTCTGGGCGACCCAGGTTCTACCGGACACGCCGCCTCTCTGGCCCTTCCCAAGGCATCCTCACCTGCGGAAGCTCCTCCAAGCGGCCTTCTTGCGTTCACGGCTGCCTGGACGGGTTTCCGCCGGTGACCCGCTCTGTGTCCCCGATGGGGGTGCAGATCCCCGTGCTGGGCCGGGAGCCGGGGGCTGTCCTGCCACGCCCGGCACCTCCGTGGTGAAGGGCAGTGAGGCCATTTCCGCCAGGTGCACGTGCACCTTCCTCCGTGCCCGTCGGGTCCGTGTGTGGGTGTGTGTGGGCGTGTGTGCGGGCGCCCACGGGGGAAGCCGGGACGTGGGCCTGTGAGGACTCCTGTTTCCGTGTCCCGCCTCCCCAGCGCGCGCTTGTAGAAGCCCGACCGTTCTCAGAGGCGGCGTGGAGGGTGTTGCTGTACCATGCAAGCCCCGCTTCGCCCCCCACCCTGCCCCGGGACCCCGTGCCGCCCGTGCCCCCCCCCCCCATGATGGCTGGGCTTCAGGCTTCTGCTTCGGGAACAGGCGTGTGAAGGACTTTGTTGTTTTTCCGCAACAGCGAGAGCTGGAGCTGCAGCGCCAGCGAGGCGAGCACAAGATCCGGCAGCTTCAGCGGATGGTGCAGGCCCTGCAGGCGAAGGAGGCGGCTGGCCAGGCCCCGGAGGCGGAACGGCTGCAGGAGGAGCGGCTCGGCCTGGAGAAGGTCCGGCAGCAGCTGCTGTGCGCCGCCGGGCTCCTGACCAGCTTTGTCAGCCGGACGGTGGACAGGTGAGCCCGTCGGACGGGCTGTCCCCCAGCCGAGCCGGGTGGGCGCTGGGGACCGGTCTTCGGCTTCCAGTCCCGTGTTAATGCGGCAGGTTCTTGTGTTCCCACGGGTTTGATGGATTTCTGGGCAGCACCTTCCTGAAAGACGGCGACAGGATTGTGTTTGTTTGCGTTGCGGTTGGAACAGTAAAGCCCAGGTTTCTCTTAGATCTGGTCTCCTCACGTCCCTTTGCAACCAGTCCCCATCCCGAGGTTCCGGGCGGGGATACAGGCCCGGCCCACTGGGGCCCGCTGGGGTCGGGTGGTGCAGCAGGTCCGCACGGTGTCTGCCAGGACCGCGGCTCACGCAAGCCGGGTGCCCCCCGTGTTTAAGGGGCCGACCAAAGAGTTCACACTTGCCCTCTGCTGTCTGCATGGTTCTTCCGTCGGGTATCGGTTTCACTTGGAGAGCGGCTGGAGCTCCAAGCAGGCCTTCCTTCCACACGGTGCTTCACACCCAAACCAGACGCCAGCGGAAAGCCGCGCTCGGGCAGTCGCTGTGGTCTGTGCTCAGCGGCCGGACGTCTCTGGCCCTCGCGGACTGTGCGCACGAGGGCTGCGTCCCGTCCCTGCGGCCGCCGTGGGCAGAGCGCAGCTCGAGGGGGTGGTCCGAAGCACACCCTCCAGGGGCGGCGGCGTGGCCTGCGCCAGCCCTTCCAGTGTCTCTCTCTGTTCACAGGACAATTAGCGACTGGACGTCATCGAACGAGAAAGCCGTGACCTCCTTACTGCGCACGTTAGAGGAACTCAAGTCTGAGCTGAGCACACCCGGACCCTCCCAGGTGAGGGCAGCTCTCCCGCCCCCCGCGTGGTTCCTCAGTCTGACCCCCTCCCGTGGGCGTGACCTTGCCAAGTGCCCGGGCGCACCCTCCGGCGGGCACAGGCTGGGCTGTGGTGCTCAGGGCAGGTGTCCCAGGGCCCCCGCGGACCCAGGCTGCTCCACGTACAGGTGGGTTGAAAGCCTGAGCCAGAAGTGAGCTCCCGAGGGCCGAGTCCACGCTCCCTGGCAGCGGCGCCTGGAGGGTTCGGAAGTCCTGAGGCTGATGTCGGTTCCTGGTGGGTGACCCCGTGAGATCCCGCCGCGTCTCGTGGAGGTGGCACACGTAGGCAGCAGGAGAGCGGACCGCGTGCCCGTGGGGCCGCCCGGTCTGTGTGGGGCGTGCTCTCCGAGGAGGCCGTGCCCGTGTCCGCGTCCCGAGTCAGCTGCAGGCTGCACGCTCCAGGGACGTGCGTGTTGGGCCCCCCGGACGAGCACACGGCGTTCCCCGTTCCCCGTCCACACGGAGTTCTGTCGCTCGGGCTTCGTCAGTGCAGCCCCGCGCTGGGTGGTGTCTCGTGCACAGAGGAACGGCAATAAGAGTCAGGACTTGTTACCTGCGGTCCCGTAGGTGGAGACGTCTGTCCAGCCCCACAAGCTCCCGCTGAGCCCCAGACGTGTATAAAACTGTGGTTCCTGAAAGTAACCAACAGTAAAAAACACAAGTAGCAAGTATCCTTTTTTTTGCAAAGATCTTATTCACTTCAGTGAGAGAGAGGGAGAGAGAGCTCACAAGCAGGGGCGCGGCGGAGGGACGGGGAGAAGCAGGCTCCCCGCTGAGCAGGCCCCTCCCCGACGCGGGCCTCCATCTCAGGACCTCGGGGTCATGACCCGAGCCGCAGGCAGACGTGTCGCCGACTCAGCCCCCCAGGCTCTGCTCAGAGATACCTTTTAACAGACAGATTCGTTTCCCAATTTTTGTTTTCTCCTGTTAAGAGGAAGATGACGGCGGAGCTGCAGACCCAGCTGGTGGACGTCCTCCTGAAGGACAACGACTCCCTGACCACAGCCTTGCGCACGGTGACGCAGGAGAAGGCGGAGCTGTGCCGGGCGGTGTCGCAGCTGGAGAAGTCGCTGAAGCAGCACCTGGTGCGGCGCAGTGTGTGCAGTGTACGTACGCGCCTCCCTGCGGCCCGCGGGCCGGCGGGGCTCCCTCTGGCCGGGGGCCTCTGAGCCCCCGCGTGCGCCCTGCGGCCCCGCGTCCGCCGTTCCCAGACGCGAGCGCCCGCGCAGACACGCGTCAGATCACGTTCCCCACGGCCTTGGGGCAGGAAATCTATCTGACTTTTACCTAATTAAAATGATGTAGTGTTCCTGATCACGTAGTTTGATAGACTTTATTCCTACAATGCCTGGTTTTTTCTTTTATACTTAGATTCGTATCTTTGTGATTTACTTTTCTTTTTTTACAAAGAAAAAAAGGCTTTTTTAAATTCTTCTTTTTAAGATTTTATTTCACGAAGACTCCGCGAGAGCGGGAACACAAGCAGGGGGAGTGGGGGAGGGAGAAGCAGGCTCCGGGGCGCCATCCCAGGACCCTGAGATCATGACCAGAGCCAAAGGCAGAGGCTTAATGACTGAAACATCCAGGCGCCCCTGCAGTGAAAAATTTTAAATTATTTTTTACTTTACGCGCAGTAAGGTCAGCCCCTCGTTAGTAGGGTCACGTGAGGTTACACATGCCCAGACTCGTGACCCGCGTGCTCATTCGTGCTGACAGAGCCCGCTGCCCCAGGCACAGCCTGGCTGTTTCCCGCGTGTCACAGGCCCCGAGGCGCACGGTGTGTCCTCTTGCAGGCCCTTTGCTTCTTCCGGGAGCACCCGTGAGCCGTCCTGGGCGTTGACGTAGCTGCCGTGCCGCCGAGCAGCGTTCGGGTGCAGATGGGCCTCCGCAGGGTGGCTGCGTGGCCTCGGGGGCTGCACACGGGCTGCTCGCGTTCCTGGAAGCAGTTGCTCTGGGGCAAATGCCTGGGTGGGCGCACGGGGGCCGCTGTGTCCCTGCAATGTGCATGTCGAGGCAACCTAGTGTGCAGCGCTCACCGTTCCCCTTCCCCTCGAGCAGAGGGGCAGTGCCGTCGCTGTGTCGGCTCGCTGGCTGCCGGCGTCGCGCCCTGTGCCGATGGCGTCTGGATCTTCCTCGTGACCTGTCCCTTACCGGCCTTGCCCACGTGTAAGCTGCGCTGTTTGCGTTCCGATACTGCTGCGTTCGGAGCGGTTTGCGTGTTGTGGACAGGACTGTGTGGTTAGAGGTGTGACGTGTGACGCCCCGCCCCGCCGCGGTCTGTGCAGCCCCCTCTGTAGAGACAGTAGCCTTTGCAGATCAGGAGTTTTTCATTTTAATAAAGTCAGTTTTTTTGTGTGTGGATCACGCCAAGAGTTCGGTAGTTCTACTTTTTAGGTTTCTGTCGAGGGTTGTGTGCGTGCTGATCGCGATTTCCTGGGACATGTTGGAAGACGGTCTCTTTTCCTGACACGTCTTGCACCGATGCCAGAAGCCCTTGCGCAGTGTGTGTGTGTGTCTGTCTGGACTGTCCTTACGGCGCTGCCGACCCGGCAGCTTGGGTCACGCCGCAGCCTCGCGCAGGGCAGTGGGAGTGCTCAGGCTTTCTGTCTTCCAATTACGTGGCTATTCCCGTTCCTCTGTCTTGCTGCATAAATCTTAGAATCTTGCTCGGTCACAGACTCATTCTCTCAGCGGCACCCTGGGGCTGGGGGCTGGTGTGACCAGGTGACCTCTGATTCCTGTTCCACATGGTGGGACCAAGGCCACCATGCACACGGCCCGATGCTCGGAGTGCCCTCTGGTCATCCGTGTGGGCAGCCCCTCTGCTGTCCTCACTGGGGGTTCCTCGTGCTCCGGAAACAAGCCCCCCACGGAGCTCTGGGCGCCCTCCGCACACTGTGGTATCCAGGCCGCACTACCCACGTTTGGGTGCTGCTTGGCCGTGACAGCCCCTCAGTGTGCATGGTGCCCGCGTGGGGCCCTTGCTGAGGTTTCCAGGCCTGGGATTTGCCGGTCCCGCGGTACGACCCGGGACTCAGGCCTGTCAGGAAGGAGCCTGTCTAGGACCTGAGACTGTGTGTGTTCAACAGGCTTAATGCTTTGAATCTGCTGTTTTTTCACCAGTATTTGGAGTTTGTTTTTAATAAAAATGGACCTGTTGTGCAGTAATTGGTATGCAGTCCCCACCCCTGAGGGCTGACGATCTGCTTGATGCTACGTGACCGCTCTGCCCGGATGGACCCAGGACGGCCCATGTCCCGGCACTCGGGAGACGTGACCCTGACCCTGGGGTGGTGGTGCCGACTGCCCTCGGCCGTACTCGCGAGATGGTCTTCTGCTGGGGGAACCGTGCAGACGATGTCCTCTGGGGTTTGTTACAGAGGCCGGACAAGTCTGTGTGGAAGCAGGACGGGACGGGCTTGCAGAGCTCAGCGCGACAGCCTGACCCGGCACCGCCCGCGCCAGCCGCACGCGAGGAGGCCAACAGCTGCAGCGTGCAAGTAAGGCCAGGCCTGGGCCGCGCGGGGTGTGTACGGCGCCCCCCACTTGGGGCGGGCCCCTTATCCGTCTCTCAGACTGTATTTCTGGGGCGCATGGGGAGCTCCGCCAGTTGATGTCCGACTCTTGATTTCGGCTCAGGCCATGATCTCGGGGTCGTGGGACTGACCCCGTGTTAGGCTCCGTGCTCAGCAGGGAGTGGCTTGGGATGCTCTCTCCCTCTCCTCTGCCTCTGCTGCTCGCTCACTCGTACTCTTAAAAAGGAAAAGGCCTTCATGTTCCTAGAAGAGCGCAGGGCTGACGGCAGAGTCGGAGCGAAGGTGCGGAGACCGCCGGTGCGTTCTTGCCCCTGTGTCGATGGCCACACTTGGTGAGCACCGACGGCCGTCACCCCGTCCACAGGGGACGTCGGGGTTCACTCTCGGCGGAGCGCATTCCGAGGGTCTCCCCTGTAGCCGCACAAGCAGTGTCGTGACGGCGGGGCTCTCCCTCGCCTGAGCACAGGTGCCGACACGTGTACACGCGTGTCCGTCGGGAGACGTGGAGCCGCCACAGACGGGAGCAGCGACAGTGGATACAGTTGCCCCTGCGGTGTTGTTCCGCACAAGTACTTCGTGTCTGTGCGCACGAATTCAGGGCATCTGACTTGGGGTCGCGTTAGGTGATGGTCATCGCAGCCTGAAAACACCCCAGACTGGGGATTCGCTGGTCAGCGTGTTTGTCCCTGCGGTCCGAGCTCCGAGGCCTCTCTAGAGGAAACTGTGTGTTAGAGTAACAGGGTTTGCGGGTACGCCTCCGGGTAGGCCTTCAGGGGTTTCCCACAGCCCCGAGACGTCCCAAGGGCCTGGGGATGAGACCCCATCCCACCCCGGGAGCGCACCTCACCTCGTGGTCCGATTCTTGGGGCCTTTGGGGGCTCCTGTGAGACTCGGAAAGGGTGTCTGATCTGCTGTTTGTCAAAGCGCCCCGTGAGGCTGGCCCTGGGGACGGGTCCTGCAGGGCTGGCTTCCGTAACAATGTGACAGTTTGCGGGACAGAGGAACAGTCGGAGTTTTCTCAGTTTGACCTTTTAGAAGATTATTTATCTATTTAAGTCCTGCCTACGCCCCACGTGGGGCTTGAGCTGACAACCCCAAGATCCTGGGGCGTTCGCTGTGCTGACCGAGCCGGCCGCGCGCTGCCTGCTGCTCCCTGACACCGGCAGTGCAGACGCGGTGCACGTGGCGGAAGGGGTCTTCGTTTCCTGATCGCTTGACGTCCGCTTTCTCTCAGGTGGAGAAGTTGTACCTGCATTACTTGAGAGCAGAAAGCTTCAGAAAAGCTCTGATTTATCAAAAGAAGTATCTTCTGCTATTGATTGGCGGATTCCAGGACTCTGAACAGGAAACGCTGTCCATGATCGCGCATTTGGGAGTGTTTCCTTCCAAAGCAGACAAGAAAATGACACCTTCTCGCCCTTTTACGAAGTTTCGGACGGCCGTCAGGGTGGTGATCGCGATACTAAGGTAGCACTGGGGCCCCTGCCGCCGCCGCGTCCCGGGCCGGAGCGTGCGAGGGCTCGGGCTGTGTGCGTGAATGTGCCCCCTTCTGAGCGACACTTGCCTCCAGGAGACCGTGTGCAGAGCTGTCTCCTTCTGACACTAGGGTTCAGGGAGGCCTTCCTGTCACCCAGCAACACCTCGCCCCTCGGTGGGCCTCCTGTGGGACCCTCTGACACCAGGCACAGCCGATAAGAGTTTGAAACCGCATTCATGGCTTCACGTTCTCCGTCCCTGTATTTCCGTGAGAGGGGCCGGGTCCACCGGAGCACGTGACCCGCGCGGGCAGTAGCTGTGTGTGGTGGTGTCACCCTGGCTACAAACCCATGCCCCGGGGGAGGTCAGGGCCCGGGGGTCCTGCCAGTCTCGGGGCCCCAGGGGTTGTTGACACGGGCTGTTGTTTCGGGAGCAGCTATGTGTGTCTCTGGTGTGACTGGGAATTTTGACCCGTTCAGAATTAACAGTGATGAAAATCCATTTTATAACATTAAGATTTGCTGAATTTCCACACGTTTGTCCCACTAACAGTTGTTAGTGCGATGTGTGCCGTGGGAAGCCCGAGAGGTGCCTTCCTCAGCCCCCGTCGTCGCCGTCCGTGTGGGCCAAACGCCCAACGCAGCAGCCGGGTGGGCTGGCTTCCCCGGCTTCTCCCGACCGTGCTGCGGAGCCCTACGCCCGCAGAGACCCAGCACTCGGCCGGACGGTCCCAGCAGCGGCGGGGGCTGCCTGGCTCCTCGCTCTCCTGCTCTCAGCCCTCAGCCTCAGGGCACTTGGTCCCCTCATCTCTGAGTTTTGACCACACACCGCCCAGCCATCCCCAGTCCATCCGTCCTTCCGGTCTGCGTGTTTGGAGAGAAGGCCCCGTGCCAGGGAGCCCGGTGGGTGCCATACGGGCAGCTGACCAGGCCCAGGCCCTGCCTTCAGCCTTCCTGCCAAGGGGCCGAGCATTTCCAGCGGCTGCGGTTTTGATGCGGGTCAGAAGGCGCCATCTGGGAGGGCGCACGGTCAGAGGCAGCGGTGTCTGGAAGGAGCAGCTGGTAGGAAGGCCAGAAGGGTGTCTGCTGAGCCCCGGAGGGGCCGTCCCAAGAGGGGCCAGGGAGCCCCGCCGCGGTGCACCTCTGGGGGCCGACCTCTGGCGCTCGTCACCCTGACAGCCGTGCTCCCCATCTGACCGAGAACGCCTGAGGGCAGCGGCCTCTGTCTTTGCTCCTCCCGCCGAGTCCTCGGGTGGCGTTCGTGGCGGCGGGGAGCGGGTGTTGCGGGTTTTGAACTGAGTCTGGGGGACCCCGGGCTGGTGGGTGTCAGGGCAGCGCCACAGCAGGGGCCACCCGGGTCTGATCCCGGCTGTCGGTCACGCCTGGACTTCATTGCTCTTTCCACAACGGTTTCGCTCTAGTTTCCGATGTTTCCTGTCCTTTCTTTCCTTTGTAGGTTGCGTTTCTTGGTTAAGAAGTGGCAAGAGGTAGATCGGAAAGGGGCCGTCATGCTGGGCCGAGCGCCCCGTCCAGGTGGGAGCCCAGCGAAGCCCGCAGGAAGCCCCGGGGCGCGGTGGCTCGTGGAGGCGGGCGGTTTCAGTGCTGGAAGCGCACACCAGCTACGGTGGGAACGGTGTGCAGGTGCCGAGGTAGAGGCGAGTGACCCCCGAAACAGACCTCGGCTGCTGGCCGCGGGCCCTGCCCCAGAGCAGCCGTGTGCAGAGAACCCCCCCTCGCAGGGGGACGTGCCCCCCAGTCCTGCAGGGAGGGCTTCGGGCATCTGGAGGGGAGGCGGCCAGACCCTCGACAGCTGGCCTCCCCCGGCCACCGATGGGTACTGGGGTCCTTGGGCCTTCAGGAGAGTTTGTTCCCCAACCAGGTGTACCTGGTGGTCTCGGTTCAGCTTCTCCCTTCTCCAGAGCCCCCTCCTCAAAGCCAGGGTGGGGGGAGCGCCCCACTGGCTCCACAAGGTCACAGAGGGCTCCCCTGGGGTCAGGTCAGCCCAGCAGGGGCACAACACAAGTGATCAAACCAACATTTTCTCTAGAGCTTTTTGAAACGTGGTTTTTATAAATCGGGTATTTTAAAAATGTTTTCAAATTGCCATACAGACTCTTAGACGTTCGTAAATTTTAAATTTTGGTAGAGGGGTCTTCCTGCTAAAAGGCTTTCGTCTCTTTTGCTAACCCCTGTGTTGTTCAGCGGTGGCCGGGGAAGGAGTCCCGGTTCCACGCCAGCAGGCTCCACCCAAAACCAGCACGTCCCCGCCAACCCGGGACGTGTCCTCCAGCCACGCCGGGGACCGTGTGCCCAAGGCCTCCCCGCGCAGGAGGGAAAGGTGAGTGGGCTTCCGGGCCGCGTTTCCGGCGTAGGTGGGCAGCGGGCCAGCTCCGTGCGCGGGGCGGCTCCCCAGACGAGCCGTGCTCAGCAGTCCTGGGGGGGGCTTGAGCTCATCTCCTCTCTGAGCCGTTCGGGGGGTTCTGCACACACGATGTCACCTCCCTGCGTCCCGCTCAGCTGGCTGTTGAGGGGTTCCCACGCCGAGGGCCAGTGGGCGGACGGCGGAATGCAAGTTCGCTTCCACGTTACCGCGAGCAGGCGGAGCCCTGACTGCGCAGACCCGGCGGGAAGGGGTTGTGGCCGCGGCTTCCCCTCCGGGTGTTACCGTGCAGGGGGGGGCCTGGGTTTCCTTTCTGCAGAGCAAACGCCCGAACGCCCGCCTCAGGCACCGAGACGCGCGCGGTGTTCCCTCCTCTCAGCCACGACGGTGCCAGGTCTTAACGCGGCCAAGTTCAGTCTGTGTCTGCGCGTCTGTCCGCACGTCCAGGGTCCCCCGTTTCTCTGCGCGCGCTTTCCGCAGCAGCACGGCTCCGGGACAGGATGGGGAGGACGCGCTGGCGTGTGTGCCTCCAGCCCTTGCCCCTGGCTGACGGGGGCTTCTCTGCACACGGCTCGTCTCTGGTGGGGCCGTCCTGGCAGGACAGACAGGACACACGCCCGGGCGCAAACGCGCACCCCAGCTCGGCACCAGCTGGGTGTACGGCTGACGTCGATCGCCTGCTGGTGACGTCCCACCGACGCGTGGGGCTCCTCGGGGAGATGTGGTTTGGAAGCTCTGGCTTTGGGCTGGCCCCAAGCAAGGCAGGGCGTGTGCAGGACTCGGGGGCCCAGAGGCGCAGCCCCGTGTGGGGAGGGCAGAGACGCTCCGTCTGTGGCTGTGGCCCCCCTGGGGTCTGGGTGGGTGATGGTTACGGAGAGTCCAAGACAGCCGAAGGAGCGTGAGGGTAGCAGGGCAGAGGCCGGGAGGAAAGGTGCTGTGCAGAGACTGGATCGGGCAGGTCGTGCCCTGAGCAAAGGGGATGCTTTGGGATGATCAAGGAGAGGCCAGGGGGTCATTGGGTCACCCGCAGGGCACCGGGGGGGGGGGGTTCTGAGGGACACGGCTGCGCAATCCAGTTGAGGTAACACATTTATACTTGAAAATTTCGTAAATAAAAAAATTTTTTGTGAATAAAGTAACATATCTTGGGGCACCTGGGTGGCTTAGTCGGTTAAATGTCCAATTCTTGCTTTCTGCTCAGGTCATGATCTCAAGGTCATGAGATCGAGCCCTGCATCAGATTCGATGCTCCGTGTGGAGTCTGCTTGGGATTCTGTTTCCCTCTACCCGTCTCCTGATGGGCCCCCATAAATAAGTCTTTGTAAATAATAAAGTAATATACAATAATTTTTATTCATTTTAACTCTTATAGAAGTTGGTTTTGTTTGTTTTTCAAGATTTTATCTATTTATTTGCGAGAGTGACTGAGCCCAAGACAGCATGAGCGGGAGGAGAGGGAGGGAGAGAAGCAGGCTTCCCGCTGAGCAGGGAGCCCGATGGCAGGGCTGGACCCCAGGACGCCGGGATCGTGACCTGAGCTGGAGGCAGACGTTGCCCCGACGGAGCCACCCAGGCGCCCCGGGAAGTTGGTTTTCAAAGCGTCGCGTGACACTCGGAAACCGCGCCCGAGCTTGGGGGCGCCCGGCTGGCCCGTTGGCGGCCTGTGTGGCTCCTGATCTCTGGGTCAGGGGCTCGACCCTCACGGTGGCAGAGAGAGGACGTGCCGACCGACGTACGCGCACAGAAGCACACGGAGAAGTACACACGCTCTACTCTCTCATTTTGGGGTGCAGCAGGCGTCAGAAGGAAACGGCGTGTGGCCCCCGTCCCCGCTGTCTGCTGCTGTGTTCACCGTCGCTTGAGTTTCACCGTTTCTTGGTGTGTGTGTTTGTTTGTTTGAAGATCCACTCCGTCCCCGGATTCGAGATCCGAAAGATCCCTGGCTGCTTCTCAAGACCCCGAACGTTCCTTGACGGAATATATTCATCATTTGGAGATGGTCCAGCAGAGACTGGGCGGGGCCCCTCCAGGTAACGGGTTCTGTTTCTCTCGATGAGACGGGGCACCCGAGGAGCGCACAGCCCCGGGGCGCAGGCTGAGTGAGCTTCCGTCGGTGCCTCAGGACGGTCGCGAGCGCAGGCGCCTCAGACGGGTCCTTGGCGGGAAGCGTGGGGACTGTTCGCTGCTTCCCTCACACGCTCGGGCCGCAGCGACCCGGCTTTGGGGTTGGGGTTTCTTCACTGTCCTTGAAACCGTGCTGCACCTCAGTTGTCTGTTTTTACCAGAAATGAGATTAATTCTCATTTAGACAGGGGCACTGTCTAAAAATTTTGAAATTCTTAAAAGACACAGGAAGACTTCTAACGAATTGCTGTGTCATTTTCCTTTATTTTTAGATTCTGCTTCAAAGAAATCTTGCCGCCAGAAGATTAAACAGTGAATAAAACCCTTGTGGCTCTTACCATGACAGTTCCACTTGAGGAAAAGATTTGTTTTTTCCCTTTTCTCAAGGAAGACTCATGGCGTGGCGTGGCCTGTGCTCAGTGGCTGGTCTCCTCCGAGCCTGAGACGCCAGCCCCAGGAGCCGCTCGCGGGGCGTCCCCACCTCCCTGCGATGCTGGCGAGCCCGGTGGAGGGTGTTCTGTGTGACTGCCGTGTGTTTGAGCTCCTAACCTTCCGAAGGGGGCGCGCGCCCGGGGGTGACTGGTGCCCGTCCTGCTCGGTGTGAGCGGCCAGAGCTGGCCTCCTCGTTGTTGATTTTCTGAAAGTGTACAGATGGGAACTTGGTTTAAAAACAGAAACACCCCAAGAACAAAAAGAATAAAATCAAGCACTATTTTATTTGTGAATGGCCCTTGTGTTGTTTTTCCGTTCTGTCCGGTTTGCCCCATCATTGGTGAAAAACCAGAACAGACCTAGAATTTATGTTGAACTGGACGTCCGCGTTCTCGGTGGAATGCAAAGTCCTCCTCGCCCAGTAAAGAGAGAAAGATGGCCACTTGCCTTGGTCTTTCTTGGTTTCTTAGTATTTCCATGGGGTTTTAGGACTTTGGAACGTCGTATTCGTTCTGCTGGGCGTAGGTTTTGATGTCAAACCACTTTTACGAATGACCGCATATTTCCGCAGTCGATTTTCCGTATAGTCCGCGGCCCTGGTGCACGTCTCTGTTCTCTGTGTGTCCGTGGACACGACCGTCAGGCCCATCGGTGGCCTTTCCGCCTCTTCTGCCTAGCGGTGCACTCCGCCTCTTGCTGTCCCCGAGGCCGGGTCGTCCCAGCCCCAGGACGTGGAGCCCAGGCAGGGTCTCTTCAGTTTCACGTCCAGAAGGAGAGTCACAGTGGTAGTTATCAAACACTGAATGGCTCGACCCTCACGTGGGCGGGTGCCATCACGCCAGCTCAGTACCCGTGGGAGGAAGTCCCGATGCCCCCGCCTTGCGCGAGGAAAACACAGGGGAGAGAACCTTCTGTTCACCGAGACGTGCAGGCCCGTTCCTGGGCGGGGGGTGGGGACGGTCCTCTGCTGCGTTCCTGAGGACACCGCGGAGCCTGGCGCTGGCAGCCTCGTGTTCCCGTCTCAGCGGGTGCTGCTGTGTGGACTGTGCGGCGTCTCCGGCGGCCGATCCCGACTTGGAGGAGGAGGAACAAAGTGCGTGAGGGCCAAAATAAGACTGTGGCGGGCGCCGCTGCCTCTGTCCCCGGGAACGGAACTGTCTTTTATGACTGGTGTCGAGGAAAACCCGAGAAGGCGCCTGACTTGAATCTCTTTATCAGGGGTTGTAGCTTCTGGACCCTGGTCGAGGGTTTGGTCCCAGAAGAGAGCGACCCTGCTCTGGGCGGAGGCGGCCCGAGCAAGTCAGTGCGGGGCGAGCAGCAACCCCGAGGGCTGGACCCCGTGTCGTCCTGGCTCCGGCGGCTGTGAGCAAAGCCGTACACTGGGCAGGCGACAGCCCAGGACGAAATGTGTCGCTCACGGTCGTGCAGGCGGGAGGTCCGGGGGAGCGCATGGCCGCGCTGCGGGGGGCACACTGCCCGCTGGGGCTTCCCGCGCGGACGGCAGAGGGCGCGAGCTCCCGCGACGCGTCAGGCTCTGAGCCACCCACAGAGGCTTCGCCCTCAGACCCCCGGAACGACCCCCGGAACGACCCCCGGAACCGGGGCCTCCCACAGCTCCCCCTGCCGTCGCATTAGCAGGTGCGCAGCTGGGCCTGCACACGTCCCACCAAAGCGGGTGGTGCCCAGTCTCCCAGGCCCCCGCCTCCCGCCTCCTGGGGTGGGGGGCCGGGCAAGGGCTCCCGGGGAGCTCGCTGGGGCCAGCTGGCGGCCCCGGAGAGCCCAGACTTGCTCCGCGGTCGGGTCTACAGAGCCTGCCGGCCGCCCTACCCCCCAGCTCGGGGGTGGGGGTGGGATTTCCATTTGGTTTCTGCCACTCCTCAGGCCCGAGCTGCCAGGACCAGCGGCCAGTGCTGAGACCGACGCGGTGGCCGGCTTCCTCCGCTACAGAGGAGGCGGCGGTCAGTCATCCTGGGACTCCGACTGCAGGTGTGAGTGTGGCCCCCCGTCGGTGGCGTCTGTGAACTTGCAGACTGCCCCCCCCCCGCCGCCCCAGCCGCCTCTGAGTCCCCGGCTGTTCCGCGATGAGTGTGCGCGGTGAGCGCAGGGTCCGGAAGTCAGGGGCTCCCTGTTCTTGGGGCGGCCCCGGACAGGAGGTGACTGCCAGCTGCCCGCGAGCCGGACCAGGCAATCAGCCCGAGGCCCCTCACTCCCTCCCCGTCCTTGGAATGTGTGCTCTGCTCCTGTTCCCCTGCGGGAGCTGTTCCCAGCACAGAGCCTTGTGCAGTCCGTCCGGATTGAGTACGTGACTGAATCCAGTTAAGGCCTCAGTCTAACCCTTCAGCTGGTAGGTGGGTGTGGAGATCTACCCGTCTTCCGCTGCCCAAGACGGGCCTCCCAAATCAGCCCCTTGCGAGTCATACCTGCACCCGACAGCCGGCAGCGGTCGGCCTCACCTCTCGCCTCCTTCTCTTCTGGGCATCCGCGCACACGGCCCTGTGTGTGAACGCACACGTGTGTCCCCGCGGCCGGAGACCGCCGCCTTGAGTGAAGGGGACCGAAGGCCGCCTTCCAGCCGCGGCTTGGGAGCACCTCCCGCAGCCTGGAGGGACCGTCTCAGTGGTGTGTCCCTTGAACCGGCAGCCCCCCCGCCGCTGCCTCCCTTCCCGCGCCGCGGGAATCCGCGAATCAAGAGGCAGACCCCTTCGTTGCGTCTGCAAGTTGAAGTTCTTAGGTTTCTTTTTCTTCCAGTGCATTTTCGTGTTTGTACTTTATCTGAATTGAAACAATTTCTAAGTCATCTCTGCGGCCCACGCGGCGCTTGGACTCACGACGCGAGACGGGGAGCTGCGTGCACCACGGATGCGGCCCCGGGTGCGCCTGCTTCTTAGTTTTTTCATGGAACAAAACGTTCTTCACGTGTGCTTTTGTTTCTAATGCACTTTTATTAACTTTTCATTTTACCTTTTAGTTTTCTTTTTGTTTGTTTTTACTTTCTTTTTTAGGTAGGCTTCCTGTCCCACGTGGGGGTCAAACTCATGACCCCAGGATCGAGTCGCAGAGTCCACGGCCGGCGCCAGCCAGCGGCCCCCATGGTTTCCTTTCTCCTGGAAGGACGGTCGGCGGGCAGTGTGGCTCCAGCTGCGGGTGCAGAGCGCAGCCGTCCAAGTCCGCACGGGGTCACCGCGCTCGCGGGTGTGACCGCCTCCCCCGGCTGCGGTTCTCACGCCCGCGACCGGCTCGTCAGCGGCAGCCGCGCCGCCCCCCGACCCCCCGTCTCCCCCCGGCAGCCACCAGTTCTTCGTGCTCCTGGGCCGGCTCCTCGCGTCTCCGGTTTGTTTCCAGACCCCGCGAGGCAGCGAGAGCCGACGGGTCCCTCCGTGCCGGACGCGGCTGCTTAGCATAAAGCGCTGCGGCTCCAGCCACAGGAACGCGCGGGCGGTTCCGTTCCTTTTCAATGGCCAGGAGCAACCCCACCGTGAACGCTTACCGCCTCTTGATCCGTCCTCCGTCGCCGGACCCTGGGCCGCCCCCGAGTCCTGGCTGTGGTAGTCGCCCGCGGTGAGCACACGGTGCGGGGAAACTCTCCAGGGAGTGTGTTAACTGTTTCTTAGTCACGGCGAAGCAGCAGCAAGACGCACCCACACGGGTCACCGCGGCTCCAGCGGCTCTTCCCCATCGCGTCGTGAACCAAGAGCAGCCCTACCTTCACCGCCAGGACGCGGACTCCTTCGGACCCGCCGTTGCCAGCCTCCGTAGTTTGCAGGCCAGTGAATAGTTGATATGTTCTGGTGAGTGTCCTTTGCGGGGTCCAGGACCTCTAACCCTGCGGTCTGCACTCGGGCGACGGGAAGCATAGAGTTCCCTGGGGAACGGCTGGGGGCGGTGGGAAGTGGACCGCTCCTGTTTCCAGCCCTTGGGTTTCCGCTCACGCCTCCCTCCCCGGGGGAGCGCGCTGCCGTAAAGGTCTGGAAGGCGCCCTGTCTTTGCAGAGTAGCAGTCGGCTCTGACGCTTCGGCCGTGCCCCTGGCCGGCTATCCCAGTGCTCTGCCAGGCAGCAGGTCCTGTGCTCCCTGCCCGTGTCCCGCGCAGTGTGCGGTCCTGCACCTCCTTTGCGGTGAGTGAGTCCTGCCTCGTGACGCCCCGTGAGGGTCCTGTGCCCGAGCAGCACACGTCCGAAGCCCTCGCTGCCTGTCTTTGTGGGCACGAAGGCCAAACTGACACAGAGAACGTGAGTCTGCTGCTGTGGGAAGGAGCGGCTCTTCCCGGACGGAAGTTGCCTGATGGCCCTTCTCGAGGTCAGGAGCCCCGCGGGAGCTCAGCACCGGTCTTTTGTGGGCAGGCTGGACATTGAGCAGCAGCGACTTGGAGCAAAGCTCAGCTTTGGTCAGAGAACCCACACCCTGGGCCCAGGAACCATGCATGACCCGCTGTCACCCTCGTCCTGGTGCTGCAGTGCCGGGACTCGGGCCGCCGGGGAGAACTGCTGCCGACAGAGGGGCGGGCGCATTCTGTCCACCTGGCTGTCTCGTCCTTCTTTCAGGGATGCCCTTGGACGTTCGCATCTTATACAGAGGCCACGCCGCATGGTGCCTCTTCCGAACCTGCCCTCAGGCTTCCGTCACAGACCGCTTTGTCCCACGCCGCTCCTTATTTTCACTCCAGCCCCGACCAGTCCCCCAGGTCACCCAGCACTGCCCGTGAGTCATATATATTCTCACCTTGGTTTGCTCATTACGTTAAAAAAAAAAAAAAAAAAAAGGTAAGTGACTAGGAGCTTTGCCTTATGGGAGGGCACACCGTCCCACACCATCCCACACCGTCCTACATGCTGTCTGTCTTCATCTTGAACTCACACGCCAGCCCATTTAGGAACCAAGCTCAAGACATTTGCGCCTTTGTCCGTGGGTCATAAAGGTCCCGCGGACGTGACGGCCAGAGCAGCTCTCAAAGAACAGCAGCGGATGCCACGCGGTCTGGGCTCCCTTGGGACCTCCGTACCTTCTCCTGCTGAGTCGTGGTGAACTGCTTAGGACGGGTTACTGCTGGGCCCAGCCGACGTCGGGACTTCCTAAGTTGAGACGGGGTCTCAACGGGCAACTTCGCCTGCGTGGTGACTTGAGTGCCCCAAGGTCGGGTGTTCCTTCTCTATCTGAGCGCAGCAGCAAACCAGCATAGGATATTTTTTTGCCCCAAAAGACATATAAATTCTCTGCTCCAAGTAGTATGGCATGAACCCTGAGCCCTGAATTGTGAATCTCCTCGTGGGACATGCCAGAAACCCCACGTTGCGTTGATGCCCACCACCAATAACCGGCAGTACCACCTGCTAGACACCTGCTATGATAGCCTCCATCCATTACTACCCCCTTACGGGGCACGCTAACAGGACACCACGATGATGGCCCAAGGATGGGTATCGGAGTTCTGGGTTCTTCTCAGAGCTCAAGTTCTCCAGCTCACTCGGTATTTGAGTCAGAGCTGGGTTCCGGGCGTGGCACATGCTGCTTCTGGAACGGGAAGCAGTCCAACGATGTCTGGCTTTCTAATTGTTGAAGGCACCGGTGCAGGAATTGTCTTTTACTTTCAGAAGGCTGCCCTGTGGGACACCGCGGACCGCCGGGTCCCCAAAACTGGGACGGCACTGCAGGACCCTGATCTTCACAGGATTTCTTAGTCCCTGCGGAGCAGCTGCCTCTCACCAAGGTCTCCAGCTCATCTGGCTCGTGAACATGTTGTTCTTGACGGAGCGGGACGATGCAGTCGTCAACATGGCCTTCGGACAAAACTCTGTGTTTGGTCCACGTGTCCCACCACCTGGGGGCCAACATCAGCCGTCACACATGTGAGTAAAGGAGTCCCCAAGAGAGATTCTTGTTGTGTCAAGCCACTAAGTGTGCGGTCATTTGTTACGTGGCTCTCGATACCCCGTCACGCCCGCAGCACGTTCATACCCTGTTCGCGCAGGTCTTAAAACCCGCATCGCGGAAGATTGCTTGTGAGCCAGTAAATCCTTCCAGCCAATGTTACTTTCTTAATTTACTTAAATTCAGTTAATTCACATGGAGCGTATTACTGGTTTCAGAGGTAGAGGTCAATGACTCATCAGGTGCACTTGACACCAGGGCTCCTCACGTCACGTGCCCTCCTTAATGCCCGTCCCCAGTCACCCCCCCCCTCCAGCCACCCTCGGTTCATCTCCTCCGGTTAAGAGTCTCTTCTCGTTTGTCTCCTCTTTGGTTTCGTCTTGTTTTAGTTTTCTCTCCCTTCCTCCATGTTCATCTGCTTTGTTTCTTAACTTCCGAGTATCAAAGAGATCACATAATTGTCTTTCTCTGACTGCCTTGTTTCACTCAGAATAATAACCTCTAGTCCCTCCGGTTCCATCCACGCCGAGGCCAGGGGCAGGACGTCTCCCTTTCTGATGGCCGAGTCACATTCCGTTGTGTCGACGAAGCCCGTCCTCTCTGTCCGTGCATCTGCCGACGGACGTCCGGGCTCTTCCCGCAGTCCGGCTGTCATGGGCGTCGCTGCTGTGAACTCTGGGGGGCAGGGGCCCCTTCGGGTCACTACGTTTGTCTTCGCCCAATTTTGTATTGACATTGCAGCTCCTTTCCGATTTCTGTAAGGGTCATGCTGGTGAGTTAAAGGTATTGGGGACCAGCACTCATTAAACACACTCCTAATCCAGGCCCACACAAATTTTCCCAGTTCCTGGAAGTACATGTTGGCTGGTCTTCCAGCTTGTTTTGGGTTGAATGGTATCTCCGCCCCCTTTCAGAAGAGGATGTTGCAGTACTAACCCTGGGTCCAGTTCAGAGGAATTCCTCCGGGTGGGCTGTAATTCCCTACCACTGGTGTCCCCCTAAGTAGGGGAAATTTGGACACAGAAACGGACACGTGTGGAGGGAAAAGGCATGTGACTATGAAGGCATAGACGGGTGTCACACACCCACAAGCCAGGGAACACTGACCACTGCCAGCGAACCGTAAGCTGGGACAGAGGAGTGAGACCTCTCAGCAGGACCCACACATGCTGTCCTTTTTTTTCTTTAAACTTTTTTTTTTTTAGTAATCTCTACCCCCAACGTGGGGCTCTAGCTCATGACCCCCATGCTCTTCCGGAGCCAGCCAGGGGCCCCCATGCTGTCCTGTTCTGACTTCTGGCCTCCAGAGACAAATTCCTGGTAAGCCACCTTGTCTGTGCTACAGTCCTTTTGAGGGGGAGGGGACTAGAGTTCCCGTTCTTTCTCATGCTTCCAACTAAACTATGCCCCCAAATAACTGTGTTATAGGCGCCGGTCCTGCAGGTGGGGGAAGGAGTGCTCGCTACATAGGGAGAGGTAAGGCACAGGGGTAGGCTGGGGAGTGCAAACCTTTGATGGCATCTAGCGAGATATCAAACACCTGCACCCGGGTCATGGCCCCAGCTCTTCCCAGCCAGGGCCCCACACTTGGCATAACAGAACTGCCTCGTCGGGTGTTCACCATCTTTGCGGTAGTAGTCTCTGGGCCTGGCCCTGGTCTTTATCATCTCCGCGTGGCGGACGGTTTCTTTATATGCGGCCGAAGAGGCCGCCATCCACTGCTAGCCATCCGCTACCCATTGGTCTTCTTTTCCTTTTAGATTTCCATTTACTTTTTGAGATTTTTATTTATTTTGTTGGCCGAGAGAGAAAGTAGGGGAGCAGCAGGGGAGGGAGGGAGCAGAGCCCCACGGAGCAGGGGACCCACGCAGGCCCTGCAGTCCCCAGGCGCCCGTTTTCCTTTTTATGTAATTTTTTAAAGTCGGCTTCACGCCCCCCCCGGGCGCCCCGTGCAGGCCTCGGACTAGGACCCCGGGACCGAGGGCGGAGCCGATGTCCGGCGTCCGGCAGTCCAGGGCGGAGCCACCCGGCGCCCCCGTCGTCCTCAGGGGCTTCGGCGGCGCCCCGAGGGCACGGGCCGCGCACCCTCCCGGACGGCTGCCGTCGCGCGTCCCCACCGGCGTCCTCCGCTGCGTTCCCGGGTCCCTCCCGCCGCCGCCGGCTTCTCCCTGCGCGCGGAGCTCCGGCCGGCCTGGCCCGTCGCGGGGCGGGGGCGGCTCCTGAGCGGGGCGCGGGGTCGGGGCCACTCGGGCCCGTCCTCCTCCGGGCGTCCCTCGGGCCCGGCTGCGGCGGCTCCAGGGCGGGCGCGGCCTCCGCACCGCCCCGCGTCGGGCCCCGGCGGACACACGCCCCTCCCGCGCCCCGGGGCTCCCGGGGTCACCGCGTGGTCCGCAGCGGCCGCGCCCGGAAAAGGACGCGCGCGAACACGCCGCAGCCGCGGTCCGGGGCGCAGGGGGGTTGCGCGGGGGGCCGGCCCGGCGGAGAGCGGCGCCTCACCCCCGAGCCCCCGGCCGCGGCGTCCCCCGCGCCCCCGCCTCGGCGGCGGGCAGTGCCCGGCCCAGCTGCACAGCGTCCGGGGCCCCGCCCTCCCGCCCGCCTCTCCCAACGGGGCCCGCGGGGCGCTCGCCGCCGCCTCGGGGCTGACCGCAGCCCTCGCGTTTGCTGGGCGGGCCGGCGGCTGCAAGCCCCGCCCACGCCGGGCCGCGCACGCGCACTCTCTCGCCCGCCCCGCCCGCCGCGCACGCGCACTCCGTGGCAGGGCCCGCCAGGAGGTCGGGCGCGCGGGCTGGCGACTCCGCGCTCGTGCTCGCGCCCGCGCTCGTGCTCGCGCCCGCGCCGGTGCGGAGCCGCTCGGGCCGCGCCCCTACCCCGCCGCCTCAGCTCCCCGCGCGGCGGATGCGGGTCGCCGGGCTGAGGGGAGCGAGGTAGCCTCCGCCCGCGCCGCCGCCCGGCCCTGGCCCGGCCCTTCCCGGGCGTGTCCGGCCTGGTCGCCCTCGGGGCGCGGCCGGAGCGGGCCATGGCCGACCGCGGGTGTCCGCTGGAGGCGGTGCCGCTGCCCGCCGAGGTGCGGGAGAGCCTGGCCGAGCTGGAGCTGGAGCTGTCGGAAGGTGAGCGGCCCGGACCCCGGCCCGCGGGACCCCGGGACCCCTGACCGGGACCCCTGACCCCTGACCGGGGGCGCCCGCCCTCACGCCGCGCAGACACACACATTCCCAACCCGTCCCCCTCGGCCCTGGCCCCGGACCCCAGATCCCGCCCGGCGGGGACCCGGGGGCTTCAGACCCCGGCCCGGATCCCCCTCCGGCCCTCCCCCGGGGACCCCTGCCTGGCCCTCCCCCGGGGATCTGGACGCCCCGCCACCCGCCTTCCGCGCCGGCCTTCGGGTTCCAGGCGGGTCACCGGCCCTGCGGTGCGGCCGCGAGCTCGTGAGTGGGACGGGAAGGGCCGTGCTGGGCCGAGCCGCGGTGCTCCGAGCTCCGAGCTCCGGCGGCGGGTCTGGGCTTCCCGAGGGGCCGCGCCCAGGCCCGTGAGCTGCCCGTGTCCCGCCGCTGCCCGCCGGGACCTGCACCTGCGCGTCTGCCCCGCTCAGGCCGGAAGATCCCATGCAAAGCCCTGGGCACTCAGCGCGCGCTTGTTGCTCCGTTTCTGGAACATTTAAAACATTCGGGGAAAGCTCAGCGAGTGGTGGTCTGTTGGGCAGAGGCTGGAGGAAGGAAGGGTGCGTCAGAGGTCGCTGGCGGCGGCCTGCAGGCGACCCTCCCCGAGGCCTGGGGCCTGAGGTTGTGTTTGGAGGTGTTGCCCCCGGTGTTCAGGGCAGCCGGCGGCCTTGGAGGAAGCACGTCTCCGTGTTTAACTCCGTGGTGCAGCCTTAAGTGCATTTCAGTTTCCAGCGTCCGTGTCCTCAGAGCCCAGCCGTCCTTCGGGTTTCGGGCTGGTAGGAGGGCGCAGGTCGGGGCAGAGAATTTCGGAAAGGGCCATCCCGGTGTGCGCCCCTCGGACTGTGGCATCAAACCCCCACGAAGCTCGGAGTGGAGGGCGCGGCTGTCCCCGTCCCCGTCCCCGTCCGAGGGTGCGGCCCCCGCTTGCAGCCCGTCTGAGTCGGGTCCTGCTCTGTGGCACGGTTCCGTAATGCAGTGCTAGGCCGTGGCGGCTGGGAGAGGCTCTGCAGAGGCCTGCGGGGCTCCCGGGAGGCCCGGTTCCGGCCGGAGGTGCGCACCTTGGTTCCTGGCCATGCGGCTACCGGCCGATGCGACCACGACGTGTCAGGTGTGTCTGCAGCTCCTGACCCTCCCTGCCTTCGCCGCGCCCCCAACGCTCGTCGTCCTGCGGCTGCACGTTGGAGGCTTTCCAGGAGCGGACAGGACAGCGGGTGCTTTGAGAACTTGGTGGCTGGTCGGTGGGAACGGGTACGGGGTGGGAGACGCGCTTTGTTGCCCGCGGCCGCGCTGTCCTCTTTGTGGTGTGTGCGTGGGGTGTCGAGCCCGGTGAAGGCCGGAAGGCTGTTGGCGGAGAGCCGCGGGACAGCCAGCTCGGGCCGAGGAGGGCGTGAACAGAGCCTTGGGAGGAGAGGACAGAGTGCCCTGTGCCAGGAGGCCGGAGCCTGGCCTGCGTCCAGCTTCTAGACTCGCCTGACACCTTTCTTTTGGCCCAAATAGGTCAGTGATGATTCAGGCACAGCCGCACTTGGCCCTGTTCCCCGGGGGTTCCCACACCTCTGACGCCGGCTTCGTCCGTTTGCGCGGGGCCTGTGTGGACGCCGGCCGGCCTCCCGGTGGGCTCGGAGACGGTTTGCGGCCGCGACCGCGTCTTGGGCCGGCCCTCGGCGTCTTCACGCATCTTCGCGGCAGCTGGTACGTGCCCCGGAACTTCGCCGGAGGACGGCGGCTCTGAACTGGGGTTTGGCCGGCTGTCCGAGGAGGGGCGCAGCGGCGGTGCGGACGTCCGTGGTTCTCGTGGAGGTTCCGTCGGACGACGGAGGACGTGAACGGGCCTCGAACCTCGGGAGGTGTTTTATGGACGCGGTTCAAGGAAGGTTTCGCTAAGGGAGCACGGTCCTGAAGCAGCCACGGGAGTCTTGTCGTCGTGTCTGTTTCGATCAAGTAGAAGTCGTCAGCGGGGGTCTTTGTCCGGTGCCTCCCGTCCCCCCCAGGGGTGTCCGTTAGGGTGACTTCTCCGAAGGAGAACGTGCATGGAATGTAGGGTCGGCACGGCGAGGCGGCTGAGGGGGCCGAGGACGGTAACAGACCAAGTGCTGCCCGCTGGAGACGGGTCGTGGTAGGGGCCTGGGTAATCGGAAAACCCCGCACGGCTTCCCTTGGCCTGCGCACCGGTCGGGACTGGCTGGGAGTGTGGCCCTGCCTTTGCTCACGACTCACGTGTGGGCCCACTGGATCGTCATCATTGACCGCTGTCATTGGGGTCAGCCCTTGGGGGGCTTCTGGTCTTAGAATACACTGATTTTTTTCCTCGAGGGCAGGTTTGTTGGCTTTATGTTAGGAGCTCCCCAGGGGAGCTCTGGTCTTGCCCCTAACTTTCCCTGCTGTTTCATCCTTCTTAGGAAGAAGAGGGTAAAGGGGGGATGTCCCGCTCTTCCTCGACAGCCGCGGCCCGCACCGTGAACACGCATAGACTCACACGTAGGCCTGGGAGAGTGTCTGTGGGTGAAAATGAGATTATTAGACTTGAAAACAATTAATTCCCAAACACTGGTCGTTGACCTATTGCAGTGTCCATTACCTTCCGGTTGGCTCACAGCGCGCGTTGGTACGGCGCAGCCCCTCGGGGCTGGGGCGCTGAGCTGCTTTAAAACCCGGATGTTGGTGTCGGGTTCGTGCTTTGTCTGAGGCGCCTGCAGTGGCTCAGAAAGGAAAGGGGTGCGCAGTGGGCGACGGTTGTCCCGCTCCTGTGCCTTTGTCCCTCCTGTGGGCAGTGGGACTGTTGACGAGCTTTACCTTGACTCTGTTGCTTGTTTTCCTGCGTTTTGTTCGTGCCGGGCCTCAGCCTGCAGGCGGGCGAGCAGAAAGGGGAAAGGCTCTGTGGGTGCAGGGGAGGGCGTCTGCACAAAGCTTTCTTCCTTGTTACGCGTCCTTAATGTCTGTGACTCGTGAGGGAATTCTTGGTTTCCAAAAAGGTAACCTGACATTGCTTCTCCATCGATAAACATTTGCTGTGCTTCCTAAATATTTTGTGATATGTTAAAGTTCTCGTGTCTACAAATTCTTCCCATCCATCAAAGCCCAGCCCAAATCCCTTCTTATTTTGAGCTTTTCCTGATCATCTCTGATGTGGCCGCTTTCTTGGAAGTGTCATCACATGTGTTCTCGCCTGTGGGATTCTTGCCACTTTTTGTTTTTTTGTAGTTGTTATGTGTATATATTCGTGCATTCCGTAATTGTTGAGTGCCCACTGGGTACTAGCTAATGTTTCAGCTGTCAGCGGTCAGGGTTAGCTCTGTTTCTCCACTGATCAGCTTTGCACACTGCCTTTTTAACAAGTAATGCGGGTCCAGGGGCCGAGAAGTGAAATAGTTCAAAGGAAATGTGGGCTAGAGCGAGTGAGTGTGTGTGATGCCCCCGACCAGGTGCTTTCTAGGGTCCATTTTCTGGGTTTCCTTCTAGAAGTAATCTGCCAGTGTGCGTCCTCTGGGGGCCCCTGAGACCTTTTTCTCCTGGGCGCCTGCGAAGGAGGTCTGTGTTCGCAGGGCTGCTGGGAGGCCATCTCCGTTCTCTGTGTTTGCACTGGGGGTAGAAAGCAACGCTGGCGGCTTCATCAAGGCCAGGACCCTGGCGGTGCAGCCCCCCCACCCCGGTCAGCAGCAGAGATTGGGGCCACATCCACTTAAAAGTGTCCTTCCTTGATGGAGCGGTGAAACTTAATTTTCCCAAGTCTCGACCCTTGAATACCCGTCTTTCTAGTAGTCCACGTGAGGAGATGGGAAGCGCCTCGCAGAGCCGCAGGGCCTGCTGGGAGGGACAGGCCTCCTGCGCCTTGACTTGCAAAGTGAACGGGCCGCTGTCATGGCACGATCCGTGTTTACTGGAGAAATGGGTGTTGGACAAACTGCAGGTGCAAGACGGGTCTGTGGTGGACGAGAACAAGTGTCCGTTTATGGCCAGTGACCATGTTTGTGGTTTTGAACAAAAATTAGGATTTTATAAAACTTATCGGCACACGAGCAGGACAGCCTCTCATTACTTAAACTTTTTTGCTGAGATCAGCGGCAATATTACTGTCAGTTTTTGATACTATGTAATGGAGTGTGTCCACGTTAGGAAGATCAATGTATCATGCTGCAAATTTGTGCGCAGGAGACAAGATCTTTCAAAATACAGACCATCGGGCTGTGACCCAACAGGGCGACAACTCACGGGTGGGGTTTCGGGCTCCGCATTGCTCGCAGCCTGAGAGAAAGCGCCGCTTGCCTTGCTGGGGGGCGTGGTGCGGAGGGCGCCCGCGCGGTCTGGAAGGGCTGCCCCAACACTCCGCCCTCTTCCACGGCCGCGGCCGGTCGCCCCGTCGAGCCAGGCGTTGGAAGAGGCGGGACGCGGAAGCAGAGGAGGGAATCGAGACCGTTCTCTGCGAAGCCAGGCTTGACACACTGGTGAGAGGAAGACAACCCCTGTCCTCGCTGAATGTTTTTGGCTCTGGAAATCTCTTATTTTTTTAAATTAAAATATATTTATGTTGACATGGTTTATTATAAACAAATCTGAGTGAATTAAACACTTAAAAATTTCACCATTTTAATTCCTAATACGGTAAATGTTGATCGATAGAACAGACACAAACAAAAGCTCTTCTGATTTCTGAGAGTGTGAAGGGGTCCTGCGTCCAAAACCTTTGAAAAGTTCTAGTCCATGCAACTCTAATAACAGCTTTTAAGGAAATGCCCAAATGTCACTGTATATTTCTTTATACTTTTGGAACAGACTTTTTAGCTGTTGTTGGCATAATAGGATTTCTCTTTATATTTGTAAAGACAGTCAGATGCTTCTGAAGGTTATACTTACTAAATGCTTACGTGTGCCACTTTACATGATTCGGGAATATTCCTTGTGGAATTTTTTTGTAGGGAATCGTCCTAGCACAGGCTCCTTATAAAACTTTTTTTCTTTACAGAATTTTGATATATTTTTAAAAGAGTGTCCATACTGTGACTTCAGTTTTAATACCCTAAAACTTTCCACATACCGTCCGTTGCCAACTATTCTGTACCGTTGAATTCCTGCCTTGTTTAAACTTCACTTTCTCTCTGAGGTTCCGCCTTCCTCTGGGAAACACCCCTTCTCCGGGGAGGCGCGTTTGCCCCGTGTCCCCGTCGTGCTAACCGTGTCCCTCCTGCCCGGTTTACCGCGTGGTCGCGTTTCTTTGTTTGCGAGCTCTGCTACTTCGTAGGGAACAGGAAGTTTGATCTCATCTTATGTCGTCCTCAGCACCTAGCATGTATTAGGCATTTTAATAAATGTTTAATTAATAAAAGTAAAAACTACACAGGGTGCTTATTTTCAGTTGTTTAAACCTTTTATTATTTTTTATTTTAAGTGATCTTCGCGGCCACTGTGGGGCTCGGATGCATGGCACCGAGATCCAGAGTCGCACCCTCCACGGCCCGAGCCATCCAGGCACCCTGTTTGCAGCTGCAAATCCAGAATCACCGTGCCTGGCTGAGCCCTTAGCTTTCTCGGTGACCGTCTTCCAGATTCAGTGAAGCTGTTCGTCAGCAGGGCAGACCTGCGTCTCAGGGTGCCGCTGCCCTGGATTTGGTGCAGTTGCTCAGACTACCAGGAAGAAAGTACCGGCGAGTCCCCACTGGTGTGTGGCTCAAGTCTCAAGTGCCATCTGGAAGGGTCTGACGCCCCCGTGGCCTCAGCTCTGGGCTGTGGGTCCACGCCGCCCGCACGCCGAGGCCGCGCTTCTGTTGCAGGAATACAAAGGCAGGCGGGAGCCAGGGCGCCTGTGGCTCCTGCGGGGCCTTTGGCGCGGGGACGCACGCGGCCTGGAACTTCCTGAGAGCCGAGTCGAGTCTATGACTGTTTCCACGCAGCCCGCCTCCTCCCTCTGCCGCCGCGAGGGGTCCCCTGGGTCGTGCCGCGCTCCACCCTCTGGCTCGCTCCCCGTCCCCCTCACGGGCATGTCTCCCCGAGGTCGCCTGCGTGCGTGTTCCGTCTTAGCATTGCTTCTCAGGGCCCCTGGACTGCCGTGGGGCTCTCTGGTTTCGAGCCAGCTGGAAAGGCTGGCGTGCCTGGTGGTGT
This sequence comes from Neogale vison, assembly GCF_020171115.1. NCBI lineage: Eukaryota > Metazoa > Chordata > Mammalia > Carnivora > Mustelidae > Neogale > Neogale vison. Next base: position 220,087 of record NC_058096.1, on the reverse strand, counting down.
GGCTTAAGCGTCTGCCCTGACAGTGCGCTTGGAGACGGGACTTGCCGCCCAGGTGTGGGTCCGCGCGTATCGGGTTGAATTATTCCCTCTCAGGACCCGCTTGCCTGGGGCTGGCTGTGGTTTAGGTGTCCACAGTGACCCTTCCTGAGAGGGGGGCCAAGCCCACCTTGCTCTCTTCTGTGTCCCCGTCTGCGGGGCGCTGGCGTGTCTTCCACGCCCAGGGGCTTCTGTCCGTCCAGGCTCTGCTGAAAAGAGAGGCAACAGCTGGACCTTGGGGAGGCGGTTTTAGACCAGTGCTCAGGACCCCCTGGGCAGTCGCACTGCGCGTGACGGGACGGAGCATCCCAGCCGGCTGGGTTGGCTCAGGCCGGGACTCAGGTGATGAGAAGGGGCGGGTGGTAGGAGGCGGCCTGAGCCTGGGCCGGGTCTGCTGGCTCCACCGGCGTCCACCCGAGGGGTCGTGAGGGTCGCAGGACCCGGTGTTCCATCGGTGCGTGTCCTTGAAGACTCCCTGGCTGCGTGCCAAGAGCGGCTTGCGGGGGGTCAAGCGTGAACGGGGCTCAGGTCACCCGGGGCAGGCACTGCTGGGAGAGGAGCGGTAGTGCCCGCTCGGCCTGCAGGAGGGGCAGAGGGATTGGCTGGTGGCGGGGGGACAGCAAGGAGCCGGGATGCGACCCCTGGGCTCTGGTTGGAGCGGCTGCCCGCGTGCCCAGGGACGGCCTCGGGGAGAGGAGGGTGACTGGGGTGGGGGGGGGGACGCAGTTTCTCGGCTGTTCAAGGAAGCAATGGCCACGGCCCCTGCGGTGATGGGACCCCAGCTAGTTGGCCTGATTGTGTTGCTGTTTTGGGGTGACTGCGGACTGCAGCCACGACTGTGGACAGGAAGTGGTTATTGAACGCTTCGTGCAGATAACAGGTTCCGTGAATATCACGGGTTTGCTATCCTGATGCTTGAAACACCGTCCCTGTCCGTTCAGTAGGTCTGTGCCTAACCTGATTCCTGACCACTAGCTGCAGGCCAGCTCGCAGCCCGCCGCCCGTGTGCGGCCCCGGCACTGCCTCCTCCTCCCGAGGGCCGGCCGCAAGGGGCACCGCCAGAGAACGGTGTCCTGCCTCTGTGTCCCGCACTCCGCAGCCCTGAGGACCTCGCGGACAGGGGCGTGGCCGTCCTGTGAGCTGTTGGCTGGGTCTGCAAGGGGGCCCTCGCGGGGCCGGCTGGCTGTGCCTCAGTTTCTCCCGGGGCACTCGCTGGCAGTCTTGGGGGGGCATCCCCAGGGCAGGCCTTCAGATGAGGCGTGGGTTGTGTGGGGGTCCGAGTCGCACACTGTCCGGAGCCTCTGTGGGCCGTTCGGTCCCCTCTCTCTGGAGACCTCTCATCTGACCGCGTGGGGGAGGGGTACGCCTCGGACTTTGAAGTCTGCAAAGAGGCTCGACGGGGGGCCCTGGTCTGCTAGAATGAAGAGTCTGTGCCTGGCCACACGTCCCCATGGAAGCAAGAGCGGGGGAGGGGAATGGCGTCACCCCTGCGCCCCGTGACCAGCACCCACTCCTCATGCCTCGAGCCCCCAGTGAACGGTCGTCCCTGTGGTGCTGCCACACGCCCGTCTCTCTCCGTCAGGGTCCAGGCTGACTGTCCTGCTCTTCTACTGGAAAAGTACAGAAGAGTTGTAATTTTTGAAAACACATTTTTATTCATTTTTTCATGTGTTCTTTTACCTGATGTGATAATGCAACATTTATTTAAAATAAAAGTGAATTTAAGGGCATCTGGGTGGCTTAGTCCACTGAGTGTCAGCCTTCGGCTCAGGTCATGATCCTGGAGTCCCGGGATCGAGCCCCGCGTGGCATCGAGCCCCACATGGGACTCCTGGCTCTGCTTCTCTCTCTGCCTGCTGCTCCCCCGCTTGGGCTGTCTCCTCTCTCTCTCTGACAAATAAGTAAATAAAATATAAAAAAAATAAATAAAATGAATTCATACAAAGTGTTTGGTCGCTGTACTGTGATGTAGCTGAACAGAGGGTTGTGTTATTTTATCCTGCTCCGCTCGTAGATCTTTTACAACTAATTTTTAAAAGATTTTATCATTTATTAATTTGACAGAGAGAAAGAGAGACAGCGAGACAGCGAGAGAGGGAACACAAGCAGGGGAAGCAGGAGAGGGAGAAGCAGGCTCGCCGCGGAGCAGGGAGCCCCATGCGGGGCTCGATCCCAGGACCCTGGGATCATGACCTGAGCCGGAGGCAGAGGCTTAACGACTGAGCTGCCCAGGCGCCCTCAGAACTAATCTTTGCTGTAGCATTTTGTTGGCAGTAAGCTTGCTTCTGAGTACGACTGCAGTCTTCACGGATCAATCTTCATAGACAAGATTATCTAACATTTCTGATATTGTGCTTATGCATACGAAGAGTAGGAAATTACATACTGCACGGCCAAGAAGAACCTGTAATCAGTGAAAGACACAACACCTGAAAACAGTTGCCTCTGTCCTTTATTGACCAAGAATCACTCGGACGGATGCCCCAGACGCCCTCGTCCTCTTCCACACACGAGATGAATGGCTTCTGTGTTTGGGGTCTCCTGGACCCTCGGGACGGCACCTCAGGTGGTCCCCGGGCCAGTAATCCTGCAGGGTTTCCTTCCAGACTTGGGCTTTGTGTCGCTCAGCTCGAAGGGACGCGTGGAAGTCCTGTGCTATCCGTTTACACCGACTTCATGCCTTGAGAGTCTCGTAGTAGAAATAGCAGAGAAAGATCTTTTGTTTCCCTCCAGATTTCAGAACTTTCTCTCTAGGATCTCTGATAAAAGACCTTTAAATTGAGTATCTGAAATGGGAAAGGACACGTTCATGCTGTCGAAGCAGGTGAGTAACTCAGAAGCACGTGTCGTGTCGTGTCGTGTCGTGTCGTGGAGTTCCTGCTGGACTCCGGGCTCTGCTGGCTTGTCTCTGAGGCTGGGGGCCGTGGAAGAGCCCTTTTCAGGAAACACTGACATCAGGATAATTTAGAGATAAAGGGTATAGAAATGAGATGATCTGGCCTCATTATTGGGTAATTTTGGCATCATGGGCTCAGTTGTATCCTCCAAATTCGTATGTTGAAGACAGTTCATATGTGAAGACTCAATGTGGAATTTAACTTAGCAGATTCGTAGTTGGGACTCTATTTAGAGAACGTCCTTCAAGGTGGGGATGCGGGTTAAATGAAGTCGCGGTGGTCTCTGATCCGACGGGACCTGCGTCCTCCCTAGACGAGAGGTGGCCGGAGCACGTGCGCGCAGAGAGGCCGTGTGAGGACAGACAGGAAGGTGGTGTGTGCAGGCCCAGGAGAGCCTCCGGGAACCCAAAGCTGCTGACGGGGGTCAAGTACGTTTCTGGTGTTGAGCCACCCAGTCTGTGGTCCTCTGTTAGGGCGGCTCGAGCAGACGAAGACTCTGTGTGTCCCCCTGTCGCTCAGCAGCATTCAGCAGACTGAGGGCCGTGGCCGAGCGAGGGCTGAAAGACCCACAGACGGTGGCCGTTTCGTAAGGTGTGTGCAGGCCCCCCAAGGGGAGCCCCTGTTGGTTCGGGCGGGCCCGGCGGATGGAATAGAGTTTCTTCCCGTTGGTGTGAGAGCACGTGTGAGGAGGGCGTCCTGGGAGGGCGGGGGGAGCCTGCTAGACCAAGGGAGACGAGCCAAGGCCGAGTGCCCGGGGGTCTGCAGACAGGGCTCCCCAGGCCACACGGGCAGACAGGGCTTCTTGGGAGAGGTGGGGCCGGTTTACAGCGGGGTTCGTGCATCCTAGCGGGGAGTTGGGACTGGGCCCTCTGGAGCCTAGACCGGTGCGGAGAGAAACTCAGGTGCCTCCTGCGGCCGGACGGGTGTTACGGACGGGTGAGGTGAGCAGGGCCGAGGCGGGCGCCTGTCCTCTCTAGGGCGGCGCAGTAGAAGCTTCTGTGCTGGTGGACATGGGTTGTGCTGGGGCTGCCACGGCCACGAGTGTCCCACGGCAGCCGCCAGTCACGTGGGTGGGAGTGGGAACCGAGTAGCCCATTTAACTGATTTTTGATTAATTAAAATGCAAATCTAAAACTTAAAATTTTAGGGGTCCCTGGAGGGGCTGGGGGGCTCAGTTGGTTAAGCATTTGTCTCTGGCTCAGGTCATGATCTCCGGGTCCTGGGATGGAGTCTGGGGTCAGGCTCCCTGCCACGTAGGGAGCTTGCTTCTCCCACCCCCTCTGCTGCTCCCCGCTTGTGCGTCCTCCCTGTGCCAAATAAAAGAAATAAAATGAAAATCTTTAAAACTTTAAATTTTAAAATACTCCCATAAAATTAGGGATATAGTAAAGATCTGTCCATCTACACTCCTATTAATAGTACAGTTGGTAAGGAAAAGACAAAAGTCTTTGTAAACTGTGAGTTTGCTTCCACAGACAAGTCCCCGAGAGTCAGCGAAGTGTCAGAGCCAGTGAGCGGCCGCACCAGTGCCGGGTGCAGGACCGTCGGGGGGACTGGGAACGCGCCTTCACACCCGGAAGAAGGGACGTGAGAGTCCGTTGGGAGAAGCCCTGCCCTTTCACAACAGCAACAAAATCACACGGTACCCAGGAATGTGCACGAAGATGTGGCAGCTCTCCTTCAGAAATCCACAGACGATCGCCGGGAACCTCGGCCGACGGGAAACAGGAGAGGGAGACTGTGGTGCCCCGGGGTTGGGTGGAGAAGGACCCTCGGTGTTTCATGCGTGCGTGCGGACCGCACACTGGTCTGTCCGTTCTGACCCTGGGACTTGTAGAAGGCTGCACGGCCGAGAAGAGTTGAGACATTTTTCAGGTGGGAAGAAGAGAACAAGGTTAAGGCTCATTCCCTGCGAGATAACCAAGATTAATTTTAAAACTCTGGCAATAAGTAAATAAATGAAGTAATAAGTAAATAAATAAATAGGTAAATAAATGAACGTGGTGTGCTGAGTTACCTGGGAGGGCACACCGTGGCCCCGGGGGTAGACGAGCGTCATTACAGCAGTGGCGGAGCTCCGCGCTGCAGAGGGTCTTCAGAGACCCTGCGAGAGCGGCAGCGGCTTACGTGGCCCGCGTGGACGGCGCCGTGAAGCCAGGGCGGCTCCCGAGGAGGGGTGGCCTGTGGTCTGGCGGGGGCAGTGCTTGCAGGGCCGGTTTCTTACCTGCGTGCACATTTGTGTGATACAACTTGTCAGCCAAGAGCTGTACCTTGTGTAAAGCTCCTCTTGATCCATCTGAGAGAGAGTGTGGGGCAGAGGGACCAGCGGACCGCGCCAGGCACAGAGCCCCACGGAGGGCTCAGTCCCACGACTTCCGGACCAGGCCCCGGCGGAAATCAGGAGTCGGCTGCCCAACCGACTGAGCCACCCCGGCGCCCGGCCGGGAGCTGTGTGCCCAGGAAGAATCGGACTGTCCTCTGTGGCTCTGCGGTCCGTCTCCTCGTGCGGCCTGAGCGGGTGTCGGGGTCTGACCCGGATCCGACAGGGAAACGTAGATGAGCTGACGAGGACGGGTCAGGAGGCTGCGCTTGGGCTGGGCCCTGCCGCGGTGCCCAGTGTGGCCGCAGCTTCTCCTGTAGGTAGTCGAGAGGCTCATGGTACGCACCCGTGCACCCACCACCCGATTTTTCAGAACATGAAGACTTTGTTCGATCAGCTTCAGATCTCTGCAGAGAACCGTTACAGAGGGAGTGTGAGCCGCACTCCGGTTCCCCGTCCCCCGCCTCCCTCCTGAGCTTGGCGTTGGCGCGTCGTGCTGCGTTTCCTTAAACAGCGTGTTGTGCTGTGTTCATGCTTCCAGACTTTTCATCAGTCGCCAGTATGAGTCCTTCTGAAGCTCGCTTTCCATCCCAAATTATGTTTTAGAATGGTGGTAATGGTGTTAATACACGTTCTGGCTGACTGCTTTGGGGTAGTCTTACGTGATTACACTGTGGTGTATTAATTTTTTCCCTTGAGTGTCTATATTTTAAATTAGTCAACCATTTTTAGAGCAGTTTGAGGTTCAGAGCCCAGTGGCGTGGCAAGCGCAGCGTCCCTGTGCCCCGCGCGGCCGGTCCCCACCATCACGGCCCACGTCTGCTCTCTCAGCGCTGCGAGCTCCCGTCGCTCACGACACTGAGAGGACACGTCGCCCGTGCCGCCTCGGCTGCCTGGTGGCGGGGTGTGTGCTGCGGGTGCGGACGTGCGTTTAGTGACATTCGTCCACCGTTTCCCATGCGGTCCTGAGTGTCGTATTTGAAAGAAACGGAGGGCGACCCCTCAGCAGCTGGCAGCGGCCTCGCCCCATCGCCCACGTGGAGGAGGGTCCCCGGGAGGCCCTGAGACCTCCGCCCAGGAGCGCACACAGGCCGGCCGGGGGAGGAGCTCCGGAGGTGAGGACCGCGGAGCGCCTGCGGCCCCGGCCAGGCTCACGGGGTGGCTGCTGGCGGGCAGCGTGGGGTCGCAGTGGGCTCCGTTTAGGAGGACGTGGATCTGGGGCAGGTCCGGGCGGGTTTGGGAGGCCTCTGGCCGCCAGCGAGGTCCAGCCTCCGCTCCTGTTGTTCTGCGGGTCCGTGTGCTGCTGGACCGTGAGCCTGCAAGAGCGGTCATTCCGCCCCTCTGCGGCCATGTCGTGAGGGGACATCTGGCATCGCCGGCCCTCCCCAGAGCGACTCAAGGAAGCACGCGTCTTCCTGAGAGCTCAGCGGCTCTCGAGACGTGGTTTTTACCGGCCTCCGGTCGTGGTGCGTTTCCCGGTGGTCCCCAGAACCGTGCTGTAGTCGGGACCTGTGAACGTTACCGTCTGGGGAGACAAGCTCTTTGGAGATGGGATTGAGGATCTGAGGCGAGTGACCCGATGGTTCGGGTGGGACTTAAGTGCCCTCGGCGTGCGTTCAGGAGAGAGGCGGAGGGAGCGTGGGCGCGCAGACCGAGGGCAGCGGCAGGGGCACCGGGGCACAGACTGGCGCGATGCGGCCCCGACCGGGAAGCCCAAGGGTCCAGGAGCGGGTTCGCCCCGAGGGTCCCCGGAGGTCGTGCGGCGTTTTTCTCCTCATTGTGGCGCCGTGAAACTGACTTCGGGCTTCCGGCCCCCAGAGCCACGAGGGCTTGTTCTTGTTTTCAGGCACGCATTGGTTGCCGCTGCAGGACATGAAGCCGCTCCCCTCAGGCCTGCGGCGTACTTAGAGACGATGGTTTCTTACTTCTCTTTGATCCAGGTTGCCTCTCTGGGGGCGATACTGAGGTCTGAAACAGGTTCCTTGTTTTCCTTTATGGTTAGTAATTTTTGTTTCCTGGGTGAGAGTTCTTTCCCTACCTCAGGGCCACGGAGATGTTCTTTTTTTTTTTTTTAAGATTTTATTTATTTATCGGGGGGGGGAGAGCGAGCACAGGCAGACAGAGAGGCAGGCAGAGGCAGAGGGAGAAGCAGGCTCCCCGCCGAGCAAGGAGCCCGATGCGGGACTCGATCCCAGGACGCCGGGGTCATGACCTGAGCCGAAGGCAGAGGCTTAACCCACTGAGCCCCCCAGGCGCCCCGAGACGTTCTTCTATATTATTTTCTAAGAGCTTTACTGATCTTTCCCACTGAGACGCGTAATCCACCTGCAGCTGAAGCCGTCTCGTTGCTGTTCCGTGTGGCTGCTCCGCTGACGGGCGTGTTTGTGCGAAAGGCGCCTCTTCGTACGGCTCCGCCGTCTCGGTGTCTGTCTCGGGGTCTGACTGCGCTCAGTACCGCAGCCTCGCGGGACGTGTCTGGGTCTGGTCGTCTGTCTTTTTTTATTTTGAGTTTCATTTGCTGATCTCGGCCCTTTGCACTTTTCCACGTACATTTTCGCATCAGCTTGCCTATTTCTACACACGCACAAACCTGCAGGAGTTCTGATCCGAGTTCCTCGGGCTCTGAAGGTCCGGCCGGACAGCAGTGGCATCGTTACGGTATTGAGCGGGCAGGTCCATGAACGTGCTGGATCTCTTCATTCTTTAGGTCTTTTCACCCTTACCCTAGTGCTTTTAGTTGATGTACTTCTGAGACAGAGAGAAAGTGAGCAGGAGTGGGCAGAGCGAGGGGGAGCAACAGCCTCCCCGCGGAGCGAGTGGAGCCCACGTGGGGCTCGATCCCACCACCCTGGGACGGGGACCGGAGCCGAGTCAGACGCGTTGCCAGCCGAGCCCCCAGGCGGCCTGCGTTTCCAGTTTCTTTAGAGGTCATGTATATACGTCTTTCATTAAATTTATTCCTGGATTTGAACTATAGTATTTTTCAGGGTTAGAATTTACTTTTCTGTTTTTTTAAAATCACAGTACTGCTTTTTAATTCCTTGAACATGTTGATCAGGGTTATTTTAAAGTCCCATTATGTGGACACCCGGTCTGTACCTCCCTGTTCTCTCTTAGTCTCCGTGGGTTGAGGTCACAGCTTCCTTTTGCCTATAGGCCGGACGGCGTAGGTGTAGCAAAGATTTGTTACTCTAGATGTTTCTGTGTTTCTCCGTAAAGGGTTTACTTTGGCTCCTGGCAGGTGGATGGACTCGGGTGCGTCTTTAATGTGCACGTCCTACCAGTGGGACATCAAACTATATGAAGCAAAACCAAGTAGAATTGCAAAGAAAAACAGGTGAATCCACTATCATAGTTGGAGACTTCGATACCCTCTCTCAGAAAAGGACCCAGCAGGCAGAACATCAGTGAGGACACAGCTGAATTCAACAGCATCATCTAGCCACTGTGTGTAATGGGTATCTGCAGACTATTTTGTCCAACAACAGAAGATTATACATTCTTCTCAAGTCCGCATGAAGCATTCACCAGGAGAGACTACATTCTGGGCCATAAAACACATCTTCATGAATTTAAAAGAATAGAAATAATACAGTGTCTGCTCTCAGACCACAACGGAATTGAACTAAAAATCAATAGCAGAGAAATCAAAATATGTAGAGATTAAACAGCATACTTCTAAATAACATGGGTCCAAAGAGAAATTCTGAAATATTTTGAACTAAATGAAAATAAAAACACAACTTACCTAAATTTGTGGGATGCAGCAAAAGCAATACTTAAAGGGAAACTTATAGCATTAAGAAGAAAGATCACAAGTCAGTAACTGGGTGGACATTGAGGGCATTATGCTAAGTGAAGTAAGTTATGCAGAGAAAGCCAAATACCATGTGATCTCACTTATATGTGGAATCTAACAAAACAAAACAGAGCTCGGAGATACAGAGGACAGACTCGTGGTATTTGAAAGTTGCTGGGAGAGTAGATCTTAAAAGTTCTCATCACAAGGAAAAAAAAAGTAGCTGTGTGATGAGGGCTGACTGTATTTAATTGTGCTCATTTCACAGTATGTACAAATATCAGATCATGTTGCATACCTGAAGCTAATATAACGTTACCTGTAAATTATATTTCCGTTTAAAAGATCAATAACCCAAGATTCTTCCCTGGGAAATTACAAAAGCAAGAGCAAATTAAATAAAAAGTAAGTAGAATAAAAGAAATAATAAGAATTAGAGCAGAAATCAATGAAACTGAAATCAGGAATCAGTAGAAAATCTGGTTCTTTGAAAGTCAATAAAATCGATAGATCTTTAGTCAGGCTAATTAAGAAAAAAAGAGAGGGGGGTGCCTAGGTGACTTAGCCAGTTAAGCATCTGCCTTTGATTCAGGTCATGATCCCAGCTTCCTGGGATCGAGCCCCACATCAGTCTCCTTGCTTGGCAGGAAGCCTGCTTCTCCCTCACCCACTCTCCCTGCTTGTGTTCCCGCTCTCGCTGTGTCTCTCTGTCAAATAAATAAATAAAATCTCAAAAAGAAAAGAAAAACTCACAACTAACATCATGCTTAATGGGGAGGAACGTAAAGCTTTCCCTATAAGAAGAGATATAAGGCACGGATGACCCCTCTCACCATTCATTGTCAACGTTGTAGTGGAAATTCTAGCTAGTACTAAAAGATAAGAAAAGGAAATAAAAGGCATATAGATTGGGAAGGAAGAACTAAAACTCTTTGTTTATACATAGCATGGTTGTCTATGTAGAAAATCCAAAAGAATTAACAAGCCCTCCTTCTCCTCACCAAAACTAATACACGGTTATAGCAAGGTTGCCTGACTCAAGGTTAATATGCAAAAATCAATCACTTGGCACTGTACAAGTGGAACTTGAAATTAAAAACACAATACCATTTATATTAGCACCCCCCAAATTAAATACTTAGGTATAAATCAAACAAAATATGTTGTAGATCTCTGTGAGGGAAGCTACAAAATACTGATGAAAGAAATCAAAGAACTAAGTAAGTGGAGAGGTATTCTATGTTCATGGATAGGGAGACAATATTGTCAAGATGTCAGTTCTTCCCAGGTTGATCCACAGATGCAACACAGTCCCAATCAAAATATCAGCAAGATATTTTGTGCATATTGACAAACTGGTACTGAAGTTTATAGGGATAGGCAAAAGGCCCAGAATAGCAAAACAATTGTGAAGGAAATGAACAGAGTTAGAAGACAGACACTCTGCTTTCAGGACTTACAATAAAGCTGTAGTAATCAAGATAGCAGAACAGATAGATCAATGGAGCCGAACAGAGAAGCCAGAAATAGACCCACATAAATCTAGCCAATTAATCTTTGACAGAAGAGCAGGAGAAAAAAGATGGTCTTTCCAACAAATGGTGCTGGAACAACTGGACGTCCACGTGCAAACAAATGAACCTAGGTATGGACCCCTACCAAAAAGTTAACTCAAAATGGATCTCATCCCTAAAGTAAAAATGTAGAACTCTAAAACTGGACGATCAATAGAAGATAACTTAGAAAACCTAGGTGACCTTATGTGTGGTGATAACTTTTAGATACAGCACCAAAGCCACTATCCATGACATAAATAATTGATAAGAAACACTCTATTAAAACTAAAAACTTCTGCTCCGCAAAAGACAATGTTAAGAGTAAGAGAAGACAAGCCATTTACCAGGGGAAATATTTACAAAAAACCACGTCTGATAAAAGACCATTACCCAAAATATACAAAGAACTCTTAAAACTCAACAGTAAGGAAACAACCTGGTGGAAAAATGGCCCGAGGACCTTAACAGACGCCTCACCAGAGCAGACATACAGATGACAAATCAGCATAGGAAAGACGCTCCACATCACAGGTCATCAGGGAAATGAAAATAAAAATGATCCTGACACTGCTGCACACCTACAAGAGTGGCCACAATCCAGAACAGGACAGCGGCGAGTGCTGGCGAGGACGGGAGCCCCAGGAGCGCTCGGTCTTGGTCACGGCTGCTGGGGAAGAAGGTGGTGCAGCCATCTTGGAAGGCAGTTAGGTGGTTTTTCCCAAGACGAAACCTGCTCTTCCCATCTGACCCAGTGATCACATTCTTTGGTATTTCCCCAAAGGAGTTGGGGAAACTCAACTGTGTGCACAAAAGCCCGACACACAGTTGCTTACAGAAAATTTGGAAGCAACCAGGATGTAGGTGAGTAGATAAGTAAACTGGTCCATCCAGTCAATGGAATGTTCTCTAACACTGCACAGAAGCGAGCTGTCAAGCCAGGAAAGACATGGAAGAAACGGAAATGCATTAAGTGAAGTCAGTCGGGAAAGGTTATCGTGTGATTACAGCTCCATGACATTCTTGGAAACTATGGAGACAGAAGAAATATCAGTGGCTGCCAGGGATTGAGGGGTGAGGGAAGGATGAAGAGGCAGAGCACAGAGGACTTTCAGAGCAACGAAGATACCCTGTGTGATATCATAATGAGGGGTATGTTTTCATACATTTGTCCAAACTCACAGAATGTACCACACCAAGAGTGAGCCCTAACCAGACTGTAGACTTTGGGTAAATGCTGTGAACCCATGCAGTTCACCACCGGTCTAGGGGAGGGTGTTCATAATGGGGGAGGCCGTGCATGTGTTAGGGTAGAGGGTATATGGGAATTCTCTGTACCTTGCCCTCAATTGTGCTGTGAACCTGAAACTACTCTAAAATACATATATATAAAGCTTTAATTAAATAAATTAAAAGGCAGAGTGGAAAAAAGTCCCAACTTTCTGGAAAATAAATCTGCACACCCAGATGGTTTCACTGACAGATTTTATCACTTAAAAAAGAAATAACACCAACTTTATATAGTCTCTTCCATGTATTTTTAACATTTTATTTTGAAATAATTTTTGTCTCTTAAGTTGCAGAAATAGTACATGGAATTCATTCAGTCTCTTTCAATGACATCTTACATAACCAGAGTACATTATCAAACGATTTTCCACATATTCCTAATTACAGTTATTGTGCTAAAAATGTAAAGAATTTGGAAGTGTATGAAGGGAAAATATTTGTTACACCCACCTCAAGCTAAATAAACAAATCACTACTGATAATTCATTGGGCTCCCTTCCAGGCATTTCTTGCACACACAGAATGTACACACTTACACGCATGCGTACTTCTATTTATTTGTTGTTCCCAAAATTAAATCATTCTTTATAGTTTTTTTTTTAAATCATTCTCTGTAGTTTTCAACTTGCTGCTTTTATCCAGTAGTGGATCATGAATCTGTGTAAGTGATACTCATCCCCTACCTTCCAAATACCAGGGTATTTTGTAAGGAGTAACGACAGAAGTAATAAAAGCTGTTACTTTTACGAGTAACAACAGCGTATCAACAGTATTCTCTAGTAATGATGTGTGAACAGCACGTTTTCTTCCTTTTTTTTCTTTTTTTGATGAGGAAACAGTGGGAGGTTGTCTCTCATTGTTTGCTGTTACATATAATGTGCTCTGCCTGTCCTCGGTGCTGTGGCCTTCAGGAGTCACCGAATGCTTTGAGAATAGGAACCCCGTGTCTGGTTGGGACTTGGAGATAACTGTTGCGATTTTGCATTTGTAGCCCTAAATGAGTTTGGTCAGCGGCGCTGGAGGTCAGCCGGAGCCACAGAGCATCGCCCTACCCGGAGGGCTGGTCGGAGCAGCCAGCAGCTCCCAGACCACCGGAGAAGGAGGGGCCCTGGCATCTTCCCAGCCCCCTCAGGGTGCTCAGCCAGGGGCGAGCTTTGTCCTGACGGAGGGAATGGCGATTCCCTCGGTGGTCAGTGGTCGGGTCAGGGCAACTCCAAGTTTGTGTGCCTCTGCTGTTTGCCTCTTGGCTGTTTACCGAACTTGGGTTCAGAAAATCTGGATTTGAGTCCCTTTTCTACTAGCTTACTCGTTTTGTGTCTGCATTCTCTTGGAATTCCGCCTGCGCTCTGCGTGGGGAGAAGTTTGCATTGGGTGGCGCGTTGGGTTGTGTCTGAGCGGGAGATGGGAAGCACGGTAACTGGTTACGCATGGAAGCGTGTCTCTGGGCTACGTTCAGCCGGTTCAGTGAGAAGACACGAGACCGCTTTTGCGATATCAGAGGCGTGAAGCAGGGAGTTAACGTTTCATTTCTGAACATTCCCTGGCACCTTTGCATGGAAATGCTCGTTTGAAATGCGAACCAAGCAAGGGTCCGTTTCTAGGAAATGAATACCTATTTTTATGTATCCCGGATCCCGGAAAATCAGTGCTCTGCTTTGAAATAGGGGTTTATCAGTTCTTGTGTTGTGTAACAACATTTAGTTTTCATTTCAATTTGTCTCAATTATATATTTTCATATATTTCAGAAGAAGCGTAATTTGTTAGCTTTAAGAAATACATGTGCTTTAAAGTTGTTCACAAGTTAAACCCTTAGAAGCTATATTCCATAACCCTATGGTGGCCCAGGTTGGGGTGTCTGGTGCAGTGAGTGGGCAGGGCAAGGACAGTGCGCCCCAAGGCCCCGGGCCGGTAGCAGCCGGTCGGTGTACCCCCTGCCCCAGTGGAGGCTTAGCAGAAGAAATCAGAGTGGGATGCGCAGTACCCTGCCATGCAGGTCAGGCACAGATACATGCACACAAAGCGCCGTACATTCTGCAGAACAAATTCAGATTAAAAGACCAGGTGCCTGGGGGCCTCAGTGGGTTAAAGCCTCTGCCTTTGGCTCAGGTCATGATCTCAGGGTCCTGGGATGGATCCCCGCATCGGGCTCTCTGCTCAGTGGGAAGCCTGCTTCCCCCTCTCTCTCTGCCTGCCTCTCTGCCTACCTGTGATCTCTGCCAAATAAATAAATAAAATCTGAAAAAAAGAAAAAGCAACACAATAAAAGACTGGTGTGCTGTGGAATCGGAGGGATCGGAGTGGGAAGCAGAGTGCAGGGTAGGTGAGAGCCGCAGGAGCGGCCGGGCTGGGAGGGCGGCGGGAGGGGCCCTGGTTAACGCAGGGCAGACCCCCGGGAGCCTGGACCAGAGCAGCCGCCTGCCTGTTGGGAGGGCAGGACCTGGAGCTCCCTGACCTCAGACTTCTTTCGTGGGGCGCTGTGGGAGTGTCTCCCCAGAGACTTCCGGCGAGTCCTCACTTGGCTGGGAGACCGTGGGCACGGCAGACCCTGCAGTCAGGAGCGTGGACAGGCCGTGCGTGGTGAGGCCCCGGGGACGGCGGCCCGGCGCTGGGCTCGTGCGGGCGGGCGGAGAGCTTCAGAGCAGCGAGAGCTGTCTGTTGACGACGGTTTGCCCAAGCGGGTACCGAGGAAATGGTCGTTCGTCCTTCTGGTCTCCGGAAGGTCCCCGAGACAGGACGGATTCCCGTGGCGCGCGCCAAGTTCCCGCTCGGAAGCAGCTGCGCGCGGAGCCCGAGGCGTGTTTCGGTGAAGACTCACTCCCGTCTCGCCGCTCCGCCCGGAGTCACCCGCTGCTCCTCCGTGTGACCCCGCGTCCGCGCGGCGGGCCTGTTCGCGCTCCGGCCCGGCCTCACCCCGCGCGCGAGTGCTCGGGCCGCACGGGGCTCCCTGCGGGGTCTCGGCGGAGGCCGGCTGCGCTCGGTTGTGGCCTCGAGAGCTTCTCTTTCTTTGTTTTTCACTTCGAAAATGTTTATTTTTAAAATTTTTATTGAATTTTTTTTAGACCCTGCATTTCTGGCAGGCTCTTAGGGGACGATGATCACAATTTTTAAAAGCCAAAGTAGGATTGACGCACAGTAGGACGCGCCCTTCCTGGTGCGCAGGTCTTGGGTGTCGAGGGGCGCGTGCACCAGAGCCAGCACCCCGAGCAGCACGGCTCCTTGCGGCCGGCGACCCTCCTTCCCTGTTGGAGTCAGCCCTTCCCTCACCCCATCTCTTGGCAGCCACCATCCGCTCTGCCCGACGGTTTTGTCCCTTCCAGGATGTCCTAGAGGCGGAGTGACTCGGTGTGCCGCCTGCTTTCACCTGTGCCGCCTGCTTTCACCTGGCGACGTTCTGGCAGCGCTGTCTGGGCCGAAGGCGTCCGTGCTTCCGTCGTGCGGGTGCCTCAGGGGTGTCGGTGCTTTCGGTTCCTCCGTTAGGAACTATCTTTTCATTCCAGAACGTTGGCACTTGGGAGGAAAAATAATCATCTTTTCTGCTGTCGTTTTAGGTGACATCACTCAGAAAGGCTATGAGAAGAAACGGGCAAAGCTGCTTGCACGCTACATCCCGCTTCTTCAAGGTAAGGTCCGCTCGCTCACCCGTTTTCTAACAGTCCGTTTTCTCACTGAACTTGACCTCAGTATGGATTCGAGAGTGTCACACTGGTCTGTTTCATAGTTTATCGAGGAGGACGGGGCAGCGTATCTAATAGTAACACCGCCCACAGGCTATAGTTTACAGTCTGGGTCTCATTTCAAGTAGGATTTATTATATTTTTACGATGATAGAACATGACTCCTGTGATCATAGTAAGGAACGTTCCGTTACTTAGGTTCAGAACAGATGCCGTAATGGTGTCGGTTCTTCCTACCTTAAACTGATCTGCAGAGCTAACACACTTGTCATTTCAACAGGTTTTTTGGTTTTTTTTTCGGTGGATTTTAACAAGCTAATTCTAAAATTCACATAAGTTTAAAGGGCCAAGGGATCCAAAGTGTGCTCCAAAAGGAGGAATGAGGTGGGAAGGTTGGCCCCAGCGGGATAAGAAGGATCGCGATCGCGCCGCTGTGGTGAAGACGACCTGGTCTGGAACGCGGGCAGGCAGCGGAGCAGGAGCGGGACCAGGAGCCCAGACACAGACTCACACGTGTGTGCGTGCGGCCGTGGCCTGTGGGGGGCAGCGTTACAGGGCGCGGGGCCGCCACAGCTCCCTGTCCTCATAGGCTGGACACAGCAATCAGTGTCCGGCATAGAAGGGCCAGTAGAAAAGGCGAAAGCTACAGCCCCTTAGAGGGTCATGGAGGAAGATGGTCACTGTTGCTCGACGTGGCGAAATGGGCGGGACATCACAGGTCTCTGGAGGGGCTGAGAGGGGCCTGAGGGAGGGCTGGCGGCTGTGGTGGAATGATCAATGTCATGGTTCCCACAGTCACCGTGAGGAGGGTAAGGGCACGTCACACAGTGAGAAGAGAATTGTAACGGAATCGAAAAAGAACTGGTGTGCGGAACATACAAGGCAGCCCTGTCCTGTTTATTACCTTTGGCGATAATGGAAATGTTCGGTGACCGCTGGCTGCCGAGCACTTGAACGCGGCTGGAGTAACTGGACACTGGATTTTTGATTTCATTGGAATCCGTTTAACCTTAAATAGCCGGAAAGTCCCCCAACATACTTTTGACAAAGCTCAGGAGGAAGCTGGGCTGAGCCTTGCACCGCTGTGTCCCGAGGGGCAGGCCTCCCAGCCGGCAGCAAAGAAGGAGGGTTAGCCTCAGCGGGAACCAGAGGAATGTGGGTGAGAGCCTGCACGGCTTGTTGGAGGGGACTCTAGCCGAGGGGGGGACAGCTGGCAAAGCTGAGGGGGCATTGGTGGCCAGCCGCCCAGGCGCTCTGGACGACCCCTGGGGCGCTCGTACTTGTCCTCTCTCTGCGCAGCAACGTACGTTGGGCCCCTGCGGCGCCGGGAGCGCAGACGTCCCCCAGCGGAGCCCGTTGGGAGAGCTTGAAGACCCACACGCGTCGGCAGAGACGGCTCTCAGAATCGTGACGGGGAGCGAAAGCACTCACAGGGGAGCTGAGGAAAGCCGACCTGCTCTGCTCAGGAACTCTTCCGTAGCTGGGAAGAGAGACAGGGCCGCGGTTTTCCCGGAGGTCAGCGTGCCGTGTGCTCGCGGAGGGAGGCGGGGGCGCAGGGGGCCCGGAGGTGCTTGAGTCTCCCCTTACCACTGCCGAAGTCCCATTGGGTTTTTTCCCGTGTAACGATTTAAAAACGGGACACGTGGTTTCTACTGCCTGTGTCGGGGTGATGTAGCTTACAGTAAGTCGGCAATAGAAAGAATACGTTCTGACATTCATTCATCCCAAACAGGAGTCTCTGAGTAAAATGGGAATTGAAGGAAAGTGTGGGCGTGTCGTGAAAAGCACGGGACAGACGTCACCGGCAGCTGTCAGACTAAGTGACACACACTGGGGCCTCCGTAGCCCAGGCGGGGGAGACGCGCCCGGCGATGGTGTCGGAGAGCACAGGAGAGCGCTGAGGGGGGGCCTTGTGTGAGGGCCGGGTTCCTGCGGCTCTGTCTTGGGAACTCATTAGCTCGATGAACTGAATAGAAATTCAAAGAAGAGGAAATGAAGATGTTCCTCCCCACAAGTGGGTACGGAAATGTGAACCATTTCCTCCTATCAGATTGGCAAAATTCTAAAAATCCTTCTAAACACCCAGTGCTGACGAGGCTGAGGGGAAATGCCCTTTCCTGCTCTGCTCGTGGGCACGCGTGTTGCTGTAGCCCTTCGGAAAGTCCTCTCCTGGGACCTGTAAAAATGAAAAAGCACCTGCTCCCTCATGTGACCGTTCCACATTGGGCGCATATTCCTGTGGAACCCACGAGCCTCTCGAAGGATGAATGCACCTGTATTTGGGGAGCGAACGTAAGGGTCCACAGGCGTGTGTCCGTAACGGGTTGATGGATTCTCCGTCACGACCTTCGGAGTCATTCGTCAGGTCACGAGTCACAGTGCGCCCAGGATCGCGGTGTGCGCGTGTGTACACGCTCGGATTCGGAGCGCTAACACGGACTTCCGGAAGGAGCACCCCGTCTTCTAGCTCTGTGTAACCGAGTGCCCCGAGATGCGGTCCTCAGCACCCGTGATGACCTGTGTTCTTCACACACCTGCAGCCCAGCGGGGCTCCGAGGGCCGCTCGCCCCCTGCACAGAGCCAGCCGCTGTGGGCCCCGCTGTCCTGTCGCGTGTCCTCTTGGTGCGTTGTCTCCAGGTCACACCAGGTGGTCTCTGCCGCACTGTCCAGCACAGGTCGGAGGCAGGGATAGACGGCCCCTTCTCAGGAGGGGTGAGGGCTGGTGGGACCCACGGGGCTGGAATGCCTGCAGCCGCCTTTACGAGACGTCTTGAGCCAGAGACTCGAGTAGAACTTGATCACGATGAGCACGATGGGAGGCTCGCCCTGTGCTGCTCTCGAAGGTCAGCAGATTAGAGCTCAGACAACACCATGGATTCTGTTTCATGAGCCTGCCTGCTTGGGTCCCGTCCCTTTCCTCACCACACCGTCCTCCGGGCCTGTGTGGTCAGGGGCTGTGCAGTGCAGGCTGTGCGGGTGTCGGGTTTGGAGACACAGCAAGCGGGCACCCCCAGCTACGTGTGTCAGCACCTGAGGCCTCTGTACCCTGTGCCTCAGGCTCTCGCGGTCACAGGCACCCCTGACTCACCACTGCCCGTGTTTCTGCCTATGTCTAAGGGCGGCCGGTTCTCCCCAGTGACTGCACTGGAGAGTCACTGATGTCGTGGACAGTGCCAGGGAAAGTGGCACAAGGCGTTTCAGATTCAGGGAACATTTACGATGCAGAAGTACGCTTTTGCAGGGCCTTCCCAAGAGAGTCTGCCCCAGGTGTCCCCATGTGCTGGGCGGCTGGGCTCGGGGACACTGTTGCTGGTCACCCTTCCTGTGGATGCTGGACAGTGAGGCAGCGCAGGCCGGCACTTCCAGGAGAGCGAGCGAGAAGTGGGTATTCACGGCTCTGACCCCAGCCTCCAGTCAGGGGTCTTCTGGGCTTAGGGACCACTGCTGGATGCTTGTGCCGGATTGTTACGTCGGTACAGTGTGTGCTGTAACAACACAGGACAACGTGGGGTGTTTTAAGTGGATTTTTCCATCATTGGAAAAGCAAACTGTTTACACAAGATGTTCCTACAAAATTGTGTTGCAGGAGCAGATCCCTCCCTCCAAGCAGAGAACAGGGTCCCTGCTCCCACCCAGACCACAGCTGCCGTGTCCAAACAGCGGAAGCCAAGGCCCCCCAGCTCCCGGGACGAGCGCTTCCGGTCAGGTAGGACCCGACGTGGGCAGTCGCCCCCGTGGCCTTGGCTGTAAATGGCTGTGAAGAGACTGGTCTCACGGAATAACTTACCACAGCCCGAGACTTCTCAAGAGAAAAAAACCCAACTTTCACACAACCACAGTCTTCCTTAATGTAACCAGTAGGGTTGGTGGTCTCTCCCCAGGGGATGCTTACAAAAACCCCTAGAGAGGTCGTCCTTCCCCTGCAATTAGTATGATTTCTTTAAACTTTTTTGTCCATTTTCCTGCCTCCAGCTGTGGGACTGGGATGGGTAGTTTCTGTGTGTTACGGAGCAGCTTTCCTACTGTAGGTGTTTTACTGTTTTTTTCTAATTTTGGAGATTTCCTTCTAAGGAGATTGCTGCTACTCTGCACTGCATTTTTTTAATAAAATTTTATTTATTTATTCGACAGAGAGAGATCACAAGTAGGCAGAGAGGCAGGCAGAGAGAGGAGGAAGCAGGCTCCCCGCTGAGCAGAGAGCCCGATGTGGGGCTCGATCCCAGGACCCTGAGATCATGACCTGAGCCGAAGGCAGAGGCTTTAACCCACTGAGTCACCCAGGCACCCCAGCTGGTTCTTTGCATTCTCTTAAAGTGGCTTTTGAAGAGCAGAAGTTTTAAATTTTATTTATTTTTAAAAAGAAGTTATTTGTTTCTTTATTTAGGGGGAGAGAGCTAGTAGCAGCAGCGGGGGGAGGAGCAGAGGATTGGGGGAAGCAGACTCTTGTGCTGAACACAGAGCCCTGTGCGGAGCTGACCCCATGACCCAAGATCACCTCCCCCCGAAGCCAGAAGCAGAAGTGAGACGCTTAACTGACTGAGCCACGCAGATGCCCCTAGAAATTTTTAATTTTAATGAAGTTCATCTTAGCTGGGTTTTTGTTTTCGTTCTTGTGTTTTTTAGCAGATAGTGCTTTTGTTCTTGTATCTGAAAAATCTGGCCTGCCTAAGGTCACGAAGATTGTTACCTCTGTTTTCTTCTAGATGTTTTATAGTTTTATATTTTAGCTTTAAGTCTGTGATCCATTTGGTGTCGTATTAGTTCAAGGTATGAATCAAAGCTCATTTTTTGCATACAGATGCCCAGTTGCCCCCATCGCTTGTGGAGAATGCACCACCTTTGCTCCTAGACCTGGGAGCACCTGCACGGGTGTGCGCGACGTGGTTTCTGGACTCTGCCTGTCCTGTTGGTGCTCGTCTGTGGCAAGAGCAGGTTTCAGGGATTATAGCTTAGTACCATCGTGGACATCAGTAGTGCTCTTCTAGGAGTTTCGTTGTCTTCTTCCTTAGTGTGGTTCCCTTGTCTAGACGTGACTTTTTTTCCCCTGGGACTTCGAAGGTTTTCCTCTCTATCGCTGGTTTGGAGCGAATACAATGTCCTGTTCTCCTCACAGCAGCTGTACTTTCAGTCTCAAGGGGAAAACATTTTACTGATACAAAGCAGACACCTAGTGGAAATAGAAGAACAGAGAAATCCGGGCTCAGATGAGGACAACAGTCAGCAGTAAAGGAGAGTAGGACGGAGTTCCCGCAGGTCGGGTGCGGACGACACCCAGCTTTCTCAGCGGGGAGCCCCGTGGAGACACCCAGGGTGGGTCCCCACTGACAGGCCCGGGCGGGGCGTCCTCTCCAGAGCGGAGACTTCCGCTGACCGTCCCCGGAAGGGCCGTGTTTCTAGGGCCTGTGCCGGGGTCTGAGGTTGAACGTTTGTTCACCTACGTGCTGTCTGGAGCGCGGCATTTCCACGTTCTTCTGTCTTTACGCCCTCAAGGAGCCCGGGCTGCGTGTCTGCCTCCCCTCGGGGATTCCGTTCCCGGGGGGCCGGCCCTGTCCGGAGCGGCAGGGGGTAGGAGGAGACGTGAGGCCAGCCTCACAGAAGGGCCCGTCCTGACTTGGAGCCCAGCCGATGTCCACGCACCAGGCTCCCGGGGTCCCGCGTGTAACATGAGCGCTTTAGCTTTCGTCTTGCTCACGGCGGGCTTTAGCCTGTGTTGGTGCGGGGTGCGGTGATCTGGGATGTGGGAGAAATCACAGCAGCGTCTTCCGCCCAGGACATGTGCCTTGGTGTGTGTGGTTTTCGGCTTCTTGGATTTCTGAGCTTCCTGGATTTGTCGGCTTGGACCCCTGTTTCGCTGACACTGGGTCGACTTCCAGCTCCGTGTCGTGGCACCTGCGTTTGTGGTGGCGCTCGCTTCTAAGACCGCGGCGGGGCTCCAGGGGTGCTCACGGTCACTGCCCTGTCGCGGCAGGGGTTCCTCTCAAACCCCTTCTGTGTCTGCAGGTAGTTTTGTTAGACGCTTGCGTTTCAATGAGAACTTGGCCGAATATGAAATTCTGGGTTCGGCACTTCTTTCTTCAGCAGGATGTGGTTGCCGCTGGCAGTTTCTCTTCCCTAATGTGAGTCTGTCCCCTGATCCTTCCTAGGTGAGTCAGTCTTTCTCTCTGGAAGTTATGGAATTGCCTTGTTGTCTTTGATGTTTGTAAACTTTATTTTAGTACATCTACGTGCAAATTTTTCATCTTTCCTGATTAGAACCCTGTGGGCCATTTCACTGTAAGGATTTTAAGTGTTTTAAAAACACTTTGTTGGAGAAAAATGGAAACATGTATAGGAACGGGCTTCCTCGTGTAGTAACCCTCTTGAGTCATGTCATGTCAGTCTGGACCCATTTATCCACTTTCCACCCGGGCCCTCCCTTCCCACATGATTCTGAAGGAATCTCCGCGATCGCGTTATTTCATTTAGATGTCACAATATGCTTGGTGTCCATTTCTGAAAAGGATCATGTCCTTGTATCTCTAAAAGATAAAACCATCATCACAAAATAATTAGCAATAATTCCTTAATATTAAATATTCAAATGTTCATGTGGTTTTTAATTTTTTTTTAAAAGATTTTTATTTATTTATTTGACAGACAGAGATCACAAGCAGGCAGAGAGGCAGGCAGAGAGAGAGGAGGAAGCAGGCTCCCCGCGGAGCAGAGAGCCCGATGCGGGACTCGATCCCAGGACCCTGAGATCATGACCTGAGCTGAAGGCAGCGGCTTAACCCACTGAGCCACCCAGGTGGCCCAATGTGGTTTTTAATTTTTGATTTTTATTTCAAAAAATTTTTTTAAGTAAGCTCTGTGCCCCACGTGGGGTTCAAACGCCTACTCCAAGATCGGGGGCTGGGCTGTACCGGCTGAGCCAGCCAGTGCCCCGTGGCCGCCCCGTGGCCCAGACAGTTTGTCTGGACCCAGGATCCAAGTAAGATCTACACATCACAACTGTGTGATAGTGTTTTCAGTCCTTCCTGACTTACACCCGTCCGAGGCCCACGGGGGTCGGGTTAGGTGCTCGGTGGTCCCTGAGACGAGAACGGCGCTGCGTTCCTGCACGGGGAGGACTGCCCGCCTGGGAACGCGGTACCCAGTGCCTAGATCCGGTCACGCGTGAGGGTGGCAGAGTAGAGGAGCTGCCTCTGTCATCCTTCTTCCTTCAAAGGCTGGCATCCTTCTAGGAAGACCGACTCCTCCGTGCTTGCCACCTGGGTGTGCTCCGTTCTTTCCATTTATTTGCTCCTTTTTAGAATGATGAGTCAGGTCACTAGCGTCCTCCGATGGCCACTGGTTGATTTTGCTGCCTCTCTTTCTTCCCTTCTGTTCTTTTGTCTGTGTGTATATGGATTTGACATCTTTTTTTTTGTTTTTTAAGATTTACTTATTAATTTGAGAGAGGGGGAAGGAGAGTAGGGCAGGGTAAGGGACAAAGGAGAGGGAAAGAGAATCCGAAACAGATGCCCCAGTGAGCACAGAGTCTGCTGTGGGGCTCGATGCCACGACCCTGAGACCATGGCCGGAGCCGAAATGAAGGATCAGATGCTTCACCAGCAGAGCTACCCAGGCACCGCTGCGTTTTGTGTGCGGTCCGTTCTGGCATCTGTCCTTGTCGGGGTTCAAACCGTTCCAACCCTAGCCTTTGGGAGCCTCTCCCAGTCAGCTCCACAGTCCTGAGCTGCTGGACCAGGTCCTCACTGGCGGTCGTGACGAGACGCTCAGCTCCTCGGTGCATTTCTTGCCCCAGCCCTAGACTCCGCCTCCCTTGGCGTCCTCCAGTGAGGATGGAATTTGAAGGCCACATTCTGGGTGCCAGGGTTACTCGTTGTTGTTGGGTTGGCACTTTTTTGTTTTTTAAAGATTTATTTATTTGACAGAGATCAATCACAGGCAGAGGTGGGGGCTCTCCGCTGAGCAGAGAGCCCGATGCGGGGCTCGATCCCAGGACCCTGAGATCATGAGCTGAGGTGAAGGCAGAGGCTTAACCCACTGAGCCACCCAGGCGCTCCCTGAGCTGACACTTTTTTAAAAAAGATTTTACTTATTTGAGAGAGCAGAGCACAAGAGAAAGCACAAGCAGGGAGGGGCAGAGGGAGGGAGAAGGAGGCTCCCCGCTGAGCAGGGAGCCCGATGCGGGGCTCAAACCCAGGACCCTGGGATCAGGACCTGAGCCGAAGGCAGATGCTTAACAACTGAGCCACCGAGACACCCCTGGACAGACACTTCTCCCAGACATTTTTCGTGGGCGGAGGTGCCGCATAATAGTTAAAGACAAAATACCGCATGTGTTCACGCGGACTCGTCCCACTCAGATCCAGGAAGAGAGGCTCATCGCACGTCCTTTCTGTTTGGATGTTCTTCCTCACGAGTGTCTCGGTTCCCGGGGCGGTAGCATCACTGTGTGATTGCAGGAAAGAGTTTATATTTCTTTTCTTTCTTTCTTTTTTTTTAAGTTTATTTATTTATTTATTTATTTGACAGACAGAGATCACAAGTAGGCAGAGAGGCAGCAGAGAGAGAGAGAGGGAAGCAGGCTCCCCGCTGAGCAGAGAGCCCAGGACCCTGGGATCATGACCTGAGCCGAAGGCAGAGGCTTCACCCACTGAGCCACCCAGGCGCCCCTGTATTTCTTTTCTTAAGTAATGGAGCCAACATAGGGCTTGAACTCAGGGTCCTGAGCTGATCAAGAGTCAGACGCGTAACAGACCGAGCCACCCAGGAGCCCCCAGAGTGTATAACCTGACTCGTCCTTAGTAACTGCCCCGGAGGGACAGGCTGGACAGTCTGTGTATGCGAAAGTCATCTGGAATGGTTGAGGCGACAACCAGAGACGCATTTACGTTCATTTGTTTCCTTTTATTTTTAATTTGGGGAATTTCGTTTTTATAATATAGTTTTGACTTATAACTGAAAATGTTTACATGGGTCCAAATCTACAAACAAAAGAACATTTAAAGAAATCTAGGGCCAATGTCATAGGCCATGCTTACTTTTTAAAAAAAAAAAATTTTAAATCTAAAATCGTGAACATGCAGGTACTGTTCATCTTGGGTGGAGGTCGGCGGTCGGTCAGCTGCACCCAACACCCGGGCTCGTCTCAGCACGTGCCCTCCCTTAGGACAGGCCGTGCTTAGTCTCTTTCTCATTCAGGGCAAACAGATAAGAGTGTGAAACTTAATTTCGTTACTTCCTGAGCCGTGGAAAGTGTCTTCACAACCTTGTTTCTGTGTAGATGTTCACACCGAGGCGGTGCAAGCAGCTTTGGCCAGATACAAGGAGCGCAAGGTGCCCATGCCCTCGAGACGACGCTCTGCCCTCACGCACTCGTCCGTGGACACCTCCACGCCTCCAGGTACGGACGGCCCCGCCGGCGTCGCGCCCTCGGCTCCCTGGGTGCTCCCCAGCCCTGATGTCAGAGCCTTCCTTTCCCCTCGGCCCTGTGGAGGAGATCCGGAGACGTTGGAGATCAGGGATGTTTGTGCATGAGCCGCGCTCCTTCCTGAGCCTCCGGGGCGGACGCAGTGGGGCTCTGACCAAGCAAGCGCTTGCTTTCTACAGGACTTCAGTAAAAGAATTTAATTCTTTCACTAAGATGCCATTTATGGTTTTTAGTCAAGAGAGGAACCTAAAATCAATGCTTCCTGGGATACTAAATTTCTCTGATTTAAGAATTTTAAAATTATTCATCTTCTTAATGACTATTTACTACATTGTTACCAGGCCTTAAACAGGAGCGTATAAGGCTATTTGGAGGATTTTAAAAATTTATTATTGTTCTGTTGTCATTACCTTTAGAAATGGGCACATTTACATGGAGCTGCTCCTCAGCAAAGGTGTCGTAAGCTCTGCGTCTACGCCGCACCCGGAGCTGGTGGCGTGTGGCGCTCTGTGCTCCCTGTCTTGTTTTTGAATCACGACAACGGGCAACAGGAGTTTTTGGTTTGATGATGTAGTGAAAACCAGACACACCAGACTTAGAAGACAAGTTGGTGGTTTTGGTCACACTTCCTTTCAAAAGAAAAAAAGTTTATATTGTTGAAAAAATATCTTCTAAATATGGCTGTCGAATTATCGTTTCTCCTAAACATAACTTGACGTACTGCCTACTTTTCAAAAAGAAAACCTTTTTGTAATAATAAAATGCAGCCAGGGTGCCTCATAGAACCTTAATGACCAGCTGATCTGACTGACTGGGGCAGTTGTCCTGGGGAAGGAATTCTTGTCCGCGCTCCCTGCCAGCGCTCGCAGGAGGACGCAGGTGGACGGGGGGACGCCTGGAGCGGGTTAGGGCTGCTGCGTGTGACCCTGCGCGGCCTCAGGAGGCCGGCTGGGCCGTGCGCGAAGGTTGTGTGGGGCATTCACTCAGCTGAGCGCTCAGCGCTTGGGGTCTCGTGCGGTGCTGCGACCCCTCCTGGGAATGTGCGGAAGCCCTTTAGGGCTCGGGGTTGCCTTCGCGCCCGGCGTGTGGTGCTCCCGGGCAGTCCTGTGGGGGAAGCAGGGCTCTTGAAACCACGTTCCCAGGTAGCGCTCCTTGGCTCTTCCAGTCGGGCAAACACAGGCCCTTCTCGACCGCGGGCAGCCTTGAGATGGCCCCTTGGCCGTGCTGGGGCGCAGCGGTGCGGGTGAACACAGCTTGCCGTGGGCAGGCCCGGGAGACGCAGGAGCTGGTGTGGGGACTCCGCCCTCCTCCCAGACTCACCCCTACATTATGCCTGTCGTCGTTATTTTAACCGCAGACACGTCATCTGCCTCGGAAGATGAGGGCTCTTTCCGGCGACCCACGCGACTCACCTCCACTCCGCTCCAGAGCCATTCCAACACCGAGCCCTGGCTCGACCGGGTCGTTCAGGGCTCGTCCACCTCATCCTCCGCCTCCTCCACCTCATCTCACCCGGGAGGGAGACCCGCCGCCACGCTCGCAGGCCCCACGGCCCACGCCCACGTAGGTCAGTGACCCGCTGCCCCGGTGCCTCTGTGCCCACCGAGCCCCACCTTCTCCGTTTCGTCTGGAAATGGCTTGTCGGACCTGGGCAGCTCAGTGGAAATGGCTTGTTGGTAGCAAAGGTCATTCTTGATGCTTCTGTGGTTTGGCCCTTCCGGACCGTGTGGTGTGCTGGCCTCCCCTGGGCCCCAGAGGGGGTGGGTTTCTGGATGTCACAGCCCCTCCTGCTCGGGGCGTGTGGGCTGGTGCAGGTGGCAGGTGTAGGGTGGACGGTCCCTTAGACGCGGACTTGGGGGCTCCTGAGGGCCTGCCTGGGCCCTCTGTGCCTCTGTGCCTCTGTGTTGGCTCCGCCTCCGCTCTCCGCCACGTGTGCTCCGTTGCGGAGCCGTCCGCGGGGCTGGAGGCTGGGGCTGCGACCCTGGTCTGGCTGTTCTTCCTCCGCATCCCAAGCGAGAGAGCCCCTCAGCCCGAAACGGGGGGTCAGGCAAAGCTAAGCCGTTAAGATGTTAGATCTTTTCTAAATCATCCGCTTCTTTAAATTACATTAATCTTAGGGAAAATCGCAAACCTTCCATCGTTTGGGATCTCACTTGCTAACGACAGCAGCGCTCCGTTCTCTGTCCCGAGCCGGTGTGCGGAGGTGCGTCTGTTCCGCCCCCAGACTCACGGCCGTTCTTGGGTGGTGCCGCCAGGGCTGCCGCGGACCCCGTACAGCCCCCAGGCTTCTAGACGTGGCGGGAGAGACAGACAGGCTGTTTCTCACTTGCCTGAGATCACCCTGGCCCAGGGATGACACTGTTCAATTTGCTGTTCGTTCCGCTCAGTGGATTGGGTGCACCAGCTGCGCCCTGTCACCGGCGGGGGTTTCGGTGGGGGTCCCGGGAGCCTGGACACCCCCAGGCAGCGGCAGGCTACGGGGCTTCAGGTGGAAGTCTGGCCGTCCCGTCGTTCGGCTGCCACGGAGTCAGCTGGCAACTCTCCGCGTCGTCAGGGACATGTGCCTGATGCTCGACACTTTGTCTCCATTGAGTCAGGAGACCTGCACGTGTCTGTCGAGCGGGTGCCTTCTCGGGGACGTGGCCTCGCTGCTCCCCGCACACAGAGACGCTGCCGACGGCCCTGGGTAGCAGGAGAGGTTGGGGCTTGAGGCCAGAGGCCTTGGGGTGCAGCCCACGCAGGCTGTTGGCAGTGGCCCTGGTGTCCTGTGGTCGTGGTCACCCGCCAGCTTCCTCAAGGAGGGCCTCAGGGGAAAGCTTGAAACATGGCCTTCGCACGGATGTTTTTTCTTGTTTGTCACAGTGATTTGGCTTATTGGAAACACAGATATCTCCAATGGGAGAAAAACCGTTGTTTCTGAATGTTCTGTTCCCTTATTTCTGCTTCCTGATGCCCTGTTCTCGGTGAGATGGTGCAGGAAGTAGAGCTGTGTCAGCCCGGCCGAGCCGTTGCAGCCCCTGCTTCCCCGTGGGTCAGAGGTGAAAGCGTGTGTCGCACGAGCAGCTGACCGCGGCTCAAAACGTGTGGCCCCACAGCCCTGGACTGTCCCGTGGCCGCGGGGTATGTGTTCTCCCTGAGGGGGGCTGTGGAGGCCGGCGACCGAGACCCCTGGCCACGTGCATGGACGGTCCCTGACTCTGGCAGGTGCGGCTGCACCCTCTTCTGTCCCTGGCCTCTCCTGCGCATTGTGTGATCGGTTCTCGTAAATTCTAATAATCTTCCTTCATTTGCTGAATGTTTGCTGGACCCGGTTGATTGGAGTTCCTGAATCTGAAAATACTTACCTTTCTGCTCCTTGTTATAAAAATCGTCATTTTAGTTTTTAGCATGAGAGAATTCTTCAGTTTGGACTAAGAAAAGAAATATGGAAAGAGGAAGAATATATTACGTCAAAAAAAATTGACGTACAATCTTTTAGG
Organism: Neogale vison; assembly: GCF_020171115.1. NCBI lineage: Eukaryota > Metazoa > Chordata > Mammalia > Carnivora > Mustelidae > Neogale > Neogale vison. Next base: position 191,620 of record NC_058096.1, on the reverse strand, counting down.
TAAAGGTAATTAAAAAAAAATCCATCATTTTCAGTTTGGGATCAAATCCATAACACATTGGGACACAGATGTGAATATCTATATTTGAAAGTAGTATTTTCAGTTATAGCCATTCATTTTTATTTGGAATATTATTTATTTTTACATAGTGATTTAAAAACTACTTTGTAGTTAAGATTACCATTTATGCCTTTCATGAATATTATTAAAATCACTTATTCTTTTTGCTAGACGTGGAAGGCTGGGGAAATTTCTTTCTAAACTAAAAGAACATCCTGATAGGCATACTTTAAAATTTGAATTTCATCGTCACACTTTCTCATGGGTTGTGAAAACTCTGTCATTAAGACAGATTTTTCCAGATGGTTTTTTTCTGATATGTCAATAGTAAGTTTGGGTTTTGCTTCCATATAATTTCATCTTTCTATATATTTAAAAAAAATTTAGTTTACATTTTGCCTAGGTGATGAACTAACAGTTAAATGATCAGAATTTGAAAATCAGAAGTAGCGGAGTAACCACTGTGGGGGCAGGACCAAGCATCAGAGGAGCAGAGGGACAGCGGGTGGGCCCCACCGGCCCTGGTGCAGACGCTCACGCTCAGCAGCCTCAGTCAGCCGGCGCCGTCCAGACGCCCGTGCCACGTGGTCCAGATTGAACCCCGGGATGTGCGTGTGGACAGTGGAGGAGTGACTTCAAATATTTTCGGCATCTAACGTCATTTGTTTCTGACTGTGACGTTAATACTTGTGCGCTTGGCACTTGCCTGAGGTCCCCCAATGGGGAGACGTGTTCATCTGTCAGTGGGGATCGTTTTTATGTTCGTAGGCTTGTCCTGTGAAGCCTGTAGAAGTCTTGTATTTTTGTGACGTCCAGCATACTGTTTTGGGGAGTAGGGGATAGTTTATAGAAGCCTGGCTGTGTTTTTCATAATACAATGAAAATGGTCCAATGACAGCTGATTTAAAATGCGTCTCTCCTTCGTTCAAATTCCTTTTTCTAAAAAAAAGATTTTTTCATTTACTTGAGAGAGAGACAGAGAGCATGAGCACAGAGGGAAAGGGAGAAGCAGGCTTCCTGCTGAGCAGGGGGCCCAACACGGGTCTTGAACCCAGCACCCTGGGATCATGACCCCAGCCGACAGCAGAGGCTTTATGGACGGAGCCGTCCAGGCGCCTGTCACCGAGACGTCTAACGGCAGTACACTCGTGCCTGTCAAGGCAGCATCGTCCGAGGTTCCGGCCAATACCCCTTGAGAAGCAGCAGCCCATGTGCTCACAGGTGTCCATAGGCGGTGCCTGGGACCTCCGAGTGCACAGGGTCCCCGTGTGTCTTGCCCCGCCAGAAGGACCGAACGAATCCCGTTCCTCGCTTAGAGCTCAGCCAGTGAGGCTCTTGTTGAACAGGATTTCAGGAGCGACTCTGACTTCTTTTGAATCAAGAGCCACTTTCATGCGCGTTTGTTTTTCCAAAGCAGATGTGCACTCCGCCCCTCCTGACGTCACCACGGGCCTCGTGGAGCTTTCACACCGTGAGCGTCCGCAGCTGGCTTCGGTGCGAGGGGTCGCTCGGGGCTGCAGCGGGAGCGTCCTGGAAACGGCCGGTGGTGAGCATGCCTCTCTCTGTCCTTCTGCACATCCTCAGCCCTTCTCTTCAGGCACAGAACACGGCTCCGGGGCTTTGGCTTTAGCAAACCTGAGCCGCCGTGAGCTGTAATTCTTCGCTGTGCATGCACGGAGGCCGGTGTGGACCGGGCACGTGAGCACAGACCGCACGTGGGGAGAGGCCGTCAGCGCGTCTCTGGCATCGGTCCCGTGGGGATCACGGAGAGCAGTGGGGAGAAAACCTCCACCTGTAAACTGGATGCCAGAGGGGTTTGGGTCTACAAAGCAGAAGGGAAACGAGAGGCCACGGGTGGGCTCTTCATGGCCGGCTCCTTGGGGCCTCGAGGAGAGGGTGCCCTGCCTGTGACGGCCGGGCCGGGCCCCCACGCTCTCCGTGCCCGCAGCCTGAGACCTGCTTTCTGACCTGCAGGCCCCAAGGCCGGCGAGATCCTCAGTGCCCTCCTTCATACCGTTTCCTTTGGAGACGGTTTCCAGGGTCTCCTGTCAGCATCACGCCAAGTTTTCTTTTTAATGTCAAGTGTATCAGATTCGAATGGCAAAGTATTCCGGAGGATCTTAGATTGAAGGTTTCAACGTGTATTTTGATATTCCAAAGCAGTAGATCAAATTTTGTCAAGGTCTTCTAGCTCCTTGTCCGGATGCAACAGAAAAACCCTGAGTCAGCACGAAACAGGCTTTCCGTTGGTTAGGTAGATTTTTAAAAATTTGATCATATTTATTCTATTTTTTTGGTGGCTTTTTGAGAATTTTTTAAAATTTAAATTCAATTAATTAGCATATAACGTATTATTATTTAGAAAAGTAAGAGCTTAGTTAAGGTATAACTGACTCATAATAAATGACACATATTTAAAGTGTCGATTTTACAAGTTTTAAGGCGTGTGTACACCTGTGAAAACCATCTCTGTGATCAAGATCGAACACATCCATCTTTCCCTCTTCCCCTCCCCCTCCTGCCGCACCCCCCAGATAAAGAAAGAAATAAATAAGTCAATAAAACAAACCTTGGGGCGAAGGGTGGCTCAGTTGGTTAGGTGTCCGACTCTTGATTCTGGCTCACGTCATGATCTCAGGTGGTGAGAGCGAGTCCTGTGTGGGGCCTGCGCTCAGGACAGAGCTGTTTGGGATTCTCTCTCTCCCTCTCCCGCTCTCCCTCCCCCTCCTTGCTTGCAGGCTCTCTCTTTCTACCCCCTCAAATAAATAAGTCCTCTTAAAAAAAGAGATAGTGAACACATCCAGCATTCCTAAAGGTGTCCCAGGAATGTAATACCTCCCTTCTGCCCTTTCTGGCTTCCTTCAGTCTTCAGGCAACCCCCAATTTACTTCCTGACACTGTGAATTAGTTTGCATTTTCTGGAATTTCATAGAGATAGAATCATGCAGCATTTACCTTAGACGGTCTGGCTTCTGCTGCTCTGCGGAGGCACCGAGATTCACGCAGTGTCTTGGAGGCATCGAGTATTTGTTCCTCTTACCGGTAGGTGGTGTTCCCTCCGACGCCTGTGCCATCCACTCATGGCGTTGGGTTGCCTCTGGGGCTTGGCTCTTACAAACGAGGCTGCTGCAACATTCTTACAGCAGTCTTGGAGGTCAATGGCTATGAAGAGAATGGCTGCATCATAGAGTAGGGTTATGCTCAACTTTCTTTTTTTTAAAAGATTTTATTTCTTTATTTGACAGACAGAGATCACAAGCAGGCAGAGAGGCAGGCGGAGAGAGAGGAGGAAGCAGGCCCCCCGCTGAGCAGAGAGCCCGATGCGGGACTCGATCCCAGGACCCTGAGATCATGACCTGAGCTGAAGGCAGTGGCTCAACCCACTGAGCCACCCAGGCAGCCCCAAAGATGGGTTTTTTAAATAAATGTTATAGTGACCATTGGAAAGCTTGCTGGGAAAAGTTAAACTCAGATCCTATTCCACTAAAAAGGCAAAACTCCAAAAGAATCAGGCATCCAAATATCAGAAAAGAAGAGTAAAATTTTAAGAATTGGTGAATTTTCTTCAACCCGGTTATAAGTAAAGACTTTCTAAATTTAGCTAAAAATCTACATGCAATAAAAGCAAAGATACATGAATTTGACTATGTGAAACTAAAATAATTCTTTACATGGCAAAATATCCCCATTTAGAGTCATGAGAATCCTGCGTCTGTAGGTGCCATTTCGTTAGGGACATAGCCACACCCCTCCTTCCAGTGTCCTCTTTGCTGCTTTTGCCCCAGAATTGCAGAGTAGGGTAGTTGCAACCAGATGCCGTGCTCACTGCCCAGAATGTTTCCTATCCAGCCCTTTAAGATAAGTTTGCCAACTCCTAGTACAGGAAAATGGGCAGAAAATAGGAACAGCCTGTTCATAAGAAGATGTAAAAATAGTTCTTGAACATCATGTTCAGGATTTTTTTGAAATTAGAGCAATATGCTATTGGTGGGAATGCAAAAGAGTTAAACCTCTTTGGAAGAGAAACTGGTAAAATGTATAGAGGTGCTTCTGTCTGGGTCTAGGAGGGCCAAGGTGGAACTGTGCTCGGGACACAGATTTCCAAAAGCCAGGAATGCACGTGTGCATTACTTAGGATTTCAAAGCATCGGAAACTCCCTAACTCTCCACACCTCACAAACTGGCAGAACAGACCCAGTATATTCTCACTGTGGAGTACAATGCAGCCGTCAAAAATAGGAAGAAAGAAATACGGAGAAAGCTCTTTATGACTTGGAATTAGGTGTTTTTCCAGGAGATGTTGGTAAGTGGGAAAGTAAAAAGTGAAAGAGCGGTTATGGTCTGCCACCTTTTGTGAGCAACAAGGGGACGCGACCAAGCATGTGTCTGTATCGGAGGGGCCCTGGGGGCCCAACGATGGGAGGAAACGATGAAGTTGGTCACCCCAGAGGTGGGCGGGTGGGTAGGAGGCGGAGTGCAGGAGGGAGGGACATTCCTTGAGTTTGTCTTCATAGTTTTGACTTTTAGAAGTTCGTTCATGTAATACAAAATTCAAAGCATAAACTTGAAGGATGGGAAGAGGGTGAAAACCCCTGAAACGGAAAGCAAGTGGGAATGAACCCAGTTGCATCCCCAAGAAGTGCCAAAGCCACATGCAGGGGGATGGGGAGAGAGGACAGAAGGTTAGTTAAGATCACGGTATTGGACTCCACTCCTGCGGTCTTGGGCGAGCTTGGGTGTGAACAGCAAAGAAGTCTTGAACTCTTGCTTGTAGGTTCGTATGGGTAGAGCAGCTTGGAGACTATTTTACATACGTGATGGTGTTGGGCAAAGGTATTGACGTTGCTGGGATCCAGGGTTCCTACTGTGGAAGAGAGGATGTCCAGATGAGAGCAGGAAAGGCCAGAAGGACCCTGTGGGGAAGATCGGGATTGGAGGAATAGGTATGGACGTGTGCATCCTAAGGTCTAAATATGCATCTGTTCCTACTGTGTGGCCCACGTCCAGGGACGTGCGGGGGTGTGTGTGTGTGTGTCCGTGGCCACACGTGTGTGTACATACCTAGCACACTTTCTCGGCTCCGTATTCTGAAAGCAGCAAAGACCCTGCAGCAGTGGTGAGTGCACACGGCGTGGAGAGCTCGGTCTTCGGCGTCTGTCCCATTCAGGGGACCAGGGCTCCTTCAGGGAGCAGCTCATTCCGGGGCCGAGGCAGGACAGCGAAGCCTGATGAAACATGACAGACGTGTAGCTTGACAAGTGATGGGTCCTGTCACCTGTCCACTTGCACAGGCTCCCGCTGGCTAAATGGGGGACAATTTATGCATCAAAATAGTTAACCATAATGTCTTTTTTAAAAAAAGATTTACTTATATGGGCGCCTGGGTGGCTCAGTGGGTTAAACCTCTGCCTTCGGCTGGGGTCATGATCTCAGGGTCCTGGGATCGAGCCCCGCATCGGGCTCTCTGCTCAGCGGGGAGCCTGCTTCTCTCTCTCTCTCTCTCTGCCTGCCTCTCTGCCTGCTTGTGATCTCTGGCTGTCTAATAAATAAATAAATAAAAATCATAAAAAAAAAAAAAGATTTATTTATTTGACAGAGGGGGGAGGGGCAGAGGGAGAGAATCTGAAGCAGACTCCCCGCTAAGCACGGGGCTCAGCCTGGGGCTCGATCTCACGACCCTGAGATCATGACCTGAGCTGCAATCAAGAGTCCGATGCTTCACCAGCTGAGCCCCCCGACGCTCCAGACCCGCGGTGCTTTATAACCATCAAGCAGTCCCTCAGTCATTCCTGATGACTGACTGACAGATGGACAGATAGAGAACAGGGTGCTGAGTGTCACTGGGTACAGCTCAGTGGGGTGCTCGTGTTGGGGCATAATTTGTAGCCGTAGCAGTACCAACGGCTTCTGACAAGACTGACCCGATGGGTTGTTAGAAGCGGGCAGAAGGCTCTGTGAGGATCCGGGTGTTTGTGGTGTCGTGAAGTCGCCCTCACTCGTTGCATGTTAGTTGCTGGAGGAGACGTAGTGACGACGCAGAGGGACGCAGGCAGCGTTTGGGCGAGGACGACCTGTCTCCGGGAGGGTAGGTGGGCGTCCCGTAGACGGACGTGCTGTTCGGTGGTGGGTCAGCCAGGACCACAGCACCTGAATTAAAGCATGACAAAACTTGGAGCAAACGCGGAATGAGGTGTGTTCTACTTTATTAACAAACAAAACAAAACTGTATTCTTTCAAAATGTTAATGTCCTAAAGGACAAAGAATGTTCCAGATCAATGGAGACGAGACTGGTGATGACCCAGTACGGGGCTTGCTTTGGGACTGGGACTGGCTCCAGACCAGAGGGGGCGTGGCTGTGGAAGGGCTTCAGGGTGCCGGCCGCCGTGCTTGCGGCTGACGGTGGCTGTGTCTGCGGCTCGGGGCCCTGCCTACCTGTCCTCCACGGGGCCCGGGCCTCTTCCCACGGTCCGCAGCTCTGGCTCCTGCGTGTGGGCAGGTTCCTGCTTGTTTTCCCCCGGCAGGTGGGGAGCTGCCTTTCTGCTGACTCTCCATCTGCCAGAACGTCGTTTCTGGATAGTGACTCAGGACACCCAGGAACTTCCAGTGTATGTGGCTTAAATCTCTTGATATTTACTTTGAAGATTTAAAAAATATTTATTAATCCATTTAAAAATAGCAATAAGAAACTTATCACATCTTCACATAAGTTGCACGTATTTATGAAAGAATTTCTTTTTTTTTTTTTAAGATCTCGTTTATTTATTTGAGAGAGACAGAGAGAGAGCATGAGAGGGGAGAGGTCAGAGGGAGAAGCCGACTCCCCGTGGAGCTGAGAGCCCGAGGCGGGACTCGATCCCGGGATTCCGGGATCGTGATCTGAGCCGAAAGCAGTTGCCCAACTAGCTGAGCCCCCCAGGTGCCCTAAGAAATAATTTCTAAAACAAAGATGTGGCCCAGAGAATGGGCTTGTTTTCCGCGTTGCCGGCGTCCCTCGGGGCCGGTGTCCCTCGGGGCCGGCGTGCGGGCCGGTGTGCGGGGTCGGCGTGCGGGGTCGGCGTGCGGGGGAGCAGGCCCCACCGCGTTCTCAGTCTGTTGTGCCTCCCGCATTGTGCGGTCCCTGGAAGACGCGCTGGCCCTGGGAGGAGGGAAGGAGGGAGGCGCAGTGACACCCCCACACGCCCCGTGAACCCCCTCAAAGGGTCTCGGGGCCACTCCAAAGACCACTAGCTTAGCAAAGGTTCCGGTTCCCGGAAGGCCTCCAGGGACCGCTTGCTCAGCGAGTGGGTGAGTCCCGGCACGGCTGCGCCACGGGCCGGTGCTGGTGGCCTCGGTGGCTGAAGCCCGCCTCCGCGTCCTGTCGCAGAGGGCTGGCGAGCTCTGGCCTCAGCGCTCCTCTTCCCGTGGCAGGTGTCCCCGTGAGCAGCAGGGTGTCCTCCAAAATCCAGCAGCTTCTCAACACCCTGAAGAGGCCGAAGCGCCCTCCGCTGAAGGAGTTCTTCGTGGATGACCTTGAGGAGCTGTTGGAAGGTGAGCGTCCCGGGCGGGCTCTGGGGTCGGACGGGGTGGCTCTCCTCGCAGGGTTCGGAGCAGCGGCGGCGTGTGGGGTCACACTGGGCACTGCGGCACAAGCAGGCGGCCCTCCGTCTGCTGCGGCCCTGGGGTCACTGTGCGCCACGTCCCGTGAACGGGGAGAAAACGCGTCTCTCGGGATGAAGGGACTTATGTTTCCCTGGGCCGCCGGTCCTGGGCTTGGTACCTGAGACCCCTAAGGGTTTGTTGTAGTTACATTATTTCAGTTCTTTTCAAGTCCGCTCCTTGCCCACCGTGGGTTTGAACTTATAACCCTGAGATCGAGCGTCACACGCTCCACCAACCGAGCCAGCCAGGCGCCCCCATGATTTCCTTTTTTATTTAAACTTTAAATCTGAAATGCTTGTCTTCCCATGGTTTTAAAGTATATTTTTAGCATGGTTTTGACTCTTTTCCAGAAATTCAGTCTCTCGTTTATGAGTGAGATGTATATTCAGGAAAAAAGAATATAGATCTATTTTTAAAAGAAAATTACCAGGAAACAGAAGTCCAAACCTGTAGGAAGGGAACAGAAATAAAGACTAGTACGAGGTCCGAGTGCCTAATTGTATTAGAGCTGCGGGGCGCGTGCCCGGCTGGCCCCTGCCCCTCCTGCCTCTCCTGTACAGCATTACTGCCCCCGAGACTGCTGCCCGGTGTCCCCTCCTCACTGAGGGTTAGACACGACTTGTAGGGCACTGTTTTCCCCTTCGTAATCAGACGACGCCTTTCAGATTCAGAGCTCAGTGGTGCAAACGGTCTTTCTCGCACTTGGGCGGATGCTGGTTACGTAGCATTGGAGACGTAATTGATTTTACTTTATTTTTTTCCTTCTACATGGTGAGGGTTGTTTTGAGTGCCCAGACTGAGACGGTGATTCTACTCGCTTTTATCCTTTATAAATGGGACTCGTGCCTGCCCCTCAGGTGTCGTCATCGGCATCAGCCCACGCACCGCTGCTGTTCTGGGGATTGTCCTGTGAGGTCGCAGTTAGAGTCCAGCATTATCCATGACGAATCTCCGTCTGTCCTTTGGTCCGCTGGTCTGTGACTATTAGAACGATAAGGAAATCGAAACAGGTTATTTGAACCTTCTTACAGTTAGTTTTTTTTTTTTTTTTTTTAAAAGACTTTATTTATTTATTCGACAGGCAGAGAGAGAGGCAGGCGGGCAGAGAGGGAGAAGCAGGTTCCCCGCTGAGCAGAGAGCCCCATGTGGGGCTCGATCCCAGGACCCTGGGATCATGGCCTGAGCCGAAAGCAGAGGCTTAACCCACTGAGCCATGCAGGTGCCCCAACAGTTGGTCTTTTTTAAGAGGATGCTTAAAAACAGGGTGTATGTATTATACTATAAAATGCTGATTTCTTAATTTCAACTTTGCTTATAGTGCAGCAGCCGGACCCAAATCAGCCGAAGCCCGAGGGAAGCCAGATGGTGGTGCTGAAGGGGGAACCTCTGGCTGTGGGGGTTCCCTGGCCCCCGTCCCTGCTGGCTGTCTTGCAGCGGTGGGGTACAACACAGCCCAAAGCCCCCTGTCTGACTGCCTTGGACGCGGCCGGGAAAGCCGTCTACACTCTCACCTACGGCAAGTATCGAAAGCGGTCGGGGTCTGGGTTAGCTGTAAAATGTTGGGTGTCGCGTAGCATGACCTAGAGCTTCATGAACAAGCTAGAATGATTCCTGAGAAACCAACACAGCTGTCAGAACAACAACATCGCCTCACTTCAGGTGCCCCTCCTGGACCACTGCCGCTTCCTCCCCGCAGAGGAGGTGACCAGCCACTGCTCTGGTGTCGGGGATCACACCCAAATATGCGTCTCTGAACAGTGGCATTTAGATCTGTCTCATTTTGAGCTCTGTATGAATGGAATCATACACTATGTATTTTTTGTGTTTGGCATCTTTTGGTTCCATATCATGTTTTCACATAACACAAATCATAAGCATCTGGCTTGATGCAGTCACGGAGTGAATGTACTCCTCTTAGCCCCGAGCATTTCCAGGTCCCCAGGCCCCTGCGTCCCTTCCAGCATGCACACCCTCCCACTGACGGTTGACCGTTCTGAGCCTGAGCACCTCTGGCTTTCCCTGATCCAAGTTTTATGTAAAGGGAATTAGGCAAAAGTTGTTGCGTGTCTGCATCCCATTGTGCAGCTTTGTTCACAAGGCTCGGCCGTGGCGGCGTGCGGTGCTCGCTGGTCGGTGTGTTTGTTGTGTGAACGTGAGGAGAATTCCTGGTGTACTCTACGGCCGGTGGACGTTCCCACTGGGGCTATAGCGTATGGTGCTGTCTCGAACGTTCTTCGGGGGTCTCTTTGTGGGGCATAAAGGTACACGTGTGGGAGCCGCGTCTGGCTTAGGACACACAGCGACACAGTGTCCGGACCACCGTGCAGACTAACCCTTGTTCCCATCCGTGGCAGCACTCGCTGTTTTCTGTCTGTTTCGGTTTAGCTTCCCGTAGGCGTGTGGTGGAGTCCGGTTAGGGTGGTAATTTGTCTGCGTTTCTCTGATTCCGGAGGATACTCTGTGAGTTTATTGGCTGTTTGAATACCCTCTTTTGTGTACTGCCCAAATCCTGGGCTCATTTCTCTATTTGTTTGCTGATGTTTTCTTCTTTGCATGTTTCAGATGCGTGTCTTTTGTCACATGTTTTGCAAATGTCTTCTTCCGCTCCGCGGACCTCTGACTCTTTTATCTGAGGCTTTAGATAAATGCGAAGTCTTTTTTTTTGTTTTTTGTTTTTTTTTTTTTAAAGATTTTATTTATTTATTTGAGAGAGAGAGACAGTGAGAGAGAGCACGAGCGAGGAGAAGGTCAGAGAGCGAAGCAGACTCCCCATGGAGCTGGGAGCCCGATGCGGGACTCGATCCCGGGACTCCAGGATCACGCCCTGAGCCGAAGGCAGTCGTCCAACCAACTGCGCCACCCAGGCGTCCCGATAAATGCGAAGTCTTAATCTAGTTCGATTTATCTCTTTTTCCCCCTTTATTTTAGTGGGTTTTTTGTCCTGTTTGCCAAACCTAAGGTCACAAAGATACTCTCCTACTTTTTCTTTTAAAAACTTGGTTTGCTTTTCATATTCTGCATCTTCAGTGTTGTTTGTGTGGTGGGACCCTGCGGTCATTTTCCTCCCTTGTGAGTGTCTAATTGACCTAGTACCGGCCGCTGAAGAGGAGTCCTTCCCCCGGGCACATCAGGTGAGAAGACGTGTGGGTCATGCTCTTTTGTCCTTCTGTCGTGCTCTGTCGTCCGTCCGTCCTCCCTGAACGGCTCCGGCTCTGAGAGTCCTGGTGTCGGGTATAGATGCCGTTCGGCTCTGTGATTGTTCCTTATGGTTTTCTGGACGGTTCTTGGCTCTTTGCGGTTCTGAGCATCTTTAGAATCAGTTCGTCAGTGTCCAGAGCGGTTCCCGCTGGGACATGGACTGACCCTGCACTGACTCTGTAGTTAAACGTGAAGAGAAGTGCTGCCCTTACAGTTACACAGTCTGTTCAGGACTGTGCAGTGCTGCCCCCATCTCAAGGCTCCCTTCAGTTTCTCTCGTTAACGGTTTATACTTTTTTTTTTTTTTTTACAGATTTTTATTTATTTGACAGAGAGAAATTACAAGTAGAGAGGCAGGCAGAGAGAGAGGGAAGCAGGCTCCCCGCTGAGCAGAGAGCCCCATGCGGGACTCGATCCCAGGACTCTAGATCACGACCCGAGCCGAAGGCAGCGGCCCAACCACTGAGCCACCCAGGCGCCCAACGGTTTATACTTTTGAGAACCGAACTCAGAGCTTCTTCACTCAGAGCTTGAGTACAGTACAGAGCTTCTTTCATTGGATTCATTCCTGTTGTAAGGGAATGATTTAAAACTTCTCCCTGCTGATTTGTTGCTTGTATGTAGAGGTGCAATTGAGTATTTAAATGATGATTTTAAAAAAAAAGATTGCATTTATTTATTTGAGAGAGAGGGAGAGAGTGAACAAGCAGGGGAGCAGCAGAGGCAGAGGGAGAAGCAGACCCCCTACTGAGCAGGGACCCCCCCAACGCAGGACTTGATCCCAGGACCGGAGTCATTACCGGAGTCAAGGCAGAGGCTTAACAAGCTGAGCCTCTGCGATGCCTCTAAATGGTGATTTTGTATCTAATAATCTCATTCAACTAACTTACTAATAACTTTTCTCTTTATTAATTAGTAGTTTGTTCATATATTTTGGGGATATCCAGTGTTCAAAATCACATCATCTGTGAACAAAGACAGTGTGATTTTGGCCTCCCCAGTAGAGCCTGCGGTCCCATGCCGGGGAGCGGACCTGCTCGCTGCCTTCCCGTCTTCACTGCAGAGCTTCGGGTCGCAAAGTATGATGTTTGCTGTAGTCTGTTTGCTTGTTTGGGGGTAGAAATTCTTTCTCAGATTAAGAAAGTTCCCTTCCATTCCTAGTTTACTAGAAGTTTTTTGTTTTTTTTTTTTAATCATGGATGGCTCTGAATTTTATTAGACACTTTTTCTGCTCTGTCTAGATGATCATATCTTTCTCTCTCCTCCCCACTTAATTTGATGAACTACTTGGTTCATTTTCAAATGTTAAGCAGCCCTTTCATTCCTAGAATTAATCCCACTTGGCCATGATATCTCTTTAACAAATGTCTGAATTGGATTCAGCCAATACATTGTTTAAGATCTTGGCATCTGTGCCCATTAGCCTGGTCCGTAATTCCTCAGAAAGGAGCTCACTGCCCGCTGTGAGCCGCATGGACTGCTCCCAGCCCACCTGCTGGGTTCAGGTCTCCAACACCCTTCTGGAGCTTTGAGTCCACGTATACCTGTGTCGCTTTATGAGACTGACGGGCTACCTACTGCGCTAACGAGGCACCTACCTGTGTAGCTTTAATGTTCTTTCTTCTATTTTGTATTCTTTCCTATGTATTTGATTGACCCTTGAGCAATGGAGGGTTAGGGGTGCTGACCCCTACAGAGTTGAAAACCAAGTATGAGTTTTGACTCCCCCAAAACTAACTACTGCTAGTCAGCTGTTGATCAGAAGGCTTACTGATAACATAAACAATTAACACTTATCTTATATGTTGTTTTTATTACATGTCATATTCATATAATAAAGTAAGCTAGAGAAAAGAAACTGTTACTAAGAAAATCTTAGGAAGAGAAGACACATTTACAGCATTGCTACCGTACTTACCCAACCCACAGGTAAGTGGACCTGCCTTGTTCAAGGGTTGTCTGTACTTCAGTTTGGAGATTTTAAAATTTTCCTTTATTCAAATTCTCTAATCCTGTCTTCTGAAATTTTTATTCTATCATGAAATTCCTGATGAGTTCTTAATTTTGATATTCTGTATTTTGGTTCCTGTCCTAATTTTCTAGGACAATTCTTTATCATTCCACGGATCGTCTTTGTCTTTTACATCATTTCCTGGAACGCACATGTCCTTGCCGTGTCGGGAAGTTTCCGTCAGCCGGCTCCAGGTCAGGTCACCTGTGGGCCTCTTGCTGTTGTGTGTACTTTCTCTTGGTTTTAGTTTAGAGAATTTATCTTTGGAATGCCTGGTACCTTTTGGATCGAATGTTGGGCAGTGTAAAGAATTATGGAGGTTCCATGATGCCGTTCCTCCTCCGCTCCGTGTGGCAGGTGGCAGGGGCTGGTCCCATGGAGGCAGTCGGGGCTGGCTCAGCCCACCCCTGAGCGCCAGGCTGTCCTCCTCCGCAGTTCCCCAGCCGTGGCTTCTGTCTCACGTGCTACCTGAGGACTCCACTTTGCTTCTCAGAGGCTTTCCCCATGGCTTTCCAGCCCCTGCTGCTGGCAGCCCCAGGACGGGGTAGATTTCCCGAGGGGAGGCTGTTTGTGCTGGCTGGCTCCCAGCACCCCCAGAAGCTCGGCTGTCGGCTTGGCGCCTCAGTGGCAGCGGTCCGTGGACGTGAGTCCGGGAGATAGTCTGTCTGCCGCGGGGGCCAGAGCCCTACTGACCCCCCAGCTGTGCACGGTCAGCTCGCCTCCCCAAGGGGTTTCCCTCTGGAACCCTAACTCTTCTCGTTGTCTTTGCTAGATGATTTCTGCATTTACCCAGGGTTTAAGTTGTTTCAGGTGGGAGCCCTGGCCTGCCAGCAGTACTGTCTCCTGTTCAGTCTTTTACCATCACGCTTTTGTGCTTTTTTTATGAGCTGGAGCTCCTTCACTTCTGTCTAAGGAGGAATAGATCGAATTTACCACTTACAATGGTTGTCATGTTCGTATCCAGTTTGGGCTCTTACGGTGCTGCCAGGAATGTTCCGGGCTGTGCCGCCTGGTTCACGAGCAGGCAGTTTTGCAGGGTCTGTACCTTGGAGGGGACGTCCTGGGTCTGGGATTACGCGCATCTCCGCATTTATCAGATAATGCCGAGCTTCCCCAGTTTACGCTTGCCGGGTCAGTGTCAGCCCCACCTCCTCCCTGTCCAGCCGGTGGCTACTTTGCTGAGACTATGGTAGGAGTATTTTGGTGTTAATTTGCATTTTCCTGATGAAAAAGTCGATTGACCTCTTTTCCTGATTTTTTTTTTTTTTTTAATCCTTGGGGTTTTCTTTTATGTTAAGTACTATTGAATCTCTTGTGCATTTTTTAAAAAAGTTTTTATTTATTTATTTGATAGACAGAGATCACAAGTAGGCAGAGAGGCAGGCAGAGAGAGAAGGAGCAGAGAGCCCGATGCGGGGCTTGATCCCAGGACCCTGAGATCATGACCTGAGCCGAAGGCAGATGCTTAACCCACCGAGCCACCCAGGCGCCCCCTTGCGCGTTTTTTAGGTAGGGTTATTTGTGGGACTTCTTGGTATGTTCTGGATACCAGTCCTGGACAGTGACATGTGCTGCCGGTGTCCCCCTCTGTGGGCTGTCCCCATCCGCTGCTGACCACGAGCTTAGTGAGCAGAAGCTCCGCCCAACCTCACCTTCCTTTTGCTCATGGCCAGTGCTTCTGGAGTTCTCCGTAAGGACTCTCCCTGGGCCACGATCCTAAAGCTCTTCTGTTGTCTTGGAATAGCTCTGCTGTTTGCCGTTGACACTTAGATCTACCGAATGCTGGGAATGAGTCTTGTGTACGGTGTGGGGATGGGTCCCAGGGTCTGTCTTTCAGGACGGATAGCTGTCTGTCCCAGGGCCCCTGTGTCATACAGGGAATTGCCCACACGTGGTGGGGCTGTTAGGGTTCTTTGTTTTATCCCGTTGAGTTATATGCCACCCTATGCCAGCAGCAACTTCCGGAATGACTGTGGCTCTGTAGTTAGTCTGACAGAGATTCACAGTGTGCATGGTCATGTCATCTGCCGGCCGTGCTAACAGGGTCTGCCTTTTCTCTCCACCCTCCCCCTCACTGCACTGACTGCGACTCTCGGTAAAAAGGCAGATGTCCCCGGCTTGTTTCTGCTCCCCCAGGGGAAGCTTTCAAGATCTGACCATTAATTCTCATATTCCTATAGGACTTTTAAAGATGGGGTTTATTACGTTAAGGAAATTTCCTTTCATTCGGAATTTAGATCATTTAAAATCCTGATTGATTGTTAAATTGTTTTACCTCTTTTCACCTTTGTTAATGTGACAGATTATGTTGATTTTCTGTTAAAACTTTTTGCGTTCTTTTTTTAAAAGATTTATTTATTCATTTGAGAGAGAGAGAGCGTGTGAGAGAGTGTGGGGGGGGGCAGAAGCAGAGGGGGAGGGTCTTCAAGCGCACTCCCCACTGAGCGCGGAGCCCTAGGCGGGGCTCTGTCTCACCACCCCGAGATCACGACCTGAGCCCAAGCCAAGGGTCAGACGCTGAACCGATGAGCCGCCCAGGCGCCCCAAAGCTTGTTGCATTCTTCAGAAAAACTGACTTGGGTTTTGTGCCTAGACAAAGGCAACAGTGTTTTGGGTTGAATATTTTTTTTTGTCACTGATTTCTCAGGTCTCACAGTTCACTTATGTCATAATGTCACACCCAAGTTAGCTTGATTTACGGTGAAGTCTGGGCACTACTCAGGGGGCGTGGCTGCTCAGACTGCACGAGGTCCTTGTCGTGCAAGGACCCGAACTTGTCGCTTCCCTGGTGCTGCGTGGGTGCGTGTGAGGCTGCTTCGGGTGTTGGGGATGGACTCGGGTTTTTCTGTTGTCCGACCCCGTGGTCGCCCCCACCTCATTCTCCCTCCCCAGAAGCCTTTAGTCTTCCTTCCCCTCCCTTTGTTTCCACCTTCTCAGAGACACTGTCCTTTGTTGCGAGTTCGCGGCTGGGCTCTGCCCGTGAGACCGCGCGCCGGAGGGGGCGTGTGGGGGCTGGGGGCCGCGTCCTGGAGGGCCAGCGGCTCTGGATGGTATTCTCTTGGGTGAAAACTGGAGACGCACAAAGGACCCACTTACGAGTTATAAAGGTTAAATGAATTCTGTGCCACTCATAATAAGGGATGTAGTTGAGAGATGTTTAATGCCATGAAAATGCATTCAAAATGACGTGTTGGTTGAAAAAAGCAAAGTGAAGTTTGCTCCAGATTCTTGAAAACTTCACGTACGTGCATATGTGCATGTGTGTGTATATACATAACTGAAAGAAGGCTGACTTTTTCTGTTTTCTATGTTCTAAATATCGTGTAATAAATTCCTCTTCTATTTTTGAATAAAGAAAAATAAATCTAAGTTAATTTTAAGAGGAAACTATGATGTTCATTACAGCATTGTGCAAAATAGTTATCAGTTGGAAACGTACCTGAATTTCCAATAATAGAGGGATGGTACATTATGGGGTATTGTGAATGCTATGTTAAAGTGTTAATTATTAGTTTCTTTAATTTTACATTGCTTAGTATTTTTATTTTATTTTAGGCAAACTTTGGAGTCGGAGTTTAAAACTAGCTTATACTCTACTTAATAAACTGACTAGTAAGAATGAACCACTACTTAAACCCGGAGACAGAGTAAGTAACTAGAATATAACTTATTGGAGTGAGCAAAAACAAACTCTAAAAATATGTCTCATTGAAATCAGTTTTCTGTCAGTTGGTTCGACTTACAGCATTAATACACGGGATTTAAAGTCAGCACAGAACACTACTGAACATGGGCGAAGTCTGTGATGATGCAAGACGATGGTTCTTTCCTTTCTTCACTGACTCTTCAACATCTCTCCTCTGAGTTCATATCAATTCCTTTTAGTAGAGATAATATTGATAAATAGTAGGTCCTCAAAGCGTAGGTTTTATGAGAAAATGTTGATCTTACTTGGAAATTCCTCTCTTCCTCTCGTCCCTGTGGCCAGGCAGCCCCCGTGACCTCACGCTCAGGTAGAACATGGCGGGGGCTAGAGGCGTATTTGTTCCGTGTGCTGCTACATTGCCCGGCATTGTGGCATCACCCACGTGGGGCCACTTAAATTAACCACGATTAAATAAAGAATTTAGTTCCTCAGTCATCCAAGCCGCGTTTCAAGGACTCGTGAGCCCCATGTGGCTGATTCCTACCCCATCTGTTAGCTCGGAGATGGAACATTCCCGTCATCATAGGAGGTTCTGTTCCTGAGCACGGCCCTGGGCGAACTGACCCAGACCGGAGGAATGTCCCAGATGGAGGGCAGGACCCTCAGCAGGGAGACCCCGTAGTGAGACGGCTGCTGTGGTCAGATCACCCCACAGTGAAACTGCGCGTTTCGGGCAGCTGTCCGAGGGGCCACGCTTTAGGAAGAACCACTCACCAAGGACATTTGAAGAATGTGAAAGAAAACAACAAACAAGCAAAGAAAAGAAAAACAAGGAAAGTGGAAGGTGGTGGTAGGGGCAGAGGAAACGAGTGTGGAAGAGGAGAGGATTTTTTAAATCCCTGGAAAACTAAAACATTGCCCTGTAAATCAAGACGAGACGCTTGTGGGGAGGCTAAGAGATGGACAGGACAGAGGGTGCAGGCCGGAGCCTCGGTCAAGAAGGTCCGGCGTTCAGCTGGTAGGAGTTCCGGGCGGGAGAGGCCGAGAAGAGCGTTTTACACCGAGGTAGCAGCGCCCGTCAGCACCCTGAGCCGGCGAGCGAGAGCACCCGCCGCGCAGCTCCCCGCCTACGGAGCAGGACCCGGGTGCAGTAAGGGACCCCCCAGCTTCTGGGGGGGAGGGGGCAGAGCGAGCCACAGCACAGGGCGGCCGGGGGGGACAGAGGGCCCAGGCCGGGGTACACCACGGGCATCTGGTGAGACTTAGGCCGGCCTGACTGGTTGGTTACTCAGCAGATTCCTTCGGAAGGTATTGTACAGCCGGCGGAGCCTTTCGGAGCAGATTGGCGGCGGATCTGTGGACAGCCACGCAAGGAGAGGGGGCGGTAGCCGCTACCGGCAGCAGACAGGAGCTCGGCGGTGAAAGTGAGAACAGCCCGAGAAGGGGACTTGAGAGCGTCGTGCTTGAGACCGAGCCCGTGAGAGTTCCTGCTTTATGTTGTGCTTTAAAATGACTCTAAGAATCACTGATTTAGTTTTCTTGAAGATTCCTGCAAGGACAGAGACTTCCAGATCCTCTCCTTGACTCCAGAGAGAGTCCCGAAGTTGGGTTGGTTAGGGGAGGTTGGCAGGAACCACAGTGACTGAGCTAGACGGGCTGTGGGTGTTCCGCTCACCGTCCTGGAGTAAGCGGCGCCTGTAAACGTGGATGGACACGCGCGCTGAGAACAAATTCTCTGGAAGTGTTTTTACGCCCAATGTCTAGTCTCAAAGCTGTGGGTCACAGTTCTGGTGCAATCACTACCAATACCAACTTTTAAAGGAGAGCTTTGCCCTTTCCAACAGACTACCTTGTTGGGAACTGGATTTCCGGACCTCGAGGAGCGAGGGCTAGCTATCGCGTCGGCCTTAGTGGCCGTTGTTTGTGCTCTCGAGGGCCCAGTGGGAACATCTGCATCCCGACTTGTCACTTACGGTTCGGGGCACACTTACCACAGTATTTGGGGCTCATAAAAATCGTGTTCCATAAGTAGCTTTTAATTTTGCCCAATTTGTAAGAAACGGCCGCTGGGAGGATGGGGATGAGAAAGGCCGCCGTGCCGAGGGCCGGCGGTTTGTCTACAACCGCAGGAAACACAGTCGGTGCCAAGAGCCGTGTAAGCATCGCTTTTCAGACTCTTGAGAGCACACGGGAAAGGAGGATGTAAGATATTTTTGAAGAGGTTGCCTTGGGGAATGAGGAAGGGTGGCTGAGCTTGGGGTGTTTTTTCATCAGTACTTACGTTGTATCTTAAAGTACGGGTTTTTAAAGTGTGTTTGATAGAAACAAAAGTGTAAGACGAATGAGACAGAGCATGTAACTTAAACAGGGGCAGCACAGGGCCAGGGGGCGAGCCGGGGGCTCTGCGGGAGGGTCAGCGGTGGGGGGTCTCAGCCGAGGGGTCCGGGGTCCTCCGCTACCCCGTCAGCACACTGGGGTCTTGAGTGAAGCGACAAAAATGTTGGTGTTAGGATTTTACCTTCTGGAAGATATTCTGGGTGTGCTCTGGTTCTGTGCCCACTCTTCCTGCCGCTGTGGGTGTTTCCGCCTGGGCTGGCGGGTGTGGGTGGTGTGTCCCAGACAGCGGAGCCGGGTCTCCTTCCCACACCAGACTCGTGCTGGACTGCCGTGAGGGGCGAACACTCTAAATGATTTGGTGGCTTCTAGAACAGAGACCTCAACCCGAAAACTATTTATGAAAAGTTACATGGTTGAGGAAATTTAAGAACCAAGAATTAACCCCCCAAATTACATTTTCTGAACTAAGTTGGAAAAGCTGTAAGATGGTCTAAAATGTCCAAATTCCGTCTAATCAGCAGGGGTTCTAAGCTTTGAGATGACTGCATCGATCGCGAGTGGATTTCGTGGTTTTCCTTCATGCTGTTGCAGGTGGCCCTGGTGTTTCCGAACAGCGACCCCGTGATGTTCATGGTGGCGTTCTATGGGTGTCTCCTGGCAGAGCTGGTTCCCGTTCCCATAGAAGTGCCGTTAACAAGAAAGGTAGTTAACTCGCTGGGGCCCACGGGGCCTGGTCCTGTGAGGTCCTCTTCGGAAGCTGAGCGTAGACTCACCGCGTCTCCGGCCGCCTTCCTGGCAGCGGCGCTGTTCCGAGTGAGGAGAGGGCTGCAGGCAGGCCAGGCCGGGGGCCAGTGGGCTGAGCTCCGCGGGCGAGTGTCTTGCTGTGGGAGGGCCTTCAGAAGCTGTGGATGGAGCTGTCACGTCACCTCTGTGAACTTTCCAGAACAGAGGGTGCAGCTTTTCTCCTCGGATGGCTAGAACTAACGATTGGACCGGGTTTTGTTAAGTTGCCTCTCAAAGCCATAATTTCCATGTCCTGGGAGTGAGCAAATCACACTGTGACATACTGGAGCTCCTTCCAGGGACAGTTGTGAATGTGCAAGATGAGAATTTGCTTGCTTTTCTGTCTGCACGAGCAGTTCTTGTACTGACCCATGATTAATGCGGGGACTTGCTAATACGGTAGGGAGCTGTTACGTTTCAAGTATAGATGTCGGTAATCTGATTACTAAAGAGAGATAATTATTTTAGGAGTAGACAAGGCGTGTGTTTTAGAAAATAGAGTTTTCTACCCTATCAGTGTTCAGGTAGTTAAAGTGAGTATTTCCAGCAGCAAATTCCCGAGAATCCCAAAAGTGAAGTTTGAAATAAAACCAGCGCCTCCCAGAGGATAGTATATGATGAATAGATGTTTGAATACAGAGATTATTCAGAAAAAGCCAGAGATTTGCCAATCTTGAAGGAAGAAAGTGATAAGACGTTACTGAGGGACGTGTATAAAAGTGTTGACTGGAAGGAAATGTGCATTTTGTGTGGGAAATAAGTCACTGTGTTAAAGGTCCCCCCCCCCAATTTATCTGCAAATTTTAAACGTGACTCAAGTGGAAATTTCCATGCTGTAATTTTTGTAGTTGATTAAAATGCCACTAAATGTCATTTGCAAGAGAACACTGAGGCATTAGCCTATTATCCAGAACTTTCTATTTTATTTTCATGAAAATACAGTCTCTGTCCGTATAGGGTTCCGTTGTAGCAGCTGGTGAGGGTGAGTCAAGGTGGAGGGCCCGGCTCTCGCGGGAGGGCCTGAGCGGGCCAGGCCCCAGGGCCGCCCGTGAGCACTTCGCCGTGCTTCTGCAGGACGCTGGCAGCCAGCAGGTGGGCTTCCTGCTGGGCAGCTGCGGCGTCACCCTGGCCCTGACCACGGACGCGTGTCAGAAAGGTCTGCCCAAGGCCCAGACCGGAGAGGTGGCTACTTTCAGAGGTAGGTGCCCGGGGGCCCTGAGGGGAGCGGTCTCCAGCGGGAGCGAGGTCTTCCTGGGTGGGTGTGCGTCTTGCTGCCCAGCCCCGCGGTTCAGAGTCTAGGCCTGTGCGGTCACTGGCCAGAGGCACCGACTGAACCGAAGCTAGATCAGTACAAGGGGAGCGGGACGGAGACGCGTGTTCCCCGGGTGGCAGGAGCCGGTGGCTGTGAGGTGGGTGGCCGGGCCCTGAGGCCGCTGACCACTCTCCTGGGCCGGGGGCCCTGTCTGCCCCCTCGCAGGATGGCCCCCACTCTCCTGGCTGGTGATCGACGGGAAGCACCTGACCAAGCCCCCCAAAGACTGGCAGCCGCAGGTGCAGGACTCCCAGGCTGGGACCGCCTACATCGAGGTAACGGCCTCGTCTGACCCAGAGCATGGGGAAGTGGCCCCCACGGGCTCAGCTCTTGCTTCTGGTCGGAGTGCAAGCCGGAACTTAGCCTTCTGTTTGACCTTCACCCCGGAGACAGCTAGGGTCGTAGGGGAGCTCATGCAGGTGTGGTCTTACCCCAACTTGATTGTCCCTCGCCGCCCGCCCTGGGGGCGTTGGCAGTCATGGGGAGCCTGCGCGCACTGTTGTGCCCGGGCGCTTACCGCAGGGGTGCCCCAGCTTCCTCTGCGGGTGTCACCCCAAGAGTCACGGCGTCACGTGTGCTTCCATGTGACAGGTGGTTAGTGAAGGATGGACCGCGTCTTTGTAACTTCCGTCAGCCTCCAGAACCATCCGTAATGGATTTTTTTTTCTTGAAATCTTTCAGTATAAAACCAGCAAAGAAGGCAGCACGGTGGGGGTCACGGTGACCCACGCGTGCCTGCTGGCCCACTGCCAGGCTCTGACGCAGGCTTGTGGCTACTCAGAAGGTAAGGGCGTGCGGGCCCCTGGGGACTGGCCGAGCGTTGGTGCGGCCTTCTCGCCCAGCTGGGGCCCAGGCTGGCGTGCTTAGGGCCGTCTGCGTGTGCTGAGTGCGAGGGGCCGGGTCACCCAGGCAGCCCCACTTGGGTTCGTTCCAGGACGTTCGTGTGTGTTGATGGTGGGTGAGATTCATCTACCCCTATGCCTGGTGGGCTGGTTCTGTCCGGGACGTAGCTCCGGGGAGGTGTGTCCTGCATGTAAAAAAATGGAAAACCATCTTAACAGACCCACTTTTGTAGGGCTATTTTCTGGGACTGTGGTTTCGACGTAAACTGTTGTGCGTGCAGTCACAAGCGGAATCTTGAAAGTTAGAGGTTTTCTGTTGGTGGCACGTAGGTAGCACCATCCCCCACTGACTATTAAATATTGGATGTTTAACTTAGAGAACTGTTATTTTTAGAGAACTATGAAAACAGATATATGGTAGTTTCCCTACTGTAACGATGCTGGGGTTGAATAAAACTACAACGTAAGTCGAATGGTTTGTTTAAATAACTAAAATACGGTGTTTAAAAGTAAGAGGAGAATAAAAATGCAAGTCAGGAGTCACTGAAGCCTTCAGTGGAGATTTGGAGAATGATTTTAGATATATTCAAGGGCCTGAATAATTTTTTGAAAACTGGATCTATTAGTCACATGGTTTTCCTTTTCTGGACATGGATGTATCAGGGATCATTGGGGCGCTTTAGCTAACGGAGGGAGCGTAGGGACAGACTCTTCCTCGGGAAGCAGGCGCCTTTCCTGGTGGCCCTGTGTTCACCGTTGGTGTCCTTGCTGTGGGTGCCTCTTGGGGTTGCCAAGCATCGGCGGGGGGGCCCGGAACCAGGTCCCCCAAGCATAGGGCTGTGTGGGCAGCCCCCGTCACCACCTGCTCCCGCCTCCGTCCTTCCTGGAGGAGACGGCAGAGAAGGATCAGCTTTCTGAGGGGAAGCAGCCTGTGACATTTCCCAGAGACACAGGGTGGTGGCCTTAGTGTCCTCACCCCTGACCTCACTGTGCTGGGGGAACCTCGAGGGGCTGCTCGAGCACGTGAGCTCCTTGTACTTTCAGACCAGTGATCAGCGCAGCTCTGTGGGGTTTTTCCCAAGATGTTTAAGGATTCTTACTTATTTGAGCGGGGGAGGGAGAGAGCGAGCGTGAGCAGGGGGAGGAGCAGAGGGAGAGGGAGAAAGCAGACTCCCCGCTGAGCAGGGAGCGAAGCAGGACTTGATCCCGGGGCCTGGAGATCGTGGGCCGCTTCACGGACCGAGCCATCCAGGCGCCCCAGCAGAGAGCAGTTTTAATCCCAAAGTGCATCACCTGCTTCTGAGTGTTTCTGGTCATTTGAATCAATAACCAAGACGATTGGTTGACTGGTGCCTGGTGTTCTCAGATGCTGTGCATTTCCTAGAGCTCTTGTGCCGCTGATGTCTTCACCTCACAGTTTCTTGAACAATGCGCGTGACCCGTGAAGACGGTCACAAGCGGTTTCACCATCTTTGTCCCCTCGCAGCCGAGACACTGACGAATGTGCTGGATTTCAAGCGGGATGCCGGGCTGTGGCACGGAGTGTTAACAGTGAGTGTCCTTTGCCCTGCGGTCTAGTGGTTGGACTCGAGGGACCCTGAGGCCTCGTACCAAGAGATGCCACCGAACCCTGCTTTTAGGTGGTGCAGTCAGCCCTTATCTGAAGGGTCGGCAAGAGCAGGCCGGGCTGCTCTCTGTGCCCCGCGGGCGCGGTGTGGCCTCTGCCGCCCCACAGCGAGGCCCGCCCTGAGCGCCCGTCTCTCCCGCAGAGCGTGCTGAACAGGATGCACGTCGTCAGCGTCCCGTACGCGCTCATGAAGGTGAACCCTCTGTCCTGGATCCAGAAAGTGTGTTCGTATAAAGGTAACGGGAGAGACGCCGTCCCCGGACCCCTCCTCCACGCAGCAAGTCCCTCTGTTGTCACCTCGGTGAGGGAAAAAGCAGTGAAGCCGGCTCGCCGACCGGCGGGGACGGGCTGTGGCGCCCCTCCTGCCCGCGGCGCCAGGCCACCCCCTCAGTGATGGACTCTGCGTGGCCTGGGCGCAGGGCCCCTGACGGCCTCCTCTGCCGACACCATCGGCCACTCTTTGTTCTCTCCAACTCTTCCCAGTCACACTAGCACCCCCGGTTCTTAGTCCTGGAGATGGTTTTCATCCGAGGCTCTCACCGGCGGCAGAGCTCTTGATTCTAAGGAAGCAGTGTAGACAGAGGGCCACTGGCCTGCCCCCGCCTGGGTCACCACAGGGCTTCCTCGTCCCTTGGGCTCTGCTCCAGTGGGGCTGGGGGACCCCTTGGTGAGCCCCGAGGCTGGGCCCTGGGTCTGTCCTCACGCACGCTGTCCCGGGGACCTGTGTTGATGCGGGTGGGTCTGTGAGAGGCCAGGGGACCGCTTTCCTGTGACTCAGGGCACTTCCACGCTCCCCTCCGCAGCCCGCGCCGCACTGGTGAAGTCCCGCGACATGCACTGGTCTCTCCTGGCTCAGCGAGGCCAGAGGGACATCAGCCTCAGCTCCCTGCGCATGCTGATCGTGGCCGACGGCGCCAACCCGTGTGAGTAAGCCCGGCTGAGCGTGGCCTTGGCCGTGGCCGCCGTGGCCTCCCCAGCAGGCCTGGCGTGGGAGGGAAGGGGGTCAAGTATGGCACGCCGAGGAACAGCGCTGCGGTGTTGCAGCTGCAACAGGCCTGCCGTGGGCCGTGCTGCACGCCCTCCGGGGGGACCCGCTGGTGTATCTCGTGCTTGTTCATGAAGGCGCTGCATTTTTTTTTTTAAAGATTTTATTTGTTTATTTGACAGACAGAGATCACAGATAGAGAGGCAGGCAGAGAGAGAGAGAGGGAAGCAGGGCCCCTGGTGAGCAGAGAGCCCCATGTGGGACTCGATCCCAGGACCCCAGAATCATGACCCGAGCCGAAGGCAGCGGCTTAACCCACTGAGCCACTCAGGCACCCCAAGGCGCTGCATTTAAAAGCAATTTTAACACCGTGGACAGAAGATACATTAAGAAATTACTGGAATTTAGACATGGACCAGGCACCTGTCCCGGCCCCCGGTCCTTGGCCCCGACCTCCTGCTGGGATTTCCCGTCACGCCCCCGAGCACCCTGGGTTCTGCAGGGGCTGAGCGAGGCTGCTCATTGGTGCTGTCCATGGCCTTCCACGCGTGGTTCCTTGGGGAGGCCTGGTGGACCTTTGGGGGGTTTCTGTGTAGCACAAGCCCTCGACGGGGTAGGTGGGTTTTCTCGTTGGGTTCACAGCTGTCTTGCAGGGTTTGCCCTAAAGCTTCCCAGCCCAGAGGCTGGCCTTTCCTCTAGTTCCCTGTGAGGAGGGCCCCGACATCCCTGCGCCCCTGGGTGCCCACTGCTCAGGAGGGCACCCTGCCATCCAGCTCCTCTACCCGTCCCCAGCAGGGCCTCCGTCCTGCCTCTGAGACGCCCGGGGCTGGGTGCTCTGCATCCCCACACCCGCCTGAACCCAGCCGCGTGCCCGGGCCTTGCACCACTCCCCCGCGTGTCCTCCGCCCTGCCGCGCCCCCAGCAGCTCCTTTCCTGGTGGCCAGGCTTTCCCACCACTGAGCCCTCCCTGGACCCCGTCCCCACAGACCTTAGATCCTGCCCCTCCACGTGCCGTCTGGTTCCCTGTGGTACTGAACCAGCGGCTTGTCTTGTGTGCTCTGCCGTCTGCCAGTGCCCAGCGAGAGCCGCACACAGCACCCTCCTTTCCTTCGAGCCTCGCTGTGGCAGGTGCCTGAGGGGTGGGGTTCAGCCCTGGGGTCCCGAGGGGTGCAGCCCCGAGCCGCGGCAGCCCCCCTGCTGGGGAGCTGGGCTTCCATATCTGCAACGCCTCAGACTGGCCGGGGCGAGTAGGGGAGAAGCGGGGGCAGCCTGGGGACCTTGCGTGGGCTGCCCTGTGGGGGTTACTTGGCCAATCCGTGCCCCGAGGCCCTCCGGCAGGCGCTCTCGTGCACCTGGGCCTCACCGTGAGGGGGCTCGCCCCAGAATCGCTCCTTGGTCACCTCCCACTCAGCCCAGCTGTGAGGAGATGCGGCGAGGCCGGGGCAGGCTGTGAGTCTGCACTCAGACACCGCGCGGGGGCGAAACAGAGGCCTGCCCTGGAAGTGTCCCACTCTACCTGCTGGTGGTTTCCAGACGCATCGTGTTTTCCTTGGAAGCCGCCCCCCGCCCCCTCGAGGCTCCTGATGTCACGACGCCCTGGAGCTCATGGGCGGTTGGGCCCTCCCTGCCAGCCGTCCAGTTACCCCACGGCTCCCTCTGTCTCACGCAGGGTCCATATCCTCCTGTGACGCGTTCCTCAATGTCTTCCAGTCCAGAGGGCTGAGGCCCGAGGTCATCTGTCCTTGTGCCAGCTCCCCTGAGGCGCTGACGGTGGCCATCCGCAGGTAAGGCGGCCGCCTCTCCGTCCACTCATGCCGCTGCTGTCCTGCGCTGCCGAGCGTGGCCGGCCTTTCTCGAAGCAGCAGGCCGCACGGAGCCATGTGCCAGTGTCCCAGGCGCGTGCGTGTGGTGGGGGGCAGCCCGGGCACCAGGCCCCTCGCCCTGTGCTGGCCGCGTGTCTCCCGCCAGCCTGGATCCGTGCCGCGACATAGGGGGTGGCGGCTGCCCGGGCTGTGGTCTCTGGGCTGGTTTCCCTCCGAGGGCTTCGTGGGCGTGACAGCCCAGAGCCCTTCCCTGCCCGAGGGCGCCCGGCAGCTGGTGGGGGCCGTGCTCCCCCATCTCAGCCTGGACGGTGGGGTTGGGAGACCTCAGAGCTGGCAGGCTCTGGTCCTTCCTGCTCCTAGCAGGCTACCTGTCCCTTCCTGGGTCGCCTCTCGCCTGCCCTAGGGCTCCTGTCCGCAGCGGCCTCTGGGGGCTGTCCTGGGAGGAGGGCGCTGTGCTCGCAGTTGTGGGTGTCTGTGCGGGGGTTTTCTGCCCTCTGGCCAGTTGTTAGATAAACCAGCGGTGATTGTGGTCTTGTGTTGTATTAGTGTGCCATGAATAGTCTGCGCTTCCATATGTACAAGTATTAAATAATCCGAAAATTTTAATAACTCATCAGAGAAAGGATTTCTTTATGCTTCACAGACCGTAAGGTGTTCCTCATTCCTCTGCTCTGTGGTGCTCTCTGGCCACGGGACACGTCACTCCCACGCCTGGCGGCATCCGCCGCTGCACTTCTGCTTCCTGCGTCAGGGCTTTGGGAAGGGCTGCGCTGGGCAGTCCGGCTTGCAGCCTCTGGTCTCTGGACTGGGCGTGTTGGGGGCTGCTCTGGCTTCCTTGGTACCTGTCTGCTGCTGCCCAGGGCTCCCGACAAGTGTCTCCGCAAAGCCAGGTGGAAGCTCAGTCAGCCTTAGGGCCTCTCCGGGGAAGTCACAGAGCGTCCCTTAGACTGTGGCCACAGGCCCGCCCGAGGCCCCCGGGTGGGAGGACAGTGCAGGCCCCCGTGCAGAGCGGCGTGCGAGGCAGAGATGCCGTGGCACCCTCGGGCAGCCGGTCCCCGCGGCCAGCCGTGTGTGGTCCTGCAGGCAAGCTGGGCACGGACCCCGCCCCCTGCGCTGCCCCCTCGTCAGTGTGTCTGCTTTTGTTTCCCAGGCCGCCGGAGCTGGGCGGACCTCCCCCGAGAAGAGCCGTCCTGTCGATGAACGGTCTCAGCTTCGGTGTGATCAGAGTTGATGCTGAAGAAAAGTTGTCCGTCCTTACCGTTCAGGACGTCGGTCAGGCGCTGCCGGGAGGTGAGGGACAAGCTGGCGGTGTCGGGTCCCACCGCGGCTTGACGTTCCCGGAGGCCGGAGTGTGCTCTCGGCGTGCCACGAACCAAAGTCTTTCTAGCCGGGTTTTCCCACGTGAACTGGGGTTTCAGCTCATAGTCCTATGTTTTCCGGTTTTTGCCTGCCTTTGTACGGGAGTTCAGGTCGAGCAACAGCACCAGGGGCGTGGCCCCCGCGCGGTGTGCGGCAGTCTGGTGTCTGGGGACCGGAGCGCGACTGCCTGTCCGGGGCGGGCATCGTGGAGGCGCCGGCAGCTCACGGCACCCGGTGTCTTCAGACAGCCCGACGCCCGGCTCCTGCCCGCGGCGGGCGACCGGGACGTGTCGGTCAGGAGCGGCGCTCCGCAGGGCGCAGCGGTTCCTGTGCGCAGCCTCCTGCCCGCGGAGCCCCCGGGCCTGAACGCCGGCCCCGCGGAGCGGCCGATGGAGCGCTGCCGTGGCTCCCCAGCGGAGCGCCGCACGGGGAGCCCGCAGCCTGGCGCAGGAGGCCCCGGGACAGCCCGGAGTGGGGGACGCTCTCTGCTGCCGCCCTCCGGCGCCCTCGCCGTGGGGCCTCACAGCTGCTCGGCTTCCTCCTCGCCACGCGGGCCCTCCTGAGATCCGTGGGCAGCTGTTCTGACCCGCCCGGTGTGCGCGTGTGTGCACCGTGGTCCCGAGTGCGAGCGTGCGTGTGCGCGTGTGTGTGCGTGCACAGCGCTCCCCCAGAGTGTGCGAGCGTGTGCGTGGGTGTGTGTCTGTGCTCACCTGCTCCCCAGGTCGGCACCTGTTAGTTTGACCCTTGCAGAGCTGACTGACTTGTTGAGGCTGACGGTCTCTTGTGTTTCGCGGAGACCCAGCCTTTCAGCGCGTTCGCCCCCGCTGTGAATTAGATCAGGGTCTCTGCGGCGAATGCGCGCTTGTGGGAGTGTCTGTGCCCACCAGCCTCCTCCTCCAGCAGGGCCTCTGTGGTCTATGGTCTCATTTGTGGGCCGAAGGAAATGGGAATGGGCACCCCTTTGCCCCTTTCTCTCTTGCTAATTGCCATCCTTGGGGGAAGGGGCCATGCCCGGGGACCAGAGGCTGCTTAATTCGTTTTCTTTAACGGACCGCTGCGTGTTGGGTTGGAGGCCGGTGTGGGTGCCTGCTCTGTGGCGTGAGTGGCCTGAAACTGCACTGACTTGACAGGCGGGGTCTCCTGTGCCCAGGGTGGGCAGCAGGCGGGGTTGTCGGTGGGGAGCCGCTTAATGACAGCTGATCAGGGGTGGCTGGGCTATGGGAAGGGCCACACCAAGGCTACAGGGTGCATGGGGCTACGGCACGGGACGGGCCAGCCAGCATTGCCCGTGGGTTCAGGGTGGTGACACAAGGAGGGGGCACGGAATCTGTCCCTGAGAGAGCGGGTGCCCCATCAGCCCGGGCTTCGTACGTGCAGGATGCATCGTGAGTCGGTTAGACGCCGAAGGACGCACACCGGCTCGAGCGCGTTGTCAGAGCGCCCTGCGCGTGGGACGCTTTGTTTCCGTAACCGCACGTGGACGCGCAGGTCGTCCTCTGTGAGTGAGCCCGTTCACGTGGCGTTCTCGTCGATGACTCCGAGGGTTTCTCTCTGTTTAGCTGACGTGTGTGTTGTGAAGGTGGAAGGTGCCCCTTATCTCTGCAAGACCGACGAGGTCGGGGAGATCTGCGTGAGCTCCGGCGCCACCGGCACCGCGTACTACGGACTGCTGGGCATCACTAAGAGCGTCTTCGAGGTTTGTACGTCTCCTGCCCTTTCTGTGCAGGTGAATTCCAGAGCGTCCACGGAGGGCGGCAGGCAGGGTGCAGCGGGTCTCCAGCCTGATGGGGCCGAGGCCGGCCCCGGAAGCCCGCGCTTCACGTGCGCCAAGAGTCTGGCAAGTGCCTGCTCCTCAGAGCCAGGTGCTGGGCCCAGGGAGACAAGGGGTCACAGAAGGGGTCGCAGGAGGAACCCGGACCATGCTGGGTGCAGGAGTCTGAGGAGCGCGTCATCTACTGACAGAGCCTCTGGCCTTGGGGCGGCCTGTTCCCCACCAGGGATCCGTGGCGGCAGCCTCATCTGGGGAAGCCGTACCCTGGCCACCTGGCCGGTTGGTCCGTTGTCCGTCCAGCACAGCCTAACGTGCCCCCCTTTGCTCTGGCAGACCGTCCCGGTCACGGCAGGAGGCGCACCCGTGTCTGACAGGCCTTTCACCAGGACGGGGCTGCTGGGCTTCATCGGGCCGGTGAGTGCGTCCTGCTACCACGACCTGGGCCTCCGGACATGCCCACAGCTCCATGGAGGGGTGCGCTGGCATCCAGCGCCAATCTAGGGGAGCAGGGAAGCTCCCCATGTCCCACAGTCCCTAGGACAGCACCCCCCCGCCACGTCCCCTTGTCTCCAGCCCCACCCACCGGGATGCAGGACCCCGTCTGCGTGTTCCTTGCTTTCTGTGTGCTGTCTGCTGCCTGCAGCAGCTATCAGCTACCCGACCCCCAGGGCCTGCATGTCCCGAGTCCTGACCTATGTCCTTGCTTCCAGGATAACCTGGTCTTTGTTGTGGGCAAGCTGGATGGGCTGATGGTGGTTGGAATTCGCAGACACAATGCAGATGACATCGTGGCCACTGCGCTGGCCGTGGAGCCCATGAAGTTTGTCTACAGAGGCAGGTGATGCGCTGCGGGCCTCTAGAACCCTCCTCCTCCGCTTGAAGTCCGCGAGTCCATCTGCAGTAGCAGCCAGGTCCAGTGCCTCGGGTACACAAAGCCTAGGAACTCCTGTTCATCAGAAAACCTGCCCAGGAAAAAGGACGATATTTGCAGCCAGAGCCCGTTAGTGTCCTCCCTGCCCACGGGGCTCCTGTGGGTCTTGAAGAGGACGGGGCCCAAGGAACATCGGCTTTAGCAGCCAGAACCTCACACACTCAGACTGCAGCAGCCGAGGGCCAGTTTCTCTGAATCACAAACGTCAGTTCTCTTCTCTGCTGAGGGTTAGCGAGGCTGAGGAGGGCCCTGCCTCGCCCCTGGGTGGGGCAGCTCTTGAGCGTCCGGAGTGTGTTAGGCAAACCCTTTCTGAGCCCGGGCAGCTGGGGGGCGATGAGGGAAGCTGTGTCTGGCTCTGTTCAGCTCCGAGCTCTTTGTCCTGAGGGGAGCAGCCCCTTCTCCTAGCTGGCCCGCTCAGCTGGCTGCATTTTTAAATTATTTTCTTCTCAAAGGGGTGCTTTTATTACTCAAAGCAGGGTACCTGTGAGCCTGGCCAGGCCCTGCCTTTGAATATTCCTTAGAGAAATCGTTCGGGAGTCCTGCCAAGTGGGTGCTGCTGGCCCTCTTGTCGGTCGGGATGACAGGAGTGTGGGGTGCCCACCAAGGAGAAACCAGCAGGTCAGGCCTGTGTGGGTGCCCGAGTGGAGGCCGCCAGGACCTCATGACCTGCCCTCACAGCAGAAGTGGGACGCTGTTGGTGTGGGTGCCCGGGTGGCCAGTGCCTGTTTCTGGGGTGGGGTAGGGAGGCCCCCGGGACCTGACAGAACCTGGAGGTGCGGGCTGGGCCTGAGCCGCAGCTGACGAGGTGACGTCGTGAGCGGTGGGGAGGGCACGGGTGATTGCGTCTGCCGGTGAGCAGGGTGCCTGCCTGTCCCCCCCACCACAACCACCTTGACCTGGAGCCACAGCGGCGCCTGCGGGGGGGGGGGGGTGTCACTCAGTTCAGCGTCTGATTCTTGAGCCCTGCCTCGGGCTCTGCCCTGGGCACAGAGCCTACTTAAGTCGCTCTCTCTCCCTCTGCCCTCTGCCTGTCCCCTGCTTGGGCTCCCTCACTTGCTCTTTAAAAAAAAAACAAAACAAAAAAAAACCGAGAGAGAAAGGGAGCCATAGCCGATAGAGAGTAGAAGGTCTCGGGAATGGTCTGACGCACACGACACGGGTTCTTTGTTCTCCAACACCAGCGCAGGAGACGGAGTAAGTAGCCGGAAGGAAGTGATGAGCCGAGAGTCAGGTTAAGGAAGTCCTCCAGAGGTGCAAGACACAAGGTTGCACAACCGGAGAGGGGCAGCACGGAA
This sequence comes from Neogale vison, assembly GCF_020171115.1. Lineage (NCBI taxonomy): Eukaryota > Metazoa > Chordata > Mammalia > Carnivora > Mustelidae > Neogale > Neogale vison. The sequence goes on along the minus strand of NC_058096.1, from coordinate 160,001 downwards.
ATAGCAGACGGGGTGGGGGGGGCGCACAGGGCGGCGGGGGTGGGGGGCATCTGAGCGGCCGGAGACCAGGTTTGTGGGACTCGAGAAGGGTCCAGCACTAGGGTCAAGCAGAAGGCATGAAAGTCCCCAGCGCTGGGACTAGCCCAAGAAGGCAGCAGTGCAGTTATGTTTTTAAGTTATTAAACAGAGTTTTTAACTTAGATTTTACATTTTTCCAAATTGTTACTTAATTGTGCCGTTGTAATAAAAATATTCTTGGGAATGTAAGTTTCAGAAGTTGTGTTAGCAAAAGACACTTCTTGTGAGAACAGCTTCGCTGGGGTTACTGAGATGCATTCAAGATGTCTGAAAGCAGGAGAAATTTGGTGCTGGGCGAAGTGTGCGTGTGCACACCCGCCCACAGGAGAACAAGAGAACGCGAGTGTGCTGCGATGGCCCAGAACTGGAGCAGCAGGGGTGCTGGGGGGAGGTGTGGGGCCTGGGGGAGGCCAGCTTCTGGTCCGACAGGGAAGGGGAGAGAACCGCCTCCCAGGGTAAGAGGCAAAGGCAGCAAGTGCAGAGACAGACACCGACATGTTCCGCGGGACCGACGGAGTCAGGCCGATTGACCCTTCCGACCGCTAGTCCTTCTAGACGGAGATGTGTGCGGAGAAACGTATTCCGTGCATCAACATTATAATTAAGGGAAGTTTTCTTTTAAGATCCGTGTCTGGTGGTTTTGCTTTGCACCAAAGTCATTTTGTCTTAGCGAATCGGAGCTACTTCAGCCGCCCTACGGGAGGCCAGGTCGCGTCTCTGGTTCTCAGCCGCGGCCACGGTTAGAGTCTCTTCAGCCTTAGCCTGTCTGCACCCTCCGTTTTGAGGGAGAGGAAGGGTCTGCGTCCCGTTTGCTGTCCTTTGCGGGTGGTCATGTGTCCTCGTCCCCCCCCCAGGATCGCGGTGTTCTCCGTGACGGTGCTGAATGACGACCGGATCGTCCTGGTGGCCGAGCAGCGGCCCGACGCCTCCGAGGAGGACAGTTTCCAGTGGATGAGCCGCGTGCTGCAGGTGGGCCCGGCGGCCGGCTGCGGCCTGGGGGCGCGTGGTTCCCAGGAGTCCGAGGGCGCAGGGCAGAGCCTGGCCTGTCTAACCCCGTCTCTGGCTCCAGGCCGAGCAGGCCGGGTGTCCGCTCGCCTGACACGGGATCTCGGCTCGACCTCCTGAGAGTCGCAGGCTTCCTGCCCCCGTGCCGCCTCCCCCTGCCCTGTGCTGCCTCCCCCCTGCCCTGTGCTGCCTCCCCCCTGCCCCATGCTGCCTCCCCCCTGCCCCATGCTGCCTCCCCCTGGCACTGCCTCCCCCTGGCACTGCCTCCCCCTGGTGCTGCCTGTACCCGGCACGGCCTCATCCTGCTTGCACCCAGCAGGCGCCAAAGAAATCCGGGCTTGGTGAGGTGACAGACAGCACCGGAAGCTGTAATTCCGTACAGGGAATACATAGAACAGCAGCCCCATACCCGCCCCGCCGGTTGGGGTGAGATCAGTTGAGACGTTACGTAGGCTCAGACCAGGCCATGGCCCTGGGGGCCTGGGAGCACCGAGCTTACACGCCACCACACGGTGGTGGTTTCCTGTGTCCCGTTACGAAAATGTCAAAGCGTCACGCAGAAAGTCCCTAATGCCCACGTTTAGGTCCTGCCGTGGCCACCACGTCATCACCCTTGCCCATCACGCCCCTGTCCCTGTGCACTCCTCAGGGCGCGCTAGGTCGCCCTCACTTCCTTAAACCCCGAACGGGAGTCCTGCCTACTACTCTGGGGGAAAGGAGTAAAATTTACGTTTGGTGAAGTGCGCACAGCTTACGGGGACCGTCCAGTGGGGGTTTTCGGTTGACTCGACGGGATGCGATTCCCCCGTCCAATGAGCCCATCTGTGGGTGCGGGCGGTGAGCGTCCACAGCCGTACGCCCCAGGTAGCCAGCGCAGCGCGATCACGAGGACGCGGAGTGTTTCCGCCGTGCCGGCAGGTTCTCCCGGGGCCCCAGCTCCGCCGCGCTGCCCAGCCCGAGAGCCCCCGGTCGGCTGCGTGTCCGCACGGCGCGTCTCCCTTTCTGCCATAGACGGTCTCAGGAAAGGGACTCACACGGCGTTTGCCTCCTGTCTCGCTTCCTTCCCTCCGTGAGGCTTTGGGACGGCTCATGTCGCGTGGGGGCTGGGCCTTCCTCTCCAAGCCTGGTGGTGGTTCTTCGCTTACCTGTTCACACCCTGACGGGCGTGTGGGTTGCCCATTTCTGCCTGATGAACAAAGCTGCCGTGGGCAGTGGTGTACAGACCTCGGGGTGTTTCCTCTGGTGTCCCTCCTTGGCCAGTTGGTGGGGGGGGCCTGAAGCTGGCAGAGACGGGCGTGGAGCTGCCCACGCGTCGGGAGAGCCGGCGACCGAGCCTCAGAAAGTGCTCCCCACTCGTGTCTCCCAACGCGGACTTTCAATAGAATTTGTGGTGGGTTGTTATGGAATAGTTCTAATACAGCAAACAAAACCAAGGGTGTGACTGATGTGGGGGACAGAGGCAGAAGGGAATGGGGATCAAGTTCAACGTCCTCGTGACCTGCGGCCTGTGCTTGAGGCGGCAGAGGGTCACCTTCCTCCGGGAAGCCCCCTGCTATCTTAGCGTTGCTGCCGTGCTGCAGGGAGAAACCACCCTTACTTGACCCGGGCCTCCAGGGTCCCGCAGTCTCCTTCAGCAGGTCAAAGTGCTTTTGGACACCTCCCTCGTCTTCACCTCCCCAGTGGGAAAGTGTATCATCAGCCACCCCTCACAGTCCCAGGGCAGCGGCCCCCTCTGCCCACAGGGTCCCGTCCCCACAGCTTTCATAAAACCACCCTTTTGGCACCAAAGATGCCTCAAGAATTCTTCCTTGATCGTTGGCTCTAGACCTCACCAATCCCGCCAGCATTCAGAAGTGACATAATAACCCACATTCCTGTCACCCTGCTCGGCACTTGCCAGTCCAGGTCCTGACCGTGTCCTCACCTGGCCTCCCCACTTCTCCCGCAGGAGTGTTCTGAAGTCATGCCAACATCACATTGTATCTGTAAAGATTTTACTGTTTCTTTACACTAGGAATAACCGTTATCACATCTCTAATGTTAGTAATTTTCTTATTTTTTAAAATTGAGATGATTGATGTTCACCCTAATCTCAGGTGTGCAGTGTGATTTGTTCGCTCTGTGACGTGATCCCGCGGTAAGTCTGGCAGACGCTCACCGTGTATAACCACAAATGTTCTCGTGACGAGGACTTGTAGGATCTACCGTCTCGGCCGCTCCCGCGTGTCCAGTACAGCCTTGTCTCTGGTCACCGAGCACTGCCCCCCCAGACTCTGCTCTGTGACCGGAGGCTCGTGGCCTCTGACCCTCCCTCCGTCCTGCCCACGCCCACGCCCGCCGCTCTGTATCCGTCAGCTCGGTTAGCATCGCACGGGGCAGTGACTCCCGTGGGGCGTGTTTCTCTCCGACTTACTCCGCTTCTCCCCTCGGGGTGCGTCCACGTCCACGTCCACGAGTGGCTCGTCCTTCTTCGTGGCTGAGGAGTGTTCGGTCGTGTGTGTGCGCACGCCCTCGGCCCGACCGACAGTCCGCGACGCTCGGGCCGCTTCTGTCTTGGCTCTTGTAGATGGTGCTGCGACACGCGTAGGGAAGCCTTTATCTCTTTATCTCATTTTCAGTGCTTTTGGGAAGACACCAGCAGTGCGGTTGCTGGGTCTAGGGCAGCTCTATTGTTAGCCTTTTGGGAACCCTCCACGCTGTCCTCCAGAGTGGCTGCCCCGGCTGGCGTTCCCAGCAGCCGTGCACGGGGCTCCCCTTTCTCCGCACGCTCGCCGGCACCTGCCCTTTCTCGTGTTGTTGATTTTAGCTGTTCTGACAGGTGTGCGGTGGGATCTCACTTTTAAAAATGTTCATTTTCCAGATAGCTGGTGATGTTGGGCACCTTTCCACGTCCCTGTTGAGCACATGTATGGCTTCTTTGGGAAAATGCCCGTTTAGATCCTCTGTGCATTTTTTAGTTGGATTGTTTGTTTTTGCCGTTGAGTTGTGTGGGTTCTTGATGTATTTGGGGTATTAACCCCTTATCAGAGACATGACTTGCAGCTCCCTTCTCGGATCCAGAAGGTCGTCTTTTCATTTTGCCGATGGCTTCCTCTGCCGTGCGGAAGCCTTTTTGTTTGATGTCGTCCCTCTCGCTCATGTTTGCTTTTGGTGTCAGAGCCGTAAAATCACCAACAAGACCTGTCTCGGGGAGCTTGCCACCTATGTCTTCTTCTTGGAGTTTCGTGGTTTCAGGTCTCACGTTCAAGTCTTTAATCAATTTTGATTTTATTTTCACGGGTGGTGTGAGAAGGTGGTCCAGTTTCATTCTCCTGTCCGGTTCCCCCAGACCGCCCCTTCCTCGTGGTGCGTTCTTGCCCCCTTTGTCACACACTAATCGATCGTCTGTGTTGGGGTCATTCCTGGGTTCTCTTGTATTCCATGGCTGTGTGTGTCTTCTTTTGCTAATACCGTGCTGTTTTGGTTACTAAAGCGTCGTGACATAATTGAAAATCATGAACACCTCCAGCTCTGTTCCTCAGGTTTGCTTTGGGTGCTTTGGGTCTTTTTGTGATTCCGTACACATTTTAGGAGGATTTATTTTAGTTTTTTGAAAAATGCCATTGGAATCAGGGATTGCACTGAATCTGTAGATTACTTTGGGTAGAATGGACATTTTAAAAACATTAATTCTTCTAATCCATGAGCATGGAATGTCTATTTCTTTGTGTCTTCAATCTCTCTCTTCAGTGTCATAGTTTTTAGTGTGTAGGTTTTTCACCTCCTTGGTTAAATCTATTTTATTTTATTATCTTGGTGCATTTGTAAATGGAATGGTTTTCTCGATTTCTCCTGCTGATTCAGAGACACAGCAGATAATTCCTGTGGTTTTACTGAACATATTTGTCAGTTCTAACAGTTTTTGGTGGAGTCTTAAGGGTTTTCTGTATGTGACATCATGTCATCTATAGTGATGGTTTTACTTCTTCCTTTCCAATCTGGATGCCTCTTCTTCTTTCTTGCCTTATTGCTGTGGCGGGGTTCTCCAGCTGCATGCTGAGTGGCAGTGGTGAGTGTGGGTCCCTGTCTCATCCCTCATCTTAGGGGAGGAGTTCTCAGCTTTTACCCTTGAGAATGGTGTTGGCTGTGCTTGTCAAATACCGTCTTTCTTATATTGAGGTACGTTACCTCTGTACCTGCTGTGTTCAGAGTTTTTATCCTAACAGTAACGTCTTGTTGTAATTAATATCTAGTCACTAATCAGACTTACCCGATTATCTAATGTTTAGTTTGTTGGTTAGATTCAGGATCAAAATGAGGTTTAAAAAAAAAAAACTGTACTTGGTGGGGACAAGTTCTTTAAGTCTTCTTCAATCTAGAGATTCTTCCTCTGTCGTAGATTTCTGGTGGTTACTTTGTGGACAAAGTTGCCAGTTTTGCTTCTGTAGCCTGAATTCTGATGACCCTGGGGCATCATTTGATGCAGCTTTCTGTCCCCTGCAGTGCCCCTGCACATTGTCATTGGATCAGAGTCAGGGTTTTCTGGCAGAAATCCTCCGGGAAGGTAGCGTCTGCATCCGGCTGCCTCTGAGCTGGTCTCCGCTCCGGGGGTCCCTGCTCTGCTGGGACTTCAGAGCCGAGCTACCGATGGGGAAAGCTGACCGGAGCAGCGCAGCAGAGACGAGGAAGCCCAGCTCCTTGGGAGGAGGCAGTGTGTTTCCTACCCGAGACCTGTCACGGCTGGGGCGCTAGGGCCTCTGCTACTTCCTAGGGGAGATGGAATTGAGGACCACCATCTGGGCACTCGATGTCACTGGCCTCTTCACAGTTTCTGGGCTGTCTTCAGTGCACAGAGTCAGGACTGATGTCTGTTTGTAGGGCACCTGTGTCCTGGGTTTGCGCTGCTGGGTCCAGCTCCAGTTCGAGAGCACAGAGTTTTCCTTTAACTCCCCGACCTCCTTTCCCCCTCACTGACAAATTGTGACCAACAGCTCCTGAATCCCTCATCGGCTTTAGCCAAGCTGCACACCGCAATCTCCACACTACCTCTAAAATGCGAGATTTCTGAGGGCAGGTTAACTTTTTTTTTGCCCATAGGGCCTATCTCATTAGGGGTGACTAATCAAACTACCGCATTTACAGCCACTTTAAATAGATTCTCTCCCTGGGGCTTTTCCAACAACCTACTTCCAGCTCAGCTGAGTTCGTTTCCTTATTTCACTGCCGACTGTTCAGAAATGCTTTTTAAAATTTCAAGTTTTTCCGTTGTAAAATATATAAATGCCTCCAAAGTCAGATCTGAGCACAGGGTGAATTCGGAGAAGTCCAGTTTCTGCCCCGCAGCCCCACGGGCTCATCTGACTTTCCTTTCTGAAAAGACGCACTTTCGGGTTTACGAGTTTGTGCACAGACGCACAGTAGGCGTGTGTGTCCCATGACAGAAACGGATGCACGTCCTTCCGTGTTCTCTTGTCGAGCAGAGTGTCTTCACGACCTTCAGAGCTGCGTGTCTCCCCGGTGCAGCCTCCCGGCCCCCGTAGCCGCGAGCGGCTCAGCCCGGGCCGCCCGTGGCCAGGTGGTGTGTCGGGTGTCACGCGCCGTCCCTCTGAGCTGGTGGTGTTCCCTTCCAGGCGGTCGACAGCATCCACCAGGTGGGCGTGTACTGTCTGGCGCTGGTTCCTGCCAACACCCTGCCCAAGGCTCCTCTCGGAGGGATTCACATTTCTGAAACCAAGCAGCGTTTCCTGGAGGGGCTGCTGCACCCCTGCAATGTGCTCATGTGCCCGCACACCTGTGTCACCAACCTTCCCAAACCTCGCCAGAAACAACCAGGTCAGTGTAGCTGTCCGTCCGGTCTCAGCGCCGGTGGCAGCCACGCTCGGGGTCAAGTGTGCGGGCCTCGTGGCGCCTGCCTCTCCGGGGCTGGGGAAGGGCCAGACCTCAGGGGCGGTCCCCATCTCCCGCCGCCCGGGAACCAAGCCGCAGGCGAGGAAACTTGACCATGTCACCTGTGTGCTGGGACTCATCCCGGCGACTGAACGCAGGCGTCGGAGGCCTGGAAGGAAAGGGGCGGCTCCCAGGGCGTAGAGGTGCGGCCCAAGGGCAGACGTGGGGCTTGGGAGGGAGAGCAACCGCTCAGTGCTGGGGGGTCAGTGCTGGGGGCTGGCGTGGGGGGCCGGGACTGGGGGCTGCCCTCTACGCCTGCGCACGCCCCCTCGCTGCCCCGACAGCCCAGGACTGCCGGCACTCCAGGGGCCTCCGCAGATGGTTACTCTCCCTTCCCTGATCTCACGCCTGAAAAACTAATCTTAAAGACGGGTTTGACAGTTACTTTTGTTCTTTGGTTTTGTGAATCTTTAGTAATGCTAATTTTTTTTCACTGAATATTGAACACTTAAGTTATCATAAAATAAAATGCATTTACTCAGGAAGATTTACCTTCCTGTTTGGTGTGTAAGAAGCAGGAAAAGACCACTGTGGAGCGTGGCTGTGGCTGAGGCCTAGTCCCCCGCCCGGGGACACGCTGCGGCTGTGGCTGAGGCCCAGTCCCCCCCCCCGGGACACGCTGCGGGGCGAGTGTCTCAGTCTGGGGTTGCCTGTGTTGGAGGCAGGGATTCTCTTTGTCGCTCACCATGACCCTTACAGCTGGTTTCCCAAGCTCAGCACCTTAATGGACAGTGAAACGCCTCCTTCAGACAGAAAGTCTTGTGGCAGGAGGGTCCCGGGCCGGTCCTGTCCCCGAGCCACCACCCGCTCACTCAGAAACCCCGTTTTCCAGAGGTGGGGCCGGCCTCCATGATCGTGGGGAACCTGGTTGCGGGTAAGAGGATCGCGCAGGCCTCAGGGAGGGAGCTGGCTCACCTGGAGGACAGCGACCAGGCCAGAAAGGTAATGGCCGGTGCCCGGGGCGCGAGGAGGGCGTGAGCAGGCCCCGGCGAGGCTGCGGCTGAGCGGGCCTGTCTGCGCAGTTCCTGTTCCTGCCCGACGTGCTGCAGTGGCGAGCGCACACCACGCCTGACCACCCCCTGTTCCTGCTGCTCAACGCCAAGGTGAGGCCGGTTCCCCTGCTCTGCCCCCCACGCCCCTGCCCAGAGTGCGCCCCCCGCCACCCTCCCCACCCAGTGCTTCCTGGTGGGGGACTCTGCGTCTCCTCCCTCAGGCAGTGACGTCGCTGTGTTTAACGGAAAATTCCCAGTTAGGGACACTGTGCTCGGAGAGGCTTCTCGGTGAGCTGGAAGAAAACGTTTCTTTTGTAAAAATTAGGAATCTAGACTTCCCCATTTACGGCTTTAACATGACAGGCGCTGTTTACTGCCCTGGTCCTAGTATAGGTCCAGAAATTCTCTTTCGTGGTTTTGGCTGCCTTTTAGTGTGATCTCTCCGCCCCGGGAGTGCTTAGGGTAGAAAGGAGGGGCTGTGAACCTCGCGTCCGGCTCTGGGCCAGCGGACAGAATGTGGAAACAGGACAAGTTACAGAACCGCGGACGTCCTGTCTCACTCTGACGCGTTGCACGCAGGCCGGGAGGACCGTGGCGCTCGACGCGGTGCAGGGCAGGTCGCTGTGGCGCCGAAGACGCTGGTCTAGCTCTTCTTAACGCTCCTCACTGCCCACTGCTTCTTCATTCAGAAAATACTCGCTGATGCCTGTTAGGATCTGGGTGTTCAGAGAAAACGCGTCCTGCCCTCGGGACGTTTGAAGTGCGTTTTCTCTGCTGGAAAACGGTCCGTAGGAGACGTGATGTTCTCTGTTCACCGTGTACCCGCAGATGTAGAATGGTGTTCGGAAAACGTTTGTTTTATCATTGATTGAGTTCCAAAGCACGGACATGGCCAGAATTCCCAAGTGGCCCAGGTAAAATGAGCTCATGAGCTCATGGTGGGAACCGGAAGACGAGAACAGCAAAGCCATGGCCCCGAGGGCCGGGGGCTCAGAGCAGCAAGGCCTGCTGCTGGCTGTTACCCCAAACCCCGAGAGTGTGGCCAGAAGCCGGCGTGGGACTGCTCCGTGGGCGCGTGATGGTTGGGGTTCCATGTGGCTCCTGTGGGCTGCAGGAGGGTGAGTGTGGGGTGGCAGCTCAGTGAGGAGGGGCCCTGGGGTGAGGGCCACGGGGAGGTGCTTGCTGGACATGTGTGGGGAGGTGGACGGTCTCTGGAGCCGAGAAAGAGCTCAGGAGGGGCCTGCGGAAGACGGGCGTGGTTTTTTCCAAATCCGTTCCCGACTTTCCTCTAAGTCACTGGTAAAACTTTACATTTCTTGTGGTTAGCCTTCTTCGGTTTTGAAATGTCCTTGGGTCCCTGAAGACGTGCTGGCCTCTGCCCTAGGAGGAGGCCTGTGGCCATGTAGGCGGCCATCCAGGGGGACTGGCAGGCTCTGCCTGGAGCTGACCTTCTGCCCCTCAGCTGGGCTTGGGAGAAGCAAGCCCAGCTCCCTTGCACACAGCCTGGAGGGCCTCTGTGCTTGGCTCTGTGGACTGCGCCTTGGCCTTCGGAGTGGCGAAGGGAGGGGTTCTGGTCGAGGCTGGGTTGTTCGGGGGCGGTATGTGCAGACCGAGCTGCACTTTTAATTTCCTTAAGAAGGACTCCGAGAGCTCGGAGGTCCGCCCGACTCCGTGAGCCGATTTGGTGCGAACTGGTCTGCAGGCCCGAGGTCTTTGGCAGAGATGGGGGGCGAGTGAGCCAGCCCCTGCCGCCCACGCCGCCGTGTGTCTGCAATGAGCTCCGAGCTCCGAGGGGCAGGCCCGTGGCGTGGGGGAGGGGAGGCCTAACCGTGCACGACCCGTAGCCTAGCGGCGTGCGTCTCCTTCTGCTGCGGCATTCTGTGTCTCTGGTCAGGATCGTGGTGGTTTCTGGGGACGGGGGGTGAATTAGGGTGGTGGTGATTTGTTTTAGAAAACAGATTTAGACACTATGTGGCAAAATATTATTCGGGAAGGAGAGCCTAGATATTTATTACATTATTCTTTATAATTAAGCTTAGTTAATTAATTTAACAAAATTTTTTAGACAGAGTGAGTGAGTGCCCATGAGCGCGTTGGGGAGGGGCAGAGGGAGAGCCGACCTGGAGCTCGATCTCACAACCCTGAGATCATGACCCGGGCTGAAATCTAGGGTCAGACTCTTAGCCAGCTGAGCCAACGGGGCGCCCTCAAGAGTTTTCTTTAATGGCTGTGCCCCTGACCGTCCTGGACAAGCAGCGTGCCCCCGCTCCAGGCTCTCAGGACACACTGCATGACTTGTCCCTTCCCTGCTGGAGAAACAGCTCGCCTTTGGCGATTGTCCCTGAGATACAGATGACTAGGAAAGACAGCAGGGGTGTGTCTAGCCCGGCACGAGCCGCGGGCCCCGACCACGGGCGTTGCAGGTACAGGGCAGGAGCAGCGTGGGCACGGGGGCCCGAGGAGAAGATCCCGGCCCCCCAGCCCCACGCCCACGCAGGGACCACTCTCCTAGGGGACCGTCACCAGCACTGCAACCTGTGTCCAGCTGCACAAGAGGGCAGAGAGGGTGGCCGCCGCCCTGATGGAGAAGGCAAGACTGAGCACCGGGGACCACGTGGCCTTGGTCTACCCGCCAGGTAAGCACACGGAGACCTCCCTCGGCTCTGCGCTGCTGGGGACACGCTGTTATTATAGAGCAGACCCCCCTGGAACCGCCTGCCAGGTCAGGGGACCGATGTGGAGCGCGCGCCCCAGGTGTCCCCAGCACAACGCCCTCCACTCTCCAGAGCAGCCTCTGCCCCTGGTGTCCGTTGTCTCTTCTGCCCAGTGGGGCGCCCTGCACGTCGGGTTCGTCTGCCAGTTTTCTTCAACTTTGATAGGTTTTTGGAGTCTTTTAATCCTCAGGCTTCGGTCTCTCTCTAGACCGTATCGGCTGAAGGCTGGTTTGCCTCTGCAGAGGCCCCGGCCGCACGCGCAGGCGGCTCCCGTCTTTCCCGCAGGCTGGCGGTGAGGTCCTGGCTCGGAGTCTTCCTCGGGTTCGGTGCCTTTGCCGACTCCAGGCGGTGCTGAACTCCTGGGTCAGGGACCACGGTAGCTCGTGTCTCCTCCTGCGGTGTCCGCGGTCGCAAATGATGGTCTCATTCCGTCTGTTCTTGTTCTCATTTACCGGCCGTGAAGCTGACACACAGAGACTCCCGTCCTGTAGCATTCGGCACCCCGTGGTGGAATTCACGGGGCTGACTCTTTCCTTCTCTCCGTCCTGTGTATTCCTATCACGCTCCGAAGCCGACCGGTCCGCGGGTCTGGAAGTTCGTACATCGTTGTGAACTCACGACGGAAGTGAATCGGTCGGGTTTCAGCCCTTTGCAGTTTCTTGGTCAGAGCTCAGGTCGCCCGTAGGAGCCCCTTCCGGCTGGCTTCATGGCGACCACCGCCGTCCCCAGGACACAACCCGGGCGTGGGGGGTGCTCGTTTCTCCCGCTGGCTGCTGAGTGTTGGCTTTTCAGCGAGCGGAGCTGGGAATTACAAATCAACACGACGTGGCCCCCGAGTTCACACTGCTACATCCCCTTCACATTCAGACGAGCCTCTCCTCCCACGTACCTCCCGTTTTCGTACCAGGGACCGCGCTTCCGAGCACGGAGAGAGCAGAACGCAGACCCGCGCGGCTCTCCCAGGCCAGCGGCACAAGTGCGGTCGCCGCCGGATGAGGTTGGGGCCGGTCGCGGTGTGCGCACGTGCTTCCCGCCTCCCCCTGGTCGCCGCCCAGTGTCTGCTGTGGGAGGGACGGTGGACGCCCTTACAGACCCAGCCTCTAGGCTTCTCCTTTGGTTTCCTAAAGGGCTTCGGTCGCTGAAGGAGACTCACAGGACCCTGGAGTCCCGGCTCTGGTCAAGTCGGAGTTGTTTCTCCCTGTGGTGCGGCGTCCGCATTAAGACTGGGAGTTTCCCGGAATGTTACACTCCGCCCGCCTCAAGTACAGGTCAACAGTCACAAGGACACTTAATTTTACCTACATTTTTAAAAAAAGATTTTATTTATTTATTTGACAGACAGAGATCACAAGCGGGCAGAGAGGCAGGCAGAGAGAGAGGAGGAAGCAGGCTCCCCGCTGAGCAGAGAGCCCGATGCGGGGCTCGATCCCAGGACCCTGGGATCATGACCCCAGCCGAAGGCAGAGGCTTTAACCCACTGAGCCACCCAGGCGCCCCAGATTTTATCTACATTTCCTTCTGCTTCTGATGAATTTCTAGAACATAGGTGAGGTTTGGTGGGGTGAGGTCCGGAGCCAATGATCAAGAAAGAATTCTTGAGACATCTTTGGTGCAAAACGGTGGTTTATTAATGCGCGGGGACAGGATGAGCTGCTGCCCCAGGGTTGTGAGGGGCAGGTTGTGTACCACGGGGGTCGGAAGTAAGGAAAAGGGAGATTTCAATAGACTTTCATCTACTAAAGAGGGCCGACGAGATACCAGATGCCAGGGGCCTGGCCATTGCCCTTTTTAGCAAGCTATTAAGATAGTTGGGAGAGTCCTAGAGAATGTCACTTATGTCTGGGCCAGGGGGTGTTTTCCAGGTGTCAGCCTTTTGCTTTGTCCTCAGCCAGCCTTCTGTTCCTTGTCACTTCTGTTCGCCACATCACCAGGGCTGTGACTGCAGTCCCCACTCTTCAGGTAACCCTGGGTTCCAGGAGTAAGGCAAGTGGCCGCGGAGCTGTGCTTGCCTGAGCTGGCCGCACCGCTGCGGTGGGTCTGTGCCCTGGGCTCAAGGCGGGGGCTGAAGGCCCCCGGGAGCGCCCCAGAGGGAAGGCTTCACTACCGGAAAGTAGAAGGAGAGAGAGGCTTGCGATCTTGGTGACAGAGGGTCCCAGGGGGACGAGGGGAGGGCCCTGCCGCTCTCCCCTGCCCAGGAGTAGGTCTGAGGCCATTCAGAAGGGAGTGCCCGCTGGGGATCTCAATTTCCCGCAGGTGAGAGTGCTTGCCAGAGGCCGAGCTGGGGTCCCCACGGGGAGGTCCCCCCTTGCTTTGCACTCCCCACAGGGCGTGTTGTGTATTTCTTGGGAGTGGGGGGGGCGGTCCGGGATTTCTTCCAACTTCCAGAGGGGTGTTGGAGCCAGGGGACTAAGAACCTTGCTGCCTGGAAGCGGCAGGAGGATGCTGCTGGGATCGGAAGGTCCTCCCGCCTGTGCACCTGGAGACAGCTGCCTTCAGGGAGCAGCGTGGATTCTGTGAGCTCCTGGGCCGCGACCGCGCTGGGTGTGGGAACACTCATGCGTGCCCAGCCTGCTGGGTGATGCCAAGCCGCCCTGGCCTCAGTGTCCGTTATTAACACTGAGGGACCCCGGCGAAACCCCCCTGCCAGGTTGAGTGGGACATAGTTATTTTGACCCTGGAATGGAAATAGCCTGAGGCTGGCGTCTTGAAGCCGGAGGATGCCAGGTGGGGGCTTGGAGGGGCCTCCAGGGTGGGGGTGGGGGGGGCATCTGAAGCCGGACCAGTTCCAGATGGGAGTGTAGGTTTTGGTTTTTTTTTTAAGATTTTATTTATTTATTTGACAGAGAGATCACAAGTAGGCAGAGAGGCAGGCAGAGAGAGAGGAGGAAGCAGGCTCCCCACTGAGCAGAGAGCCCCATGCGGGACTCGATCCCAGGACCCTGAGATCACGACCCGAGCCGAAGGCAGCGGCTTTAACCCACTGAGCCGCCCAGGCGCCCCGGGAGTGTAGGTTTGAAGTGCCGTATGATTCCCCTCAGTCTTAAATAGGAGGAGTTTTAAACCTTTAGAAACTTGCAGGAACATTTTGGTGGCCCCGTGTTACGAAGTGCAGTGGAAAGTGAGGGGGACGCCCCGGCCTGGGCACAGACGTGCAGGGAGCGGGTGCGGGCTCCGTGTGTCCCGCTCTCCAACGGGCCAGACCCTGCTGCGTCCTCCCCGTCACTTCCTGCTCCTTCTCCTTGGTGGGCGGACCGCTCCCCCTCCCGTGTTCCCCCCGTCTCCAGAGCCGGGCAGCCTGTCCCTCAAAGGGGTTCTGACTTTGGAACTTCCCCCGGCGCACCTGCCCCACCCGCCCCAGCCTTGGCCGCACAGGAGCAGCAGCAGGCCTAGTGGCTCCCCTGGGCTGCGGCCTCGGGCCCTCGCCCTCTGTGCCCTCCCCTGTGGCACAGGCACACCCTCTTCCTCCTCTGCAGCCTTTCAGGAGAGTCTCTGTGCCTCCCTCGTGGCACTGAGTTGTGCAGAGACGGGTGCCGGTCTGGGCACCGAGAGGCGTCCTGCGGGAACAGCCCGGGCAGGAGTCGGCTGCGGGCTGGCGGGGGCGAGAATGGGGTCTGGTGAAGGTGCGGCCCGAGTGTTTGGGGGACTCAGGAAGGGAGGGAGATTTTGTTTGTCTGGAGTGTGGGGGTTTATTGAGGGCGGCGCGTCCTCTTAGTTTAGACGATACTGCCTGGGGCCGGCGGATGTCGGCCCAGAGCTGTCTCCAGAGCTGGGGACCCAGACATGCATTCTTACCTGGCCCAGTCGCTTAGGTGTTGCCTGTGCTAAAGAAATCGTTCACTTCTCGTCCCTTACGCGGAGGACACACACCGTTTGCATGTGTAAAGTGGGGGTGCGGGTCCCCGCAGAACAGAAGCAGAGAAAGGAAGCAGCAGAAAGAGCAGATTTGTGTGGACTCTGTCCGTCTCCCTGTCTCAGTACCGGTGAGGTTTGGTTAGTGGCTTTTCCAGGTAGCGCTGGACTGAGACCCTCTCGATTCTGTGGCCGTCGGGTACGAGGTGCCGTCCGTCATGTTCTGCCTGCGCTGACCCCCTCCGACTGCGTGTCTCCGCAGGGGTGGACCTCATCGCTGCCTTCTACGGCTGCCTGTACTGTGGCTGCGTGCCGGTCACGGTGCGGCCCCCCCACCCCCAGAACCTGGCGACCACACTGCCCACCGTCAAGATGATCGTGGAGGTATGTGTGTGTTGTGCACCGGCCGGCGGGCCTGACCGGGGCGGGGCCTCGTGCGGTGACCGCGTCCTCTCTCCCAGGCCCTGCGGGACGCCCCGCTCACACCTCCAACCCCGTGCCCGCAGGTCAGCAAGGCCGCTTGCGTCCTCACCACACAGGCCATCATGAGGCTGCTCAGGTCCAAAGACGCAGCGGCTGCCGTGGACGTCAGGACCTGGCCGACCATTGTGGACACAGGTGCGGGTCCTCGGCACTGTCAGGGTGGGTGCTGGTCCCCGGGACGCGCCGCCTGAACGTTCTTTGTGGTGCGGATTGAGCCACCAACGATACCAGTTGGGTGAAAGCAGCTGAAATAGCTGGTGAAGGGCGCTCGCCTCCGGGCCTCCCTCGTGGCGGGACCCTCACCCCGCGGGCGCTGACGTCCTTGTCGGAAGCCGGGCACCTGCGGACCGTCCCTCCCCGTGCTGCTGCCTGTGCCGGGACACACCTCTGTCCCTTGTCCCTGTCCCCGGGGAAGGCTGCTGGGCCCCATGACATGCCTGTGGGCCCACCAGGAAGGGCTGCAGAGCCGTGGACCGCTGTGCCTCGAGCCATGAGGCCAGCCTAGGGCTGAGACGCCCCCGACCAGCGCCCCCGCAGGCTCTGTGGGGGAGCCGCACTGCACAGCCATGGGGTGTCCGCCAGTAAGCAGGCCGGCGGCCCTCCTCGCCCTCGCACCTGGCCGACGCCTGCCCTTGGGCTCTAGGGCAAGCGGGCAGGGACTGTGTTGTCTGTCATCCCTGGCAAACCTCAAGACCTGGGGAGCTGGCCCGGGACCGCTGGTGTGGGGCCCGGGGGGGCTCGGGCGCAGACGGCTCCGGAGAATCTCGTGGCCTCGCTGGCTTGGTGCCGCGTCGGCTCCAGCCCTGCCTCTCTGGAGACCACCCCGTGGCCCGTGCTCGTACAGGAACAACGAGGCAGGGAGAGGCCTGAGAGCCTGTCCCTCGCTCTCGCGGTGGCCGGAGTCCTTCCTGATCTCACTTCGCCCACTGGTAAACGCCCGTGCCCACTGTCCGGGTCCCCGCGCACTCAGCGCGGTCATGCTGCGTCTGCCGCAGGTGACTCTTCCCTGAAGCGTAAAGCGAGCTCCCACGTGTACGCGCGTGGCCTGCTGTCTCCAGGCCTCCCTCCTGTCCCGCGCTGGCTCTCCCCGGGACTCCCCAGGAACGGATCATGTTCTCTTTCTCCCCTTGAGAGCCTGTAGTAGTGTTAACATGGCTGGGTCTCTGCTTCAGCAGATGACATACCAAAAAAGAAGGTGACGAGCATTTTCAGGCCCCCGTCTCCGGATGTGCTCGCGTACTTGGACTTCAGCGTGTCCACCACGGGGATCCTAGCAGGTGTGAAGGTGGGTCCTGTGGTCCTGTGTGCTTCCGCCGCTGACGGGTGGGGAGAAGGGGTGCTGGGTGCAGGCGCTGGGGGCCCTCGCTCCTGTGCACAGCCGGGAGCTGCGCTAGTGTTCCCTGGACTTTGTGTTCAGTACCAGTAGAGCCCAGAGTCAGGTTTGCCTGAGCCGCGCGTGTTTTCATGTTCTGTGGTAACATCCAAACGAGAATTTGTGACTGGCTCCTCGCCGGGATCCAAGCGCTCCACTCAGCTTTTTTATTATTCTGAAGTCTCACTTAGGAGCTCTTTTGTGTGCCTTTTCCCGCGTATCATCTGGTTCGTACGGGGAGTTGAGCCCGCTGTCCTGTAAGGCAGTGCCTCCGTCCGGCCGTGTGGTCCGCGGGCCCTGCTGCTCCCTCGCTCACTGACCAGAACTTCCGTTGTACTCTTTAAGATGTCGCACGCGGCCACCAGTGCCTTGTGTCGCTCCATAAAGCTGCAGTGTGAGCTGTACCCCTCGAGGCAGATCGCCATCTGCCTCGACCCCTACTGTGGCCTCGGCTTCGCCCTGTGGTGTCTGTGCAGGTGAGAGCCGCCGGCGGTGAGCCTGTGGCGTGCGGGTGCCCCAAAGCCGTGCCCGCCTTCAGGGCTGGACTCGCTCGTGTCAGTTTTGGAAACTTGACATTCGTTGGATGCCCAGGGAGTCTAAGATGTACACGTGAGGGGTTTGTTTGGGGACGGAAAGGATTGGGGCCTGAGTTTGAAAGTGAGTAAAAGAGTAAGAATACAGGTTCCAGTCCCCAGGAACACTCTCCACCAGAGTAATGGCGAAGAGACTACTTAGTTTCATCAAAACTAGGACGTAGGGACAGATTTTGGACGTAGAAAGCCAGTTTCCAGCTGGCAGGCTCCGTCCCTCACTGTGGCCCTGGAGCCTTCCAAAGTGCTTACAGGGAGGCCACATGCCTCTGTCACCCCCTGCTCCCCACAGAATTTCCTAGTGAATCTCCCACTTGACATTAGGGCCAAATTGTGCCCGCTTCTGCCTAAATTTGCCCCCCTGCCCGCTTTCCCGCTGGCTGGAAAAGAAGTGTTCTCGGAGAAGGAAAGAAGCAGGCACTCCAGGCATATGTGGTGCAGGCGGGCAGGGCATCCCGCGGCTGCGGCCGCTGTCCTCACTGTCCCTGCTGTCCTCACTGTCCCCGCTGTCCTCACTGTCCCTGCTGTGCTCACTGTCCCCGCTGTCCTCACTGTCCCCGCTGTCCTCACTGTCCCCGCTGTGCTCACTGTCCCTGCGTCTTCCAGCGTGTATTCGGGACACCAGTCCGTCCTGGTGCCCCCGCTGGAGCTGGAGAGCAACGTGTCCCTGTGGCTGTCCGCAGTCAGCCAGTACAAGGCCCGGGTCACCTTCTGCTCCTACTCGGTGATGGAGATGTGCACCAAGGGCCTGGGAGCACAGACGGGCGTCCTCAGGGTGAGTGTTGCTTTCCTGTCGGAGTGTCCAAACCAGGGGCTCCTGCTTGCTTCCAACCCGGACTGTGGGAACCTCCAACAAAGACCCCCAGGATTGTTCCAGCCAACTGTGGAAATGGCGTTGGGCCACACTGCCTCTGTGCCCTTTATCCTGGTCCCCTCCCTGCTGCGAGCTCCTCCCTGTGCCCCCAGCGGTCCCCCTCTTCCTCTGCACACCCCCCACGGCAGAGGAGGGTGTGAGAGCCGGGGGTGCCAGGGTGGGGTGTGGGGCCCCTGCTAGCTCTGAGCACACCGTGGGGCGCGGGGCCTGGGGCGGGGCACAGCAGGCCAGGAGCGGGGGCAGAGCTGAGGGGCCCGTCCAGTGCTATCATACTTAGGACTCTGGGGACCCTAGACCCAGCCAGGGAGACCCAGGGGAGGAGGAGGCCGGGGTGTGCGGTCTGCCTCCCCATTGCCCTGCTCCTGTTCCTATGCCGGGTGCCCCTGGGGTGGCCCTCCAAGGCTTCCTCAGGCGGCTCAGGACCGTCCCTCCTACCCCTCCCGCAGACGAAGGGGGTGAACCTGTCCTGCGTGCGCACCTGCATGGTGGTCGCGGAGGAGCGGCCCAGGATCGCATTGACACAGTCCTTCTCCAAGCTGTTCAAGGACCTGGGGCTGCCGGCGCGTGCCGTGAGCACCACGTTCGGGTGCAGGGTCAATGTGGCCATCTGCCTCCAGGTAAGGCCTGCTGGGGGCCCCCCGCTGCGCCGTCCGTGTGCCGTCCTGCCTCCTGCTCTGTGGTCCCCGCGCGTCCTCTGAGCCTTTCCCGTGCACTTCTGTCTGTCGTCCGGCCTTGGGAGCTGGGAGGGGTTTTCGTAAAAGACGTTCCCGTCTCCTGGGCGATCAGGGGTTCATTGAAAACAGCACGTTCTTGAGCAGTGACCACTGACGTCCCTGGAGAAGTCTCTGAGGTGAGCACAGCATGGAGCTGAGTTTTCAAAGCAAGATAAACTTATCGTGCCATTTACCGATTTTATTTTATTTTACTTATTTTTAAAGGTTTTATTTATTTGACAGACAGAGATCACAAGTAGGCAGAGAGACGGGCGGGGGAAGCAGGTGCCCCGCCCAGCAGGGAGCCCAGTGCGGGGCTCCATCCCAGGACCCCGAGATCATAGCCTGAGCCGAAGGCAGAGGCATGAGCCCCCCAGGCGCCCTGACATTTACAAATTTTAAATGGAAACATTAATTAATGCGGTGGTTTGTATTGCCCCAGATTCATCTATGAAACATTAAGGTATTTTACTTATTCAGAGGAAACACAAAGTTTCGAAACTCAGTTGGAGGACTGTTGACTGCTGCTTCCGACAACTGGCTGGTTTCTGGAGTTGGTCCTAGTGTCTCCATGCCCAGTCTCTGAGCGCCTGCTGAATGCCTTTCTCACCGACCTGGTAGAGGCAACACGGGCCAGAGCAGGGCCGGGTGCGAAGCCAGAGCCTCTGCGCGGCCGTGGTCCTCGGCGCCCGGCGCACCCGTCCTGAACCAGCCCGTCCCCAGCACAGGGCCGGTTCCACGTGCAGAGACCTCCCTCCTGTGGTCCTAGCATTTCTGCTGACGTCTCTCCACCGTGAAGCCTCTGCCGGCCTCTCTGAGCCTCAGCCCTTGTCGGTGGCCGGAGGAGGTGGGCGGGGCACCGACGGACGTCCCCTCCTGCTGTGGAAGGTGTGCCCAGCGTCAGGCTGCGGACGCAGGTCCCGGGCCGCGAGGGACCACCTCGCTCTCCGTGCAGCCCCTACAAGCCTCCGCCCTCACGACTGGGCACTGGGGGCATCCGTACTGTTTGCCGGCGCGAGGGACGCCGCGTAGTGTTGCCGGAGTCTTCCTGGGTTGTTCATGTTTGTGCTTTGAGATGCAGTGACGTACTTTGCTTTCTCTTCCCGTGTGTTTCTCACGTGGCCTGTTGCTTTCTGTTGGTTTCCTGTGGCTGTCTCCTCCCCGTCTCCCTCTGCTGGCCTCTTTGCCTCTGTCAGCCCAACAGGCTGGGAAAGCTGGCTGAGCAGGTACGACCTTGACCTCAAACTCAAGGCACCTCTGTGCTTCCCCCAAGAGTCCTTGTGGCCTTCTTGTGAAGTCTAGACAAATGCATGCTTCTTTCTTGTCTGACTCGGCTCACAGTAGATGTTACGGACGCACTACAAAGGCTCCTTGGAAACCAAATGTAAGGGCAAAGCTGTTTTTTAAAGAATGTGCCAGTCCCAGCGTTGCCCATGGAGGGAGGGCAGTGTTTGGTCTCAAAGAGGACCCTTGTTCTAACCAAGGCAGGCAGGGGTCACGCTGTCCGGGAGCTCCAGGGTGACGCGGACTGCAGCGTCCGTCCAGCTCAGCGCTCCGTATCTACTGAATGGTACCTGACAGCCTCGGCGGGGCCAATGCCAAGGGTCCGATGAGAGGAGAGGAGGGTGGCTTCCCAAGGGAGCCTCTGCTCAGCCCTTGGTAGGGTCCCGTTGGCCGGCGGGAGGCCAGGCCTGACCCGATGGATGGTGGCCGTGCCCTCCAAAACCTGTGGTGGTGTTTTTACCACAAAGCTGCTAGAACTGACAAGTAAAACTGTAGGGTTTTCCGGACGTTTCCCTCGACGTTGTCAAGCCAGGTAGATGTTTGGACGGCGGCGTCTGTGCCCCGGGCCGGCTCATTGCGGCACGTAGAGCTGCTGCCGTCCTGGGTTTCCCCGGGGGCCTGGGGGGCGCCGTCACGCGCTGTGCCCACGTGGATGGGGACGCCTCCCGCAAACCCGATGAAGGGAGGTCCCTCTGCTGCTCTCCTTCCAGGGCACGGCCGGCCCGGACCCCACCACCGTCTACGTGGACATGAGGGCACTGCGTCATGACCGGTAAGAGCCCGTCCACACCCGCAGGGGAACTTGTGTGGGCTGTGTCGTGAGCTGACTCCCGTACCCTGGGTTAGCGGCTGGCCGGCCAGGTCCCCTGGGTCGCCTAGGCCGCCTTCTCGTCCCCTCGTATCCGTGCAGGTGAGGCAGCAGCCCCGTACCTGTGGGCTCCACCAGTGGAGGGATGATGGCCGTTTCCAGACGCCTGACCTGGGTCGTCTTAGGGGTAGAAAACAAGGGAACCAGCCAACCGCAAGCATGTTCTTCCCACGATGCCATTTTAAGACCAGACTTAGTGTTTATGTCAGTAAACGTACGCTGGAGGCCACGGTGTGTCCCTGGAGGGTCTGGGTCCCTCCCAGCAGTGAAGCTGGGCGCTGTTCCGGACCCTCAATCCGGCCACGCTGCCCCTTGAGGGAAACAGTGGTGGAGCTTCCTGGGGGTGCGGCCAGTGGGTCTGGGGAGGCCCCAGGGAAAGTCAGAGCAATCCTTGCCTTGGGTCATGGCCAGTTAGCAGGCGGGCACTGCTCCAAGCTCACGGCAAGGTTGTGAGTCTAAGGGCGAGGCATGTGACCTCTAGACTGATAATCCGTTTCTGATGGCCTTTTCCCTTGTTAATTTTCAGGGTACGTTTGGTAGAACGGGGTTCTCCGCACAGTCTGCCATTGACGGAGTCTGGAAAGGTAGCGGAAGCCGGAACTTGGCCCCTGGCGGGTGCTGAGAGTTCACCACATCCTAATAGACACAGACTGACCAGGGTCACGGCTGGGCTGATGCAGAGGGCTCGTCTCTTCCTCACCATTCCCACGAGGACATCAGAGAGGGAGAGAAGGGCAGAAGCCAGAAGGAGCTCCCACTGTGGGGCTTGAGCCCGCTGGGCCCCTTGGGTCAGGGCCCGATGCCTCCGGGGGAATCTGGAGAACAGGTGTCCTCAGAGCCGGGGAAAGTTCGAGGGAAGGAAGAGCACCCTCATGGCTTTTATCCGGCGGTGCAGTGCAGTGTGGGGACGGCCTGGGTGCCAGGAGGTGGCAGGGTCAAGGGCAGGGCCGTGTGCCCAGCATCGTGGCAGGCAACAGACGGCCCCCAATGTCAGGGCTTCCCACGGCTCCTGCTGCTCATCCGTGCTAGGCCGAGGGCAGAGGGGCAGCCCTTCCTGTACCATCCCAGAGGCAAGAGATGGAGGTTGGCACAGGCCACACAGCCTGGAAGGGCCACCCCATTCTGTCCCACACTGTTAGGGTCACAGTGGCTTCTAGGGACAGGGCTGTGGGGGCAGTAACAGGACAAGCCTGTGTGCCTGCAGAGGGTGACCAGGGTCAGGGTCCTGAGGAGGAACAGCCATGGACATGAGGGGCAGAAGGCTCCCCTGGTGCAAAGGTGGGAGTGTGGGCCTCAGAGGAGCCCGTGTGGCCAGAGTGAGTGGGGCAGGGAGAGGCGGAAGGTTGACCGTGTACAACAGAGCCTGCAGCCCCGTGTTCCTGTGCCCCTTCACCTTCCTCCCACCTGCCTGGAGGTCCCCACGGCCATCTGTCCTGTGTGTGGGGATGTCACCCGAGACAGCACAGGTGGCAGGTGGTCGGAGCAGAGCCCGTGGCCCTGCGTGCCTGAGCCGGCCGGCACAGACCTGGACAGGCAGCTCCCAGGCCAGGCTGGGGCTCACCGAGCCGGCAGATGGAGCCTGGCGGGGGGCCCGTGGTGTGTGGACGGCACCCCACCCTCGTGAGCCCTGAAAGGGCCTGTTGACCTCGTGTGGCCTTAGTGGAAGACCTCAGGTGTGGGAGATGCTACGGAAACTCTCCTTACCCTCTGCACATCTGAAATAGGGTCCGTTCTTAGGAACTGGGGTAATTCTACCAAGATTCACAATTGATTTTTTTTTTTTAAGATTTTATTTGTTTATTTGACAGAGATCACAGGTAGGCAAAGAGACAGGCAGAGAAGGGGGGGCAGGTTCCCCACTGAGCAGAGAGCCCGATGCGGGGCTCGATCCCAGCACCCTGAGACCATGACCTGAGCCGAAGACAGAGACTTAACCCACTGAGCCCCCCAGACACCCCTCACAATTGGTTTTTATCTATTAAAAAGTCCCTTATTTCTCTGAAAAATCAGAGTCTGATTTAGGTTGGCTTCCAACCCTCCAGATCACTCACTTCTCTCTCCAGATCCTCCCTGGGGTGAAAGTCATTATTGCTCACACGGAAACCAAAGGGCCCCTTGGAGACTCACACCTGGGAGAGGTAAGGTGGCGGCCCAGAGCCCCCGTGACCTCAGCAGCTGCTCCCCCCGCCGTCCCTCCCCAAGTGTCTCTCAGAGTCAGGAATCCTCTGGCTCAGAGTCAAGAAACCTCCAGCTTTGTGGGCACTGGGAGGCCCGAGGAGCCGCACAGGCACTGTGGGTCCCCTTGAGAAGCGGTCCCTGAGGGAGGGGCTGGCTGGGGGCAGACATGGGCTGGCGGGGAGGCGGGTCCCTCTGTCCTCAGGGTGCAGGCTTTGCGGGCGTCGCCGCGCTGACAGCCTTGTGCATGTGAGTGGGTCCTGAGTGACTCAGGGCCAGCGGGACTGTCCCTGGAGGCTGGGGGCCCAGGCGGCTCAGTCATGGTGGAATGGTCTAGGCTTCCAGTGCCAGGCTCTGTAGGCGTGCACCAGGTGGGCACAAGGACCACCGTGCTCTGCCGTGTACCGCTTCTGGGGTCTTGGGTTTCTCCCAGATGCTGCCCAGTTTGTCTGATGGGGGCCTTCCGGGGTCGCTCAGTGTCCTGGTCCCAGGGCCGAGTGTAGTCAGCATGGAGCCTCCCCTTGGCCCTCCCCCTTCCTGGCCAGCCGGACCCTGGCCTGTTAGAGCAACATGGCCCCATGGTGCTCAGGGAGGGTCTGTGCCAGGCCGGGAACCTCCCTCTCAGGGCAGAAGGCCCTACTGGCCGCCCCGCGCCCTCTCAGATCCTGTCTGGGGGGTGTCTGGAGCCAGGCGCTCAGTCTGGGGAGCGGACTCTGCGTCCTGGATGGGCCGTGGTTAGAACGACACGCTAGGGGACCCTGCAACCCTCAGTGCCGCTAGCCTGTGTGTGGCCAATGGGAGTGTGGTGCACGTAGATGCGCGTAGATGCCCGCCGGGGAGTTCAGCGGCCACGCCTGCTCCTGGACCTGTCCCCGAGGGACGTGCAGGTGCCCCCGCCCTCTCTCACCGTCCGTACCATCTCACTCTCCACAAAGGAGAGGAATGCGTCACTGCTTGCTCTCCGTGCCTGTCATCTTAACTCGTTCGCAAGAGAGAGCATCTCCCTCTCCTGCCACCTCCTCTCACGTTTTCTTAGTGCTCTGGGCTCGTGGCGGCTCCGGGCGCGGCTCCGGGCCACCCCTTGCCGTCCTCTGGGCCCCACAGATCTGGGTGAGCAGCCCCCACAACGCCACCGGCTACTACACGGTCTACGGGGAGGAGGCTCTGCACGCCGACCACTTCAGTGCCCGGCTGAGTTTTGGAGACACCCAGACCGTCTGGGCGAGGACGGGCTACCTGGGTTTCCTCCGCAGGACGGAGCTCACCGATGCCAGTGGAGGTGAGGCTTGGCCCCAGCGCAGCCACGGTGGTGCCCCTGTGCGGAGGCGCCCGGGGTCCCCGGGGTCCCGCGGGTGTCCTTCTGAGGCGCACGGACCGTGTTCACAGAGCGACACGATGCGCTGTACGTGGTCGGGTCTCTGGACGAGACGCTGGAGCTGAGAGGCATGCGCTACCACCCCATCGACATCGAGACGTCCGTGGTCCGAGCCCACAGGAGCATCGCCGAGTGGTGAGTGTGGCTGCCGGCGGCCCCCGGGGCTCATCTCCGTCCGTCCGTCTCAGGCCCCGGATCCGGCTCCCAAACCCTGAGGCCCCTCAGTTGTCCTGAAGTGTTCCGCTTTCACTCTGAACTTTTAAATTTCAATGGTCTTGACTCTTGATGTCTTCCCCTGGGAGGAAGCCTGAGCTGGGTCAGGTCAGCGTCGAATAAAACCCTGGGTTCTCAGCCAGGGCCGCAGTCGGAGTAGAGGTTCCTAGCGCGCGCCTGGCCCAGCCCTCCCCTCGGTGACGACCTCACGCTGTGGGCGGTGTCGGCGAGCGCCCGCGGCCGCCTCACCCTCTGTGTCTGGCCCCGTCTCCCGCGCGCCGTGAGGCCGGAGGCTGTGCCCGCCGTGACGCCACCGGTCTCGTCCCCGCAGCGCCGTGTTCACCTGGACCAACCTGCTGGTGGTGGTGGTGGAGCTGGACGGGCTGGAGCAGGACGCTCTGGACCTGGTGGCGCTGGTCACCAACGTGGTTCTGGAGGAGCACCAGCTGGTCGTGGGCGTGGTGGTGCTCGTGGACCCCGGCGTGATCCCCATCAACTCGCGGGGCGAGAAGCAGCGCATGCACCTGCGGGACGGCTTCCTGGCCGACCAGCTGGACCCCATCTACGTGGCCTACAACATGTGAACGCGGCCGCGGCCGTCCCGAGCGCTGTGCCCTTCCCGCCCTGCCGGGACAGACCCGTCTCCAGGCCCCCCGTCGCACGTTAGAAGCCGCTTCCTGGGCCGGAGGGGAAGAAACGTCTTCCTCTCCGAGGACATTCAGGAGGACAGAAATGTCAGTACTTGAACGGAGGGCTGCCTGGGGGCGGCGGGCCCGGCTCAGGCGGGGAGGGATTGCAGGTGCGCTACTGTGTCGCGAGTTGGCACTTTTTTTAGGCTAAAAATACGGTTCTTGATTATAAAAATTCAATTATTTATTCCCACTTCCTATATAGACTTTATGCCGGGAAGAGCTTGAGGCCCCTGTGCCGTGTGCTTCACTTCTGTTTCGCAGGGAGGAGCCGGGGGGCTGAGGGGGTCCTGGCCAGCCCCCCGACTCTGCGTTCACAGGGCACTTCCCGTGCTGGCTCGTTGCAGACGCCGAGCACGCGTGTGCCGACCGTTCGCGCTTGTGGTCACAGAGAGCCGGCCGTCAGGTTAGACGCCTGCTTTCGGGCGGAGGGACCAGCATTTGGTCCTCGGTCTCCTTCCTGGGTCTGTAGCTTCGTGCTGTCCAGTTAACGTCCTTGTTTTCCCGCCGGCGCCATCTCTGATCTCGCGGTCCGTGGGGTTGCGTTGGGTTGTTACTTTTATCCCTCTTCAGCGCACTCGGAGGCCTTGGGGGCAGCCCCCGAGGCGTCGGGTCCTCCGTGGCACCCGTGAGCCCCCTGCCGCGGTGGAGGGGCCATGGACAGAGCCTCGTGTCCCCGCCCCCTCCCACCCACCCGGGCTCTCCCCGTTGAGTCGTGTGCCTATAAAACTTGGCCAAACCACATTCAGTTATTTAATCAAACTTGGTGAAACTGACGGATCTAATATCCTAAGAAACCTAAATCAAAGAAGAGAATGTAAAACCCTTTAGATACGTATAAGAATTTGAAGCGAAGCTCAAATCTAAGATTATTTTTCTATAGCGGTTGGAGAGTATGTTATGAAGTCCTGGGGTCTTGGGGGTTGAGGTGGGAAAGTTTGTGAGTTACGCATGCGTCCTGGGAACAACCAGGTGTTTCTGCAGTTAGCCTGCAGCCGTGCCTAACAAAGCTACTGTCAGTTCTCTTCCATCTTAAATTCACCACCGACGGGGCTGGCCAGCCGGGCCGACTCTGTCACCTCCTGCTTGGCTACAGGTAGCTCGTGCGTATCAGTTCCGTTGGCCTGTGGTTAGCTGTGGTGGAATGTGTTCCGGCTTACTGGAACTCTAACAATCCTGTTGTAATTGTGTACATAATCTGTATAACTTACGTTTGACGTGCAGGGGTTCTAGCGCTGGACCAGCGGACAGGCCTCATACTAGAATGGCAGCAGGGAAAACTACCTAACCCTGATCTTCATGTTGTAGTTTTATAGCAAACAAATACTGTAAAATTTTTGTATCGAGAGGTCAGTGGCAGTAAGACAAAGTGTCTTGTAAATTAAGATTTCAAGAAGCACATTAAAATGTTTTAAAATTGCTCTCTGGGAATTCTGTATATCACACTAAAATTTTTTTATATCATTATGTTAATAAAAGGTATTGACTTTGTAATTCTGTCCTTTGAAATGTGTGAAATGTTTTTTAAATAACTCCAAATAAGATGTATTTTATTATGCATTCTTTTTTCTAAATATAAAAGCATTTGTGCTTACAGGATAAGATCTAGATACGCATTAAAGTGTGAGGAAGACAAGTAAGATCTCCTCTTACCCTACCTCCTGGTAATAGCAGCATCTGCATTTGATGAAAAGCCTTTCAGGGATTAATTTTTAGGACCCTATGCTTTTATATCCATTTTTGTACTTAATAAATTACAGACTTTTAATCTGTCACATATATTCTTCTACGTTTTAACCACCGTGTCCCCTGGCTGTGCCGTGACTCACGGCTGTTTTGGTCCTGCTGTCCACCAGTGTCGGGTGACGCAGGGACAGCACCGCGTACCTGCCGTCCACAGTGGCAGCCGCGGTCTCCGACGAGGTTCCTGCAGGGAGAGTGACCAGGGCAGAGCTCCTCCCTGTCTGAAAGCCCATGTGGGGTGGCTTCTTCCCACCAGGGGCCACGGACCCTTGGCTGACATTAGAAGGAGTCCTTGCCAAAACTGATAGTCAAATAAGTGTCACGGCTGGTCACGTTAAATACGTTTTCATGTGTCGTTGTGATTTCTCATTTGATTCATTCTGTTCAGATCTGCTGACTCTTTGTGCTCAAAGTTTTTTTGGTTAATTTGTAGGAGCCATTTTATATTAAGAATTATAACATCCGCATATACACTCCATACTATGTCTAATAGGTCATTTGCATCTTGATACTGTTTGCTTTAATTTAGGGTTTTAAGATTTTTATTTATTTATTTGAGAGGGAGACACAGAGATAGCATGAACCAGGGGGCGGGGGGGGGGCGAGGGGGCGAGGAGCAGGGAGGGGGGAGAAGCAGGCTCCCCACCGAGCAGGGAGCCCGATGCGGGACCCGATCCCAGAACCCTGAGATCATGACCTGAGCCGAAGGCAGAGGCTTTAACTCACTGAGCCACCCAGGTGCCCCAATTAAGGTTGTTTTTTAAATGTTCTAGTTATTTTATGCAAAGTATGGTTACTTTTGCTTGATTTCAGATTATGAATATAGCTGATTTGTTTCAAAGTGAGTCTACTGGGACGGTCAGCATAACCGTGATCTCTCCTCCTGGAATGGAGCCTCTGCTTTGGGTGAGAAGCCACTGAGGCAGGAGCCTGATCCTCCTGGGCCAGCTCAGAAGCTCCTGGCTCCACCCGGGGAGAGGCAAGCTGAGAAGACCCGAGGGAAGGACTGCCCCCGTCTGATCACCGAGCTCTGAGAGTGGGTCTGTCCCTCAGAAATGGGCCATTGCTGCCACTCCCGGGTCTAGAACCCTCGCCGGCTGGGGGAGGCAGGCTACAGGACAGGTAGCTCCTCGGCTCTCCCCAAAGGAACCCACTGCATTAGCTTCAGGGCCTGGAGAAGTTTGAGCATAAGGGCACTTTTGTTTTTAAAGATTTCATTTATTTATCTGACAGAGAGAGACACAGCGAGAGAGGGAACCCAAGCAAGGGGATTGGGAGAGGGAGAAGCAGGCTTCCTGCCAAGCAGAGAGACCAATGCGGGGCTCTATCCCAGGACCCAGGGATCATGACCTGAGGCAGATGCTAAGTGACTGAGCCACCCAGGGACCCACAAGGGCACTTTTTAAAAACATAGGAGTTGTGGCGAAGGCCACTGGAAAGAGATTCAGAGATTCAGTGAAGGTACTGGCCGAACCATAGGCTGGCCAGCAAATTTGCAGAACTGGGAAGAGAGACTGTGGGGAGGAGCCCTTCTGGGGTTACGATAAATCCCAAACACTGAACTTGGGTGCTATTTTCTCAGTGAATCCCACATTGGGTCGAGTTAGGCTCTAGAGCTGTCCACACGTCCCCCACCCCAGCCTTGTTGAAAACAGTGCGGCAATCAGCTGGCCTTGCAGGAGCCTAGCAGCAGCAGGTGTGGTCAGTGGAAGAGACTAGGGTCCTGCCCAAACCACTGGCATGCCCACCACATGCTTTAATTCAAAGACAGTAGGAGATTGAAAGTAAAAGAATGGAAAAAGGTAATTCTTGCTGATAGCAACTACATGACAGATGAAGTGGCGAAGCTAATATCAGATAAAATAGAGTCTAACACACACACAAAAATTGCTGGAAGAGATAAAGAGGGACGTTTTATAATGACAAAAGAATTCCTCAGGAAGGCCTAATAATTATAAAAATATATGCACCTAACCGTAATAGATCACCAAAATACACAGAGCAGAGACCGACGGAAACGAAGGAAGGAGTGGTAATTGAAGACTTCAGTGCCCCGTTTTCTCTCTGTGGAATAGAATAACCAGGCAGACGACCCACAGAGACACAGACCTGAACAGCAGTAGAAATCTGCTGGACACAGGCGTGTACAAGACACTCCGTTCAGGAGCAACAGAATAGGAATCCTTCTCAAGTGCACATGAAAATTCTCTAGGCTGGGCCATACGCTGGCTGTAAAACAAACCTTGGTCAATTTTAAGAAGCTAAAAAATCACACAAAGTATGATCTTTGAACACTGTGGAACAAAATGAGGATCAGCAGGAAAAAAATTGAGAAACTGACACATCCCTAAATAAATGCATCAAACAAGAAATGAAAAGGGAAATAAAATACTTAGAGATGAATGAAAACGAGGACAACATATCAGAATGTATGGGATGCAGCTAAAGCAGTGCTTAGAAGCACATTCATAGTCATTGATGCCTACATTCATTAAGAAAGAAGGTCTCAAATCAATAACCTAACTTTCTACCTAAAGACACTGCGTAAAGGAGAGCAAACTAGACCTAAAGCAGGAAGAAGAAAGGAAATAATAAAAGTAGAAGTTAACAAACAAGCAACAGGTAGGGCGCTGGGGTGGCTCCGTCGCTGAGTGTCTGCCTTTGACTCAGGTGATGATCCCAGGGTCCTGGGATCGAGTCCCATAGTGGGATCCCTGCTTGGTAGGGAGCCTGCTTCTCTCTCTCTCTTGCTCTCTCTCTCTCTCAAATAAATCAAGTCTTTGAAAAATAAATACATCTTTTAATATAATAATAATAATAAACAACAAAATCCAAGAAACAACTGGTTCTTTCAAAACTGACAAAACTTAGGTTGACTGAGAAAAAACAAAAGACTCAAGTTGCTAGAATCAGAACAAAAGAGAGTACTACCGACCTTCTAGAAATAAGCAATATTCTAAAGGAATACTATAAATAATGATATGGCAGTAAACTAGATGAGTGGACAGATTCCTAGAAAGACACAAATGACAAACCCTGACTTAAGAAGGGGACAATCTGAACAGACCCAGCAAGTAAAGATAACGGATAATTGAAAAACCGCCCACCCAGATGGCTTCACTGCTGAAATCCACCAAACATCTGAAGACCATTTAATACCAGTTCTTCACAAAACCTTCCTGGAAATAGAAGAGGCCAGTATTACCTGATCCAAAACCAAAGACTACAAAGACCGGAAAACGAAAGGCCAAGGTCTCTTACAAACATGGACAGAAAAAATCCTCAAATAAAAAGCGTGGAGGGAGTTGGGGAAAAAAGCAAATAAAACCCATCAGCATACAGAAAGCTACGAAAGAATCATATACCATAACCACGTGGAATCAACCCCAGGAATGCAAAGCTGTCCTGACATCTGAGACTCAGTCAAGGTAACATACGGTACCAATAGAGTGAAAACCCAAACCGCATGATCATTCTCAACAAACGCAGAAGATTGGCCGGGGGCACCCAGCACTCCTGGAGTAGAAGTCGCTTCCCAGGAGAAAGGGCACCGACAGCCCCCAGCTAACATCATGCTTAATGGTGAAGGAGGGGTTGCCTCCGCCTGAATCAGGACTGTTCATCAGGGTGTCACACAAAGTGCAGCCACCAGAAGAGGAGGTGGGGACCCCCGTGGGTTAGACCCACACACCAGCCAACAGCCTTTCCTAACGGAGGGAGCTGCAGTCTGGAGCTCGGGGCCCTCAAGCTCTGGGGATGCTGAGTTCTCCCCCGCCTTCCTCTGCTCTCCGGAAGCCCACCGTACCGGGAAGACAGCACAATTCTAGAAGGACCTCTAAGGCTGATAGGGCTTTTTTTTTTTTTTTAAAGATTTATTTATTTGACAGAGATCACAAGCAGGCAGAGAGGGAGGGGGAAGCAGGCTCCCCGCGGAGCAGAGAGCCCAAGCGAAGTGCAGGGCTCGATCCTGGGACCCTGGGATCAGGACCTGAGCCGAAGGCAGAGGCTTAACCCACTGAGCCACCCAGGAGCCCCTGATAGCGCTATTTTACTAATCTGGTCTTTCCTAACTTTCTGAAGACAAAAATCACCTACGTTCTTGCTCAAGCAGCCTCCCACCACCCTGGCCCCGGCCCTGACCTGGGAGCGAGGCTGTGGTGTCACACAAGCTCCTGGGGGTGGGGGCGGGTTGTGCTGGGAGACGGGAGCCTGCGCAGCCCAGGACTCCCTCCCTGGTCCCCACCCCTGCCCCTCCCAGATGGTCTCCCCACCTCCCCGCCCCAGCCCCGGGGAGAGGTACTCCAGGGGCCCCCTGTTACGAGGGGCCCTGGAGGTGGGGGTGGGGTCTCGGAAACACCTGGGGGCCTAGGGCTGTGCTCTCGAGCAGGTCCCCACCTCAGCCTCAGCCCCTGCTCTGCCCGCACCCACCGCACCCTGCTCCCTGGGCAGGGCCAGCGCTCAGGGACTCCGTGGCCTTCCCACAGCTCCTGTGCCTGCGCGAGCTGGGAAGGGGTGCGCCCCACACCACCCCAGGACATGACGTGAGGACCCCTGCTCTCCGTAGCAGGGAAGCCCGGCGATCGTCTCGCCAGGACTGCGGGCAGGGGCCCTGGTGGCCGCCGGGACGCTTGCGGTCCCGAGGCTGGAGGATGGGCCCCCAGCAGCCCCAGAAGTGCGCAGTACTTGTCACAAATAGGGTCCCAGGCTTGGCCCCAGGGTCTCTGCCCTGTCAGAGACGGACTCTCTGGCCACTGTGGGTCGAGCCCGGGGGACCGGGGGGCACAGGAAATCGCCTGTGGCTGCACCGTGCCTTGTGAAAAGCAACCCCCGGAGAGGACAGAGGTCGGTTAAGATGCAGAGCTCCCTTCCTTGAGGCCCGAGTGAGTGGCTTTTGCTCCCGGCTGAAGTCGGGAGCTGATCCCACCCCACCCACCGCACCCCCGCCACCCTCCCCCGGGCCCAGGGCTCGCCCTGCCCAGCTGGGGATGCCTGGGGCAGCTCTTGGGTCATCAGACCTGCTGCCGTCTGTGTGGGGACCCTAAGTGGCCATTCACAGCACCAGACACGGCCTGTGGGGCAAGGGTGGTGGGGCCTGTGGGTCCCACCGAGCAGAGGTCAGAGGAGGACGAGGGGCCTCTTACAACCAGGAAGCCCCCAGGATATCTGCAGGTGGCCCTGCTTCCCTCTTCGGGGTAAAGGAGCACCCCTGGGTGCGGGATCCGCGGGCACATTCCACGGCTGCCCTGGCAGCCTTCCGGGGGCCCAGTCCACTGCAGCTGGTTCCTGTGTGGTCGGGAGCCAGGGGGACAGGCCGGAGCCGAATCCCCTTGAGCTGCTTGGACAGCGGCCGGCAAGGGAGCTGCAGGCCGGGACTCGGTCCGCCGCTGGCCTTTGGGGGCCGCTGTCCTCTGCGGCCCAACGGAGAGCCGGACGCAGCCCGGAGCAGGCTCCCCTTCTCCTCCTGCCCCTCCCTTTGAGGATGGAGGCCCCGGCTGGGTCACCCCCTGCTCCCCCCAACTCCTCTCCACCCCTTCCCCGCCCCTCCCCCACCCCAGGCAGGACCAGAGGCTGCGGTCCCTCCTCCAGGGCACCGCGCCCCCCCCACCCCGCCACAGCTGCCCCTCCCTCTGCGGCAGCCTCCGGACCCCGGTGGCACCTCTTGCGGCCCTGACCGCTCTTCCCAGACAAACCCATCTGAATGGCGGCCCCACTTTACCCGCTGTTTTATTTCCAAGATCGAATCTCTCTGAGCCCCGGACGGTGGGACACGCAGGTGCCCCCGGGCGTGTGGGGAGAAAACCTGCCAAGCCTGAAGGAGCCTCCCGGAGGCCGCAGTGGCCGGCCGTGGGCCGTGGGCCGTGGGCACGCTGGGGGGGGTCCCTGGGTGCTGGCCTCAGTCCCCAGCTCCACGCACCCCGCACAGCCACGTGCGTCAGGGACTCTCTCCAGCCTCGCGGTCCCCGGGGCCACATGACATGCCCCCTCCCCGGGGTCGGGCTGATGAGGCCGCCTGGGGCCAAGCCGGCTGGAAGTCTGTGGCAGGCTCTACCCCCACCTCCCGCCTCACCCCTTCCTCACCCTGACCCCTCCTCCCTCCACCTCTTCTCGCCCCCACGCTCCCACACCCCTTCCCCCTCCTCACTCCCAGCTCCTCCCACCCCCTTCCCCGCCCCCACCGCTCTGGGCCCCCCTCACCACTCTGCACCCTGCCCCATCTGTGCTTGTCCCTTCACACCCCAGCCCTGCTCACCACGACCCCATCCCAGTGTCCCTTGTCCTGTGCACCCGCCGGGCTTCAGGGAGGGCACAGGAGGGCGAGGCGGTGGCCGGGCGTCTCTCTGCTCCTCCCAGGCTGGCGGGTGTTTCGCTCTGGTTTCTGTCACGGCCACGAGAACTGTCACTGTCACTGCGATCTTTATTTAACGCGGATACAAGCAACCACCGGCTTAGGAATTTCCAAGTCTGTGCACTTAAAAGCAGCAGCAGCAGAAGGGGGTAGATAAGGTTCATGGGCTTTTCTGGGATGTGACTGTTCATATTTATAAGTTGATGATGTGAATTATTTGAAACTGATTTATTTGAATTCGTGGATACCCAAGCTCACAGCTCAGCTTGCCGCGTCCACCGACCTTGCCAACCGCCGTGGGCAGGCCCAGCCTCAGCACACACGCGGGAGGGCCAGGGCCCTTCCCAGACCGGAGAGGAGGCCACGGGAAGGAGCCTGTCTGCAGGGAGGCGCGCTGTCCCCGCCACACAGCCCGCGGGCAGCAGGTGGGAGCCGCGCAGGGAGTCGGCAGAGAGCGGGACTCTGATCCTCAGTCCCGGCTAGAACCAACGCGTCGGTACTTGGCGGTCGTGAGACACAGGCTTCCTGCAGCTCAGTGAGCGACGGTGTGTGCTCAGGACCCACAGCTCCCCGCCGGGAAGGGGACCGGCCTGTGGCCGCACTGTCGGGGGAGCAGGTGGCCTGTCGGACCCCCTCACGCCCTGAGGGTTCATTTGCACGGAGGGTAAACCGATTTAAGGGCAAAGCTTTGTCTTTCTGGCTCCAGGAAGCACACGTGCCCGGAGCATTTCTGGGGGCAGCGTGGCAGGCCTGGGTTAGGGCTCTCCGCAGCCATGACGGCGGCCGAGCACACGCTTCCCAGAACGAGGATGGCCCGGGCCCCGCGCCCCCGTCAGCGGACGCGTGTGCCGAGCGGAGCAGAAAGAACGACGGGGCCAGAGTCAGCCGTGG
Organism: Neogale vison; assembly: GCF_020171115.1. Taxonomy (NCBI): domain Eukaryota; kingdom Metazoa; phylum Chordata; class Mammalia; order Carnivora; family Mustelidae; genus Neogale; species Neogale vison. The sequence continues at coordinate 125,822 of NC_058096.1, read as the reverse complement.
GAAGAGGTTGTCAACGGCTCGTTGACAGAGCAAGTCAAGCTTCCTAATCAGCTACAGCGCGGCGGGGAAGCTCCGTTCCTACTGGCTGCGAGCCCCACTCCCTGCTTCCTGCGTGACCCTCGCCCAGCACAGCAACTGCTCGCCGCTCACTCGTGCTCAAAGAACTCGTGGCAGGCGCTGGTAACCATGGCGACAAAGGCCATAAATTCCTGGAAGTCACATTCGCCGTCTCCATCACTGTCCAGAGTTTCCATGACTTTGTCCACGACCTCCTGCTCCTTGACTTCCTACGAGATAGAAGAGAAGCTGCCCAGCTTGTTTTTAGTTGACGTTTAGGGCCATCGAGACGGGAGTAATCGTTGGCCGGCTTTCATAATTTGTGCCAGAAGCAAGTTAAGAGAGAAGATGCCCTGAAATACCAGAAAGGTCTTTTGTGTGACGGGGAGGCTCTTGGCTGGGCAGAATCTCTGGGGGTCCGAGTGTCGGTTCCACCCGTAGGTCCTGGGGGACCCAAGCTGCTCGACAAAGATGAAACGGAACAACAACCTGCCGCTGGCTCTCACTGTGCCTAAAACCGGAAACGCCTGGAGAGGGGATGCAGTCCAGACGCCAGAAAGCATTGTGAGCAAACATCTTGGAAGAAAACATGAAATTTTGGTTCCCCTAAGTGTTTCACTGCTTCTGGGAGTGGAATGAAAGTTTTCAGTGGGTTTTCATGTTTCAAACGTGGGTTTTGGGGGGCACCTGGATGGCTCAGTGGGTTAAGCATCTGCCTTCGGCTCAGGTCATGATCTCAGGGTCTTGGGATCAAGCCCCGTATTGGGCTCCCTGTTTGATGGGAAGCTTGCTTCCTCTCTCTCTGCCTGCCTCCCTGCCTACCTGTGATCTCTGTCAGAAAAAAACAAAAACAAAAAAACCTACAAAAGTGGGGTTTTTTCCTGGAGTGACTCTTGGGAACAGACCCTAAATTTGTGAAGTCCTGTGTTCTTTCTGCCCCTCGAGTTGCTTTCTGGGTGTCAGGGGACTTTCCTGCCGGCCCTGATGACTGTCAGTGCTGCTGAGCGAACGGGGTTACCGGTCCCGGGGGGCAGACACAGGGCAGGGCTTTAGGCGCGGTGGGAAGAACTGGCACCAAACTTGCATGGACAGCCTACGTGCAGGCTACAGGGAATCAGCCGCGGGGCCAGAGAGCTTGGCCCGAAGCAGTCGGGGGCACGTCCACAAGCCGCCTTGAAGAGAGCATACGTGCAGGACAGATTCCAGCGGGGCTGGTGGGACCTGGAGACATCTGCTAAGACGGACGGGAGGGACGCTGTTTCGATTACGTTATAGATTCACCCCCAAACCGAAATTACCCCAATGAACCGGGTCAGCTGATGCTGATGATGCCTCGATCCACTTACCACGAGTTATTTGTCTTTTATAAATTGTGGTTCCCACATGCTAAGCTTTCCCTGTTTTCAAACCAACAGTTTGTGATGAGTGATTGTTTTATGTAATTTACATTATTTTGTAATAACTTCGTCATCACTAATTACTGATAGTTGCTTGTTGGGCTGTCCCTTCGGTTCAGGGCTTGACAGACTGTTTCCCCTCACCCTAGAACCACCCTCGTCTGCAGAAGAAGCTGCGAGTTCGGGCCGTCAGGTTAGAAGGTGGGCGGGCGGGGAACCGAGCCACAGGCGGGCAGCGGCTCGAGAACCCGAATGCCTGAGAAAACCCCAGTCAGCCCCAGACACGCCCACCCCCGCGAGCCTGCTGGTGCGTCCCGGGGCTCGCAGCGACGGCGTGTGTGGGTCGGGGTGCGGACAGGAGCCCCCCAGGCGGCCCTGCAGACGGCGGGCGCTGCCTCGCTGCCGGAACCCGGGGCGCTGCAGCCAGTGGGGCTCAGGCGGGCGGCTCCACGGCCCGGGCCGCGGGGCCACACCGGGTGTCCTGGCACCGTTCCCGGAATTAGTGCTTCGTCAGACCCTGGCGCCCTGGCTTGTGGTCTGGCCGTTTCCTGTGTGTGGCCTGGGTTCTGGGCACTAAGGGAAGGTCAGCGACCAGCTGGACTGCAGTCCGTGGCCTCAAGGGCACCAGACGGGGCACAGTGCAAAGGCTGATCTGAGGGCAGTGGGGATGGGGGCGCTGTGGCCGTCCACGCACCAGGCCGGTGTCCCAGAAGCCGGGGCCGTGTCCTCGGGCCTGCGTTCCCCGCGGTGACCACGGGACGCCCTCAGTGACCACGTGCTGAGTGAACGGCGTCTGGAGGCACTGATTGTGCAGCTAATGCGGGCACAGCCCTCCCGGACCAGAGCTCACTTCTAACCCCTTTCTCGTGTGTGCGCTGGCCCAGGTACGGCAGGAGGACACTTTCCATCCCAGCTGCCCTCATCGCTGCTGCAAACCTTCCCATTTGTCAGGAAGTCAGCATGATCTGCAACCTGTGCTTTGGCCTTGGAGACAGCAGTTTCTCCTGGCTGCTGCTACTATACACCAAGCATGAAAATGAGAACGGGGCCATCTGAGCTCGCCTCTAAAATGGGGGTTCACTGGGGCGCCGGTTGCTCAGTGGGTTAAGCCTCTGCCTTTGGCTCAGGTCATGGTCTCAGGGTCCTGGGATCGAGCTTTACATTGGGCTCTCTGCTCGGCAGGGAACCTGTTTCCCTCCTCTCTCTCTGCCTGCCTCTCTGCCTGCTTGTGATCTCTGTCTGTCAAATAAATAAATAAAATCTTAAAAAAAATCAAATGGGGGTTCATTTGCACGAACACGTGTGGAGAACCAGCCTACACCGGAATCACCTTCAGGCTGCCCAGAAGAGAAAGCGCACCGTGGTTTTATGAGTGGACGGAGAACGGATAAACTGGATTTTAAAAAGCGAGACTCACCTCTAAGAAGTGGGGGAGCTCAGCGTTGATGAGCTCCTTGAGTTCGGATTTCTTCAGCTTGTGCTTGTCACCCTCCCTTCCGGAGTACTGATGGAAGACATCGATGAGAGCCACCATGGCCTTCTCCAGCTCAGACATCCCGGGGTCCACAAAGGAAAGAAGCCCTCTGGTGCTTTCTGCCTTGTTCGTACACAGAACAGTTAAGTGTTAGCTCTACAGAACTCCGCCCAGAAGAGGGTCCAGACTGGCCTCAGCTCATCCCCCTCCTGGCAGGGAGCAGCTTCCCATTCCCTCCCTGCGGCCCATCCCAAGTTCCCATGTGCCCCGGCTTCACGTGGGTTTGGCCCATGGGGGACTTCAGCAGGAAGACAGGGCGGCGCCGTGAGGGGGTCTGGGGGCCGATTCCTGCTTCCTCCCCAGTAGGCCACGCTCTGCCCTACCGGGCTCCAAGATGAAGGGACAGAGAGCAGGGAGCAAAGCGCTGACCGCCAGACGTTAGAATGGACTAGAACGAAGTAAGGTGACCAGGAAGGAAAGAAGCAGAAATCAACGGTGCTCCTGTGAGCCGAGCCACCAGTAAACAACTGGAGAACAGAGGAGGAAAATCCTGTTGGTAAATTCACGAAGCAGCGCACACATATTCAGAGTAAGTTTAGCAAGAAAAGTGCAGGTCCTTCTTCAAGATTCGAAGGTTCGTAAAATGCAGGGACTTGCTTTCCTTTGAAATAATATGCAAACAACGTCAAATACAAATACAAACCCTTAAGGGATTCTTCTTTGATGGGTGTGAGCAACCGACCGGAAACAGCTGGAAATCGAACGAGAAACAAATACGGCAGAAATGCCACAGATACTCTTAAACGCACACCAGCATCTCAGTGACAGGTCGAAGACGACCCACCAGAGACAACGAGGTACCCCAGGCCGCGGGGCCGGGCTGGTCCGGAGGACGGACGAAGCAGCAGGAGGCTGAGCCGGGCCGGGCCCCTTGCCGGGCCCCTTGCGGTCTCCGCAGCCTGCAGCGCGCCCTGCGGGGCCCCAGAGTCACTCAGCTTCCTGCTGTCCTCTCCGCAGGACCTCCGACCACGGCCCGAAAACAGGAAATATCTGTTTCATCCTGGGACTTGGGAACGTTTTACAAAGGACAGCCCATCAGCTGCTCCACAAAACCGAGACAGCCAGAGACGTCCAGCGACGGCCGGCCTTGAGCTGCCGTCAGTGAAGGGTCCTCGCACTGTCTCAGCTGAAATAGTTACGAAACTACATCTCGTTGTTGAAAAATCTCCCCCATGTCGGATACATCACTTGTATCTAAACAATATATTGGAGGAAATAGTTAACACTTCATTTCTGACATTTTTTACTTCTGATTTCTCAGAGGAGAAAGCATTGTGGATTTTTGTCTTACCTGACCTCTGCTACAGTCACCTTACTGATAATCAGTACCCTTCGCTTTGCTCTTAAATCCCTAAAAATCGGATTTATCACACACGGACGGAACAAGTCAGATGGATTAAAATCTTCAACGTTAAAAAAAAATCTGTAATGTTTCATTTGTTCTCATCCTTTGCACCCAGGTTCTCAATTATTGATTTTGTTTTTTGGAAACAAAACAAAAGAACCCAAGGAACATGTGCATTATTCTGATGTTTCTCAAAGTCTGTGATCATTTGGGGAAGGAGAGGCTGACTTATTTTTCCATAAAGTATGACTAGTGGGATTTTTTTTAAAGGAAAAGCACAAAACATATATTCCATGTTCGAAAGCTCCATATAATGTGACTTTCTTCATAACCACACTGAAATTAATTAAAATGTTTTTCCTTTTAAATTCTTCCCTGCTTTAAAGCTTATCTTCTAAGAGAAACGGAATCAAACATCTGTATTTCCTTTCTGCTTAGTTCCCGGAACGTTACTCCTGGGCCTCTCAGTCCTGCCTTAATCTCTCTGCGTGGAAACCAAGAGGCTCCTGGGCTCTGAGTGCCCAAGGACGCATCCCCGGGACGCGGGAAGGGGCCCTACCTCCCTGAGAAGTCTTAACCCTGAAGCAAGTTTAAACCCACCGAACCCCGGTTTCTCTGACCCACTTTGTCACCTCCCAACCAAGCCCTCCCAGCTGTGCTCAGACTTCTGGGTGGTCCAGTCCCTGGGACCCTGGCGGCAAACCCTGGGCCAGGACAGGAGCTGCGGGGAGAGAAAAGGCTCTTTGGAGTGGGGCTGGCCGAGCTCGGGCTGCCGTCAGTCTCCGGGGTGGGGGGGTGGGGGTCCTGAACCCTCCCCCGAGGCCACGTCCCAGTGGGCTCTGAGTGGGGACCGTAGCCCACTGGGGTCTGAAGTCCCACTGGGCCAGCCGGGGTCACGTCCATAAGGCGGGACAGGAGCCGCACCAGCAGGCCTCAGGGGCCTGGGGAGCCGCCACCTTGTTCCCAGCCCTCCTTCCTGCCCCCCAAAGGAAAGAGCAGGTTTTCCCCGAGGGTCCTCACATCAGCGGCTGCAGGCTGCTCCGTGTCCCTCCTGGCTGTGCTCCCGAGTGGCCCAGCGGCCGCGGGTCGGCCTCTTATCCCTTCCCGGCCCGGCCCGGCGGGTGCGGCACTGCGGGGGCCCGCAGCCAAGGGGGAGGCGCGGGGCAGCGGGGAGGGGTGCGGCTGGGGGCGGCGGGCGGCCAGGCCTGCACACAGGGCCGCATTGAGCTTGCGGCCACCCGGGGCCTGGCTCGGGAGCCAAGCCCGCACTCCGGCCAAGGAAGAGAGTCCTAGGGGGCAGGAAGCCAGGCGTCAGCTTTCTGGGCGGCTTTAATTATACATGAAGATCGACGTGAAGGCGAGGCCGGGGGCGGGGATAGGACTGAGCCCCGTCCCCGATGCAAACAAAGCAAATGCTCAGCCAAGACCAAGGCCGCAGCGCTTCCAAGTACAGGCTGAGCAGGGGCCTGGGGGCTGCGGGCTGCTTTCGGGGGGGCCTCTGCACCACCCCACGCGCGGCCCCCAGCCCATCCCTGCACGGCCTCCCTCACCGCCCCCTGAACGGCCGCCCCCGCGAGGCGCACACCCGCACCCCGGCCCGCCCCCCGCGCTGGGCCCGTCTCCTGACTCGGGTTCGCAGAGGCCACGGTCGCACCCTACAGGACCCGCCTGCGGGCACCGCTGTCCAGTCACCGTCTGCTTCACCAGGAACTTCTTGACTCCTGGACACGTGGAAGTGTGTCCTGGGCACAACGCTGGGCCGTGAGCCTTGGGGCTTGAGTTGTCCCCTCCTGGCCACCAGCCTGTGCCCAGACCTGCCTGCGTGGAACCTGAGTGGCCTGGGCTGGGCCCGCGTCCTCAGCTGCCCACGGGCTGCTGAAGGGCCCCGTGCTGTGCGCGCCCCGGGCGGCAGGGCTTGCCCGCGTGCGAGGAAGGAGCGACGGGGCCCCGGGGCCGTGCGCCCCGCACTAGGGGCGGCCAACCCTGTGCTGGCTCCGCAGCGCCCACGCCACAGCCGCTCCCACAGGGCAACGAGGAGTGTGGAACCTGCCCATCCGGCCGCCGGTCGCCCAGCACGGTGCCTGCCCTCGGGTTGCCCGCAGCTCGGCCTCCCGCACAGCCCAGGGCACTGGCCGCGCACCCCGCGCCAGGCTCTGTGCGAGCAGAGAGCAGGGAGAGGGTGCTGGGCTCCGCGGCCGAGAGGGGCCGGTCACCTGGGAGAGGGGGCTTTCAAGCGCTGGGACACCCGCGTTTCCTCTCCCGCCGGAGCCGGAGCGCATGAGACCAGAAGAGCGCGGGGTGCGCGGCCCGGCTGAGGGCAGATCTCCCGGGACAGGGACGTTCCCGGCCCCCAGCCGCAAGGGGTCCAGGGCCCAAAGCGCCTCCGTGGCCTTCACGCCCGCAGCTCACGCCAGCTGCCTGGTCAGGGTCTCCTCTCGTTGCCCGGACCCCTGCGCTGGTCCTGCGTGACCGTCAGACCCACGGCCGCAGCTCCGTCCCCGGGAGCGGCCGGCCCCGAAGCAGCGGAACTCCGTTCTTGAGTAAACCACGGAGCCTACAAGTGGCCCCACGCGTGGCTGCTTTTGGATCAGGCTCCTGACTTCCAGCGGGGGATGGGATCTCAGAGCGGTGCGGGGAGCTCCAGGCGTCAGCAGGCCTGGGTCCACGGAGGTCGCTGGCCGTGGACGGCAGCCTGCTCGAGCCGGCCTCACCCGGGCCGTAGCACCAACTCCAGGTCTGGGCACCCAGATCTGACTGGAACCAGCACAGTGAGGGCCACCACAGATCTACGTTGGCTCAAAACTCCAGTCTCGCGAGGGAGGACAAGGCCCTAGACGGCCACCGGTACCACCGGGAAACCCTTCAGGCTGTCCCCAAGGCACCGGCAGCTGCTTGCTGAGGCGCACAGCAAGGAAATGAGGATCTGAAAGGAAATTCTTGCATCTCTTGCATCTCTCCAGGGGAAATTAGATGTGGGCTCTGCGCTGGCGTTAACTCCTGGGGCCACAAAACGGCGCCGTGGCCCCGCCGTGGCCCCCCACTCCTCCGCGGTGTTCCGGTGACAGCGTCTTCCCCCGAGCGGCTCCCCGTGGGCTGGCGCAGGGGCTCTCCGGGTCCTCGTTTCTTCAGCTCCTGAATGTGCACCGGAACGACACACTCGGCCGCTGGCAGAACCTTCCGAGGCTCCCTGGCGCACGAGCGGGGCCAGTAGGACGGAAGAGCCGGGGCCCTAGAGCTGCCCCCTCTATCATGACATGCACTGAGCAGGACTGCAGCCCCGGGAGAACTGGAGAGATTCGTGCCATCGTCAAAGAGCTGGTACAGACCAGGGTGGTGATGCCACAAACCCACTTAACCTGCCAGCGTAGCCTGTGTGGACGCCGAGTATGTTGTGGCGGACGGAGACGGAACGGGCGGGTCAACGGTGACTTCATTGGGAGTCACCAGGTGGGTGTCTGTCTTGGAGGAGGCCTAACACGGCGCCTGACACTTGGTATCGGCTGTCGATCTGACTGCGGCCTTTTCCTCAAAACCAATCACTTTTTTTTGTTGTTGTTAGTGGTTTTATTTTTCTATTTAAATTCAATTAATTACAGCGTATTCAAATAATATACAGTGTATTACGAGTTTCAGAGGTAGAGGTCAGTGATTCATTAGTCTTACGTGGCACCCAGTGCCTATCACATCCTGTGCCCTCTTTAATGCCCGTCCCCCAGTCACCCCACCCCCCTTCCCTCCAGCAGCCCTCAGTGTGTTTCCTATGAAAAGTCTTTGGTTTGCCGCCTTTTCAGATTTCTTCTTGTTTTATTTTTCCTTCCCTTCCCCTATGTTCATGTTTTGTTTCTTCAATCCCACATACGAGTGAGATCATGTAATTGTCTTTCTCTGACGGACTGACGTCGCTCAGCACAGTCCCCCCCGGTTCCATCCACGCCGAGGCCAAGGGCAGGACGTCTCCCTTTCTGATGGCCGAGTCACATTCCGTTGTGTCGACGAAGCCCGTCCTCTCTGTCCGTGCATCTGCCGACGGACGTCCGGGCTCTTCCCGCAGTCCGGCTGTCGTGGGCGTCGCTGCTGTGAACTCTGGGGGGCAGGGGCCCCTTCGGGTCACTCCATCTGCATCTTTGGGGTAAATACCCAGTATTCTGATCGCTGGGTCGTAGGGCAGCTCTATTTCCAACTTTCCGAGGACGCTCCGTGCTGTTTTCCAGAGCGGCGGCACCAGCTTGTGTTCCCGCCAGCCGTGCAGGAGGCCCCCCTTTCTCCGCACCTCGCCAGCATCTGTCGTTTCCTGACGTGTTGATTTTAGCCGTTCTGACCCGTGTGAGGTGGGATCTCACTGCGGTTCTGACGTGTATTTCCCTGATACCGAGGGACGTGGAGCCCTTTCTCATGTGTCTGTTGGCCATTTGGATGTCTTCTTTGCAGAAATGTCTGTTCATGTCCTCTGCCCATTTCTTGATTGGATTATTTGTTTTCGGGTGTTGAGTTTGGTAACTTATAGATTTTGGAGACCAGCCCTTTATCTAACATGTCGTTTGCAAATATCTTCTCCCATTCAGTTGTCTTTCAGCTTTGTCAACTGTTTTCTTTGCTGTGCAAAAGGTTTTGATCTTGATGAAGTCCCAATAATTCACTTTTGCCTTTGTTTCCTTTGCCATTGGAGATGTGTCTAGCAAGAAGTTGCTATGGTTGAGGTCTCAGAGGTTTCTGCCTGTGTTCGCCTCTAGGAATTTGATGGATTCCTGTCTCATATTTGGATCTTTCATCTATTTTGAGTCTATTTTTGTGTGTGGTGTAACATATGGTCCAGTTTCATTCTTCTGCATGTGGCTGTCCAATTTTCCCAACACCATTTGTTGATAAGACTATGTTTTCCACTGGATTCTTTCTTGCTTTGTTGAAGATTAGTTGACCATGGAGATGAGGGTCCGTTTCTGGGCTCTCTGTTCTGTTCCGCTGATCTATGTCTGGTTTTGTGCCAATATCATGCTGTCTTGATGACAGCTTTGTAATGCAGCATGAAGTCTGGAATTATGATGCCACCAGCTTTGGTCCCCCCCACCCCCACCAAGATTATTTTGGCTATTTGGGGTCTTTTCTAGTTCCATACAAATTTTAGGATTATTTATAGGAGGCCTGGGGAGCTCAGTCAGTTAAGCATCAACCTTCAGCTCAGGTCATGATCCCAGGGTCCTGAAATTAAGTCCCACATTGGGTACCTTGCTCAGCGGGGAGCCTGTTTTCCCTTTTCCCTCTACCTGCTGCTCCCTCTGCTTGTGCTCTCTCCCTCTGACAGATAAATACCTAAAATCTTTATTTAAAAAAAAAACACCAAATTTTCAGATTATTTATTCCAGCTATGTGAAAAATGTTGATGGCATTTTGACAGGGATTACATTGAATATATCGATTGCTCTAGGTAACATAGACATTTTAACAATATTTGTTCTTCCAATCATGAGCATGGAACAGTTTTCCCATTTCTTTGTGTCTTCTTGAATTTCTTTCATGAATATTCTATAGTTTTCAGAGTACAGGTCCTTTGCCTCTTTGGTTAGATTTATTCCTAGATATCTTATGTGTTTAGTGCAATTGTAAATGGGATCAATTCCTGAATTTTTCTTTCTTTTGTCTCATTGTTCATGTATAGAAATGCAACTGATTTCTGTGCATTGATTTTATATCCTGCCACTTTGATTTTATATCCTGCCACTTTGCTCAAATCCTGTATGGGTTCTAGCAGTTTTGGGGTGGAGTCTCTTGGGTTTTCCACATAGAGTATCATGTCCTCTGTGAAGACTGAGAGTTTGACTTCTTCTCAGATGCCCACCCCCTTTTCTTCTTTCTGTTGTCTGATTACTGAGGCTAGGGCTTCTAGTGCTATGTTGAACAGCAGTGGTGACAGTGGACATCCCTGCTGTGTTTCTGACCTTAGGAGAAAAGCTCTGTTTTTCCCCATTGAGAGTGATAGTGCTGTGGGTTATTCATATATGGTTTTTATGATATTGAGGCATTTTTCCTCTATCCCTACAGTGTGAAGAGTTTTAATCAAGAAAGGATGCTGTACTTTGTCAAATGCTTTTCCTATACCTATTGAGAAGATCTTATGGTTCTTGTTCTTTCTTTTATTAATGTGTTGTACCACCTTGATTGATTTGTGGATGTTGAGCCACCCTTGCAGCCCAGGAGTAACTCCCGCTGGTTGTGGTGCATATTCTCTTTAATGTACTGTTGGATCCTTTTGGCTTCTTGGTGAGAATTTTTGCATTCATGTTCATCAGGGATATTCTCCTTTTTGGTGGGGTCTTTGTCTGGTTTTGGGATCAAGGTATTGCTGGAGTCATAGAAAGAGTTTGAAAGTTTTCCTTCCATTTCTTTTTTGGAAGCAGTTTCAGAAGAATAGGTATTAATTCTTTAAATGTTTAGAATTCCCTGGTAGAATTCCCATCCAGTCTCGTTTGTTGGGAGATTTGTGATCACTGCTTCAATCTCGTTGCTGCTTATGGGTCTGTTCAGGTTTTCTATTTCTTCCTGTTTCAGTTTTGGTCGCTTATACGTTTCTAGGAATGCATCCATTTCTTCCAGTTTGCCTAATTTGTGGGCATATAGTTGTTCATGATGTGTTCTAATAATTGTTTGTATTTCTTCAGCGTTGGTTGGGATCTCTCCTCTTTCATGCATGATTTTATTCATTTGGGTCCTTTCTCTTTTCTTTTTGATAACTCTGGACAGGGGTTTATCAATCTCATTACTTCTTTCAAAGAACCAGCTCCTAGTTTCGTTGATCTGTTCTATTGTTCTTTTGGTTTCTATTTCGTTGATTTCTGCTCTGATCTTTATTATTTCTCTTCTCTTGCTGGGTTTAGGCTTTCTTTGCTGTTCTTTCTCCAGCTCCTTTAGGTGTAGTGTTAGGTTGTGTACTTGAGATTTTTCTTGTTTCTTGAGAAAGACTTGTCTTGCTATATACTTTCCACTCAGGACCAACTTTGCTGATCCCAAAGATTTTGAACAGTTGTGTTTTCATTTTCATTTATTTCCATGAACTTTTAAAAATTCCTCTTTAATTTTCTGGTTGACCCATTCGTTCTTAGTAGGATGCTCTTTAACCTCCATGTATTTGAGTTCTTTCCAACTTTTCTCTTGTGATTGAGTTCTAGTTTCAAAGCAGTGTGATCTGAAAATATGTAGGGAATGATCCCAGTCTTTTGGTACCAGTTGAGACCTGATTTGTGACCCAGGATGTGATCTATTCTGGAGAATGTTCCATGTGCACTTGAGAAGAATATGTATTCTGTTGCTTAAGGATGGAATGTTCTGAATATATCTGTGATGTCTATCATCTGGTCCAGTGTGTCATTCGAAACCCTTGTTTCCTTGTTGATTTTCTGCTTAAGTAATCTGTCCACTGCAATGAGTGGGTGTTGAAGTCCCATATTATTATCATATTGTCAATGTGTTTCTTTGATTTTGTTATTAATTGAGGTATATAATTGGCTGCTCCCATGTTAGGGATATAAATATTTACAGTTGTTAGATTTTCTTGTTGAATAAACCCTTTACTTATGATATAATGTCCTTCCTCATCTCTTATTACAGTCTTTGGTTTAAATCTATTTTTTCTGATATAAGAAATGCTACCCCAGCTTTCTTTTGATGTCCATTAGCATGATAAATGGTTCCTGTCCCGCTCTCACTCTGGAGGTGTCTTTGGATCTCAAACGAGTCTCTTGTGGACAGCATACTGATGGGTCTTGCCTTTTAAAACCAATTGTTAAGGCCCCCCAGAAACAGTTTGCTTTTACCTGGCAGGGCCAAAGGCATACCCTCTCTGTTGTCTCAGGGATACATAGGTTCTCCTGCTTGATGCCAGAATACTGTCCGAGGAGACCTCGATCATCTTGGCAGCTCACAGAGTAGCAGGCTTGTCCACCGTACTGATGATAGTGTGCTGATGGGTCTTATGCCTGCGTGAGACATCTGCAAACTGGACACTGGGAGATAAGCCCCACAAAACTGGCATGGCCAGGCCCCCGTGGCCTCTTCACCCTGGCTCTCTGGCATAGACACTACAGAAGGTGCACTCACATCCGCTTGCTGCCCACTCTGCATGTCCACCTTCCCTCCTTGCCTGGCTTATGCCCTGAAGGTCTCAGCCTCTTCCTGGTGCCATCACCATGGACCTGAGGCTCGATCCCATGATGGCACCCCAGCACCCTCTGTGCACGGGCCCGGCAGCCGAGGTTCACCTGGGCTCCATAACGGTGTGGCAAGGACTGTGACTGGCTGAGATCTGACCCTGCCTGTGGGCTGAGGAGGTGGCATGTCACTTCTTCACAGATGCTGGTAGAGGCCAAGGTTCTGTGTCAGAGATTGCTCAGGTGCTTCGGCAGAAAGCTTTGTGCTTGTGGGGGTCCCCTGCCCCCGAGTCCACAGCTGGGCCACAGATAGGCCTGGAGGAGGGTGCATGCTGGGCTTGTGTTCTCAGAGGGCACGGGATTCGGGGGGACTCCCTGTCTGCCGTCATGTGGAGTGGTGATGACCCTGCCCTGTGCCATCTCTCCTCAGGAGTGCTCCCTGCAGCCCAGAGAAGCCGGTGGGGTGAAGAGCGGCTGGGGCCTTGCATTCTGGGTGGCCCACCAGTGGGCACAGGGAGCCTGGGCTGTGCTGGCTCTCCCAGCAGGCATTTGTGCTGGCCAAGGCCTGTGGACCAGCTCAGGTCTGTGCAGCCAGCACACCCTTTCCAACAGTACAAACCCAGCCTTGCGGAGGGTTCCTCTGCTCCTGGGGTGTTCTCCCTCATCCCTGGGAGGCCCTTTAGATTTCTCTGTGTAGTTACTTCTTTGTCGTACTTTCATAATTCTTTATGTCAGCTTGGACTCAGACCAATGCACTACGTAACAAGAAAAATTAAAAGGTTTTGTTAATTTTTTACCACTCTTTCATTATGCAAAAATGATTTCAAAATAAAAAAATGTTTAAAGATATTATATGGAGGGGCACCTGGGTAGCACAGTTGGTTAAGTGTCTGACTCTGGATTTCAGCTCAGGTCGTGATCTCAGGGTCCTGGAGTCGAGCCCGGGGTCAGGCTCTGTGCTCAGTGGGGACTCTGTTGAGATTCTCTCTCTCTCTCTGTCTCTCTCTGTTTAAAATAAATAAATAAATCCAGTCAGTACTGGTCAGTCCAGTACCGATCCGTCTACCTGGAGTTGGCACAGACCCCACAGGGCAGGGCTCAGTCCCACGAGGCTGCCCCTCCTTCAGATGAGTCCCCGGCCGCACATGCTTCTGACTGACCGCCTACACACTGGGGGCTCCCGTGACCCCCTCCTTCGATTCAGTAATTTGCTAGAATGATTTCCCAAGAACTCAGGAGAACGGTTTTCTCACTGTTACTGGTACAGCCGAATTGGAAGAGATGCCGAGGGCAAGAGGAGGGGCGTGGGAAGGGATGTGTACAACTGCCTCTGCTCCTCCGCGTGTTCGACCTGGAAGTTCTCGGAACCCCGTGCTCTTGATGGGGGTTCCCTTATGTTGGCATGATTCATCAACTCACTGGCCATTGGGGGTTAATTCAATCTCCAGTCCCCCTCCCCTCCCTGCCAGGGGACGGGCTGAAAGGTCCAACCCACTAATCACGTGGTCCTTTGCTCCAGAGTCCAGCCCCGAGTCCCCTTACTAACTTCATACAGTGTGGTTGAAGGGAGCTTGGTACCACTAACAGAAGATGCCTCCCTGACCCCCCACTCAGGGTTTTAGACCTCTACCGGATACATTCCTTATTATATATATCTCAGTATCACATGAGGGAATAAGACGTTGTAAATACAAATAGCCCACTACAAAAAGAGTCTGTACCATTGTCCACCTAATGAAAAAGCTTAGGGAGACAGTGTACCAACGCGGGTTATTTGTTGGACAGCCATTACTGTGGGTGCTTTCTAGGGACTGGAAGGGACGGCATGACACCTGGAAGACGGGTGACCACTGTGAACGACTGGCTTGACTGGTCCGGCTTGGCCGTCTCTGGAGCCAACAGCCATCCCCTGGGTTCACGGTCGTGACATTACTGATGAACGCCCAACACTCAGTCTGCAAAACTGTGGGGATGGTTGGAGGGGGTGAAGGAGGCTCAGACCCTCCTGTGACTAGTCCACAGCACCTCTAGATGCCGAAGGCACCCACTGAGACCTAATGGTGAGGGTCCCCTGGCTGCAGGAGGTAGGCTCTCCCAATGGGACTCTATCTGTGGTCCTGGAAAAAGGGGTTCACTTGTCGGCGAGAGGGAAGTGGATGGTGTGGATGGAGACACGAGTGGGTCAGTGGACGCCTCTTCTGGGGGCACAGAGCGTCTGCTCAAGTCTTCTCCCATTGCTTAGACGCTCCGTCCCCTTTCAGCCAGCCTTTACCCGCTCAGCAAACCTTTAGCACTGGTTGGTTCAGAAAACTAGACCCAAGCCCAGCTCAGTCTGTGCAGGGGCAGGAAGAGGCATTCTGCTTTGAGTTTTCTAGGAGGAAAGGCCTCAGACAGCGACATTGTTCTCTGGTACAAAGGACAGTGCCATCCGCCACCAAGCTGCTCACGAGGTCCCTTACTGTGACCCATGTCCTTGGGGAGAGAAGGACGCTTGTATTCTAAAGGCACGTGGGAGAAGTGACAAAAGGCTTCTGTTGTAGTAAATGCAAGTGTCAAGGTGATGAGAATGAATTGCCTTTCCTACTCTGCAGAATGCTGCTACCAGCTAGCAGGCGGCCATGGGGCGAGGGTGGGGGCTGATCCTGGAGCTGGGTTCCAATCCTGCCTCTGTGGAGCGTCCTTCAGCAAGACTTAACTTTCTCGCCCTCAGTGAAAGGGGGGAGAGACGTATCCCCGAGAGGATTGGTGGAGGGGTAAAGGAAATTTTGCAGGCACGTGCACACACACAGAAATGCCTGTGCACATGAGCGTGTGTGCAGAGGGCTGACCGTGCTCAGGTGATGGCGACGATTATCATCACGAAGGTCACTATTCTTCTGTCGGGAGAACCTGCACCTTCCGCGGAATGACAGAGGACAGAGATTTCTTTCAGGGCCAATCGGTCAAGGTCTAACATGCGGAGTGAACTTGTTGGTTAATCTAGAATACTTTGGAGTGAACTTGTTGGTTAGTCTAGAATACTTTGGAGTGAACTTGTTGGTTTGTCTAGAATACTTTGGAGTGAACTTGTTGGTTAATTTAGAATACTTTGAGAGCAAGAGGTCCCCAGTTTGGCAATTGTGATGGTGATATTGTATCTCATGGTATCACATTTTACTGTTTTTATGCTGCGTCAAATTCCATGAATCTGTTTGGTTTCTAACCAGCCCTTCCAGAGTCCGTGCTCCCTTCCAGTAGGGCAAGCCCAGCGGGAGCAGAGCTGGCGTCTGCCCTGAGCGGGGTTTGCTTTGGACCCATGGCAACGTCCGGACCCAGCTCCAAACAACAGGCCTTTTGTTTTTGTTTTTCAACTTTTTTTTTTTTTTTTTTGGAGAAGGAACAGGAGGCTGGAGCCTAGTGCGTGGCCCCCCACAAAGCCCCCTCCTCTGCCCGCTTTGTGTGTGAGGGGCTTCGTTGCCTGGGAACAGCTTCTCTGTGAGATGTGAGTGTGTTGAACTGACCCAAGCAACGGCTTCGAAGGGAAAATTAACCGTTTTCCCTTGGGTAGAACTCTGCTACATGTTTTTATTTGATTATGCTTTTTATAACTTTCAAGGGCTCTTAGAGACCTGGAAATTTGCCATAAACCCATGTCAAGTTTAAAGTTTTAAAAAAATCAGTGGGTTTGCCCATTTGTTTTTTGCTCAACAGGAACATTTTTTAACTTCGTTCCTCTGTACGCATCACGCATTTTTATGGCTTCGTGTCGCCGTGGGCCCCGAGCTGCACCCTGTACCCCACCACGGTGAGCGCGCAGAGCAGGGACAAAACCTCCGCAGTTGATCGCTAAGACGACGTATCCAGTGAGACCGCAGGCCGAGCTCTCAAGGCGCCACTGTGTGGTCTGCTCGTCCCCAGGAGCTCCCGCAGGCAGGAAGGAGCCGGCTCATGGAGAGATTTAAGTGAGGAATGCACCAAACACAGTGGATAATAGGAAGGGTCATGGCGAGTCAATCCAGAAGCCTAATTCCTGGTGGTTTTCTATTGTAATATTATGTAAGTAATATTTTTTGCTTTTTAAAAACAAACTTTAAGTTAAAGATGCTGTAAAGAGTCCACGTTATATTCAAAATTTTTGTAGAACTGAAATATATACAAGGGTTGATTTATGATCTAATAGGTCAAATGAGTGCTAATATAAACAGAAATGTACAGAATACTTAGAGGAGATCATAGGAAGGATAGACAATATTTAGAAATTTAGAAATTGAAACCTTAAATAATAATATAAATAATATAAAATGATCTCTTTGTAGACTTTTAAATGTATCTTATGTAATATTTTTGCCTTACTAGCTCAACTGATGAATTTCTTTTTCAAAGATTTTATTTATTTATTTGACAGAGAAAGAGAGATCACAAGTAGGCAGAGAGGCAGGCGGGGTGGGGGGGAGGCTCCCCGCTGAGCAGGGAGCGGGACTCGATCCCAGGACCCTGGGACCATGACCTGAGCCAAAGGCCGAGGTCCAACCCACTGAGCCCCCCAGGTGCCCTCAACTGATGAATTCTTAATATGTTGAAACTTGTTAAAAGGTGCCTTGATGAGGCTCTTGCAACGGGCTCTGGGGCTTGTCTTGGCCTCACGCTCGCACCCTCCCATTTCCCGAGCCAGAGCCCCAGGCCTCCAACGAGGACCCCAGGACGCAGAGGCGCACAAGGACAGGACTGGCTCATGTCATGGTAAGGTGCAGACCCAGGGCCCAGGAGTGGGCGTGTGTCTCCGAGAAGGTCCTGTGGGAAAGGAGAGATTGTTGGAGGCAAGTCTGGGAAATACGCTGGTGTGCTCTCGGGCCGTCCCCCACGCACGTGCAAAACCAGCTCCCAGGACCTCCAAGGCCTCCCCCCGCCGAGGCCGCCAGCGCCCCGGACCTCAGCACCCACCTCAGGCCCGCGCGGATTTGAGGCTCCTTGAGGGGGACGCGTCAGGAACAGCTTCTCCAGGGTGTTCGCCGCTCAGCTGAAGACACGAGGGGCCCGACCCCATGGCCTCCCGCGCGGCGGGACAGGGAGAGGACGGCCATGCAGGTCCCTCCTGCTCGGAAGGGGGGCGGGAGGCGGAGAGCAGGTGTCGTCCACGGCCGTTCCGAAGCCCGGCCCAGCGACGGTCCCCAGCAGGGGCCTGCTGTGTCCCGGGGACGCTTCTCCCCAGCTTCTGGCCCGCGCTCTGCGGTCTTGACTCCATCCTCTACGTCCTTCCTCCCTTTCTGTAGAAAGCAGCCCGTGCTCCGCCGGGGAGTGTCCCGGGGCTGCGGGGCTGCTCCACCGGCCTCTCTCCGTCCTGCCGTCTCGGCTCTTGCGGCCCAGGCCGGAGCGGACGCCGCGGGGTCGGCCCTGGCAGCGGCGTCTCGTCCGACGTCACCGACTTTCACTCCTCCAGGCAGAACCGACCCCCGAATCCCTTTGACACGGGCCCCTCCTCTGTGGGGCCGGACCCGGTTGCGGCCGCGGCCTTCGGTGGCGAGACGGCTGGCGGTGAGAGGCACCGGCCGGGGGCCCGGGAGGCCTGGACCCCTCCGAAGGGGTCGGCGAGACGCCCACTGAGCTTTCTGGAGCCTTCCCGGGGGCTCTCCCGTCCCTGCCCGCCTCACCGTCCTCCGAGGCCGCCCTTTCCCAGCAGGGCCGTGGGCGCCGGCTTTGCTCTGGGCGCTCCCCTTCGCTGCGAATGTTCTGCCGGGAGAGGAGGGGCTGAGCCCAGCCGCTCCGGGCCTTTGCCGTCTGGAAGGGCCGCGTGAACACGGAAGCGCCCTTCTCTCTCCGGCCCTTCCTCTGTGCAGGCCCGAGGCTCCGCTCCACCCTGGTCACCCCGCCTGGAGCCTCCTCGACCAGCCCCACCGGCCGATGGGCACTTTCTTCCCCCGGCTCCGCGCAGGCAACAAGCGCACCAGACCTGCCCCACCGAGGAGCGAGGGGCTTTTCCTTGCTTTTCGCGGGGCCTTGCCGACGGCCTCTGCGGGCCAGAGCCCCTGCCACGGGCCGTAGCCTGCGGACGGCAGCTTCCTGCTTCGGGGTGCCCGTCCTGGGCCAGCGGACCGCGTGCCAACCTCGACCGCTTTCTTATTCTCTCCGGGCCTGGGGGACGGCTCAGAGGGGCTCCACAGTGCTCGGGGCCTCAGCGGGCAAGACCAGCACAGCCGGGAGGGCTCAGAGGATGGCGGTGGGACCGCCTAGTCCTCAGTCCCCTGGCGACAGTCAACCTGAAGGCTGGGCTCCGCCGGGCCTGCCGTCAGAAGCTCGGCGTGGGAGTTTTTGCAGTGACTGCGTCCCAAGAGCCAGCATTCCAGGAGAACCAGAGGACACCCCATGGCCTCTGTGTCCTCAATTCAGACATCACCTCTGGGGGCGCCTGGGTGGCTCAGGGGGTTAAAGCCGCTGCCTTCAGCTCAGGTCATGATCCCAGGGTCCTGGGATCGAGCCCCACACCAGGCTCTCTGCTTGGCGGGGAGCCTGCTTCCTCCTCTCTCTCTGCCTGCCTCTCCGCCTACTTGTGACTTCCGTCTGTCAAATAAATAAATTAAAAATCTTAAAAAAAAAAAAAGAAGAAGAAGAAGAAGTCACTTTTGGTCTTGTATTCTGCTGGTTCCAGTAGATACAGGCCCACCCAGATCTGAGGAGGGGGAGGCGTGGCCTACTTCCTGATGGGGAGGGTTCACAGCCACTTCAGAAGTCACCACAGTGGGGACGCCTGGGTGGCTCAGTTGGTGAAGCGACTGCCTTCGGCTCAGGTGGTGACCCCAGGATCGAGTCCGACATCAGGCTCCCTGCTCCGCGGGGAGCCTGCCTTCCCCTCTGCCTGCTGCTCCCTGCTTATGCTCACCCCCTGACAAATAAATGAATAAAATCTTAAAAATAAAAGAAGTCACCACAGTTCACCTCTAGCACAAGGTATTTACAAATCACAGAGGGCACAAATCTCTTAAAGACATTGTAAAGAAGAATTTCGGTTGAGGTATACTTGCGTTGTGTGAATTACATGGGATACTGCGCAACTTTACCCTTTAATTGTACGGGACATTCCAGCATCCCCTTCCCTTCCTATGAGCCTTTCTTGTCTTTGCCGGACATGTGCGTTTCGTGCGTGTTTTTGGAGAGCGGACACACCTAGGAGAGGGATTACTGAATTACGGGATCTGTGTAGGTCTCACTTTACTAGAAACTGTCAAGTGGCTTTCTAACATAATTGTATTAGTTTGCACTCCTCCCAGCAGGAGGGGAGACCTGGTCAAGATACTCACCAACTCGAAGTATTTTTGATTTTTTAAGATTTAACCATTCTGATGGGTGGGTTTTAATTTTTTGTGGTTTTAATTTTTTTTTAAGATTTTATTTATGTACTTGACAGACAGAGATCACAAGCAGGCAGAGAGGCAGGCGGGGGCGCGGGAAGCAGGCTCCCCGCTGAGCAGAGAGCCCGATGCGGGGCTTGATCCCAGGACCCTGAGACCGTGACCTACGCCCAGATCAAGAGTTGGATGCGCAACCGACTGAGCCTCCCAGGGACCCCTCTCTGCGCAGTTCCAACACTGGCCTCATCTGGCCTCACTCATTTATCTGTAGTTACCATTGGTCATTGGAGTGGTTCTGCTCTTTGCTCCTTGAGGAGGCTGGTTGTGTGTGTGTGTGTGTGTGTGTGTGTGTGTGTGTGTGAGAGAGAGACTCGGTCAAGAGGATGAGGATGGAAACTGGCCTCTTGAACCTAAACTTTATTGGCGTCTGTAGCCTCTGCAGGCGTGTTGCTAGACCAGCCCAGAAGCCGAGGTCCTCCTCTTGCTGGAAAACCCTGCAGAGCATTACGGCCATTTTGGCAATCTTCCCCACTTAGCTCTCTGGCCTCAAACGCAAAACATTGCTCCCCTTATCCGAGGAACCCCGAGGTCTCATCGAAGCCTGAAGCTCAGGTCCCATGATTTAAACCAGGCGTGGAGGCGGCCGAGGCTCCAGGCACAGCTCTGGTCCCAGAGGCCTCGGCTCTAGGAGAGCAGGTCACCCGAGCCTCTGCGCACACACGCCCAGCACGTCGGCGAGACGGGGGAGGGAGAACACGGGATGCTCCACTCAGACGGGGCTGGATACTCAGTCCTGGTTCACCACCGTCCTGAAAGGCCTGCAGGGTTCCCCAGGTCCAGGAACTAAATACGTATGGATTATGGCCTGGTCAGCTCCCTACAAGGGGCGCACAAACAGTGTTCCCCAGGGCTCCCTGGGAGGGGGCACCCCAGCCCACTGGTCTCTGCCTGGTGAGATGTCCTTCCTTTTCCATAAAGAACGGCTCGTTTGTTGAAAGTTGGGGGCAGGTGGGCCTCATTTCATTTGGAACTATCTCCATCCAAGCTTCTGCTTTTGGCAACACAAATTTCCCGAGTCATGTTCCATTCTATGAAGATACTACACTTGTGTGTTCATCTCCCGCTGACTGGCGTCTGTAATGGTCCCAGCATTTTTGCTGTCGTAAATAAAGTTGCTGCGAACATGCTTGGATGAGGCGTTTTTGGACGTATGTTTTCATTTCTCTCAGACAGACGCCCTGCAGTTCCCCTCCTGGGCCATGAACGTAGGCCTTTGATATGCAGATGTTGGAGACAGGGTTATCTGGGAGGTAATTACGGTTGATGCAGTCCGAGGGGGCCCAGTCCTTCCTAAGAAGAGGGGACACCAGACTCTGTGTCATGCGAGGACATGAGAGCGCAGCCACCCACAAGCCGGGAAGATTGCTCGCACCACACTGACCTTGCTGGCACCTTGGCCATGGACGTCCAGTTTCCAGAACTCTAACAAAATAAATGTCTGTTGTTTAAGCCAACCAGTCTGTGGTATTTCATTACCGGCAACCAGAACAGACTTCTATAATATGCTTAACTTGTTAAGAAAGTTGAGAAAAAAACACAAAAAGCAAAAACCGAACTCCACAGCTGTACCAAAAAAAAAAAAAAAAAGGTTGGTGGGCACCTGGCTGGCTCAGTCGGTAGAGCGTGTGACTCTTGGTCTGGGGGTCCTGGGTTCAGCCCCACGTTGGGCATAGAGCTTCCTCTAAAGAAACAGCGACTCAGCTGCCCCCATCACTTGCGTGCTGTCTACAGCTGTCCTCACGCTACGAAGGTGACGGTGAGTCGTTCAGACGGAGACTCTGCCTGCAAAGCTGAACACGTTTACTACCTGGCCCTTTACAAAAAAATATTTGCTGACCCCTGGTCCAGTTCTCCGACTTCTGCTTCTATTGTTAGTGCTTTTTACATCTAAGGAAGCTTGGCTGCCGGAAGCCTGAAGTTGTACCTTCCACGTCTGCGTCTGTGACGTGTCCCGTGAGTTCCGCGTGGTGTACAGTGCACACCGGCGACATCAGGTCCGAGCAGCCTGTTCCCGGGGCCCATCCTCTGGGACTGTGAGTGAGGGCGTCTCTTCCTGGACTCCCCGCTGCCCCACGGAGCTCTTTGCCAACATCGCACGGCCTCGAGTCCTGTGTCTTTACAGTCATTCTCGAAGTCAGAGGATGTATCTTACGGTACCGTTCCCGTGAGACCGTTCCGTGACTGGAGGTCCTCTGCACGGCTCCACACGTTGTGGAATCAGTTTGTCAGCTTCTAGGAAAGGCCTGTGGGGATTACGCTGAATGGCCTGATCACGATGTGGAGAACTGACCTTTGTACGCTGAGTTTCCAGTAGGTAAACGTGGACGCTCGCCACTACTTCGAGCCCTTGAACTTCCTCTCCGTGCTCAAACAGTTTCAGTGTACAAGTCGTGCACATATTTTTGTGCACATTTTCACATATTTTGTTGAATTTATTTCTAAGCATTTATTGTTGTACATTTTATCGCTGATGTTCGTTCTGCATTCACCTGGGCCTATGGCTAGTGAGGTCACCCGCTCGAAGTGCCTGGGGCACTCACCCGCACAGCCCCACCCTGCCCCCGGTACCGTTTGTGGCAAGCTTCCACTGGGTTTTCCCCAGGTGCAGCCAGTGTTGTGGCTGGACCAGCCCTTGTTCTTATTAGGCCATCCTGGCAACAACCATCAGGGAACTCAAAGACGGTTATTACTCACAGACCCTGGAGGGCACCTTCCCAGGGCCACACAGGTCGGGCAGGGGTAGAGGAAAGGAGGTAGGCCTGGGGTTCTGGCTTTATTGGGGTCAAGGCTAGTGGTCTAGGGTTTCAAGGATTCATTCTTTGCTGGTGAATTTGGAACATTAATCACAGGAAAGGAAAAGCAAGTGATCAGAGGTCGGCTAGGTCAGCTAGTGCTTTCTGGAAAAGGGACCTTGATGGGTGGGTGGGGTGGCTTCATGGCTTTTCATGTGGTGTGTAGTAGGGGACGCGTTTGCTGGGGGGTAGATGTCTGTGGAGTGGATGCCTTGAACTCAAAAACTTAATGCAGGCGCTTACCTTATAAGAATGTAATCGTCAGGTGCTAATACTACTCTGGTATACAGGGTTTTTAAAAAAATCTATATTTTAAAGATTTTCTTTATTTATTTGAGAGAGAGAGAGTGGCGGGTGAGGAGCAGAGGGAAAGGGACAAGCAGACTCTGCACTGAGCGCAGAACCTGGAGTGGGTCTCGATCCCACAACCCTGAGATCAGCCTTGGCCGAAATCGGGTCAGACGCCCCACCGCCTGAGCCGCCTGGGGGACCGTACGTGGGTTTTTTAAAAAGTTCATTTTTGATGTTTTGCTCCTAATAAATAAAAAATACACTTCTTTTTCTTTTTAAAGATTTTATTTATTTATTTGAGAGAGAGAGTGAGCAGGAGGGAGAGGGAGAGAGAATCTGAAGCAGGTTCTGCACCGAACACAGAGCTCAGTGATCGCCACACAGGGCTCGATCCCAGGACTGCTAGCTCACGCCCTGAGGCTACCAAGGGTCGGATGCGTGAGGGACTGAGCCACCCAGGCGCTCCTATACACACACCCGTGTTTTTCTACATAGACCTTATCCTGTGATCTTGGTAAACTCACTCATCTGTTCTAGTAGTTTGATGATTCCTCAGGCTAGTCCATGCAAACAGATTCATGTTTGTATTCATCTGCAAATACATGTAAGTTCATTTCTTTTGTTCTAACAGTTATACCTTTTTATTTATTTATTGCTTTACTTGCATCTTGTGCTGGTCAGAGTTTCCTACAAAGTGCTGAGTAGAAGTAGTGAAAGTGGAAACGTTTGCTTGTTTTCAACAAAAACCTTCAGTATAACATCACTAAGCATGATTTTAGAGTTAGGGTTTCTGGCACATGCCTTTTTAGAGATAGAAGATGCTCTGCTTTTACCGATGAAGCAGGGAGGCTGAAGGGAGTCTGTTTGAGAAAGGCTCCGTCTCTGCTGTGTTTCTGCGAGGCCCCACTTACTCAGGCTTATTTTGCCCTTACACAAGCCAAAGAAGCTATGTGCCCAGTTCAAGGGGCAAGCAAGAAAGGTAATCGTTCTCGGAGTCTTGTCCTGGCCCCAAACACCTGATACCATCTAAGACAAGCCAGATCCCAACTGTGCTCCACGACGCTAACTCCCAACAGAACTTGGCTGACACTGGAACCAACACCCTCCACCTTCAGGACAACACTGTCAGGCCCGTCTCACTCCTGGGAGCTTTTTCTGTATCCTGGCTTCCTAAAGTTCTGTTGCTTTACCCGCAAAACAAAAACAAAACCACAAAATCATCCTCGACCTTCAGTGATTTGTGGCAGACCACCTGACACTCATTGAACTCTACCTTGGATTCCCGAAGGAGCCTATCCTACAGACCCCTTTCCAGTAGTAACCCTGACCCAGGTGAGGACGAGGCGCCGTCATCTCTCCTTCCCAAGCTTGCCAGACACTCCACCTGCTACTCTCCGTCACGCACACTATTCAGTAAACTCTGTTCCCTTTCTCTGTCTCACATCTGATGTCTAACCTGTGGGAACCCAAGGACCCTCTTGGCTGGTCCTGTGAGACCTCTCCTCCGGGTCGTCTGACCCAGTCTTCCTGTATTACTGATATTAAAAAAAATATCATGACTGGGGCACTTGGGTGGTTCAGTTGGGTAAGCTTCCAACTCTTGGTTTCCACTCAGGTCATGATCTGGGGTCCTGGGGTTGGGCCAGATTGGGCTCCATGCTCAGAGGGAGTTTGCTCGAGATTCTCTCCCTCTGCTTCTTCCCCCTGGCTTGTGCTCTCTCTCTCTCTCAAATAAATAAATAAATAAAATCTTTTAAAAGATCATGATTGGGTATTGGATTTTGCTAAATTCTTTAAAAAAATTAATGAGTAACTGTATAGATTCTCTCCTTTATTCTGTTAAAATTGTGAATTGTAGGGACACCTGGGATGCTCAGTCTTTGCGGGTCTGCCTTTGGCTCAGGTCATGATCTCAGGGTCCTGAGATCTAGCCCTGTGTCGGGCTTCCTGCTTAGCGGGAGGCCTCCTTCTCCCTCTCCTGCTCCCCTGCTTGCGTTCCCTCTCTCACTGTGTCTCTCTCTGTCAAATAAATAAATAAAATCATAAAAAATTGTGAATTATATTTTCTTTCTTCCTTTCATTCTTTTTCTTTCTTTCATATTTTATTTATTTATTTGACAGAGAGAGATCACAAGTAGGCAGAGAGGTAGGCAGAGAGAGGAGGAAGCAGGCTCCTCGATGAGCAGAGAGCCCGATGTGGGGCTCGATCCCAAGACCCTGAGATCATGACCTGAGCTGAAGGCAGCCACTTAACCAATTGAGCTACCCAGGTGCCCTGAAGTATATTGATTTGCAAGTGTTAGTCCAATTTTGCATTACTAGGATAAACTTCAGTTGACCTTAGTAATATATTACCTTGTCTATTTATTATTGGGTTGATTTATTAATATTTTGCTAAGGATTTTTGCATCCATTTTTATGAAGGATATTTGTCTGTAATTTTCTTGTATTTGTCAGGTGCTTGTATCAGAGTTCATAAAACAAATTTCATAAAACAAATTGGGTGCCCATTCCATACTTTCTTAATAGTTTGTTTAATACTGGTATTATTTCTTCCTTACACATTTGATAGAATTCACCAATGAAACAATTTGTGTTCGACATTTTCTTTTGGGAAGATTTTTTGATAATGCATTTAATTCATTTTTTCTTTTCTTTTGTGTCACTTTTGATAAGTAATGCCTTTAAAGGAGTTTGTCTATTTCATACAAATTATCAAATGTGTTGGCATAAAGTTGGTCATGTCTTCTATTTAACTGTTTTTATTTTTTTTTTCGTAATCCCTACCCCCAATGTGGGACTTGAATTCACAGGCTTGAACTGACAACCCCAAGGCTAAGAGTCCCACTCTCGTCTGACTGAGCCAGCCAGACACCCCTATTTATTTATTTTTTTTTTGAAGACTATTTATCTTTTTAACATTAGTGTCGTCCTGGAAGACGACCCCCTTTGTGTTTCTATTATTGGTTTTCTTTTTACATTTTTTCTCTTGATAATTCTAGCTAAAAATTTATCAATTCTATTAATTTTTTTTGAAGAACCAACTTCGTTAACTTTTTGTTAACTTGTTTTCTAGTTCACTGGTTTATTTAATATTTAACATTTGTTTAGTTAATATTTCCTTTTTTTTTACTTAGTTTGGTTTTGATTTGCTTTTAATTTTTAAATTTTAGCTTCTTAAATTGGAAGTTTCAATCACTGCTTTTGAATTCTTCTTCCATTCTAACATAAACATTGAAAACATCAGTTTCTTTCAAAGCTCTGCTTTATCCACATCCCCCCAAATTTTAATATGTTTTCTAGTCCATTTGGGTTGCAATAAATGGCATGGTTTACAACCAGTACACATTTATTTTTCACAGTTCCAGAGGCTGGGAAGGCCAAGATCATGCAAATTCGTGTATGATAAGGGTTTCTTGCGTCATAGAAGGTCATTTTTTTGCTGTGTCCTTACATGGTGGAAGGGGTAAGGTATCCGTGGGGTATCTTTATAAGGGCACTAATTCCATTCACAAGGGTTCTGCTCTAATGATCCAGTCTCCTTCCAAAGGCCCCACTTCTGACCACCACCCTCTTGGGGGTTAGGATTTCAGTGTAAGAATTTTGAGGGGTCATGGACTTCAGACTATAGGAGTACATTTTCACTAGCTTTCCATTTTTAAAACTCTCTGGTTTCTTCCTTTCACCCATGGGTTATTTAGATGTGTGCGGTTTCATTTCCAAATACTGGGGACTTTTCTAGATTTTTTATTTTCTAATTTTATTTACGATCAGAGAACATACGCTTTAAGATTTCAACCTTTGCAATTTATTGTGACTTATATCATGGTCCAGCACATGGTCTGTCTTGGTTAGCATTCTGAGATTGTAATAATACGTGTTCTGCGCCTGTTTATGATGGGTAATTAGGTGACTGGTGGAACAGTGTTGTTTAGATCTATATCCTTGTGTACATTTGTCCTGTTTCCTCAGCTACTGAAGACAGAGGACACTTGATGTTACTTGTTGCTTTGGCACTTGGTTTTGTAGTCTGCACTCTCTGTTAATCGCTACTGTATCGGCCCTTCATCTAGAGACCAGGATACTCACTCATCAATTACAGTACTGTATTTGCAGACTACTCTGGATTATCTGCAAACACAGTCACACTATCTGTGAATAATGATTTTTTCTCGAGTCTTTACCTTCTTGCATCACTGGGCACAGCTGAATGGAGGTTACGGAGGACCCCGTCCTCTTCTTCTGAATCCGGGGGAAAGCACTCACTCTTTTGCTTTTATTTGTTTTTAGCAGATGTCTGAGACTAGGCTATTCCTTTCTTTTTTGTTTCTAGTTTTGTGAATTTGGTGTGTTGAGTTTTATGAACTTTTTTTCCTGCACCACGTAGATGCTCGTACGGTTTCATCTGAACTGGGGAAATGTTTTTAAACTTTAAACCATCCTTCGTTCCTGGAGTAAAGCGTGGTCATGACGTGTAAGCACGGCTCTCCCACTGCGTGTCTGTGCAGTCACGCTGGCCTAGAACCGGCCACAGGACGACGCTTTTCTGTCTTTTCTGGAAGATCAGGGTCCCAGCGGTGTCTTCTTCCCGGAAGGCCGGGAGCACTTCCTAGCGAGGCCGTCCGGCCCGGAGTCTCCTTCGCCAGGTTCTAAATGACAAAATCAGTTCCCTCAACAAATACGGAGGCTTGCGGCTTTCCCAAGCACCGTTTTCCTAGAAATTTTCCCAATTCACGGGATTCCCGAAGCTCCTGACCCGGTTTCGTACTGTCCGTTGATTTCGCTTCAACACCGCCCGGCTGAGCCGCGCCCGGGACCCTCCTCCCGCTCCTCCGGGTCAGACGCGCGGAGGCGCCCGCAGCCCCCCCGCCCCGCCCCCGGCCCCGCCCCCACGCAGCTTCTCCGGAGCCGCCTCCAGCCCCGCACCCCGAGACGCAGGCCCGAGCGCCCCACTCCCCCGGCCCGGCCCGACCCCTCCCCGACGACAGGGCGGGCCCCTCGCCGACCCCGAGGCCGCCGCACACTCGGGGCCCTGATGTCCCCAACCTGTCTCGGTCTCAGACTCGGCCCCGGTGACGGAGCTTCCCCGTCCGTCCGTCCGTCCGAGAGGGGACGCGGCGGACCCCCCGCCCCGCGCAGACCCGATTACTGCGGGAAAGCAGCCGAAACCGCGTCCCGCTCCCAAACCTGCCTCTCCCGTCACTCACGGTGGGTCCGTGCTCCCCAGGCCAGCCTCGGCCCCGGGACCCCCTCACCTCCCCACCCCCCGGGCCCCGCCGCGACCCCACCGCCCGCCCGTCAGGACACAGGAATCCGCCTTCCGCGGGCGCCGCGGCGGGGAGCGCAACCCGAGAAGTGCGCCTGCGCGAGGCCCTCGTCCCGGCCCCGAGCCTCCTCCCAGAGCGGCCCGAACGACCGCGCCTGCGTGCGGCCGAAGGCGGGGGCTCCATTCTCCCTACGGAGGGACGGGGACGGACTGCGCAGGCGTGGGGAGCGGAGCCCAGGGAGGGGCTCCGTCCGCCGCCGGCCTGCGCGCATTGCGCCTGCGCGAGCCGAGGGCGGCGGCTCGGGCTGCTGGCAGGCGCCGTCCGCCCCTCCGCACCCGCGGTGTGGACGCAGAGCTCGGCGGGGAGAGGCAGCTGAGGTAGGTTTCCCGTGGGCAGCTCGAGCGGCTGGACCGCACGGAGGCAGGACGTGCCCAGTGAGTCCTTTCCGGGCGCGTGCGTCCGTGGGTCGACCGAGGCCGCGGCCCCCTCGAAGGCCCCCAGCCTTCCCGGCTGTGCGCGGGGCGCTCCCGCGGCTGACCGCAGGCTGGGCAACCGCAGGGCCACGCCCCTCCCTCCGAGCCACGCCCACCGCCCCGCTGACCCCCCGTTCTCGTGCCACGCCCTGCGGCGCCGCGCCCCTTTCCCCAGCCACGCCTCCCCGGAGCCGCGCCCACCGGCCTTCCGCCGCGCGGGCCCCGGAGCCGTCTCGCTGGTCCTCCCCGCGCGGTGCTCCCGGCCCCTCGCCCCCCCCACCGCACCCACTGCCGCTGGCCGCGCGTCCCTGGCATCCCAGGGCCTCTGCCCCCACCGCCCGCTCGGCTGACCTGGCCCCGCCCGGTCCCTCAGGCCCCGCTCGGCCCCCCAGGCCCTGCGGGGTCAGCGGGCCCTGCGGGGTCAGCGGGTCTAGCAGCCCCACCCCGGCGGCCGTCCCACCCGGGCCCCAGCCAGGCTTCGCCGGCGGGGAGGGCGCTCGTGCCGCGAGAAACCAGCGCTGCGGGGTGTCGGACCGGCGCCGGCGGGTGCGGGAGCCGCGGTCCGGACGAGGACGCGCGGCCGCGCTCGCCTCTGCGGTTGGGGTTAGGGAAGAGGCGAGCCCGCAAGGCCTGCCCCTCCTCTCGGGCCGCCCACCCGGGGTTGCGCGGACGGACGCCCCGGAGGACGCCCCGACCTCGGCCGGCGACGCGCGCGTCAGACGCAGACTTGTGCGGGGGGAGCCGTTGGTGCGGGGCACCGTGGTCGTCGCGGGGCGGGGGGACGTGCGGCGAGGAGGGAGACCCTCTGCGAGGTGTGCGTCGCGGCCCCTGTTGGTGCACCTGGAAGTCCCCGTGGATGACCTTGAAAGTAAAGCAACCGGTTTTTTACCCGCAAAACGGGTTAATTCGGAAGTGACAGGAATTGCAGTTGCAGGCGTGCGAACTAAGGGCAGGTCTGGCTGAGGTCGGAGAGGCCGGCGGGAGGAGCTGCTTTAAGGAAGAGTGTGGGGCGGGGACAGCCTGCCTGCCCGGCTGGGCTGTGGCAGCGTCACAGTCTCCTGTTGGCCGGGCGGTGACACGGTGACAGTCTCCCATTTCGGGCTGTGACACTGTGACGGTCTCCCGTTGGCCAGACTGTGACACGGTGACAGTCTCCCGTTGGCCGTGCTGTGACACTGTGGCGGTCTCCCGTTGGCCAGACTGTGACACCATGACAGTCTCCCATTTCGGGCTGTGACACTGTGACAGTCTCCTGTTGGCCGGACTGTGACACTGTGACGATCTCCCGTTGGCCGGACTGTGACACTGTGACAGTCTCCCATTTCCGGCTGTGACACTGTGACGGTCTCCCGTTGGCCAGACTGTGACACGGTGACAGTCTCCCGTTGGCCGGGCTGTGACACTGTGACGGTCTCCCGTTGGCCAGACTGTGACACTGTGACGGTCTCCCGTTGGCCGGACTGTGTCACCATGACAGTCTCCCGTTGGCCGGACTGTGACACCGTGACAGTCTCCCATTTCGGGCTGTGACACTGTGACAGTCTCCCGTTGGCCGGACTGTGTCACCGTGACAGTCTCCCATTGGCCGGACTGTGACACTGTGACAGTCTCCCGTTGGCCGGACTGTGTCACCGTGACAGTCTCCCGTTGGCCGGACTGTGTCACCATGACAGTCTCCCGTTGGCCGGACTGTGACACCGTGACAGTCTCCCATTTCGGGCTGTGACACTGTGACAGTCTCCCATTGGCCGGACTGTGACACTGTGACAGTCTCCCGTTGGCCGGGCTGTGTCACCATGACAGTCTCCCGTTGGCCGGACTGTGACACCGTGACAGTCTCCCATTTCGGGCTGTGACACTGACAGTCTCCCGTTGGCCAGACGGTGACACGGTGACAGTCTCCCATTTCGGGCTGTGACACTGTGACAGTCTCCCGTTGGCCGGACTGTGTCACCGTGACAGTCTCCCGTTGGCCGGACTGTGACACTGTGACAGTCTCCCGTTGGCCGGACTGTGTCACCGTGACAGTCTCCCGTTGGCCGGACTGTGGCACCGTGACAGTCTCCCATTTCGGGCTGTGACACTGTGACAGTCTCCCATTGGCCAGACTGTGACACCGTGACAGACTCCCGTTGGCCGGACTGTGTCACCGTGACAGTCTCCCGTTGGCCGGACTGTGTCACCGTGACAGTCTCCCGTTGGCCGGGCTGTGGCCTGGGTAGGAGATCTTCCTCCTGCTCTGGTGGTTAAAATGAGCTGTCTCCTGTTGGTCTGGGACTGTGTGGGGGTTAGAACTCCCCATGCTGGTCCCAACTCCATTTCCAACGAGGGTTCCTTTATTTTCACAGTAGGGAGTTTTAATTGAGGTTCTAGAAAAGATTTGACATTGATTTGTTGTTTTAAATCAACCCAGTAATCTAAAGAAAGCTCACAGGGTTCATGCAGTAGTAAGATCAGCACCTTTGCAGACTAGTGAAGAAAGCCTACTCGTAGAAGTTCATAAATTTTAAATGCTTCCCGTTTCTGTAAAGAATTGTGTTTAAAAAATTTGATCTCTGTTTCACTCTTTCGACACCGTTTTGCTTCTGTTCGGCATAGGACCTTTACTATGGCCTTTACCAGAACCTTAGAAGTGAAGCAGATATAACGAAGTGTTTTCTTATTGTCTCTCTTTTTAAAAGTAGAAATGGAGGGGAAAACGGAGAATTAAACGCGGCAGCGATGCGGCAGAACCTAGGAGAACCATGGCCGCATCCGGTGACTGCCTCCAAGGTGAACTGCAGGTAACGTGGGTTTCGGTGTGTAAGGACCACGGATACTGCGGAGAGCACGGCTCAGCCACTGGCAGGGGCCGCGTAGTTGGAGGAGATGCAGTCTTTGTGAGGGTTACATGTGACGTTCCGAGTGGAGCTGTGTGCCGCCCGCCGCGACTTCCCCTTTGGCACGGTGCTGTGAAGCGCGCACTGTTTTAGTGGTTTGGTAAAGTCCCAGGCATAATATCTTAAAAGCAGGCTGGACACTTTAGAATGATTTATCTATTCATATCTTTTTCTGCCTGGGACATACGTTTAGTTTCATTCAAGCTATTGGTTAAAAAAAATTACCCTAAATTTCAATGAATGTTGAATATATAAAATTAAAAACCAGATGAATACTCTAATAAATGTGTTTTTTTTTTTAAATGGTCTTTCTTTTTTTTTTTTAAGATTTTTATTTATTTATTTGACAGAGATCATAAGTAGGCAGAGAGGCAAGCAGAGAGAGAGGAGGAAACAGGCTCCCTGCTGAGCAGAGAGCCCAATGTGGGGCTCGATCCCAAGACCCTGGGATCATGACCTGAGCCAAAGGCAGAGGTTTTAACCCACTGAGCCACCCAGGCACCCCACTAATAAATGTTTTTTTAAAAAATCAACTATAGGGACGCCTGGGTGGCTCAGTTGGTTAAGCGGCTGCCTTCGGCTCAGGTCATGATCCCAGCGTCCTGGGATCGAGTCCCATATCGGGCTCCTTGCTCGGCAGGGAGCCTGCTTCTCCCTCTGTCTCTGCCTGCCATTCTGTCTGCCTGTGCTTGCTCTCGCTCCTTCTCTCTCTCTAACGAATAAATAAAATCTTTAAAAAAAAAAAATCAACTATATTCATAGCTGTGATGTCAGTTTTGACATTTTTTTCTCTACCCTTCCAGTGGTTGGTATAATCCCATTTTGGTTTTTATATATAGGAATTTGATTCATAGTTGTGTCGTTTCATTAATCTGTTTCTTTTTTTTCTTTTAAGATTTTATTTATGTATTTGACAGAGAGAGAGAGACAGCAAGACAGGGTAAGTGGGAGAGGGAGAAGCAGGCTCCCCACGAGCAGGAACCGCCCCCCTTACGGGACTTGATCCCAGGGTCCTGAACTGAAGGCAGACGCCTAAGGACTGAGCCCCCCAGGCACCCCTCATTAATCTGTTTCTTAAAATTAATCATAAAACTTAAATTCTGTGGATGCACTCTAGTTCTTTTGAGAAATTTAGAAAATATTAGAACGTTTACAAAATAATGTAAACATCAAGTTCATAGCACAGAGAAGTGAGAACTTATTAACATTTTGTTGTGAATGTCTGTGTGTACTTAGGTGTACGTAGTCTGAAGGAAACGTAGGTAAAGCTTGTTCCCTAACCCCAGCCCCATTCCTCTTCCTCTGTTTCCGCAGGCAAATTGATCTTTGTGCTTCTGCACCACTTTCTATGCTTTTGTACCTAATAGAGGCATCTTGGAGCAGTACGTGACGCTGTTTATGTGCACTTTGTAGAATTTGCCTAAGCGGAGTCTCAATCTGTGTTGTCTGCAACTTGCCTTTTCCCAGTGTTACTTTGGGGGTTTGCCCTTGATGTGTGTGTAGAGCTAATTTAGCCCTATGAGATGCTTCTGTCGTGTGCTCCCTGCGTGACCCTCACATCCCGCGGCGTCCCCCACCCTGTGTGACTGTCATGTCCCGCAGAGTGTCCCCATGTGTGACCGTCACGTTCGTGGATCACAGCCCCCCGTGTGACTCTCATGTTCTGTGGACCCCCCCGCCCCCGTGTGATTGTCACATTCGGTGGATCACCCCCTGTGTGACTGTCACCGTTGTGTGCAGGTCTGTGGCAGTCTTACTAGTGTACGGTTAGGGTTATGGTTAGGGTTAGAGTTTTAACAGTTTTATCTTTTCAAAGAACTGGTTTTGTCTTTGATTTTCTTTGTTCATCTGCTTTCTGTTTTATTGATTTCTGCTTTTACTTTATTTCTTTCATCCTCTGGGTTTAATTTTCTCTTCTTGTACCATCTTGTGATGGAAATTTGCAACACTGACTTGAACCTCTCTCCTCTAGTACATGTGTTTAAAGCTGTGACTTTTCCTCTGGCCTCAGTTTTCTTGCCTCACACACGTAACTATGTTGTATTTTTATTTTTGATCAGTTAAAATGCTTTATAATATGTCACAGTGGAAATCAGACAGTTTCTGGGCTATTCAGAAGTGTGCTGTCTATTTCTGGAGATTTAGGGATTTTTATTTATCTCTTTGTTATTTAATTTTGGTTTGCTTATGTTTGGTCAGAAAATTTGCTCTGTACAATTTCAGTCTTTGGAAATTTGTTTAGGCCTGCTTTGTGGCCTAGTCAGGTGGGCTGTTGTGAGCGCCCCACACACACCCACAAAGAATCTGTTTTCTGCAGTTGGTGGTTTTCTATAAATGTCATTAAGGTCAAATGTGTTACTAGTATTGTTCAAACATTTGTGTCCTTTCTGCTTTATTGCCCATTTGTTGTGAAGCGGGATGAGCTTCAGAAATTCCCACTATGGCTGTGCTGGGTCACTCGTGAATTAAGTGTCTGACTCATGGTTTTGGCTCTGGTCATGATCTCAGGGTCATGGGGTCAGATGCCCCCCCCCCCCGGGTTATGTTTCTCTCCCTCTGCCGCTCCCCACACTTGCTTAGACACCTGCTCTCTCTGTGTCTAAAATAAATAAATACAATTTTAAAGAAATTTCCACTATGATTGTGGGTTTGTCATTTTTTTTTTTTTAACTTCCTTTTGAATCTGTCACTTTTTGCTTCACATATTTTGAATCTGTTATTTGACATATACATTCAGGATAGTTTTTACTTTCTAAACTAATTGACTTTTTTATTTTTATGAAATCTCTTTTTACCTAGTACTTTTGTTTGTCTTATATCTATTTTGTCTTATATTAATATGGGTGTACCAGCTTGCATGGTGCACATACACCTATATTTTGAATCAAAGACCTTATATTTAAAATGTTTCTCTTGTAAAGAGCCTGTAGAAATGTCCTTTTCTTTCCTGTCGGTAATCTCTGCTCTTTATTTTTTATTTTTTTTTTTTAAAGATTTTATTTATTTGACAGAGAGAGATCACAAGTAGGCAGAGAGGCAGGCAGAGAGAGAGAGAGGAGGAAGCAGGCTCCCTGCTGAGCAGAGAGCCCGATGCGGGACTCGATCCCAGGACTCTGAGATCATGACCTGAGCCGAAGGCAGCGGCTTAACCCACTGAGCCACCCAGGCACCCAATCTCTGCTCTTTAATTGGAGTATTTAGTCCGTTAACATTGAACATGGTGACTGATGCGGTTGAGTTGGCCATCTTGCTGTTTTCCCTTTCTTCTTGGTACCTTTCTCCAGTGTTACCTCTGTTTGGATGAATGAAATATTGCTAATATTGCCACATTGTCTCCTCTGTTGGTTTTGCACCTGTATCTTTTACTAATATTTTGGTGGTTACCAGGAAACTGTGATGCGCATCTTTGACCCACCCCAGTGCTGCTTGTGTCCGACCGCTTCACCGCGTGAGACACCTCCACATTAGCTCTACTTACTCACCCCCGGCTTTGCGCTGTTTGTGCTCTTGTAACATCTGTCATAAATCCCACAATAAATAATTAGTGTCTCCTTATACTGTTAAGAGTCTTTCTTACGGAGTATAAGAAATAGTCTTGTTTCCCCACATATTTGCTTTTTCTGGTGTCTCTACACCTGTCGCTCCGGCACAAATTAAAGACCACCATGGCGCCCGTTGCCGTGAGTAGTCGCCGGAGGGTGCTGTCCGCTTCGCTGGAGAAGTGTGGGCGCCGCACCCTGTACGGAAGAGTCTCGCAAATGTGTGAATGAAAAGCTTATGGTCCAGCCTCGGTCATTGTCTCCTAGAAATAGAATGTCGTCCCACGAGGGTAAATGTGTATGAATGTTGTGGCCGCACCGTGGTAGAGAATTGGACACCAGGGGAACGTCCATTAGTCAAGGATGACTGAGGAATCACGAAGAATTCCTACTGCGGAATATTACACAGTTGTTGAAATTTGTAAGTTAGGGTTCTAAGAATTGGGAAGTTTCTCACAAGGCATTATGTTAGTAAAAAAGGCAAAAAAAAAAAAGTGTCACATCCTTCTCAAAAAACTGTGTCAAAAGAACAACTGTGCATGTGTGTGAGTTGTGCATGCGTGTAAATACATGGCATCTTAATCTGCCATTTCCCACTCCCAAGTTTATCCTAAGAAAATTGTCATGACAGACAAAATGATATTTTTTAAGAAAGTTCATCTTAGGGGCACCTGGGTGGCTCAGTGGGTTAAGCCTCTGCCTTTGGCTCAGGTCATGATCTCAGGGTCCTGGGATCAAGCCCCGAATCGAGCTCTCTGTTCAGCAGGGAGCCTGCTTCCTCCTCTCTCCCTGCCTGCCTCTCTGCCTACTTGTGTGATCTCTCTCTGTCAAATAAGTAAATAAAAATCTTAAAAAAAAAAGTTCATCCTAACATAATTTGTAAAAGTATAAACTGGAAATAGTTTAAGGGTAGCAAACTAGGAAATCAGTTAAATAAGTTATGATAATTCACAGAATATTACCAAATGTTAGAAAGTGGTATTTAGAAATAATTTAACAAGGAGGAAAAATGTTAGGATTATAATAAGTGAGTGTTACATGCAGCTAATGAATGTTTGGATGCTACATCGAAAACTAATGAGGTACTGCATGTTGCAAATTGAACTTAATAAAAAAAGGAATTTAATAAGTGGGACACATATCACAAGGCAGAATTTCATGATCTCAGTAAACACCCTGTATGCACATGCTATGTGTACACTTCAAAAGAGTCCTGGGGGTGCCTTGGTGGCTCAGTCAGTTGAACGTCCAACTCTTAGTTTTGGCTCAGGTCATGACCTCAGGGTTGTGAGGTCAAGCCCTGTGTCAGGCTTGTGTTCAGCAGGGAATTGGCTTGAAATTCTCTCCCTCCCTCTCTGGCCCCTCTCCCACACAGGAGTGCTCTTTCTCACTCTCAAAATAAATAAATCTTAAAAAATAAAGCACGAGGGATGCCTGGGTGACTCCGTTAAGGGTTTGCCTTCGGCTCAGGTCATGATTCCAGGTTCCTGGGACTGAGTCCTGTGTTGGGCTCCTTGCTCGATGGGGAGTCTGCTTCCCCTCTGCCTGCTCTGCCTGCCCCTCCTCCTGCTGTACTGTCTCTCTCTGACAGTAAATAAAGAAAATCTTGGGGAAAAAAAGGCTGAAAAAAATATAAATGTTAACTTGTTAAGCATCATTATTTCTGACCAGTGGGTGAGATTACAGATGGTTTTAATTTTCCTCTGTGTACACTTGTGCTTCACATGTTTTCCAAAGAACATGAATTACGTGTATATTTAGGAAACTTCGTTAAAAATGTGTATATATTGGGACGGAGTTGCTGCATTGAACTGGAACACAGGCTTGGAGGTTCTGCCACCTCCAGTGGACATCTTCCAGACAAGCCTCTTCTGACAGAAAGTAGAGACTGGGCAGTGTGTGGTCTCAGGCTCCCCTTTTGGGTCCTGAGCAGTCTATATGAGCAGCCTTGCGGTCCAAGTCAGGCCATGAGGGTCGGGCCTGGTCACTGGCACCTTCCGGAAACCTGCCCAGTTCTGTCCTCCAGTCTGAAGAGGTCCAGAGAGCAGGAGGCCCAGAAGCAGGTCTTCTTTCTCTTGGGGCCAATCACCACTTTCAGAAGGAGTTGCTGGTGATCGGCGTCAGTCCCCAAGTAGACACTAAAAGTGTCTCTTTATTACTTATTTGGTGTCCTTCTTAGGATGCAAGTGATTTTGTACTAGAGACGAAAAGGAGAGGTGGAGTAAGGGTGAGATCCCTCGACCCTCTGGTGAAGATGACCCAAATTGTGCGATTAACTCTGGTCACGTGGATCTTCATGTGAAACCTTCCTGATAACCAAAGGCTACAGGTTATTAGGATGGACATGGAGAGGAGCCCCATAGTCATCCCCTGTTCTTCCCTGGCTTTGAGCAGGAGGGAGAAGGTCACGTGGAGTGCGGTGACCGGGAGCAGCTCCAGGAGGGTGTGCAGCCAGAAGAGTTCGTGGCCATTGCAGACTATTCTGCCACTGACCAGACGCAGGTAACCCTACACACTTGCTTATAGGCAGGGGCCTCGGGCCTTGGGTCCGTATTTTATGGATTTGGCTAAATGGCATGCTAGGTGACAGAATTAGAGAAGAATTTTGAAGAAGTCATACCAAAGTTAAGTAAAGAAGTATTCAGATGTTTAGAGCCAAGTGAGACCTGGGAGTGACCCTACTTCTCCCAGCCTAACAGATTGTGATGCCAAGCCTTAGGTGAAGGATATCTGGGTGAGGAATGGGCGAAGGAAGCACCTGTTGCAGTTTCTTTTTAGAAACCTTGATTTAGAACCTATTCTAGTTAATGGACATTAAGGCTATAAAATAAAAATACCGACTTGAGGACGGTGGCTCAGATGGTTAAGCCTCCGCCTCTTGATTTCAGCTCTGGTCATGATCTCAGGGTTGTGAGGTCAAGTTCAGCACTGGGCTCCATGCTCAGTGCTCAGCGGGGAGTCTGCTGGAGGTCCTCTCTCCCACCCCCACTCTCGATCTCAGATAAATAAATCTTTAAAAAAGATACTGACTTGAGTGTAGTTTTTTTTTTTCTACTCCAGTAAGTGAATCAGCTGCTACATAGCCGAGTTACAGTGAAGAGGCGATAGAGAAATTCTGTCTTAAGTTGTTCAAAAATGTTTAATCTTTCCTTTAAAAAAATACCAGTTAAGCTGTGCTTTCTTTCATGTAGATGTTCCACAAAAGTCTCTCAATGTTGGTATCATTTTCAGAAATTGTGAGTTTGTGTAATTACCCATTGAGTCTTTTTTGAAATAGCTGATTTGGCCCCAGTGATGGGGGACTTACCACTGAGCCACTACTGAAATACCAACTACAGGTTTTTCTTGAATTTTGACTTCTTTGTATGTTTTTTTCCAGCTCAGCTTTTTGAGAGGAGAAAAAATTCTCATCCTGAGGCAGACAACTGCTGATTGGTGGTGGGGCGAGCGTGCGGGCTGCTGTGGGTACATACCTGCAAACCACCTCGGGAAGCACCTGGAGGACTGTGACCCTGAGGACACGTGGCAGGACGAGGAGTACTTCGGCAGCTATGGAACGCTGGTACGGCTGGGGCCACGGAGGTGGCGGTTTCCTGCCTCAGCTTTCGAGTTAGCTTCAGCTGGGCTGCTCCTCTTCGTGGCTTAGCGCAGGGTTCCCAGACGTTTTCTTCGGCTCAGCAGGGCGTGTGGCTCCTCGGCTCTGCCATCGTGGTGCGTGAGTGGCCATAAGACCATGAGGAGATGAGCAAACCCTAACCCTAACCAGTTAAAACATGTGAAAGCCATTCTTCGCTGGCAGACCCTACAGAAGCAGGTGGTGGGCTGGAGTGGCCCATGGTGGTTTAGAGATGTTCTCTGAGCAATGAGATGATGAACTTTTCTCAACATTTAAAATAC
This sequence comes from Neogale vison, assembly GCF_020171115.1. NCBI lineage: Eukaryota > Metazoa > Chordata > Mammalia > Carnivora > Mustelidae > Neogale > Neogale vison. The sequence goes on along the minus strand of NC_058096.1, from coordinate 86,831 downwards.
CGTAACACATTTTATTTTAAAAATAAAATACAAAAATGTTTTGCAAGCCAACAATAATACCTCTAAATAACTAGCTTCTTGGTTTTTTGGAGTTGTCTCCCAGTTAGGACAAAGACCCATAACTGTATGGTCCAGGCAGCCCGTTTACATCTTAAAGCTAGACAGAAGCTGATGCTGCAGAATAAACTCGCAGACAGAATGTTGGGCGAAAGAAGCAAGACATGGAAGAGTAACTTCCGACTCAGTTACGGAAAGTAAAAAGCAGAGTTGGAAGAGGTTTATGCAGGGAAGCGAGCAGGGAGCTGGTTCTCCGGGAGTCAGGATGGCGGTTCCTGTTGCCAGGGCGTCTGGTGGCGGCAGCCTTAAACGTAACGGCCGTGCCAGCAAAGTGGGCTTCTTGGGGAGGAGCGGAGGGACCGCCGGGCAGGCCGAGCGCTGGTGGGCAGCTGCAGGCCGGTCTGGAGCACCCAGGCCAGGAGGCGCTTCCTCAGGAAGGGGGAGTGGGCGGGGCTGTGTGGAAGGAACGCCCTCCGGAGGGCGGCGGCGGCTTCTCATTGGCCGAGTGCGGCAGTTTCTCATTGGCTGGACTGTTGCTAGGCCAGGAGAAGAGCTTCCTCCTGCGGGGTAGTAAAGCTGCTTCCTCCGGAGTCCGCCGCGGTGGACGCTGGTGGGGAGCGCTGCGCCGGCCCGGCGCTTGCGGCGTCCGTCTCCGCGCTCGGTGCGGTTGGCTTTCCCGGCTGCAGGCCGGGCTGGGCAGGCTCCTGCTGTCGTTGCGCGAGCGCCCGCCGTGTGACCCGCAGCTGCAGGGCCGCGTCTCGCCCCATTTCGTGGCTGAGCGCGCGGCCGGGAAGGACACCCCGATGCGCGCGGACGATTAGCGCTTCTTCTGAAAGATGTACTTACTGATTTGTCGGGAAGAGGGCGCGCAGGCGGGGGCAGCGGGCAGAGGAGGGAGCGGACCCCCGCGGGGCAGGGCCCGGTGTGCGACTCGATCCCTGGACGCTGGGATCATGATCCGAGCTGAAGGCAGCCGCTTCGCAGAGCCGCTCAGGCGTCCTAGAGCTTTCGGACCATCCAGAGTGTTTCACTGGTCGTCAAAGGACCCTGCTGGTTCGCTTCTTGAGCCCTGCCCCACGGCGAGCGTGCCCCAGTGGGTTCTCTTACAGAAATCTTGCTAAACTTCTGCCAGACTTCTCTTGGTGAATTTGTAGGGTGTCTGTGTATGTGGGCAAACTTTCTAAGTAGGAAATTATCACAGTGTGCACTGAAGCAAACCTTTGATTAATGTTTTATGATGCCAAGTGTAACTAGGGTTGGACAGACATTACAAAAGACCCCCTTTGGCGGGTCTTGCCAGTTTCCCTCCAGAAAGATGGGCAACTGGACGCCACCAGTGTACGTGAGCCCTCGTCTCCCACCCAGACCTCGCTAAAGTGAATACGGATCTCATCTGAAAGGCGAAACTGCTGTTTCTTGATTTTGATTTCCATTGTTAGGGTCAGATGGGCCATCTTCTATGTTTTGTTGGCCTTTTCTGTTTCTTCTCTTTTGGGTAAACTTTCATGTAATTTGCTCATTGTTCTTTTTATTTTTGTCAACTTATATGTGCACCTTAGCAACTTTGTTCTGACTTTCTGTCAAGGTGGACTACTCAGGTGGGATGGCTGAGTCCTGATGGTGTCCCCTCTGACCCTCAGTCTTTTGTTTCTCAGCACGGAGTGTCTTTGTGAGGAGCCACGATGGGCTCGTGAAGGCCCCGTGCAGACTTCCTGTCTGTGCTGACGAGGTCTGGGTAGCTTCAGGGTCTGCCTCGCAGCCGCACTGTGTGTACGCTGCGTTTTCTGCAGCTCGGGACCTAAGAAGTGGGGCGTGGGGGCCAGTGTTGTGGGTGCAGCCTTTCTGGGCTCTGACTTCCACCCGTGGCCTCATGAACCATTTGGAGGACCCTTTCTCTTTTTCTCTGGGGATTGGTGTGATTCCCATGGGGTGTTATGTTATCTTGGGTTTCATGTGTTTTCCTCCCTCTGGACATGGCTGGAGACCTTGAGCTCACCCCTGTGGGGTCGTCAGCTCCCTCCAGAGCTGCAGTTTCATGAGGGGCCAGTGTGCCTCCTCTGGCATCTGTATTGGTGGATACTTGGCCAAGTGGCACCTGCTGGGGAATTTGGTGGTTCCTCCTGTCTCCAGTGGGAACAGTGGTCAGGAGGGCAGTGTCTGCTCCACTTCCTGAGTGGTCTACCCGCCTGTGTGCTCATCCGGCTGTTGGGGAGGTACAGGGTGAAGCCGTACGTAGCATCACACTGAACTGGAAGGATTCCAGAAAATTCCATTTCATTTCTTCACTGTTGTGTTTTTATATGCCAGCATATTTAGGTCTTTGGATTTTGTGGTTTTTTTTTTCTTTGTTACTCGTATTTTTAGGCATGGTGTGGTGGGCTCAAGGGGATTATTAGCTCAGTCTCTGATCTTCCTTCTTAAACCAGAGTTCAGCACAGTTCATATTACAGGCAGTGATTCCTAATGTGTATTTCCTCTAGAAACTTCACTTGGAAATGTTGGCAGACCAGCCGCGGACAACTAAATACCACAATGTTATCCTGCAAAATAAAGAATCCCTGAAAGATAAAGTGATTCTGGACGTTGGCTGCGGAACGGGGATCATCAGCCTCTTTTGTGCCCACTATGCGCAGCCTAAAGCCGTGAGTAAGAAACAGCTCTCCTTCAGCGTCTTCGAGCTGAGTCTGTGTTCTTGTGGGCTGAGCCTGTCGGCGGTCATGACCTCGGCCTGCTGAGTCACCAGCAGCACCCAGTAGAGTAGGACAGAGCAGCGAATATCGGAGTTGCGTGCAGTCGGATGTCTTTTTTAACATGCTTATCAGCTAGAGGAACACGTGTCTGTGTGCTGGGTGTGTTACCCCTGCACCGAACAAGGACTTCCTGGCAGGGACAGGACAGCCCACTCTCCATGACGCATGCTGGGGTCCTTTCTCCTCTTCCCTGCAAAGCATGTGTGAGGCTCCAGAGTTGAAGCCTCTGAAATGCCCCTGAGACAGGTGGGTGAAATTCTAGTTTATACGGGAAACTGCAGGACAGTGATCACTGGAGTTCAGATGCTATCGGAACCAAGACGTAACACTCAGGACCTTCCAGTGACAACCTGTGCTTGAAGCTGTCTCAGCCACTGGTACCCTTAAAGTCCGATCGTTCTCAGGCCGGTGTGGGAAACTCTGGGGTACGTGGCTGTGTGTATGGGGGCTGGGCCACCGGGTCTGACCCACAGGGCCTCTGCGACGGGTACCCGGTGTGCATGCAGACTCTTCTGTCCACCGGCAGTCCCCATCTGTTTTAGGCAGAAGGTGGAGTTAAGATGGGCGGTAGCTCCCTTGTCAGGGCTCAGCTGTTGGAGGTCTGTCCTGCTATCCAGCACACCTCTTTCCTTCTGTCGCTGTTTTCTTTGAGGCTGCCTCTGGCTTGGCTGGAGCCTTGGGCCCAGGGAGAGTGGATGCCAGGCTGCTCTGTGGGTGGGACTCTTGCTGATGGCCCTTCTGTGACATGCAGGTGTACGCGGTGGAGGCCAGTGAGATGGCCCAGCACACAGGGCAGCTGGTCATGCAGAATGGCTTTGCCGACATCATCACTGTGTTCCAGCAGAAGGTGGAGGATGTGGTGCTACCGGAGAAGGTGGACGTGCTGGTGTCCGAGTGGATGGGGACCTGCTTGCTGGTAAGGGGCTCCGGGCCATGCGGGATGGCCGTGGACGGGCGCTGGGCCACGTGGGATGGCCGTGGACGGGCGCTGGGCCACGCGGGATGGCCGTGGACGGGCGCTGGGCCACGCGGGATGGCCGTGGACGGGCGCTGGGCCACGCGGGATGGCCGTGGACGGGCGCTGGGCCACGTGGGATGGCCGTGGATTGTGCCAGGGAAGCGCAGATTCCAGGGAGGGGTGTGGACTGGGTCTGGAGGGGCTGTTGTGAGCAGAACGTCTTGGGGAGAGCCGTGGCTGTCGTGCTGAATGAAGCCACCTGGTGCTTGTCCGGGTGCTGTCTTCTGTTTTGTGCCGCACGGCCATGAGCCACGACACCCTGCCGTCCGTGATGTGGACGGACCTTGAAGGCATTATGCTAAGTGAAGTAAGTCAGACAGAGACACATCGTATGGTCTCATTTATATGTGGAATCTAAAACCAGCAACACAAAACTCACCCACCAGACTCCTAGAAAAATAGATCAAATTTGTGGTTAGTGGAGGGGGGGAGGGTGAGGGGAGAAAGAATTGGAGGGCTGTGGTTGAAAGGTACCAGCTTTCAGGTACCACGCAGGTGAGCACCGGGGCCGTCACATACAGCGTGGCAACCCCAGTGACACAGCTGTGCGATGCACGGGACGGTTTTACCAGAGGACTGTCGACCCTCGAACAACGTGGGTTGGGACCGTGTGGGCTTTCTTATACATGGGATTTTTTTTTTTTATAAACACAGGACAGTGCTTTATGATTTTAACATTTTCTTTTCTCTAGCTTACTTTGTCAGAACGCAGTACACAATACAAATAACATAAAATGCCTGTTGACTGTTTATGTTCCTGTTAAGGCTTCAGGTCAGTGTAGCCTATTAGGAATCTAGTTTTCGGGGAGTCAAAGGTTCTGTGTGGATTTTTGACTGTGTGGGGTGTCAGTGTCTTAATCCCTGCTTGTCCCAAGGTCAGCCATAGATCTAAGGGTTTTTTTTTTAACTTTTAATTTTTTTTAAAGATTTTATTTATCGGGCGCCTGGGTGGCTCAGTGGGTTAAGCCGCTGCCTTCGGCTCAGGTCATGATCTCAGGGTCCTGGGATCGAGCCCCGCATCGGGCTTTCTGCTCAGCAGGGAGCCTGCTTCCTCCTCTCTCTCTCTCTGCCTGCCTCTCTGCCTACTTGTGATCTCTCTCTGTCAAATAAATAAATAAAATCTTTAAAAAAAAAAAAAGATTTTATTTATCTATTTGACAGAGATCACAAGTAGGCAGAGAGGCAGGCAGAGAGAGAGGGGGAAACGGGCTCCCTGCTGAGCAGAGAACCCGATGCGGGGCTCGATCCCAGGAGATCTAAGAGTTTTTATCACAAGGCGAAGTTTTTCTATCTTTTCAATGTGTCAGTAGGAGGTGATGGATAACCCTGTTGTAATTGTTATTAATGTATGTAAACCAAATCACCAGGCTGTACACCTTCAACTTGTAATAATCGTAGAGAAAAGCCATAGGTTGGTGGAATTAAAAAAAAAAAGGCACAAAAAGCATGTACAACATGAATCCAGTTTTGTTTTTAAAAATCATACATACTGGCGCCCTCGGTTAAGTGCTGACTCGGTTTGGGCTCGTGTTGTGATCTCAGGTTCCGAGACCAAGCCCTGCACTGGCCTCCCTGCCGAGCGTGGAGTCGGCCCGAGACTCTCTCCCCCTCTGCCCCTGTTCCCTGTGCACTCAGGCTCTCTGTCTCCCCGATGCATAAATTAAAAAGAAAATCATACGTAGCCATGACCTTGCTTTAGTTCCTGGTAAGACGGAGTAAACACACCCCACCCTGTCTCTCCACGTAATGCAGCTTTCGGTCCAAGGCAGGGCTCAGGGAGACGCTGTTGCAGCACTTGGAACGGCATATAGGAGCAGGCAGGCTGGGAAGGAAGACCGGGGTTTGAAGTACACTGAGCTGGTCCTGAGTTCATTGTTATTCTTCCTCTGGCTCTCTCCCCCAGACACAGCTTCAGAAATTTAGGTGAAAACATCCATCCTTCTGAAAACTGCAGCCTTCCACACTAACCCACAATGAAGTAGATAACCTGAATAATGCAATGACTAGTAAAGATATTGAACTTACAGTTGAAGACCTTCTGAAGGGAAATCTGTAGGCCTAAATTATTTCACTGGTGAAATGTATGAACACATTCTAGGAAAGAATAACACCAGATCTGAACAGTGTCTTTCAGAAAATGGAAGAGGACAGACTTCCCAGCTCACTTGGTGAGACCTGCATGACCTGAATACCAAACCCTAACCAAAAACCCAACCCAGTAACTCCTGTTCATAAATGCAGAAGTCCTCAGGAGTACTAGCAAGTGTAACCCTGCAGCACACAAAAGGAATAACATTCTAACAGAGAAGGAGTTATCTTTGGAATTGAAGGCTGGTTCAGTATTTAAGGATGAATCTGTGTGGGATGCCTGGGTAGTGGCTCAGTCGTTGGGCATCTGGCTTCAGCTCGGGTCATGATCCTAGGGTCCCGGGATGGGGCTCCCTGCCCAGCGGGAGGCCTGCTTCTCTCTCTCCCACTCCCCTGCTTGTGTCCCCTCTCTTGCTGTCTCTCAATCTCTGTCATATTAAAAAAAAATTCCGTGTAATCTATATTAACATATGAACAGTTTACAAGATAAAACATGACTCTATCAGTTAATGCACAAAGGGTTTGGCGACATTCAAAATATTTTTAAAATTTCTACTGAGATTTCTTCTTTGATCCTGTATTTGTTTTTTTTAGAAATACTTTTTCATTTCTCCACTGTTGTTTGATTATCCAGCTATCTTTCTGTTCTTGATTTCTGGCTTAACTCTGTTAAAACTGTGGTCGGAGAGCAGACATTGTATGATTTCTCTTCTTTTACATTTGTGAAGATGTGTTTTATGGCCCAGAACGTGTGTCTCTTGGAGATGTTCTGTGGGTGCCGGGGAAGGAGAGAACGTGTCTCTTGGAGAGCGCTCCGTGGAGGCCGGGAAGGAGGTGTATTCTGCCCTGGATGAAGCGGTTCGTAGATGTGCAGCACATGCCGGGGTAGATGGTGGTGGTGAGTTCACCGTGTCCTTGCAGACTTTCTGCCTGTTGGATCTGTTCTTCTCTGGGACAGGGCCGCCGGCTGCTTCTCTCTCCTTACAGCTCTCTGTGTTTTCCCCTCACACATGGTGCTCTGTGGTTAGGGTGTAGAAGCTCTTGTTGGAGAATTGACCCCTTCGTCATTAGGTTAGGCCCCTTTTTATCTCTGATAACTTCCTTCCTCTGAAGTCTGCTCTGTCTGAAATTAACAAGGTACTCCCGCTTTTTTTGGGTCAGTGTTAGCATCGTATGTCTGTCTCCGTCCATTTACTTTTAATTTCTATGTGTCAGTATATCTATTCATTTTATTCTTAACTTTCAAAGAACATTTCAGTAATCTGTACACCCCGTGTGGGGCTCGTACTCATGACCCTGAGATCTAGAGTTGCACACCCTTCTAACTGAGCCGGGCGGGTGCCCCGTCAGTGTATTTGGAGTTTCTTAGAGACAGCACCTTGTTCGGTCTTAGTTTTTTTTATTCTTAATTTTTTTTTATTTTTAATTTTTTATTGTTTTATAAACATACGTATTTTTATCCCCAGGGGTACAGGTCTGTGAATTGCAAGGTTTACACACTTCAGCACTCACCATAGCACAGACCCTCCCCAATGTCTCGGTCTTCGTTTTTGAACCACTCTGACAATCTCTGTCTTTTTTTTTTTTTTTTTTTAAAGATTTTTATTTATTTATTTGACAGACAGAGATCACAAGTAGGCAGAGAGGCAGGCAGAGAGAGAGAGGAAGCAGGCTCCCCGCGGAGCAGAGAGCCCGATGCGGGGCTCGATCGCAGGACTCTGGGATCATGACCTGAGCCGAAGGCAGCGGCTTTAACCCACTGAGCCACCCAGGGGCCCCTAATCTCTGTCTTTTAATTGGTATATTTAGACCATGGGCATTCAAAGTGATTGTTAATATAGTCGATTAATTTATACACCATATTGTTACTGTGTTCTATTTGTTGTTCTTTGTTCCTGTTTTTTTCTTACACTCTTTTTTCTTTTTGTTTTTTTTAAGCAAATAAATAAAGGGAATAATGAGTATAAATTAAGGGGGAGTTAATTTAATCCCCAGAAGCGTGTTGGTTTAGAACCTGACATGAACATGCCTTGATAATGTAAGCAAGATTCGTATTTTCGTAAATTGATGTTATATTTGCTTTGTAGACCATTTCCAGCTTTTAAAAAATATTTCTCAGTTGTAATCTCTCTTGAAGCTCACTTTTTTTTTAATTTTAAAAATTTCTTTTCAGTGTACCAGAATTCATTGTTTATGCACCACACCCAGTGCTCCATGTAGTACATGCCCTCCGTAATACCCACCACCAGGCTCACCCAAGCCCACACCCACCTCCCCTCAAAAACCCTCAGATTGTTTCTCAGAGACCATAGTCTCTCATGGTTCACCTCCCCTTCCAATTTCCCTCAACTCCCTTTTCTCCATCTCCCCATGTCCTCTGTGTTATTCTTATGCTCCACAAGTAAGTGAAACCATATGATAATTGACTTTCTCTGCCTGACTTATTTCACTCAGCATCATCTCTTCCAGTCCTGTCCATGTCGCTACATTCTTTCTGATGGAGGCATCATACTCCATAGTGTATATGGACCACATCTTCCTTATCCATTCGTCTGTTGAAGGGCATCTTGGTTCTTTCCACAGTTTGGCGACCGTGGCCATTGCTGCTATGAACATTGGGGTACAGATGGCCCTTCTTTTCACTACATCTGTGTCTTTGGGGTAAATACCCAGGAGTGCAATTGCAGGGTCATAGAGAAGCTCTATCTTTAATTTCTTGAGGAATCTCCACACTGTTCTCCAAAGTGGCTGCACCAACTTGCATCCCACCAATGGTGTAAGAGGGCTCCCCTTTCTCCACATCCTCTCCAACACATGTTGTTTCCTGTTTTGTTAATTTTGGCCATTCTAACTGGTGTAAGGTGATATCTCAATGTGGTTTTAATTATGTGTCTGTTTTTATGCCAGTACCATGCTGTCTTGGTGATCACAGCTTTGAAATCAGGCAACGTGATGCCACCAGATTTTTGTTTTTCAACATTTCCTTAGCGATTCGGGGTCTCTTCTGGTTCCATACAAATTTTAGGATTATTTGTTCCAGTTCTTTGAAAAATACCGGTGGAATTTTGATTGGAATGGCATTAAAAGGTTAGATTGCTCTAGGCAGCATAGACATTTTAATAACGTTTATTCTTCTGATCCATGAGCATGGAATGGTCTTCCATCTTTTTGTGTCTTCTTCGATTTCTCTCATGAGTGTTCTGTAGTTCCTCGAGTACAGATCTTTTACCTCTTTGGTTAGATTTATTCCTAGGTATCTTATGGTTCTTGGTGCTATAGTAAATGGAGTCGATTCTCTAATTTCCCTTTGAAGCTCGCTTCTTTTTCTGTAATCTGTTTATCTGTTGTCTATCTTCTCTTGCACTGAGGTATAATTAGGAAATAGTAAGATAGCAAAGTGTGCAGTTTGATGATTTGGTGTTTGTGTACATTACCGACAGCTTCCCCATTGCCCCACTGCCCCACTGAGTTAACACATCTGTTACCTCCCCATGAGGGTGTTGTCATCTGTAGTCACCTGGTGGGTATATAATAGATACTCAGACCTTACTCACTTTATAATTGATAGTTTTTTGCCAGTGTCTCCCTATTTTCCTCACCCCTGAGCTCCTGGTAACCACTTTTTTACTTTCTGTTTCTACGGGTTCAGTTAAAAAAAATTTTATTTTTAGACTTTCACGTGTAAGTGATAGGATGCAATGTCGGTCTGTCTTTGTGTGGCTCACTTCAGTAGCTGAAGGCCCTATAGCATCATCCGTGTTCCTGCAGACGGCAGGCCTTCCTCCGCCCCAGGGCTGAGGGGTTCCCCGCCATGTTTGTCCGTGTCTAGAGTGTGTGTCACGTGGTCTCAGGAATGCATCTCCCACTTTTTCTTTGATCCATTCGTCTGTCAGTGCATCCCCAGACCATTGTCCTGTCTTGGTTATTGTGAGCACAGGAGCACAGACACCTCTCTGAGGTAGTGGTTTTGTTTCCTCTGGATATAGCCCGGAAGTGGGATTGCTGGGTCTCCTGGTGTTTCTAGTTTTGATTTCCTGAGGGTCCTCCACACGGGTTCCCACAGTGGCTGCGCCGGTTTACGTTCCCACCAGCGGTGCGAGAGCCTGCCCTTTCCTGCATATTCTTGCCAGCATCTGCTGTATGTTGTATTATTTTAAAGATTTATTTATTTATTTTAAAGCAAGGGAGAGAGAGCACAGCGGGGAGAGGCAGGGGGAGAGAGAGAGATGCAGACTCCCCGCTGAGCACGGAGCCTGACACGGGACTCAGGCCCACGACCCTGACATCATGCCCTGAACCGAAACCCGGAGTCAGATGCTCAGCCGACTGCACCACCCGCGCGTTCCACCTGTTGGCTTTTTGATAATTGACGTCAGGGGTATGATGTCACACCTCAGTGGGGCTTTGATTTGCATTCCCTGATGCTCAGTGACACTGAGCATCTTTTCTTGTGTCCGTTGCCCTTTGTATGACTGGAAAACAAGTCCCTTTGTCCAATTAAAATAGTTTTTTTCTGTTGGGTTGTATGGGTTCCTTGTATGTTTTGGGTTTTCACCCCTTATCGGGTGAAACTTTATCTTTTTGTTGTTGATGATTTCCTTTGCTGTGCAGAAGCTTTTCAGTTTGATGTAGCCCCACTTGTTTATTTTTGCTTTTGTTGTCTTTGCTTTTAGTGTCTCATCCAAAAGTCGACTGGCACGGTCAGTTCAGGGAGCTTATTCCCTGTGTTTGCTTCTAAGAATTTTTTGGTTTTAGATTTTATAATCAAGTCTCTAATCCATTTGGAGTCAATTTTCGTGTGTGTTGTAAGACAGTGGTCCTGTTCACTCTTGGGTGTGCAGCAACCCGGTTTTCCCAGCACCATCTTGAAGACTTTCTCCTCTCCACATTGTCTGTTCTTGGCTTCTTTGTTGAAAATTAATTGATCACAGATGCATGGGGTAATTTCCGGACTCTGTTCTGTTCCGTTGACTTACGCGTCTGTTTTTATGGCAGTACCGTATTGTTTTGATTCCGGCAGCTTTATAATACAGTTTGAACCCAAGAAATGCGACGTCTCTGACTTCGGTCTTCTTTCTCAAGATTGCTCTGTTCAGTTGTAGTCTTTGGACCGCTTTTCCTATTTCTGTGAGAAATGCCATTAGGATTTCGATAGAGATTGAATTGAATCTGTAGATAGAGAAGTGTGGACAGGTAAACAATTCTGATTCTTCCTGTCCATGAGCAGGGGATGTCTTTCTGTTTGTTTGTGTCTTCTTTAATTTCTTTCTTCATTATCTTTTTTACTTCCCTTGGTTAAATTTATTCTGAGGTATTTTTAAATTATTATTATTATTTTTAAAGATTTTATTTATTCATTTGACAGAGAGAGATCACAAGTAGGCAGAGAGGCAGGCAGAGAGAGAGGGGGAAGCAGGCCCCCCGCTGAGCAGAGAGCCCGATGTGGGACTCAGAGCCCGATCCCAGGACCCTGGGATCATGACTTGAGCCGAAGGCAGAGGCTTTAACCCATTGAGCTACCGAGGCGCCCCAAGGTATTTTTATTATTTTTGATGGAACTGTAAATGGGATTATTTTCTTAATTTCTCTTTCTCATAGTTTATTGTTAGTGTATAGAAGCACAACTGATTTTTACATATTAATATCATATTCTGCAGCTTTATTGAATTTGTTATTCTAAAGGTTTTTGGTGGAGTCTTTAGGATTTTCTATATATAGTACATCATCTGCAAATAGAGACAGTTTTACTTCTTCCCTTCTGCTTTGGATGCTTATTAAATTTCTTTTCCTTGCCTTGCTGTGGCTAGGACTTTCAGGACTATGTTGAATGAAAATGGTGAGAGAGGACATGCCTGACTTTCATGTGATCTTACAGGAAAGCTTTCTGCTTTTCACCGTCGAGTATGGTGCTAGCTCTAGGCTTGACGTATGTGGCTTTTATTATGTTGTGGGATATTCTCCTAATTTGTAGATTTTTGGGTTTTGATCATGGAATATAGTTGAATTTTATTAATGCTTTTTCTGCACGTATTGAAATGACTATATGATTTTTAACCTTCATTTTGTTGATGTTGTATGTCACATCTACTGATTTGCTGTATGTTGAACTGTGTTTGCATCCCAGAAGTAAATCCCACTTGGTCGAGGGTTAGGGTCCTTTTAATGTACTGCTGGATTCAGGAGGCTTATTTTTGTTTGAGGGTTTTTATCCACTAACAGTAGCTTTTGCAGTAGCCCCCAGATGTGAAATACTTAGAAAGGCAACAAGACATGTACAAGTTTTATAGGCCAAAAACTATAAGGTGCTGATGAAAGAGGTCACAGAAGACCCGAATAAATGGAGAGATACAGTGTTCATGGACTGGAAGACATATTGGTAATGATGTTCATACACTGGTCTGTAGACAGAACACAGTTCCAGTCAGGGTCGGAGCAGGGTTGTTTGGTCTGTGTAGACAAGCTCATTGTAAACTTTATTTGGAAAGTACAGAAACTAGAATAGTTGGTAAAATTTTTTAAATTTTAATTTTTAAAATTTTAAATAAACATATAATAAACATATAACATATTTTTATCCCCAGGGGTACAGGTCTGTGACTCACCAGGTTTACACACTTCACAGCACTTACCATAGCACATACCCTCCCCAATGTCCATAACCGCACCCCCCTTCTTCCAATCCCCCTCCCCCCAGCAACCCTCAGTCTGTTTTTTTGAGATTAAGAGTCATTTATGGTTTGTCTCCCTCGCAGTCCCATCTTCTTTCATTTTTTCTTTTCCTACCCCCTAAACCCCCTATGTTGCATCTCCACTTCCTCATATCAGGGAAATCATATGATATTTGTCTTTCTCCGATTGACTTATTTCGCTAAGCATGATATGCTCTAGTTCCATCCATGTTGTCGCAAATGGCAAGAGTTCGTTTCTTTTGATGGCTGCATAGTATTCCATTGTGTATATATACACCACATCTTCTTTATCCATTCATCAGTTGATGGACATCTAGGTCCTTTCCATAGTTTGGCTATTGTGGACATTGCCTGATATGAACATTCAGGCGCATGTGCCCTTCGGATCACTACATTTGTATCTTTAGGGTAAATACCCAATAGTGCAATCACTGGGTCACAGGGTAACTCTGTTTTCAACTTTCTGAGGAACCTCCATGCTGTTTTCCAAAGTGGTGGCACCAGCTTGCCTTCCCACCAACAGTGCAGGAGGCTCCCCTTTCTCCGCATCCTCGCCAGCATCTGTTGTTTCCCGACTTGTTAATTTTAGTCATTCTGACCGGTGTGAGGTGGGATCTCTTTGTGGTTTTGATTCATATTTCCCTGATGCCGAGTGATGTGGAGCACTTTTTCATGATGCCGAGTGATGTGGAGCACTTTTTCATGTGTCTGTTGGCCATCTGGATGTCTTCTTTGCAGAAATGTCTGTTCATGTCCTTTGCCCATTTCTTGATTGGATTATTTGTTCTTGAGTTTGCCAAGCTCTTTATGAATTTTGGACACTAGCCCTTTATCTGACATGTCATTTGCAAATATCTTCTCCCATTCTGTCAGCTGTCTTTTGGTTTTGTTAAAATTGTATTTATTGGAGAGAGAGTGAATGAGCCCAAGCAGGGAGAGGGGCAGGCTGAGGGAGTTGCAGGAGGAGGGAGAGAGGGAGACGCGGGTGATGGGGGCTCGATCCCGGGACCCTGAGATCATGACCTGAGCCGAAGGCAGAGGCTCAACCCACTGAGCCCCCCAGGCGGATACAATTTTTAAAAGAAGAATAAAATCTGAAGGATTACGTGCCTGACTTTAAAACTTAGTGTAAAGCTGTGTGGTAAAAACAGTGCGGTACTGGTGACTGGACAGACACATGGGTCGATGCCTAAAGTAGAGACATTGATCCCTAAAAACATGGTTAACTGATCTTTTAACAGGGGAGTGGGATCATTTTAATGGAGAAAAGATAGTCTTTTCATTGGAAGATATTGGCACAGTTAGTTGGCCATCCACGTGTGAAAAAGAAAAGAAAAGAGAAAAAGAACTTCATTTTTAAGCCTCATACGTTCTTCCAAAAAATTCAAAATTGATTCTAGATCTAATAGCATAGACTAAAACTATGAAACTTTAAAAGGAAATCTTGGGAGAAAATTGTCATGGGTTAGGCAAAGAGGTTTTGGTTGATTCTTAAGTATGGTCCATTAAAGGAAAGGTGCATATGCCAGACTTTATCAGAATTAAAAATGTCTGCTCTGTAAAAGAAAATGAAAAAACATGGTAAGAGTGGGAGAAAGTATTTGCAAATCACATATTTAATATGTGTCCTGAATATACAAACAGCTCTCAAAATTCAACAGGAAGAAAGTAAACAACCTCAGTGAAAAATGTGCAAAAGACTTGAACAGAGAGTTTGCCAGAGTATACAGATGTCTCAGAAGGGAGCGTGTGAAGACAGGAAGCAGAGCAGTCACCAGGGGACACAGACTGAGGCTGTACGCGGTGCCACCACACGCCTGCCGGGGTGGCTGCAGTTTCCGTGATTCCGAGTGCCGTGGACCGCCGAGGCTCCCGGCAGTGACGCAGCCGCTCTGGGGCCATTGGGCAGTGTCCTCTGGAGGTACCGGTGCGCTTGCTGTGTGACCCGGTGATTCCAGTTCTGGGTACTGACACGGAAACGCCGGCTGTGCCACACACAAACCTGTGCATGCTTACACTGCTCCAGTTAAAATTGCCAAAAACCTGGAAACAACCCAAATGTCCGCCAGCAGGTGACTGGATGCGCGTCGGGGGTACCTCTGCCCCAGGGCTACTGCTGGGTGATGAAGGATGAGCGGCTCGTACTCGGATGCCAGGGACAGACCCCAGAGAGCCGGTGGCGTCAGTAAGGGCGACGGAACAGTGTCACACTGTAAGAAGGAAAGACACAGAAGCGATGGAAAGCACAGGACAGAACCTATCAGTGTAGAAAGAAGTTGTTCCATTTGTGCGACATTCTCCCCAAGAGCTGCGGGGAGGCCGCTGAGCGGTTTCCAGAGGTCGGGGGTGGTGGGAGGAGGGCTTTGGGGTCATGCAGCTGTTCTGTGTCCCGATTGTGGATACACAGATCCATACAAGGGTTAAAATCGGTGGACTGACTGATTGACCATAGATAGTTTAATAAAATAGAATTAAAAATTATCTGTATATGGTTTTCACCTGCGTGCATGTCTGTGTACGTGAAGAAAGTCCTTGGGATAAAGTGTCAAGCGAGCAGTGGTTCCTTGGGTGCTGGGTTTACTCGTGACTTTTGTTTAGGTTTGTGCTTTTCTGACTTTTCTGAATGTTTACATACGGAACATCCACTACTTCTGAAATGAAAAGCGCCTGAAATTATTTGAGAAAAAACCCTTCGTGGCTTCCCTTCGGCTGCAGAACGAAGTGCCTCTAGCCTTCCCCGCACGCTCCCCGCACGCTCCCTGCACGCTCCCCGCACGCTCCCCGCACGCTCCCTGGTTCTGACCCAAAGGCTGGCCTCCTGCCGCTGCTGTCTCAGGCTGAGGCACCGCTCCCGCCTGTCCGGGGAGCTCTGAGGGCGTCGGCAGCTGTTGGGCCGCTCGTACGACTTAAGTACCATGTGAACCTCCGCGGTGCGCCTGCTTTTAATGTCTCGTGTTTTTAGGAGGTGATTTCAGTGAACTTACAGGATTGTGAAAATTCTGAGACTACCGCAGGCCAAGTTTCCACAGTGGGACAGTGAAAACGCCGCGGCCCTTTGGGGCTGTTAGAAACGGGGTAGCAGCTGGCGTGGGGTGGCGGGGGACGGGGTGAAGCTGTCTCCCGGCCGGCGGCCGCCTGGCTGTAGACTCAGTCTCACGGGAGCTGGTGGGACTCTGGCCGAGGCCGTGGTAAGGGTCCGCGCCACCGCTGCTGCGGGTACAGGTCGGCCCCCCAGACAACTGGTCACAGACGCGGCCTCCGCCGCCGTGTCCCCTGTGTGTCTCCCCCCTGTGCAGTTTGAGTTCATGATCGAGTCGATCCTGTACGCCCGGGACGCGTGGCTGAAGGAGGACGGGGTCATCTGGCCGACCACGGCCGCGCTGCACCTGGTACCCTGCAGCGCCGACCGGGACTACCGCAGCAAGGTGCTCTTCTGGGACAACGCCTACGAGTTCAACCTCAGTGCCCTCAAGTGAGTGCGGCGGGCCGGGAGCCGGCGTGTTCTGCTGCGCGGGCTGGGGAGACCCCGAGTGCGGAGCCCGCCGCGGCGCTGAGGGGTTCACGCCAGGCCTGAGGACTTGGCAGGCCGGCCCTCGAGCCTTTACGCTGGTAGCAGGTGTGACGGGAGTTAGCAAGGCTCAAATATGGTGGGAAAATGTGGTCACGGTTACAGATGAGGCCTTTGTCGGTACATGGTCTGTTAACACACAAGTATGTGCTCCTGCTAAGAGCTGTTCAGTTTAGAGGATCAGAGAAGGTTATTTGTGAAGTCACCCCTGGCAGTTTGCAGAGGACGCGACGCCCACAGTGCCCGCTTCCCTCGCTGTAGACCCGGACGCACTCACACTGCTGAACTCGGTTGTGATCTAACGCGGCTGATGAGGCCTTCACGTTCCCACTGTTGCCGCTCGTTAGAAGATGGTGACGGAAGCCGGTGTGCCTTGGTTGTCGGGGGTGCCAGCGTCAGCCCTGGGAAGTAGGGGGCCCACGGCTCAAACTGCAGGACGTCTCACGTATGCCGTGCGGGCCGGTGAGCATGGACGTCTGCTGGGTGAGAAGAAGGGAGGCTCTGGGCCCTTTTGGCCTCTATTAAGCAACTCAAAAAAAGAGACGATAAAGCCACAGGAAGACGCCTTCCCCAGTTAACATGTTGGACCACTGCCCTCTCAACCCAAACCCCACAGAGGATGTGGAGGAGAGGTCCAGGCAGAGCCGGCCCCTCATTCATCGAGGGCCAGGTGTGAGGTCTAAGCTGGGGGCTCAGTGACCAAGGCAGAGTGGTCCTGAGCCAGGGAAGGACAGAGCAGCGGCGCAGGACGGGCCCGCGCAGTGTGTGTGGGAGACGTGGGGCGTGAGGGGCACAGGCGGCAGAGTGCTCTGGGCCACGGATGAGCCCTTGAAACTTCTTTCCTTCTCTCATCCTGTGCGCGGAAATTTAATTTCCCATGGATTTAAGAGTTTTGTGTTAAAGCATCTGCATCAGCTCTCGGAATCGGTGGGGGCCCATGTGTCAGGTTTTCGATGGAAAGAAAGTGACCAGAAAGAAGGAAAGCTCCGCTGGCCTTGAGCGGACAAGCGGACAAGCTTGGGCTTGGAGGGAGGTGCCAGCTGGCAGACCCTAGAGTCAGTTAGGAAAAGCTGAGTGTCCAGTGAAATTATAGCCCAGTCACAGGAATAAGCAAGTCACAAAAACTAAATAAAGTCACCAATAAATATTTGAAAGAAATCCCAGCATCATTAGTGATTGAAATGCAGATTAAATGCCATTTTTGCCAACCGGATGGGCAAAGATCACATTAAAGTGGCAGTTGGTGCTGTCTGAGCTGTAGGTGAGATGGGGGAGACGCGCCATGTGCCCAGAGCTGTGGGTGCGGGGGCATCCGCCCCCTTCCCCGTCGGTCCCGCCACGGCGTGCTCCCGAACACACAGCACAGGGAACAGACGACCCCGTGGAGCGTGGTGGATGGCTGTACGCCCGTCCGATGGGTTAGGAGATGGTGACACCGGAGGGGGGGGCACAGAGCACAGACGCAGAATGGCTGCTGCTTGCATAAAAACACACATAGAGCCCCAGGGGGACAATGACTGTAGCAGGTACCGAGGCAAGGGCATGGGAGACTCAAGGTTTTTCTTTGAACTTTTCTGTATTTTCCGAATTCTTTATATGTGCATAATTATTTTTATCAGAAAAATATTTACAAAAACGTGGCCATATCATGGCATCATTAAAATGTTGACTTTTCATTGTTATTTTAGAAGTTAGTGCTGTGCTCCATTTTTGAACCCTCTCCCGTGGTACGTTGCGACTGGGCAAGCACCACGTTCCACGGTGGGGTCAGGCGAGTGACAAGGAGGGACGGTGCGGGGGCTCGGCCCCTGTGTGCGGGGACCCCTCCTGAGAGTCGGGCTGACGCGGGTCAGAGAGGGTCACCTAGAGCAGGAGTGTGTCATTTACTGTGAATATCTTACTGTCCTGTACTCGCCTTCTTGTGCCGTGAGAGGCCGTGTGCACGGGACGAGGTCGGGCCAGGCGACGGGGCCGCGCTGGGCTCCCGCGGACTCTGTGCACGAGTCAGGGGGAGGTGCGATGGGTCCGGGCGCCGCCTGCGAGGGGCGGTTGGTTTCCAGGAGCTCAGGCCCTGCGCAGAGGGTGGAGCTGGGAGGCGCTCGCCCTGCGGTCTCGCCGGGCCGCCCGTGGGGACCCCCAGCCCGTCTCCGTGTCCTTGGGCCGCAGGCCGTGGCTTGGAATCCGGCGAATGCTGGAGACGCCGCGCGTGCTGTGGCCGTGCGTGCGTGCGCGTGTCAGAGCCCGAGATGTCGGTCCGCGCCTCTGAGCAAGGCCTTTGACTTTTCCCCTAGATCTTTAGCAATTAAGGAGTTTTTCTCGAAGCCCAAGTATAACCACATTTTGAAACCAGAAGACTGTCTCTCGGAGCCGTGCACCATATTACAGCTGGACATGAGGACTGTGCAGATCGCGGACCTGGAGGTGAGACCCGACGCGGACCTCGGCGCATGCCGTGAACCTGGCTTTGACGTTCCCAGAGTCTTGGCTACTTTATGTTTGATTTTGTATTTTTTACTTTTAAGTTATTTTCTTTACCGCTGGCCTCTCCAACATCATCCATTCTTTTCAGATTTATGTTTAATATTTTCAGCGTCTTTGGATTCTAATGCATCATATCCAGTTTCTTCACGGACTGAATTAATACTGTTTTCACTCCGTTGATGACAGAATTCTTAATTCTTACTTTTACTTCCTCCTGTTGCCACGCGGTGGCGCATGTGGCCGCGGGACCTTACTTGACGGTGTGCGGGGAGGTGCGGGAGCAGCGAGTGTGGGGGTCCCGGGCAGCCCCTGCGGGGTTCCGACGGACAGAACAACGTGGAGACTGAGCTCTTGACTCTGCACGTAGTTCTGCAGAATAGAGACCCAGCCTGGAACTTCATTTATGCAAAGAATTGAGAGGAAATTCGGTTCCACTCCTGTC
This sequence comes from Neogale vison, assembly GCF_020171115.1. NCBI lineage: Eukaryota > Metazoa > Chordata > Mammalia > Carnivora > Mustelidae > Neogale > Neogale vison. The sequence goes on along the minus strand of NC_058096.1, from coordinate 67,738 downwards.
TGGGCGGATGAGGCCCAGATTGCTTGAAACCTTTTCTCATTATCTGCAGCATTTGGATTTATGATGCCAGTTTTAGTAGTTTCAGGAGGAGGAAATTTTACGTGGTGTTGGAGGTGTTCAGCTAAACCAGCAAGTCCTGTTCGCCGTTGCTGAACTAGACGGTTCTGAGGGCAGGGCAGGGCTGTGGGATCTGTGGGGCGGGCCCGGGCGGACAGGTGCTAGTTCTTGCTCGGGGGGACCCTCATGGCCCAGTCCTGCACTTACAGAACGCGTGTCCCCTTCTTACCGTCCGCTTGAACAGACGATGAAAGGCGAGCTGCACTTCGAGATCAGGAAAGCCGGCGCACTGCACGGGTTCACGGCCTGGTTCAGCGTGCGGTTCCAGAGTCTGGAGGAGGACGAGCCCCAGCTGGTGTTGAGCACAGGCCCCTTTCACCCGTGAGTGTGCGTCTCCCGCGGGGGCCCCACCAGCAGTCCCGGGAGGAGCTGACGCGGCTGGCCTGCCTTCGGGTGGTCAGCCCTCTGGCCGAGACCCAGCGGTCCTGGGCCGCGCAGCAGGGTGTGCGGGCCATGGGTGGGCAAGTCCGGGCCGGGCCCCACCCGTCCCCGCGCTGGGCTCCCCTGGGCTGCCCTCTGACCCCTGCGTGACTAGGAGGAGCAGACTTGGTCTTGGCCCTGGAAGCTGCTTTTGCGTCCCGTGGTCTCATAGAGCTCTAGGGCTTTCCACTCCAGCTGTCCGGGGGAAGGTCAGTGCTTCTTGAGACAAATTTCTTAAAAAGAGATTTTATTTATTTACTTGTCAGAGAAAGCACAAGTAGGGAGAGCGGCAGCCAGAGGGAGGAAGCAGGCTCCCCGCTGGGCTAGGGAGCCCGATGGGGACTCGATCTCAGGACCGTGGGATCATGACCTGAGCCGAAGGCAGAGGTTTCGCATACTGAGCCCCCCCCGGTGCCCCTTGAGACAACTTTTCATGCAGTAACGTGATGCCGCTCACTTGCTTGACACACTGGGAAGCTTCCGTGGTCGACAACAGCCCCTGTGGGGATGCTGCCTCCCTCTGGCGCCTTTGTTGTCCTGTTCGGTAACTTGTCTGGACCAGGGAGGGTTGTGGCAACACCCGGTTAGATGCTAGCTATGGCAGTGGGCCCAGGAGGACCCCAGATGCCCTTCTGGAAAGTGGGGGGGGGCAGAGGCGAGGGGCTGTGCGCCCTGTGTCCTGTGGAGGAGGCGGGGCTGGGCTCTGGCCAGCTTTCCGTCCAGGTCCCGCGAGCACAGATGCCAGGTGAGGGTAGGACCATGGCAGACACCCAGGGGACGGTCGTGTGCCCGGGTAGTCTCCCCCCCCGGAGTGTCCACACACAGGTGGTGTGGGCTTGCAGGGTGCAGACACGGGACGGGCGCTCTGTGAGGGCGGAGAGAGACCCTCCCAGTGGTTGGGGCAGGAGGGGGGGGGCCGGTGAGCGGGACCGTGGGCTGCATGCCAGGTGTGGGGCAGAGGCGGCAGTGGGTGGTCGGGCCAAGCTGTCCGAGCCGGTAAGACCTGAGGAGCTCGGAGTGTGACTGTGTCTCCCGGATGGTACGGCTGTCCCGCTCACCTTCCCCCGGGCTTGTACGGGAAGGACGACTTGTCGGGCTGCAGAAACGGGGGCTCCAGCACGGGCGGCTCAGCGACCGAGCAGGGGACTTTGGGGAGGTGTGGGTCTGTGGCAAGGAGCGAGGGGCCTGGGCCCGGCCGTGTGTGCTCTGAGCCACCCGTGCCAGCTGCCCTCCCCTGCCTGCAATCTGTGCCGTGTCCAGGAGCTGCCGCCGCCCTGGGTCGTAACTCAGTCCCTGTCCCCACAGAGGCCATCCGGGTTGTCAGGCTGGGGTGCGTCTGTCCTGCGGGGAAGCCTAGAGGGTCCGGCTCCAGCGCGGTGACCCCTGCCCCGTGCCTTGCAGAACCACCCACTGGAAGCAGGTGCTCTTCATGATGGACGAGCCTGTCTCTGTCGTCCCGGGGGACGTGGTCACGGGCTCAGTTGTGTTGCAGAGAAACCCGGTGTGGAGGAGGCACATGTCCGTGGCGCTGAGCTGGTCTGTCACTTCCACGCAAGACCCCACGTCGCAGAAAGTGAGATACTCAGCTGTAAAGTCAGGGGCGGGGGCGCTGGTCCTGGGAGACGGGTCTGGGGTGATCACGGTGGCCAGCCCTTGACCAGCCAAGACACGGCCTTGTCCGCTGCGTTATTTTTCTGATCCTCCCGGTGGGAATAGGATGCTGTTACGTGCAGAACCGGAAGTAGAGGGCAAGAGCGTGAGTCTGTGACGGCAGAGCCCGGCCTGGCCAAGGTCCACCCTTCCCGCGGCCAGGAGGCCCCGTGGAGAGCTGGGGAGGCTGGGGGCGGAGGCGGGGCCGGGGGCGTGTGGCGTAGGGGTGTGCTGTGGGTCATCTGACCACGGCGGTGGTTGGAGGGTGCTGGAGCCATCCTGCCCACCGAGAGGCTGTGGCCAGCTGGGCCCTGGGGCTTGGAGTCTCACAGGGGCTGCTGCGCCGGGGACACTCTTGGGTTCGTGTAGAGCAGGAAGGAAAATCAGATGTTTGTATGTTTTAATACCTCTTTTGTACTTTGTTTGCGCTGATTTCATGTTAAAAGTTTTAACGTGTCTTCAGGAAAATTTCTGCACCTGAATGTCGTTCTTTTGGACGACAATCAGTTATTAGGAAACACGGCACGTTAATCGTCCTGCAGTGATGGCTGATTTGATGGCTTTGTTTGCGTTGCCTCTGCCAGGGCGGAGAGAAGGTCTTTCCCATCTGGAGATGACAGCGGACGCTCTGTGGGCAGCGGGGAGCTGACACTGCAGGAAGGAGCCCTGGCACAGGAGCCCCCGTGCTCGCCGCCTGGTGGGCGACAGCACCCGCCTCTGCGGGCTTGGTCCCGTCGTCAGAGTCACCTGCCGACCGCGCCGGGCTCGGCGGGAAGTCCCTCACCACCGTCACTGCCTGTGTCCGTCCTCTAGAAGTAGCTGTGTTTGCAGGTGTCCACCAGTGGTGTCCACAGTGCTGGCTTGTGGTGAGTTGGTGGCACAGTGTCCCTAGCTAGGTCTAGTTCTAAACTCGTAGGACACACACGCATCACCCTTGTGGTCCTGTGAAAGTGACTGTTCACGCATCGTGTGTCGTGGTGTCCTTGCTGCCCTAGCCCCCGTCCCCCCTCGCCATGCAGGAGGTGGGGCTGTCCCGGCCGGGCCGGCCCCGGAGCTGGCCGTGCATGCACGGGACTCTGCATGGGTAGTACAGTCGTAGAGACATCTTCCAGGTCTGTTCTGTGTCGACACATCGCACGTGTCCAATAAATATTTTTAAATAAAGGATGTTGACGTGTAACCCATTGCTGTGTGCACGCTCTGTTTACAAGCATGGGGTCATGCTATATGCGTTGCTTCGGAACCTTTCTCCTCTGATAGAACTTCCGTGCCTGGAGGGGAGAGGTCCACAGTTTTTTGTATTGTTTAGGGACTGGGTCAGGGTCAGGGTTCAGGTCAGGGCCAGGGTTAGGTATAGGGTCAGAGTCAGGGTTCAGATTAGGTTCCAGTTTAGGGTCAGGGTGAGCGTTAGGTTCAGGGTCAGGGTTAGGGCTTGGGGTTAGGGTTAGGGTTAGTCTTAGGGTTGGGGTTAGCATAGGGAAAGACAGGGCTAGGGTCAAGGTTAGGATTAGAGTAGGGGTTAGGATTAGGGTTAGAATCAGGGATAGGTTAAGGGTCAGGGTCCGTGTTAGGGTCAAGGTCAGGGTTAGGTTTAGGGTCAGTGTCGTGGTCAGTGTCATGGTCAGGGTTAGTGTTAGGGTCAGGGCCGGGTCAGGGTTAGGTTAGTGTTAGGGTCAGGGCCGGGTCAGGGTTAGGGTCATGGTCAGTTTAGGTTGAGGTTCAGGGTCAGGGTTACGTTTAGGGTTAGAGGTAGGGTCAGGCTCACGGTCAAGGTCAGGGTTAGGTTTAGCACAGGGATCGGGTCAGGGTCAGTGTTAGGGTCAGGGATAAGGTCAGTGTTTGGGTTAGGGTCAGGATCAGGGTGGGGTTAGGGTTAGGGTCAGGCTCACGGTCAGGGTTAGGGTTAGGGTCAGGCTCACGGTCAGGGTCAGGGTCAGGGTTAGGTTTCGGGTCACGGTCAGGGATTGGGTCAGGCTCAGTGTTAGGGTCAGGGTTAGGGTCAGGGTTAGGATCAGGGTCAGCGTCAGGGTATGGTTAGGGTTAGGGTTACACAGTCAGGGTCCGGGTCAGGGTTAGGCGTTACGGTTAGGGTTAGGGTTAGGGTTCGGGTTTGGTTTCAGGTTTAGGATTTGAGGTTGGGGTTGGGTTCACGTTCAGGTTCGGGGTTAGGGTATTGGGTTAGGGTTCGGGTTCCGGTTCGGATTCGGCTTAGTATTAGGGTTCGGGTTCGGGTTAGGATTAGGCCCTGAATGGTGGCCTGGGGCTGGTCCATCCAGTGCTGACCTTCCTTGTCCTTGGCCCTCTGTCATCCTGGATCCTCTCTACGTCCTCCTTAAACTATTATGAATGTCCCCAGGAGCAGGGTGGCAGAGTGGGGTTCAGGAGGGCCTGCCGCGATCCTGTGCCCCAGAGAGCACTGAGAAAGTAGCCCCAGGACATTGTGTCATGAGGACTGGGATGAGGATCCCCTCCACCTCCTTGGGCATGAACACTGTTCCATTCCCTGCTGTCTCCACCACTGCTGTGCCCAATACTACTGAAAACACATTTGTGACCCACCGAGCCAGAGTTTCTGGGGGTGAGTCCCAGGCTGAGCCCTGCTAGGTGATAGGTGGACCTGTGGCCTGGGATGGGGGCCACTCACTGTTGTCCCAGACAGGGGTGCCTGGTGCCTGTCTGCCTTCTCTCCAGGGTCCCTGCATCGCACCTCTGCTTCCTCACGGTCTCCCCAGGGCTGCTGGTCCCCAGACCAGACACCTGCCAGTCTGAGGGTGACCATCACTGCCTCCCCAGGGTTTCCTTGGCCTGAGTCCTTCCCCGGGAGCTCCTGCATCTCCTGACACATAGTGCCTGTGTGCCTCTCCTCCCCCTTGAACTTGCACGTGTTTGGTCTCTGTCGCTGTCTCTGTTCCTGTGGGACCCAGTGACTTGGAGCATGGATTGGAGCAGACCCATGGGAGACCTTTCTCTGGCCTAGGGTTGTGAGCGATGCTTTTGCCCTCTGTGGTGTGTCTTCCAGCTTTCTACATTTCCCTGGTTTCTGTGTGGGCCACAGGAGGAAACAGCCTTGTCCTGTCCGGGGACCGACTGTGGTGTCCCAGCAGGAACAGGGGCCTTGGCCCCGAGATTGTGCCCAGAATTCCTAAAGGGGTCCCTAGGAGGACATCTCCTCTGTAATCCATGGGGCGTCTCAACATCCAATAAGGGAAATTCTATGTCAAACAGAGAGAAGAAACAAAAAGCAAAGTAAACCCAACCCAACCCAACCCAACCCCAAACAAGGGCCCTTTGAAAATAGGTGCAGACACAAAGGCACCTATTGAGGGATTCCGCTTCCGGAAACCTCCAGAACACGTGCAGGACCAGAAAGAGAAAGCAGCTTAGGGTTGCGAGGGGCCAGGCTGGGGGAACAATGGGCAGGAGGGCTTGGGCTCAGGGTCTCCTTTGGGGAAGGAGATAGCCTGCAACGATGTTCCGTGGCGTGGTGGCCCAGTGCTGGGAATGCACTTCATGCTCAAGACGTGTTCAAGGGAAAGCAAGAACTTTTATTTAAAATAAATAATACACGGCATACAGGAGATGGACGGCGACGATAACGGTGACTCCATACAGGAGAGGAAGGACACAAGGGGAGGGGATGAGAGATTCTGGGGGGATGTCGGGGTCAGGGGATGGAACTGCCGGCATTTTTATGGGGAGATCTCCCCGCAGAGTTGTGGGCTCTGGACTCGGGTCTGGGAGTCCCGCAGGAGAAGGTGTTGGGGCAGGGGTTGGGCTAGGGGCGGGGACAGGGTCAGCAGTAGTGGCCAGTGCAGGATCCAGAGCAGGAGCTGGGTCAGAGACAGGAACTGGAGCACAGGCAAGGGCAGGGAAAGGAGCAGGAGCAAATGAGAGGGACTGGGTCTGCGGCAGGAACAGGGGCCTAGGCAGGGGCAGGGGAAGGGGCAGTGGTCCTGGCAGGGCCAGGGGAAGGGATGGCGGCAGTTGAAGGGGAAGACGCAGGGGAAGGGGCTGGGTCTGGGGCAGGAACAAGGGCGCAGGCAGGGAAAGTGGAGGCCTTCCTGGCAGGGGCAGGGGCAGGGGCAAGACCAGGGGTAGGACCTGGGTCTGGGGCAGGTGCAGGGGCAGTGGCCCTGTCAGGGAAAGGAGAAAGGACAGGGGCAGGGGCAGATGCAGGGGCAGTGGAAGGGGCAGGAGCAGGAACTGGGGCAAGTGCATTGGGGATGACTGGTTCAGGGTCAAGGGCAGGAGCTGGGTCTGGGGCGGGAACAGGGGCCTAGGCAGGGCCAGGGGAAGGGGCAGTGTTCCTGGCAGGGCCAGGGGAAGGGATGGCGGCAGTTGAAGGGCAAGACGCAGGGACAGGGCCTGGGTCTGGGGCAGGAACAGGGGCACAGGCAGGGAAAGTGGAGGCCTTCCTGGCAGGGGCAGGGGCAGACGCAGGGGCAGGGACAGGGCCAGGAGCAAGAACAGGGGTAGGACCTGGGTCTGGGGCAGGTGCATGGGCAGTGGCCCAGGCAGGGAAAAGAGAAAGTACAGGGGCAGGGGCAGACGCAAGGGCAGGGGAAGGGGCAGGAGCAGGAACTGAGGCAAGTGCATTGGTGATGACTGGTGCAGGGTCAAGGGCAGGAGCTGGGTCTGGGGCAGGAACAGGGGCACCGGCAGGGATAGTGGAGGCCTCCCTGGCAGGGGCAGAGGCAGGGTCAGGGTCAGGGTCAGGGGTAAGAACAGGCTTAGGACTCGGGTCTGGGTCAGGTGTAGGGGCAAGTGCAGGGGCAGGACCTGGGTCTGGGGCACGAGCCGGGGCAGGTGCAGGGGCCGTGGCCCTGTCAGGGAAAGGAGAAGGGATGGGAGCAGGGGAAGGGGCAGGGGCAGGAGCTGGGGCAAGTGCAGGGGTGATGGCCGGTGCAGGGTCAAGGGCAGGAGCTGGGTCTGGGGCAGGAACAGGGGCACAGGCAGGGGAAAGGGAGGCCGTCCTGGCAGGGGCACAGGAAGGGGCAAGGGAAAGGGCAGGAACAGGGTTAGGACCTGGGTCTGGGGCAGGTGCAGGGGCAGGGGCAGGGGCAGGTGCTGGGGCAGTGGCCCTGGCAGGGAAAGGAGAAGGGATAGGGGCAGGGGAAGGGGCAGGGGCAGGAGCTTGGGCAAGGGCAGGGGTGATGGCCTGTGCGAGGTCAAGGGCAGGAGCTGGGTCTGGGGCAGGAACAGGGGCTCAGGGAGGGGTCGGGGAAGGGGTGGGACCAAGGGAGGATCTGGGTCAAGGGCCAGAACAGGAGCACAGGCAGGGGCAGGGGAAGTGGGAGTCGCTCTGGCAGGGGCAGGGGAAGGGGGAGCGGCAGGAGCAGGGGTGGGGGCAGGAGCAGGAGCCAGCTCTCCCTGGAGAGCATCAGCATCTCCGTGGGCAGGTGCCCGGGCACCTGTGGGGTCCCGGTCTCCCGCCGAAGTGACTCCAGACACCATCTGCCCCTCCGGAGTGGCTGAAGTTGGGAGTGGGTCTAGCTCCTCTGCTGGAGAAGCTGGGAGAGGAGAGAAGGTCACCCACGGGCCTGCCTCTCCCTGTGGCTTTGCAGAGACCGAGCACAGCCCAGGGCCTCCCGGAGAAGCCGCAGCCACGAAGGAACCCTCCCAGGAACGTCTTCCCGACTGCAGTCCACCCCCTGGGTGCTCCGAGCCAAGTCGGGGCTCCTGGCCCCACACCAGCCTGTGGGGGCTTCTCCCTGTGGGGCCCAGCGGCGACCCCTCCCCACACAGCCACAGGCACCCCATCCCAGCCTTCTCACCCTCGGACTTGGCCTCCGTGGGCTCCGTGTCCAGGACCGCAGTCCAGTGGAGTCCCGCGGGCAGTGGTCTGGGAGGTAGCGGAGGCCTTCCCAGGACCGGGGACTCCGGGGTCGGGGAGGAGGGCGTGTCTTCCCGCCTCCTTCCTCGTTCATCCGTGGCCTGCCAAGGCAGAGACGGGGAGTGTGCAAGAGGCGTCAGAGCCCTGCCGGGCCGTACCCACCGTCCCCCTGCCCAGTGTCCCTGCCTCTCCCAGATCCCACGCAGACCTGTGTGTGCACAGCCCCGCACCTGGGTCGGTGACCCGTCCCTGCAGGGTCTCAGGATCAACCCTGGGCAGAAGGGTGCAGCCCCCACACCCCGTCCCACCTCGCCAGCCTTAACCTGGGGTGTGAACATGACCTCCCCACCAGGCATCTGACCCCTCATCAGCCTGCTCCTGCTCGGGGCGTCTCCACCCCCGATGAGCGCTCTTGACACACACACACACACACACACACACACGGGGAGGAGACCTAGGCCTACACGGGTCGGTCAGAAGGTGTGGGGCTGTCTGACTCGGAGCCTCCCGGGGTCACCTTTCGATTCTTTTTGCCAAAGGGCCAGAGTCGTCGGGGAAGCCTGACACGACCCGCCCAGTGAGGGGACGTGTCGGGCGGGCGAGCTCTCCTCTGCCTGCATCCTCTGGGCTTCGGTAGGCAGCACCAGAACATGTCGCTTCCTACAGGATCTGCACAGAAATGAGCTGGGCAGGGGGGTTTTCTCTGGAATGTGGGTGCCTGGATACGTGGGTTCCAATTCCGTTGGGCTCCGTCGTCGAGGAAGTGAGGTCACCACTGCCTGGGGGCTCCTTACCCGACTTCCTGCTCCCACCAGGGCTCCCTGAGGGCGCCCCTCCCCCAGCTGCTCAAGGCTCCCCCTCCACACCATGCCCTGTCCATCCAGTGACCCCCACAGCCCCTGGGAGGCCTGGGTGCAGCTGTTGTCCCCGCTGGGGGGGCACAGAGCTGGGTTCAGACCGGGCTCCTGCTCCTGCCCAGGACCGTGAGCCCGCACACATCCTGCGGCTCTCAGGGCCTCCCCAGTCTCCCCGTCTGCACACTGGGGTTGTTCTGGCTTCTCCTTCTAGGGATGTCATCAGGGGTAGGACCTCTCCATTCGTTCCATCCCTGCTCTCCCAGGAGGCTGGTGCACACACTTGGCTAGGCACGGGTGAGCCAGGGGCTGGACGGGGGCATGGAACACAGCCCAGAGGGGCCTGGATCTGCTCTGGGATCCAGGCAAAGCCACCCTCCTCTTGCCTGTGTCCCATCCCCAGTGGCAAGGTTGCAGTGCATGGCTTCTGACCTTGGTGACACAGACTTCCCGGGGCTCCCATTAGGTTGAGGTCCAAGGGCCTCGACTGCGCCCATGTGCTGGCCAGCCCCCACAGGGGACCCCGGGCATTCCCGAATCTGTCCTCCCAGGGTGGATGGCCTGTGGGACTGAGAAGGGGACAAAATGTTTGGCTGTCATTTCCCAGCCAATGGAGGAAAGTCTGGGACTTCTGGTTCCCTCTCTCCTGTGTTCAGTGTCTGTCTCTGTCTTTGTCTTTGTCTCTGTGCCTGCGTCTGTCTCTGTTTGTGTGTGTCTCCCAGGAGCAGGATCTGTGGGCTCCAGGGGTGATGGGAGAAACCTCCGAAGTCTTCCTTGTCCCTGTTTCCCTCTCCTGGGCTGGTGCTTGGTTCCTTGCTAAGTAAGGCCTTCTCACCCTGAGCAGGGCACTGACTCTGGAACCTCTTCCCAGTGGGGACCCTGAGGCTGCAACAAGGAGGGTCCTGCCCTTGGTCCCCAGACCAGGGGGCTAGTGTTCTGCTACATTCTGCAAGCCCACAGTGTCAGCCCCCCGAGCCTCCAGGCTGTCTTCTGCGAGGGAGTCCAAAGCATTTTCCCAAGACTGGGAGCACAGTGGGTCAGGGAGAGCGATTCCAGGCCAACAGGCTCTTCTACAAGCCTGTGGGAGACTAGGGACACCCTGTCTCTATGGCCCCATTGATAGAAGAGTAAGGGGAGGCCTTTGGTATTGTAGCCCTGTCCACACGGGGAGGGGGTACCTCTTCCTACTTCCAGTAGTCCAGGGTGGTGATGGACACCAGGTCCCAGACCCTGTCCCCACCCAGTGCCCTGGCAAAGCCCCTGGGCCCCTTGGGCCTCTTGACCATCAACCCTTCCTGTCTCCCCTCTCCATGCTATGGATCTCGGTTTTTGCCAGGAGTCCTGAAGCCCCTGACCCCATGGCCCAGCTGTCTCCAACCTCTTTCTTCTTTCCCCCTTGTTACCCACCATTTTCCCAGGGTGTCTCCCCCTCTGACCCTTAGCTGGGCAGTGTGGTGTGTGTGTGTGCGCGTGCGCTCGTGGGCGCGCTCAAACACATATGCCTCTAGCTGTCTGGAGATGCCCGAGGTCATGTCCCCACATGGGATGGGGTGGGTAGCTCTCCCCAAGGATCTGAGGAGCTCTCACCCTCAAAGCAAACCTCATGAGAGGGTCAGGGCTTGCCTAGGACTGGAGGGAAGCTCTGCCCCTTGGACTCTGTACCCGTCTTTTGTCCTGGGACAGTCCCTGCCTCTCTTGAGCCCAGGTTCCCAACTATCCCTTAGGATTGGTCATGGAAATGCTTGAACTTGGCCATTGCTCCAGGGGTAGGCGGAGGTGGTGGAAAGGTGCACCAGGTACACAGACCTCCATTCTGAGAGGGCCAGGTGTGCACAGGACACCTGCACGCAGCACTTGTACCATGACCCAGCCTTGCAGTGGACGTGTACGCGACCCATGGCTCTGTACCTGAGTGGTCCCTCATGTGCCCTCATCACTGCCAAGTGCTCTGTGACTTCAAAGTCTGCTGAGCATCAGAACCGTGCCTACCCTGGGAAGCAAGGCTCAGGGTTCAAGGCCAGGTCGGTTGGACATCTGGGGATGCAAAAGTAACTGATTTCCCCCCACCTAGCTGTTCTGGAATTCAGACTCCATTACAGGACCCAGCTAAATGCGGGGTTGAGCCAGAGGACTTGGCGACATCAGTGGAGGCCTAGTCAGGGCAGGGCGAAGATCAGTCTACCCCTTCCAGTTCTCCTCCCCTCCTTCTGCTTGTCTTCCTGGCTGTGCCCTGGGACAGAGTTCTAGTCTGTCCCTGGATTCAGCCCTGGCTAGAGTCAGAGGGGTGGGAAGGAGGGCAGGAAGGAGGGGGTCACCACCAGGATGCCCAAGTGTGAGGGTGTTGTTACCGTAATGAGGGACCCTGTGGACACTCATGGATTTCAGCCCTTTTTAGCCATGAGCAGTGGCCCCAGGACTCGGCCCCTGCCCCATCCTTCACCCTCCATGAGGTCCCGCATTTCCCCCAGCCCAGTCCTTGTCTGCAGCCAGTCCTCCCTCCAGCCCCAGGGAATTCTGCTGCTCCAGGAGGCTTTAAACTCATTACAAGTTGGAGCCGCGCCAGCCCTATGGGGCCTGATTTTAGGTCCTGGAGTCCCACAGTGAGGAGAGGTTATGTGGCACAGGAGCAGGGAGAGGGCAGAATGGACTCTCCCTGGGGGCCATGGCTCCCTGGTCTGCACAGACCCTGTTGTGTGCTGGCCCCTAGGGCACCCATACTCCAGCTCCCAGGCACGCTCCGGAAGGGAAACCAGAGTGTGGCTTGTGCTAGCTCAGACTGTCACTCTGTCCTTTAACTATAGCCTGTCCTGCCAGCGGGACTCCCTCTCCCAGTTGGTCAGCAACACCCTCAGAGCCAAGAACAGCCCATCATCCAGCTCAGGGGCCAGTGTGTGGCCGGGCAGGCAGGGGAGAGCTCAGCCTGGGCTCAGGGAATCCCTGGCTGGGGTAATGGTGGCTCCGGAGGGCTGGCCTTCCAGCCCCTCTGCTGAGCAGCCCTGTGACTGGAGTCATTTGCCTCCCCTCTCTGGGCCTCACTCTCTGCCTCTGTGCAATGCAGTGATCCTGAGTGATCGATCACTCCTGTGGCAGGAACATATGGGATGCTGGTGATTGACCTATTGTGGGCATAGGGTCTGGATTGCAGAGTGCTGCGGGGGATGGTGCTCAGTGTTGCCAGTGAGCACCCCTCCTCCCCAAGCCATTCAGCCCTTCCACACAGCTGCCAGGCCCCTGGGAGGCCACACTCCTGACACCAGGTCCCTATGCATGGCTCTTCTTCAGCAGTGGGACAGGGTGGGACCCTGGAACACGGGGTCATCTCCTCACTCTTAGGGAAGGAGATCAAGGAAGACTTCCCCTGGGGTCCCCCAAGGCCATGTAAGAGGGGAGGTGGCTGCCCCCAAGCAGGACATTGAAAATCTGCTTCTGTTAGAACCTGAGAACTGGGGTTTGGTTCTTTCACTTGCTGGGCTGACAAGACACACACGCTCTCCATGACTCCTCCTTGAATGAAGAGCTCTCGCAGGGTCCTGGGCGTCCTGGACTTGGGAAGGGGGAGGGACCAGTCCTCTCTCTGGCTCCTGAAGGAGACCCGTCATCTCAAAGACAGGATTGTTTCTCGTCATGGTCCTGGGCCAGAATGGGAGACAGCCCCTTACAGCTCCTGACTCTGGGGCTGAGGGGGCCTTTCTCAGGTGCAGCAATGCCCCCTGAAAGTGGGGGTTTCAGGAAGAACATATGCCTGGACCAGGTCCTGCCCCAGGGTGGTGGCTGCCTTCTCCAGGTCTGGAGAAAGAGGGACATCCTCTGCTTCTCTGGGCGTGGGGTCCTCTGACCCATGAGCAGGCACTGGAAGTTTTCCAGTCTGACTTGGGAAGTGCACCAGTGGGTCAATCACTAGCCACACATGAACACGGACAACGTGCTAAGGAAGTGCCAGAGGTGATCCTGTGCAAATGGCCTGTGGTCGGCGGGCCTGGCAGCTTCAGTGCCCTCCAGTGGACCCCCTTTCCCTGGATGGGAATCCCCCTGGAGTCTCTGTCTTCAGCGCTCTCTTCCTGCTGGTTTCAGGACCAAGGGAGAGACTGGTGTGGCTTAGAAGCCTCCACCCCTGCCTCCCTCTGTTTGCACACATCACAGAAGGAAGTCCCATCTGTCCTCTGCTAGAGAAGGTGAATTCCTGGGTCAGGTGGAGCTCAGGTGCCTGAGGACAGAGGGTCTCCTGCAGTTCCCCCCGAGAGAAGAGTGATGGACACCCCTGTCTGGGAGAATGGCGAGCAGCATCCTTCCTAGGCCACAGGGGCACCCGTCACCTGGCAGTGCTTATACTCCGACTCACCCCTGGAAGCTCTGGCACAGATTTTCATAGATGTATTTTTTTAAAAGATTATTTATTTGACAGACAGATCACTAGTAGGTAGAGGGGCAGGTGGGGGAGTGGGGAGAAGTAGGCTTCCTGCTGAGCAGAGAGCCCGATAGGGGGCTTGATCCCAGGACTCTGGGACCATGACCTGAGCTGAAGGCAGAGGCTTTAACCCGCTGAACCACCAGGTGCCCCTCATAGATGTATTTCCAACAGAGTTCAACACAGCGGTGGTGGAGATAGCGGAGTAAACAACGCCAGTGCTTGTGGGGGTGGATGGTGCCTCAATTAAGCCACTGAGTCTTGATTTTGGCTCAGGATGTGGGATCGAGCCCAGTGTAGGGTCTGTGTTCAGTGCAGTTTGGGCTCATGATTCTCCCTTCCCCCTCCTGCCTCTCCCACCACTCTCATGCCACACACTCTCTCTCTGAAATAAATGAGTAAAATATAAAAATGGCATCATACAGAATGTACTTTAAAAAAATTATAAAGAATTGAACATTGATTTTGCCATTTTAAGCATTTTCAGTATAAAGTTGGCAGTGGTAAGTGTGTTTACACTGCTGTGAAACAGATGTTGAGAGCATTTCATCGTACAATCTGAACATTATATCTTACAAATCTGAACTTCTGTTCCCATTGTTATTTGTTTTTCATGTAGAAAGCACATTTATTTATTTATTATGCTCCGTTAGCCACATATAGTACATTAGATTTCAATGTAGTGTTCAATGATTCATTAGTTGTGTATAACACCCAGGGCTCATCACAACACGTGCCCTTCTTAAAACCCATCACTGTGGTATCCCATTCCCCTCCCTTCTGTAAGCCTCAGTTTGGTTTCCAGAATCCAGGGTCTCTCATGGTTTGTCTCCCTCTCTGATTTCTTCCCACTCAGTTTTCCCTCCCTTGCCCTATGGTCCTCCATGTTATTCCTTACGTTCCTCATATGAGTAAAACTGTATGATAATTGTCTTTCTCTGGTTGACTTACTTCACTCAGCATAACCCCCTCCAGTTCTACCCATGTTGATGCAAATGGCGGGTATTCATCCTTTCTGATGGCTGGGTGATATTCCATCATAAATATGGACCATATATTCTTTATCCGTTCATCTGTTGAAGGGCATCTTGACTCCTTCCACAGTTTGGCTATTGTGGACATCGCTGCTATGAACATTGGGGTGCACATGTCCCTTCTTTTCATTCCATCTATATGTTTAGGTAAATAGCCAGTAGTGCAATCGGTCGGTTGTAGGGTAGCTCTATTTTTAATGTCTGAGGTACCTCCATACTGTTTTCTAAGGTGGCTGTACCAGCTTACACTCCCACCAGGAGTGTAAGAGGGTTCCCCTTTCTCCACATTCTTGCCAACATTTTTTGTTTCCTGTCTTGTTAATTTTTGCCATTCTAACTGGTGTTAGAATGTGGTGGCACCTCATTGTGGTTTTGACTTGAATTTCCCTGATGGCTAGTGATGTGGAGCACTTTTTCATCTGTCTTTTGGCCATTTGTATGTCTTCTTTGGAGAAGTGTCTGTTCATGTCTTCTGTCCATTTCTTGACTTCATTATTTGTTTTTTTGGGTGTTGAGTTTGATAAATTCTTTATAGATCTTGGATACGAGCCCTTTATCTGTAATGCCATTTGCAAATATCTTTTCTCATTCCATGGGTTGTCTCTTAGTTTTGTTGACTGTTTCCTTTGTTGTGCAGAAGCTTTTCATATTGATGATGTCCCCAAAATTTATTTCTTTTTTTTGTTTCCTTTGACATGTCTTTTTCTTCTTAAGATTTTTAATTTATTTATTAGACAGAGAAAGACACAGGGAGAGAGGGAACACAAGCAAGGGGAGTGGGAAAGGGAGAAGCAGGCCTCCTGCTGAACAGGGAATCTTATGTGGGGCTTGATCCCAGGAATCTGGGATCATGACCTGAGCTGAAGGCAGACGTTTAATGACCGAGCCACCCAGGTGCCCTTAGAGACGTGTCTTGAAAGAAGAAGTTGCTGTGGCTGAGGTCAAAGAGGTTACTGCCTATGTTCTCCTCTAGGAATTTGATGGATTCCTGTCTCACATTGTGGTCTTTCATCCATTTTGAGTTTATCTTTGTGTATGGTGTAAAAGAATGGTCCAGTTTCATTCTTCTGCATGTGGATGTCCAATTTTCCCAGCACCGTTTGTTTAAGAGACTGTTCTTTTCCCACTGGATATTCATTCCTGATTTGCCAAAGATGGGTTTACCATAGAGTTGAGGATCCATTTTTGGGTTCTCTACTCTGTCCCATTGATTTATGTTCTGTTTTTGTGCCAATACCATGCTGTCTCGATGCTCACAGCTTTGTAATACAGCTTGAAGTCAGGCATCGTGATGTGATGATCCCAGAGTTGCTTTTCTTTTTCAACCTTTCCCTTGTTATGTGGAGTCTTCTCTGGTTCCTGTTTGTTCCAGCTCTTTGAAAAATGCCAATGGTGTTTTGCTAGGCATGACATTGAATGTGTAGATTGTCCTGGGCAGCATAGATATTTTGACAATGTTTATTCTTCTAACCCATGAACATGCAATATTTTTTCCATCTCTTTGTGTCTTCCTCAACACTTACTTTCATAAGTGTTCTGTAGTTTCTAGAGTTTATAGCCTTTACCTCTTTGGTAAGGTATATTCCTAGGTATCTTATGGTTTTTGGCGCTGTTGTAAATGGAATTGATTCCCTAATTTCTCTTTCTACAGTTACATTGTTAGTGTATAGAAAAGCAACTGATTTCTGTGCATTGATTTTGTATTCTGCCACATGACTGAATGCTGTATGAGTTCTAGTAATATGGGGGTGGAGTCTTTTGGGTTTTCTACATATAGTGTCATGTCATCTGTGAAGAGAGAGAGTTTGACTTCTTTTGTCAGTTTGAATGCTTTCTATTTCTTGTTGTTTTCTGATTGCTGATGCTAGGACTTCTAGTACTATGTTGAAAAATAGTGGCAAGAATGGGGCATCTTTGTTGTGTTCCTGAGCTTAAGGGAAAAGCTCTCCGCTTTTCCTCATTGAGAATGACATGTGCCATGGACTTTTCATAGGTGTTTTTTATGAAATTGAGGAATGTTCCTCTATCCCTACACTCTGAAGAGTTTTAATTGGGAATATATATTCCATCACAAATGGGCTCATCCTAGAAGGGTGCTTTGAAGGTCTAAGAAGCACTATCCACTCCATGGGTGAGACCAGAAAATGAAGTTCTTCCCACTTGGAGCATTACTATTTGGGTCTTAAAATTGTCTTGGAAATGTGGGAAACCTTGCATTTCCTGAAGTCCAAGCCTCAGAAGGTCTGAGAACAGCTGACCTTGTCAGGAGCCAGGCACAACTCCTCAGGAAGTGTTGGTGCAGGAAGGGAAGGGGCAAGGGTCTGAGGGTGGTCTGCAGCTAGAGGAATCCGGGGAAGGGGCCCTGCTTGTGGGGGACCCGCCCCAAACTCCGCCAATGCCTGTGCGGCCCAGCCAGCTGCAGCCAGCTGTACAGGTGGGAAGGGCCTCCAGGACCACCTGCAGTTACAGGGAGGCACCGGTGTAAGTTCTGGTGCTGGGATGCAGGCAGGTGTAGCAACCAATGGGCTTGGGGCACCACCCTCCCTGACCAGTCACCGTGTGGGGGTGGAGCTACCTCTCTGTGGGTGGGCCCCCAGCTGCCCCTGGATACAGCAGTGAGGCAGGAGAAGGCGAGATTGACCTGTGGGGGCTCCCTGGTGGGTGAGTACACGCTGGGGGCTGGGGTGGGGACCCGGGTGGTAGGTTGAGCTCCACGTGGGAAGTGGGGGTACTGGAAGGGGGCATGGAATGAGCTAATCCTGGGAACTCAGGTGAGTTCTCCTTTTTCCCTTGAAAGTCCCTTCTGCCCTATATCCGTTAATTGGCCATACCCCCAGATCCTTGAACTCTAGGACGCCCACTCACCCCTGGTTTTGTGGGATGAGTTGTGGACATTTCAGGTTTCCCAGTGTTCCCCTGGAAGACTGCATGTAAGGATGGCACACAGTCCCCACGTCAGTGGGCGGCACCCCGGTCCCTGACACAGTGCGGGTAATGGACCTTGAGCAGCACCTCCAGATCAGCAGGGTCCCCCTGTTCAGGCACAAGTGTGGCAGCACCAAGCCTCAGAGCCATCCCCCAACTTCAGCATTGTGCCCTGTGTCCCTTGGAGATGGTGGTAATGGCCTGTAAGGATCATGCAGGTGGGTCCTCCAGGTTCCTGTCTCCCGCCCCAGGCACAGGTGTAGTGGAAACAGCCCCAGAGGCATTTCCTAATTTTAGCATTGTTCCCTGCTGTCAGTATTGTGCAGGAGGGGCCTCCAGGTCCCTGTTCCCCCAGGCACAGGTGTGGTGGCAACAAACTTCAGAGTAGTCCTTCAACTTCAGCACCGTGCCTCATGCCCTGGGGTTGGTGGTCATAGCCTGTCAGGATCCTGCAGGAGCTTCCCCAGTTGGGGGCCTGGAAGCTGGATTAAAAATATATATGTATTAGACTGGTGACTAGAACAGGGTCACCCATTTAATTTTGGGTGGCTCATTGGGTTAAAGCCTTTGCCTTTGGCTCAGGTCATGATCCCAGGGTTCTGGGATCGAGCCCTACATCGGGCTCTCTGCTTGGCAGGGAGCCTGCTTCCTCCTCTTTCTCTCTGCCTACTTGTGATCTCTATCTGTCAAATAAATAAAATCTTAAAAAAAAAGATTATGATTATCTTTTTTAATGAAAGTATTGTTAAGATAAACTAGTTAAAAAACGTTAAAAGAGGAAAGGGTAAAAGTTAAAAAAATAGCAGAAGAAAAAAAAAGAAAATTTTAAAAAATTAATTAACTGCAAGACTAAATCATGGGGAGAAAGCCGTGAATTCCGTGCTTTGCTTTTTCCTCTCTGGAATTCCGCTGTTCTCCTTGGTAAGTGAGCTTGGTCTTGGCTGGATTTCTCGTTGATCTTCTGGGGAGGGGCCTGTTGCAGTGATTCCCAAGTGCCTTTGCCCGGGGCGGAATCGCACCGCCCTTACCCGGGGCCGGGCTGAGGGATTGCTCGGCTTTGCTTTCAGGAGCTTTTGTTCCCGGAGTCGGTGGAGTTCCGGAGGGCGGGCATGAAGCTGGCGGCCCCGGGCTCCAGCGGAGCAGCGAGAGCCCGGCCCGCTCCCCAGTGCGCCCTCGGAGAAAAGCGCTCAAGCCCTCCCGTCCGCCTGGGCTCCGCCGCGCTCCGAGCCCTCCGAGCCTGCGGCCGGTCAAGGTGAGCCCGAGCGGCGAGCTCACCGTCGGCTCCGTCTCCGCAGCCGGCTTCCCGCTCCAGTACCCGCGAGCTGCGGCACTCAGACACCCCGATCCTTCTGCGACCCCGCGGGACCTGGGGCCACGCCGACCCCGCGTGCGCTCGCCCCGGTTCAGCCTCTGGAGCGACGTCCCTCCGCGGCACCGACTTGTAAAAGTCCCGTTTTGTGCTCCGGCGCCGCCGCTCGCCGGGAGCCGCCCCTCCCCCGCGGTCTAGGTCCTGTGCTTTGGAGTCACTTCGCCGCCGTCCTACCTGTCGAAAGCGGTCGATGTTCTGTTTCTAGAATTGTTTCTCTTCTTCTCTCCGATCTCCTGTCGGGTTTCTAGGTGTTCGCAATGGTTGGACAAGCGGTCCAGCTGGTCTCCTGCTACTGATGTTGTCTCAGCCCGTTACTTCTCCATCTTGGGTGCGTGTGTGTTTTTTACAAGATCTTATTTGACACAGAGGGAGAGACGTCACAAGTAGGCCGAGCAGGAGGCAGAGAGAGGGGGAAGCAGGTTCCCTGCTGAGCAGAGAGCCCGGTGCGGGGCTCGATCCCAGGATGCTGAGAGAGGACCCAAGCTTCAGCTTAGGCAGAGGCTTAACCCACTGGGACACCCAGGTGCCCCACACAGGTAGTGTTTTATTCTGTCCTTTTCCTTACTTCTCTGAAGGGAAAAGGAAGTGGTGACTGGAGCCTGGTTTCTGATTTGAAGAAATGGGAGATAAGAGATTTGGAAGAGCAGTGTTCATGCTGACACGGTCCTCAGTGCACAGTGAGCGAAGGTTTGAAGCTTGGACTTGGAAGTGTTGGGGTACAGGGAGGATGTTGTCCAAGTTTCCAGCACACAGAGTCACTTGGCTGGTCTTTCTACTCGGACCAGTTCCTGCCTTGATGAGGGCAGTGTCGCGAGCAAGCCCCTGCGTCCCGCCGGGAGGTCGCGGCTTATAAGAATGAAGAGAGATTTGGAAGATGTCACTCACTTGATATTTATTGGGACGAGGTCCGCACCGCAATCATCGCGGTTTGGCAGCTCGTCAAGTTGTCACGATGAAGGAGACGTCGCCTCACAATCTAGACAGAGAGGTCACCGCAGAAGTTGCGACTAAGAACCAGCGAGTGGTCGGCAACGAGACTGTCGGGGCGTCGGCAGCACCGGCGACGATGTTCTCCCGACAGGGAACTCGCTTCGCCTCAGTCCAACCCGATGCCTCTCTTATATGCTATGCTAAGTCTCCTTCATGAACATATTACATCACTTGTTTTTCATATGCTTACACTCCACAAATACACACACACACGTAAACATGTTTTTGCAACATTTTTGCAACATCATTTCACTGATCAAAATGTTTACACCTTATTGCTCTACGTTAATCTGCACACACATTAGTCTTATCACTACACACACATTGGTCTAGGCGTACCTGCCATGCTTGCTATGAATGTTTTTACCTGTTTACTTTTAGTTGGAGTAGGGGAGGCCTACTCCATTTTAATTTATTTATTTATTGCATTCATTAATTAAAGGTTCACACTCACTACAGGCAGCTTGGAAGTGGCTTGGAACCCTAGGGCACTTGAGGAATGATCGGATGGGACACCTGGGTGGGCCAGTGTAGACAAACTCAGGGAATTCCAGGGCTAATTGATGAATACATTTCTGAGGCTGGAGTTTGCTTCTCTGTGAGTAGCATTGAGCCAGGGTGGAAAGCAGTCTCTGGATCTTATGACTCATCATGTGAGCAGGTCTGAGCCTGGAAGCATTGTCAGATCAGATATCTGGGAGATTGTGAGGCCATGGTGGTGGACCACCACTCTTGAGGGCAGGCCATCCTGCTCCAGGGACAGGGCTCTGCTCCCTGGCCAGCCCTACTGCTGCAGATGCACCACTATCGTTACTTTCTCTTTGGTTCTCATGCCCTCGGCTCAGCAGGGTGGTTGGTGGGAAGCAGTCCACAGGCAACTTTATTGATCCTGCCCCGGTGCCCCTTGCTTTCTCAGATGAGGTGCAGCAGGTGTCCTCTGCCTGGTGTCTATGAATTCAACCAGCAGAAGAACTTCTTCCAAAGCCACACACCTGAGAGATCCTCCACTTTCCTGTGCTATGCGGAAGAGGCCAGTTTTCATTTGGAACTGAAATCTCAGCTCCTGCTATTCGGTTCCAAGGGCACACAGCACACCAGTCTCCAGGAAGCTCTAGTTCCGCTTGGGGCTTGATGTGCACGACTGAGGCCAAACCTGGGAAGCCTGCTGCTGCTGCTGCTGCTGCAGGTTCCTTCCGGAAAACTGCACCAAAGTCTGGTTTGTCATGACATCCCAGGAAAGAGGGATAGGTGCAGCACTCTGCCTGACCACAGGAGGATGCTGGATGTCGGTCACAGGTAGCTGGTGTAGGGAGGAGAGATGTCTGTTTCCCAGGACGTGGACCAGAGGGAGATTGAGGCCCTGGGATGCTTTTCTGCTCAGCTTTCTCAGGTTAGCTCATCAGGCAAGGGGAGGAAGTGTGTGTGCTCACCTGTAATCGAGGAAGGTGTCTGGTTTCAGGTTTCATGTGCAAGTGGATTCCCCTTATGGCTCATTTCCCTGATGGTGTGGAGGGTGCATTAGGTGGACTCCTTGGCCCAGGCATCCTGACTGTGCAAGAGCTTTGGTCACCTTTTCCCCCAGGGCTCTGGAGTAGGAAATTGGAGTGAGTCAGAAGTGAAACCATCCATGTAGGCCTCTGTTTCTCCCTTTCCAAGATGGACTGGTGGTTGTGATAACTGCTCTGGAAATATAAAGCAGGAGGCAGGGCCGGGGTGATGAAAGGGAGGTGGGGTGGTGGTCGATGTTCACATGGGGGAAGGTGGTATTTCACTAGGAAGGTGATACTTGAATCAAGATCTAAAGAAGGTGACTGATATCACATCAAGAGCATTCTAAATGGAAGGAAAAGCATGTGCAAAAGCCCTGGGACGGAGCATACCAGGTATGTCCAGGAGCAGCAAGAAGGCCCTGTGGCCACAGGAGGCAGCTTAGGACGTGACCTCCAGGAGGTGACAGTAGGGTGACAGAAAGCCATTACAGGGCTGTGACCCCATGGGACCTTGTTTCACTGGGCCATCCTGGCTACAGTGTTGAGAACAGATAACACAGTGTTGAGGATAGACAAGGGAGGTCAATAATGAAGCTTTTCTAGGAACTCAGGCAAGAGATAGGCAAGAGATGGGTGGCCTTGGAAGGAGTGGTTAATCCTATTCTGGGTACATTTTGAAGACGGAGTTCACAGAATTTGCTGATGGCCTGGATATTGGGAATGGGAGAAAGGAGGAATTGAGAGAACTCCCAGCTCTTGTTGGTTGCCCCAAGTGAGGGGAAGGAGGAGGTTTCTGGGAGTAGGAGGGAGTCTGTGTTCCACATGCTGAGGAAAGTACCTTTCACAGTGGACCTGCCGATGTTCGTGTCTGGGAGAACTCTGAGCTTCTGCCCCCTCAGCAACTTTCAAGTACAAGTCTCCACCATGTTTTCAAAGTTCATGGTAAGACTCTTGGCTCTTTCGAAAGATCTACGTTTTCACCCAGCTTCAGTAGCAGGAAGAAACCTGAAGAGGATTTCCCTCTTATGAAAAAAGTCAAAGAGTGGACATTGCGTTCAGCACCTGTTTTGTGGGGAACCCCTACAGAGGCAGCGTGCACCCCAACCAGCTCCTTCCTGGGCAGTGCTCTCCATATCCAGCCACCAGTGCTTTGAATCGTGGCTGTGAGCATCCGTTGTGCTTTGTCTCCATTTATCTTGGGTATCCATTAGGAAGTTGTGTCCTGAGGCTGAAGAAAGGCCAAGGAGAAGAAATTTTTAGACTCTGATCATACTCAGTAATTTTTCTGTACAATTTAATGGTAATTACTTCTTTACACAATTTCTGCTTCGAAAGGTTTCCTAGGAAAAATGTACTTTCAAAGAACAGGGGAACCTGGACCCCTCCCGCAGGGTTAGCTTTAGTCTCTCTGTGACACAGAACATTTCATGACTTGCAGATTTTATCACTCAAACATTGCGCCTTTGACCACCTTCATCTGTTTCCCGCCCCCAACTTCCCTGAATCTGGCAACCACCAATTTGTTTTCAGTATGTATGTGTTCATTATGTTTTTGTTTCCATGTGGACTGGACATGAGAGCATCGGTTTGTCGTTCTGTGTCTACGTTCCTTATCATAATGTTCTTAAGGTTTGTTTCCGTGACTGGTTATTGTGAACGATGCTCCAGTGAACTTGGGAGTGCATCTCTCTTTTTGAGGGAGTGTTTTTGTGTTTTCAAAAAAATATTCGATAGAGCAATTACTGGGTCTCATGGTAGTTGTGTTTATTATTTTCAGGAACCTCCCTACTGTTTGCCGCTGTGGCTGCACCAATGTACATTCCCACCAACAGCCCATTGGGTCCCTCGTCTACACATGCTTGACCACACCTGGTATCTGTCCCTGGGACAAATGCCGTTCCAAAAGTTGTGACAGCTAACTCCTGTTTTGACTTACAGTTCCCTGATGACGATTAGTGATGCTGAACAACTTTTTCTGTGTCTGTTTCCCACATGTATGTTATCATTGGAAAGTATCTATTCACATATTCTTCCCGTTTTTTATTTAGTTTTTGTTTAGATTTGTATGTGTGTTTTGTGTATTTTGGATATTAGCCTCTTCTCACATGTATGATTTACAGATGATTTTGTCACTGGGTGGGTTGCCTTTTAAGTTTTTGTTGGTTTCTTTTGCCGTGAAGAAGATTTCAGTTTGATGTTGTTCCACTTGCTTATTTTTGCCTTTGTTGCCTTTGCTTTTGATGTCTGATCTGAAGACTTTGCCAAAACCAATGTGAAGAAACTTACTACGTGTGTTTTCTTCTTGGAGGCTTATGGATTCAGGTCTTATGTTCAAGTCATTCATCCGTTTAAAATTTCTGTGTGCGGTGTTGTGATCTAGTTACATTCTTCTGCATTCAGTGTCCAGTTTTTTCAGTATCATTCACTGAAGAGAAAGTCCCCTCCGCATTGTACATTTTCTGCTCCTGTGTTGTAAGTTAAGACTATATACATGTGGGTCAGTTTCTGAGCTTTCTATTTTGTTCGATTCTATTCTGTGTGTGTGTGTTTATGCCAGTACCATTCGGTTTTGATGATTATAACATTGTATTCTAGTTTGAAATCTGGGAGTGTGGCGACTGCAGCTTTCTTTCCCCAGATTGCTTTGGGTATTTGGGTATATGGATTTTGTGAATCCATATGAATTTTAGAATTGTCTTCTATTTCTTTGAATAATGTCATTGGGATTCGGATAGGGATTTTATCACATCTCTAGATTGCTTTGGCTATGAGGAACATGTTAATGTCCAGTTAATGAGCATGGCGTACGCTTCTGTTTATTTGTGTCATCTTCCATTTCTTTGACCCACGCATTTCTCCCCACCCCAATGCACACATGCACTTCCTTTATTTTCCACCATGTCTTTCTTATTCTTGGTTACTCTTATTCCTAGGTATTTTTTCTCCATGCAATTGTAAATGGCATTGCTTTCTTAGTTTCTTTTTGTGAAAGTTTGTCTGTAGTATATAGAAACACAACAAGTTGGGGCACCTGGGTGGTTCTGTTGGTGAAGCATCTTCCTTCAGGTCAGGTCATGATTCTGGGGTCCTGGGATGGAGCTCCTTATCGGGCTCCCTGCTCAGTGGGGAGCCTGCTTTTCTCTCTCCCTCTGTTGCTCCCCATGACTGTGCTCATGCTTCCTCTGTCAAAGAAATAAATAAAATCTTTTAAAAGAAGAAATGCAATAGGTCTCTGTATGTCAACTTTGTATCCTGCAGCTTTACTGAATTTGTTTTCTCTAACAGTTTTTTTGGTGGAATCATTAGGGATTTCTATTTTTAGTATCCTGTCATCTGCAAATAGTGACTGTTTTCTTTTCCTATTTGGATTTCATAAATTTTTTTGGTCTAAATGTTTTGTCTAGGAATTTCAGTGCTGTGTTGAATGAAAGTGGTGATCGTTGTCTTGTTCTTGGTCTTAGTGGAAAAGTTTTCAGCTTTTCACTCTTGAGTATGGTGTCAGCTATGGGCCTTTCATATAGGGCCTTTAAAAAATTACTTATGTATTTATTTTAAAAATGTCTTTTCAGTGTTCCAGAATTCATTGTTTATGTACCACACCCAGTGCTCCATGCAACATATAGAGCCTTTATTGTGTTGAGGAATGTTCCCCCAATACCCAGATTTGTGAGAACTTCTTTCTGCATCTATTGTAACAATCATAGGATTTTATTTTTTATTTTGTTGAGGTGGTGTACCCAGATGTGCAGATGTGGAATCGTCCTTGCCTCACTGTGAAAAATCCCAGTGGATCATGTTGTGGGATTCTTCTGATGTATTGTTGAATTCAATTTGCTGATTAATTTCTTGAGGATTTTGACATCTATGTTCATGAGGGATATTGGCATTTCCTTTTCTTGTATGTTTCTGGAATCCTTTTCTTGAATTGTTTCGGTAGCAGGATAGTGCTTAGTTCCTAAAACGAGTTTGAATGGATGCCCTCCTCTTCTATTTTTTAAAGAGTTTGTGAAGGATTTGTATTAATTCTTCTACTGTCTGGCTGAACTCCTCAGTGAAACTTTTCGGTCTTGGACCTCTGTTTCTTGGGAGGTTTTTGATTATCAAATCAATCTTTTTAAAAAAAATTTATTTATTAGACAGCCAGAGATCACAAGTAGGCAGAGAGGCAGGCAGAGAGAGAAAGGGAAGCAGGCTCCTTGATGAGCAGAGCCCGATGCGGGGCTCGATCCCAGGATCCTGGGATCATGACCTGAGCCAAAGGCAGATGCTTTAACCCACTGAGCCACCCAGGTGCCCCTAAATCAATCTTTTTTACTAGTGATCAGTCTGTTCAGATTTTGTCCCTTTCATGGTTCTGTCTTTCTAGGTTGTTGGTAGGGACTTACCCATTTCTTCTAGGTTGTCCAGTGTGTTGGCCTCTACTTGCTCATAGTACTCGGATGATCTTTTGTATTTTTGTGGTATTCATCATCATGGATCATCTTTCATTCCTTTTTTAAAAGTTCCTCATTTTTAAAAATTTAAATTCAATTAGGCAAGGTATAATACATTGATATATATTTTTTAAAGATTTTATTTATTTATTTATTTGACAGACAGAGATCACAAGTAGGCAGAGAGGCAGGCAGAGAGAGAGGAAGGGAAGCAGGCTAAAGAAAGCCCTATGCGGGGCTCGATCCCAGGGTCCTGGGACCATGACCTGAGCCGAAGGCAGAGGCTTTAAACCACTGATCCACCCAGGTTCCCCACATTGTTAGTTTTTGATGTAGTGTTCGATGATTCATTATTCATGATTCAATTACTTCCATTATTCACAGAGTACAACAGCCAGTGCTTATCACCACACATGCCCTCTTTCATGCCCATCACCCAGTTATCCCATCCCCCCACTCACTTCCCTTTCTGCACCCCTCAATTTGTTTCCCAGAGTCCAGAGTCTCATATGGTTTTCCTCCTTCTCAGATATCTTCCCATTCACGTTTCCCACCCTGTCCCTATGATCCTCTGTGTTATTCCTTATATTCCACATATGAGTGAAACCGTATGATAACTGTCTTTCTCTGCTTGACTTATTTCACTTAGCATAATCCCCTCCAGTTCCATCCATGTCCATGCAAATGGTAAGTATTCATCGTTTCTGAAGGTGGAGTAATATTCCATTGTATATATGAACCACATCTCCTTTTTTTATTTTAAAAAGGATTTTATTTATTTATTTGACAGAGAGAGAGAGAGAGAGAGAGAGAGATCACAAGTAGGCAGAGAGCAGGCAGGGAGGGAGGGGGAAGCAGGCTCCCCACTGAGCAGAGAGCCCTATGCAGGGCTCGATCCCAGGAACCTGAGATCATGACCTGAGCCGAAGGCAGAGGCTTAACCCATTGAGTCACCCAGGCTCCCAGCTCTTATTTTCATTGATCTTTTGTCTTTTTAGTCTCCATTGAATTATTTCCACATTCCTTTTTGTTATTTTCTTATTCCTACTGATTTGGGGATTTGCTTTTCTCCCCCCTCCTTTTTTCCCATGGAAGTGTATTGGAGAGCCTTTTTCTGGATTGACAGGGATCTGAATTTCTATGAATTTCCCCCTTAGAACTACTTTTATTGCATCTCATAAGTTTTTGTAGGTTCTCCTTTTTGTCTCAGGGTACCTCTAAAATTTCTTGATTTCTTCTTTGACAGTTGGTTGTTTAGTAGCATGTTGTTAAATCTCCCCATATTCTTGACAGTCCCATTTTCTTTTTGTGAATGATGGCCAGTTTCATATCGTTGTGATTGGACAAGATCTGAATTAGAAGGTGAAGGGGGACCATTCATATTAAATGTTTGTTTCCTTTTTTTTTTTTTGGCTGAGGGAAGAGCACGAGTTCTGTGGGGACAGAGGGAGGTTTTGTGAGACTGGAGTCGGGGGGTGGGGGTTAACCCTCATCAGAAGTACTGACTACCATCCAGGCTGTATACCACTGTTCACACTTTAGTCCTGATGGACGTGTACTTCATTAGAAGCATTTTATATGAGGTGCAGGGGTGCCTTTCTCTAACAGAAAGGTGCCATGTGAGTTCGTGGCATGGCCCCAAGTCAGCGACCAGGATGTATGGTATTGTGGGGGATTCGAACTAGGCTTTCTGTTGAAAGTGACTGAAACAGGGCATGGTGAGCTTCATGACAATAGCTGAGGTCCTGAGTGACCCACTGGGTGTTGGTGGTTGGTGGCGTAGCAGGGCCTGTGGATCTGTCTCATCATGTCCTGTGGAATTCAGGGACACCCTCCTGTCTATTGAGTTGTGTGGAGTCAGGTAGACAGCAGTCCCTGGCCAGGCACAGGGTCACACTAGAGTGCCACTGGAAGGGCAGTTGTGGGGAGAGCCACTATTTGACTTCCATGAAAGCTGATCGGGATCTGGCGACTGTGATTCCTATGAGGAACATGGGGAGAGGAGGGATGTGGTGGTGCCTACTTCCCGGGGTGGTGGTCAGGACTAATCTGGAGCTCACGAGGTCAGTCATGCCTGGCCAGAGACACCCAGTCACTGAAGCTGTGGACACTGTGCCCACGGTACTTTTGTGCCAGTGGGCTCCCATGCTGTCGCTTCCTACTCTTCATCATCTTCATGGTCATGAGCCTCTATTCTTGCCCTCTTGTCCATGACCTCTGGGGTGTTGCTTTCCCTCCATCTGGTCCTCCTCTTCTGCTCTGTGAAACCCGATGCCAGGGTAGCCTTCTAAAGAGGTAGCCCTGTCAGTACCCTGACGGAACACTTCTATGGATCCCCTGTGAGGTGAGGACAATACCTTGCCCTGGAAGGGAGCTGCTGGTCCCCAATCAAGAGATCCATCTCCCTTTTCAGCCTGGCCTGCCCTCCCCTCAGTCCTCCTCAGGGACTCTCTCCCCACTTCCTGAGCTTACAGCTCTAAACTTAAAAAATGAATATTGTTTTCAATTTCTCATGACCCTGGTTTGCCCATGCCATGTCTTTCGAACCTGTTAGTGGGTTTTCAGCAGTCCTGTAGGGCTGTCTGTTCAAGGAGGGGATGACCTCAGAGGGTAAGCCTTCCTTCTCAATTCCCTCAGCATATCCCTGAGCCCTGGAGCCAGCTGTCCCCCTGATGGTTGCAGGACTTGAGCCAGCCCATCCTGAGACCAGGATGTGCCCTCTGTGTAGACTGATGTGGCCGGGAGGGTGGGCAGCTGGCATGGGCCAGGACAGGGGCAGATACTTTCTCTTTATCACTATTTACCCCCTCTTCCTCCCAGAGTTAGCTCAGAGCAGCCTCCAAGCCCCGTATCTCAAGATCCCTTGATCTGTACTCCTGCCTTCAGTTGGTGACCTTGGTGTTTTCACATTGCTTCTGCCTCCTATACCCGCACCCATGGCATTTACTCAATCAGGGGAGGGATTGTACCCTGGTCTGTACTTGGTCTTCTTCCTGTCCTGCACCGAGCCCATCCACATTTGTATCTTCCATGTATGTGCTTGGAAGCAAACCCATCCACGGGGAAACTATTAGCCAAATGGATCCAGGTGAAGATCACTGAATTAGATATCCAGGATGTATAACAGACCTTCTCTGAAACCTGTCCCACACTCTGTGACTATCTCATCCTAAACCAGTAACAGTATTAGCCTTTTGGATTATGAAGTGGCATCTGTCTCTACTTATACTCTTGAATGCATAGGTGCTAAGACTGGACAGAAAGGGACTATGGCTCCCATGGACTAGGGTTAACAGGCAAAGTAGAATTCAACAGACAATCAAGCCAAAAAATGGGCAGAAGACATGAACAGACACTTCTCTAAAGAAGATATACAAATGGCTAACAGACACATTAGCCATCAGGGAGATTCAAATCAAAACCACTTTGAGATACCACTTTATACCAATTAGAATGGCCAAAATTAACAAGACAGTAAACAACAAGTGTTGGAGAGGATGCGGAGAAAGGGGAACCCTCTTACACTGTTGGTGGGAATGCAAGTCTGTGCAGTCACTTTGGAAATAAGTGTTCAGATTCGTTAAGAAATTAAAAATAGAGCTACCCCGTGACCTTGCAATTGTACTAGTGTGTATTTACCTCAAAGATACAGATGTAGTAAACAGAAGGGCCATCTGTACCCCAATGTTCATAGCAACAACGGCCACAGTCGCCAATCTGTGGAAAAAGCCAAGATGCCCTTCAACAGCTTGATGGATAAAGAAGATATGGTCCATACATACAACGGAATGTTATGCCTCCACCAGAAAAGACAAATACTCAACTTTTGTATTAACGTGGATGGGACTGGAGGACATTAAGCTGAGTGAAATAAGCCAAGAAGAGAGAGTCGACTATGTGGTTTCACTTACTTGTGGAGGATAGGGAATAATATGGAGGCCTTTAGGAGAAGGAAAGGAAAAGTGAGTTGGGGGAAATCGGAGGGGGAGATGAACCACGCGAGACTGTGGACTCTGAGAAACAAACTGAGGGTTTTGGAAGGGAAGTGGTGGGGGGTTAGGTGAGCCTGGTGATGGGTATTAAGGAGGGCACGTATCGCATGGAACACTGGGTGTGGTGCATAAACAACGAATCTTGGAATACTGAAAAAATAAAATAAAAAATCGTATAAGAATTCAGTGAAATTTGAATTCCAGGCATAGCGCAAATAATTATCGTAGAGTAAATACTCCCAAGTAGGGCTTATGAACATTATGTAGCAACAGCTCTTTCAAATAGGTTATTGGAAGAAAAATCTTTTTTAAAAAATTATTTATTTTAATTCCAGTTGAGTTAACCCAGTGTTGTATTAGTTTCAGGTGTACAGTCGTGTGATTCAGCAATTCCATATATGACTCAGTGCTCATCAGGAGAAGTGTACTCTCTGTCCCCTTCCTCTGTTTCACTCATCCCTCCAGTAATCTCCCATCTGGTAACCATCAGTTTTTACTCTATTGTTAAGAATCTGTTTTTGGTTTTTTCTCTTCTTTCTCCTTTGTTTATGTATGTTTATTTCCTAAATTCTAGACAAGAGGGACATCCTATGGTATTGTCTTTCTCTGACTGACTGATTTCACTTAGGATAATACTTTCTAGCTCCACCCATGTGGTTGCAAATGGCAAGATTTCATTCTTTTTATGGCTGAATAATATTCTACTGTCTGTGTGTGTATGTGTGTAAGCATCTATCATCTCATTTATCGCTTTATCAACAGACACTTGGGTTGCTTTCATATTGTGATCTTGTACATAATGTTGCAAGAAACATAGGGGTGCATGCATCCTTTTGAGTTACTGTTTGCATATTCGTGGTAGTGTGGTTGCTGGATCCTAGGGTAGCTCTGTTTTTAACATCTTGTGGAACCTCCATACTGTTTTCCAGAGTGGCTGCGCTAGGTTTATTCCCACCAACAGAGCATGAGCGTTCCCCTTTCTTCACATCCTCCCAACATCTGCTGTTTCTTGTGCTGTATGTGAGCCATTCTGACAGTAGGAGGTAATATCTTACTGTACTTTTGGTTTGCATCTTCTTGATGATGGGTGGTGGTGAACATCTTTTCTGTCGGCCATCTGTATTCCTTGGAGACATGTCTGTTTGTATCTTCTGCCCACTTTTCAACTGGACAATTTGGTTTTTTGGG
This sequence comes from Neogale vison, assembly GCF_020171115.1. Taxonomy (NCBI): domain Eukaryota; kingdom Metazoa; phylum Chordata; class Mammalia; order Carnivora; family Mustelidae; genus Neogale; species Neogale vison. The sequence continues at coordinate 37,038 of NC_058096.1, read as the reverse complement.
TGTTGAACAGTATCAGTTTTATATATTTTAGACAGTATCTCTTTATTGCATAGGATATCTTCTCCTTTTCCATAGGTCATCTTATTATTACTTTTTCATTGTTTTACCACCATGTGGAAAATTTTTATTTTAATATAGTCCCAATGGTTTATTCTTTCTTTTGTTTCCTTTGCTTCAGGAGACAGTTTATAAAAATATTGCTATGGTCCATGTCAAGAAGTTACTGTCTGTGCTGTCTTGTAGGATTTCTATGGTTTCAGGTCTCCCACTGAGGTCATGAAACTGTTTTGAGTTTATTTGTCTGTATGGTGTCAGAAAGTGGTCTGATTTCATTCTCTTGCTCATAGATGTCCAGTTTCTCCAACACTATTTGTTACAGAGACCGTCCTTTTCCCTTTTGATATTCTTACCTGCTTTGTGGAAGATTAATTGGCCTCATAATTGTGGGTTTATGTCTGAGCTTCTATCCCATTCCCTTGGCTATTGTATTTTTGTGCCAGTACCACACTGTTAGGATGACTATAGCTTTGTAGTATAAATTGAAATCTGGAATCGTGACTCTTCCAGCTTTCTTCTTATTCTCAACATTGTGTTAGCTATTCAGTATCATTTGTGGTTCCATACAAATTTTTATTTGAGCTCTGTCTAATTTAAATTCAATTAGCCAACTTACAGTACATCATTCGTTTCCGATGTAGCGGTCAATAATACATCAGTTGTGTATAACACCCGGTGCACATTGCGTCCTAAGCTCTCCTTCATGCCCATCACCCAGTGATCTCCTCCAGCAACCCTCAGCTTGTCTCTGTAGTTAAGAGTCTCTCATGGTTTTCCTCCCTCTCTGATAACTTCCCATTCAGTTTTTCCTCCCTTCCCCTATGATCCTCTGTGCTGTTTCTTATAGTTCATATAAGAGTGAAACCATATGATAATTGTCTTTCTCTGATAGACTTATTCCCCTCAGCATAATTCCGTCTAGTTCCATCCAGGTCAATGTGATGGTAAGTATTCATCCTCTCTGATGGCTGAATACTATTCTATTGTAGATATGAACCACATCTTCTTGATGCTTTCATCTGCCCGTGAACATCTGGGCTCTTTCTGTAGTTTGGCTATAGTGGATATTTCTGCTAGAAACCTTGGTGAGAAGGTGTAACCACTTTTCACTAAATCTGTATCTTCAGCGTAAATACCTAGTAGTGCAATTGCTAGATCATAGAGTAGCTCTATTTTTAACTTCTTCAGGAAACTCAATACCATTTTACAGAGTGGCTGTATGAGCTTGCACTCCCACCAAAGTGTAAGAGGGTTACTCTTTCACTGCATCCTTGCCAACATTTGTTGCTCCCTGTCTTGATATATTTAACCATGCCGAAAGTTGTAAGGTGGTATCTAATTGTGGTTTTGATTTGCGATTTCCTCATGGTCACTGATGTTGAGTACTTTTCCGTGTGTCTGTCGGTCACTCGAATGTCCTTTTTCTGGAAAGGTGTGTTATGTATATACCCATGTCTTAAGCTAGGATGGCAGTAAACCCAGTAGCATGGAAGGTGTGATCTGCTTAGGTATGGAGGCCTTCACAAGCTCTGAGTTGAGGTGTAGAGATAAGGAGGGTATGAATCTCCATATTATGGTCAGTATGGTATTAAAGTATAAATAAGTAGGGATTAGTTTAAGATTTCATTCAGATTTCTCCTGCTCTAAATCCTTTCTCTGAAAAGGCATTTTGACCTTGCTGTGGGGTGAGTCCTCTGCTTTCCGCAGGTGGCCTATTCCCTGGGATTTAGAGCCAGACCAGTGGGAGTGGTTCTTTAAAAAGCCAACCCAAGGTTAAGGTTAGGGTCTAGTGGCATGGTATGGCCCATCTTCTATCAGTATGGTGAACTTCCCAGGGGGCTGAATTGAGGGCATGGGTCAGGGGGAGTGTCAGGCTTAGGGTTTGTGTCCAGAGGGCCGCTCAATAGGGTGGTGGATTCAAGGGGTCATGCAGCTAACTCCTACTCTGAATCCATTGCTGAGTTCGAAGCGGCACGGTATCCTTCTGGGCGGCATGCTGAGTCCTCTGGCACGGCTCAGATGTTCCAGGCTTTGGGGATTTGGAGCCAGGACTCTGGGGGAGGGAAGCCTTAGAATCCAACCTAGAGTTAGGGTTAGGGCCTAGGGGCATGGCAGGCCTGATTTGCCAGTGCTGAGGTGACACTCCCGAGGGCTTGAGTTGAAGGCAAGGGTTAGGCTGAGTATCAGTCTCCATGTGTCCAGAGGAGGACGCTGAAGGTGGTGCGGGTTAAGTGGGCATACATATTTCCCCTCTCTGAATCTTTTCTCGAACAACAAATGGCATGGACGCCTTCTGGGTGGCAGGAGGAGGCCACTGGTATCGCTCACGCATATGCAGTCTCTGGGTATTGGGAGTCAGGTCTCTGGGGACAGACCCCGAAGAACACCACAGACTGTTAGGGTCTGCTGGCGCTGAGGCGAGCACCGTAGGGGCTTGAGTTGAGGGCGTGGGTCAGGCTGAATGTCAGTCTCCAGGTTCGTACTCAGGTTCCAGTGAAGGTGGGGGTGGCCTCTGGTGGGCATGTTGACTTCTCCTGCTATGAAGTTTTTGCCAGCGTTCCAAATGGCACGGTTAGCTGCTGGGTGGCGGGCGGATGCCACGGCAATGACGCAAGTGTCCCCAGTCTGGAGGGCTCGAGGGCCAGGACTCTGTGGACAGAAGCCTGAAAACCCAAGCTAGAGAAAGGGTTAGGGTGTAGGGGCACAAAGGTCAGATCTTCCTGCGCTGAGGCAAGGGCCCTGGGGGGCTGAGTTGAGGGCGTGAGTCAGGCTGAGGGTCAGACTCCAGGACTGTGTCCATGAGGCGGCTGAAGGTGGATGGTGGTCTCATGTGGGTATGTGGATTTCTTCTGCTCTGAAGCCTTTATGGAGTTGCAAATGACACAGTTCTTTCTGGGCGGCAAGCAGAATCCTCTGGTATGGTTTGCAGGGATTGGGGGCAGGCCTGTGGGGATGGAAGAATTAAAACTGAACATAGGGTCAGGGTTAGGGCCTAGGGCCGTGGCAGGCCTGATCTGTCATCACTGAGGCAAGATCCCTGGGGGGCCAAGTTGAGGTCAGGGGTCAAGCAGAGTGTCAGGATGAGGCTTTTCTTCCGGGGGGGCGCTGGATGTGGGGGTGATCTCAGGGGGGCATGTACGAGTCTCCTACTTGGAGGGATTTGCACAGTTCCAAATAGAACCGTTTCCTCCTGGGGAATGGGCGGAGTCCTGTGGTTTGGCTCTGGGTTCCCCAGTCTGGAGGGCTTGGGGGCCACACCTCTGGTGACGGAACCTAAAAACACAACCTAGGGTTAGGGTTAGGGCCTAAGTGCCTGGAAGGCCTGATCTGCCAGCTCTGAGATGACCTTTTCAGGGGGCTGAGTAGAGGGCAGGGGTCGCCAGTGTTCTGGGGTGATTCAGGCCAGCAAGTGCCTGTTGTTGAGAGTAATTTTTCAGAAGGTTCAGGCTGTGACCCCTGGGACCACCGTCTAGACCCAGTCGGCTCCCCTGAGGGCTCCTAGTGCCAGAAGCGAGTTTGCCGGGGGGTTTCTGGCCAATTCTCACGAGGTTTCTGTCCAAGTCCATATCAATTTGTGCAGAAAGATTAAGAGAATTGGCTGACATTGTGTAGTGATTCGGGGTGTGCGTGTGTGGTGTTTGGAGCACTTTCTTGCCAAGGGCATGTTGCGACCATCTGGAACCAAGGGCTAGACCCACAGGACTTGCCTGAGGGTCCTTGCTGAGACTTGCTCCCCAGGGGCAGAGTTTAGGGAAGGGGTCAGGCTGGGCATCAGGCTTTGGCTTTGTGGTCTGTGGGGGGCACAAAGTGGGTGGTCTCAGGGGTCATGCAGTTTTCTCCCGCTCTGAGATCTCTGTGCAGTTCGGAGCAGCATGGTTTCCTCCTGTAGGGAAGGTGGAGTCCTAGGGTGTGCTCAGGGGTACCCAATGTGGAGGGCTTGGGGGCCAGGCCTCTGGGGCAGGAGCATGAAAACCCAACCTAGGGTTATGGTGAGGGCCTAGGGGCATGGTAGGGCTGATCTGCCCACGCTGAAGTGAGATTTCCGGGGGACTGAGTTGAGGATGGGGGTCAGGCGGCACCTCAGGCCCCGGGTTTGTGGCCAGGGGAGCTGCCGAATGTGCTGGCAGTCTCCGGGGTGTATGCAGGTTTCTCATACTCTGAGGGTTCTACGCTGCTCTAAACGCCATGGTTTCCACCTGGGTGGCAGGCGGAATCCTGGGGTGTGGCTCAGGGTTCCCTAACCTGGAGGGATTGGGGGCCAGGTCTCTGGGGACACAATTCTGAAAACCAAAGTAGGGTTTGGTCCTAGGGGTATGATAGACCCAATCTGATGGCTCTTAGGTGGGATCCCAGGGGTGCTGAGTAGAGGACGGGGGTCAGGCAGTGTGTCAGACTCTGGTTTCTGTGGCCAGGGGTGGCCGCCAGAGGTGGGGTTAGCTTTAGGGAGGCATGGGGATTTCTCACGGTCTGAGGGTACGGCACAGGTCCAAATAGCACGGTTTGCTCTTGGGTGGCAGGTGGACTCCTGGGGTGTGGCTCTGGGGTCCCCAATATGGAGGGCTCTGGGGACAGACCCCTGGGGATGGAAGCCTGAAACCCCAACCGAGGCTTAGGGCAAGGGCCTAGAGGCATCGCAGACCTGATATGCCAGTGCCAGGGCGCACACCTCAGGGGTTGAGTAGCAGGAGTGGTTGGCATCACGTGCACCTGCCTCACAGAGGGCTTTCTAGCAGGGTTTGGACCACAACTACTTGGGACCCCGTGCCAGGCTCAGGCAGTGGCCCTGCCAGCCTGTGCCGCCAAATGCAAGTTCACTGGGTTTTTCTGGCTAAATCTGACATTTTTTTCTGCCCAAATTGATATCGATTTGGGCAGAAAGCTGTGAGAATTGGTCAGCATTGGGTGGTGATTCAGGCCATGCTGGCGCATGCAGTCTAGAGCTCTTTCTTTCTCGGTGTGTGTTGTGGCCATCCAGGATCATGGGTTGGGCCCATGCAGCTCCCCTGCTCCACAGGCAGAGTTGAGGGACGGGGTCCAGCTGAGCACCAGCCTGCATGTTTGTGGTCTGGTGGGGAGCCATATGTGGGGGTGGCCTCAGGAGGGGTATGCAGGTTTCTCCCACTCTGAGGGTTTTGCACAGCTCCAAGCAGCATGGTTCCTTCCTGGGTGGCAGGTGGAGTCCTGGGCTGTGGCTCAGAGGTCCACAGTCTGGAGGGATCGGTGGCTAGTTCTATGGGGACAGAAGCCTGAGAACCCACCCTAGGGTTACTGTTAGGGCCTAGGGGTATGACAGGCCTAATATGCCCACACTGAAGCAGGATCCCCAGGTACCTGAGTCGAGGACAGGGGTCCAGCAGTGCATCAGGCTCTTGGTTTTGTGGCCGGGTGGGCTGCCTGAGGTGGGGGTGGTCTCAGGGAAGCATGGTAGGGTTTGTTCTTTTCTGAGGGTTCTGCGTGGGTGCGGTCTCCTCCCGAGGGGCAGGTGGACTGCTGGGGTGTGGCTCTGGGGTCCCCAATCTAGTGGGTTTGGGGGATAGGCCCTTGGGGATGGAAGCCTGAAAATCCAACCTAGGGTTAGGGCCAGGGCCTAGGGTCATGGCATGCTTGATCTGCCAGTGCCGGGGTGGGCACCCCAAGGGGCTTAGTAGCAGGAGGTATTGGCCTTGCATGTGCCTGCTTCATAGAGCACTTTCTTCCAGCCTTAGGGCCGTGAGCAATTGGGACTGGGGGCCAGGCCAGGCAGTGGTCCTGCGGGGCTGCACCCCTATGAGCAAGTTCACCGGGTGTTTTCCGGCTAATTCTCACGAGCTTTCTGCTCAAATCGACATGAATTTGGGCAGAAAGCTTGTGAGAACTGGCCGTTGCTGGTTGGCGATTCGGGCCGCACTGGTTCCTGCGGTCTAGATCGCTTTCCCATTAGGAGCATGTGGCGGCCATCAGGGAACTTGGGCTGGGCCGACATGGATCCCCCGAGGGCTCCGGTGCAGGGGAGCTTTCTGGAGTCAGATTGGATGGAGGGGGCCGTCTGAACGTCACCCTCCGTTTTTGCGGCTTGGTGGAGTGCTGAAGGTGGGGGAGGCTTCCGTGGGGGCATTCAGGTTGTTCCCTCTCAGAGGGTTTTTCGCAGCCCCGAAGGGCATGGTTTCCTTTTGGGTGGCAGACAGAGTTCTGGGCTGTGGCTCCAGGATCCTCCATCTGGAGGGCTCAGGGGACAGGCCCTGGGGGTGGAAGCCTGAAAACCCAACTGAGGATCAGGGCTAGGGCCTAGGGGCACGGCAGACCTGATTCGCCAGCCATTGGGCAGGCACCCCAGGGGCCTGAGTAATGGGAGGCATTTATCTTGCATGTACCTGCCTTGTAGAGGGCTTTCTTGCAGGGTTTGGGCCACGGCCCCTCAGGACCTGAGGCTAGGCCCAGGCGGAAGTCCTGCAGACATGCGCCGCAGGAAGTGAGTTCAACGGGGTTTCCTTGTCAACTCTTAGGAGCTCTAGACACAAATTGATATCCATCTGGGAAGAAAGCTCATGAGAATGGGCCGGTGTTGGGTAGTGATTAGGGTCACACTGGAGCCCACGGTCTAGAGCGCTTTCTCAGTAGGTGTGTGTCACGGCCATCAGGGAACATGGGCTGGGCCCAAGTGGCTCCCCCCAGGGCCACCGTGCAGGGGAGCTTTCTGGGAGCAGAGTCGACGGAGGGTGTCCGGCTGAGTGTCAGCCTCCATGTTTGTGGCCCAGTGGGCACCGAAGGTGGGGTTAGCCTCTGGGGGACATGAAGGTTACTTCCACTCGGAAGGTTTTGCATAGCTCCGAATGGTACGGTTTCCTCCTGGGTGGCAGGCAGAGTCCTGGGGTGTGGCTCAGGGGTCCCCAATCTGGAGGGCTTGGGAACCAGGTATCTGGGGACAGAAGCCTGAAAAGCCAACCTGGGGTTAGGGTTAGGGTTTAGGGTCATGGCAGGACCGATCTGCTGGTGCCGTGGCAGGATCCCTGGGTGGCTGAGTTGAGGATGGGGGTCCACTGGCACATCAGGCTCTGTTTTTTTTGGTCAGGCTGGGGGGTGCCGGAGGTAGGGGTGGCTTCAGGGCAGCATGCAGATTTGTTCCGTTCTGAGGATTCTGGGAAGATGCGGATGGCACTGTTTCCTCCTTGGCGGCAGGTGGACTCCCGGGGTGCGGCTCCGGGGTCAACAATCTGGAGGGCTTGGGGGACAGGCCCCTGAGACTGGAAGCCTGAAAATGCAACTAAAAGTTATAGCCAGGGACTATGGGCATGGCAGGTCCAATTTGCCAGTTTCGGTGCAGGCACCCAAGAGGGCTGAGTAGCAGGAGGCATCGGCTTCATGTGCACCTGCCTTGTAGAGCAGGATGGGCCCAGGTGTAGGCCCTGCAGCCGTGCACCCCAGGAAGCGAGTTCGCTGGGGGTTTTCCGGCCGATTCTCATGAGCTATCTGCCCAAATCAATATCAGTTTGGACAGAAAGCTCATGAGAATTGGTGGCATTGGGCAGCAACTCAGGCTGCACAGGCGCCTGGGATCTAGAGCGCTTTTTCGCTAAGTGCATGTCACAGCCATCAGAGAACATGGGTCGGGCCCAGGCAGCTCCCTCAAGGGACCCTGCACAGTGGAGGTTTGCAGGGTTAGAATTGAGGGGCGGGTTCCTGCTGAGCCTCAGCCTCCGAGTTTGCGGCCTGGTGGGGCGCCCAAGGTGCCGTTGGCCTCAGTGAGGGTATGCAGGTTTCTACAGCTCTGAGGGTTTTGCGCAGCTATGAAGGCATGGTTTCCTCCTCGGTGTGAGGCGGAGTCATGGGGTGTGGCTCAGGGTTCCCCTATCTGGAGGACTCGAGGTACATGGCCCTGGGGACAGAAGTCTGAAAACCCAACAGAGGGTTAGGCTCAAGGCCTAGGGTCATGTCAGGCCTGATCTGCCAGCGCCAGGGCGGGCATCCGAGGGGCTTGAGTAGTGGAAGGCATCGTTATCCCGCGGGTCTGGCTCATAGAGGGCTTTCTCACAGGATTAGGTCTGGGACCACTCAGGACCCCAGGCTAGGCACAGGCGCAGGCCCCGCAGACATGCAGCACAGGAAGCGAGTTCGCCCGGGGTTTCCCAGCCAAGACTCAGGAGCTTCCTGCCCAAATCAATATCTTTTTGGGCAGAAAGTTTATGATAATTGGCTGGTGTTGGGTGGCGATTCAGGCAGCGCTGGTGCCCTTGGTCTACATTGTTTTCTCAGTAGGTGCGTATTGTAGCCATCTGGGAACAAGGGCAGGGCTTAATGGGTCCCCCTTGGCCCCCACACAGGGGAGCTTTCCCAGGGTCCGAGTTAAGGAGGAGGGGGTGTAGCTGGGCATCAACCTTCATGTTTTGGGGCTGGTAGTGGACTGAAGGTGGGGAGTGGCCTCATGGGGCCGTGCAAGTTAATCCCACTCTGAGGGTTTTGCGCAGGTCCGAATGGCACAGTTTCTACCTGGATTGCAGGTGGAGTCATGGGTTTTAGATCAGGGGTCCCCAATCTGGAGGACTCGAGGGACAGACCCCAGGGGACAGAAGCCCAAAAACCCAACAGAGGGTTAGGGCTAGGGCCTAGGGGCACAGCAGGCCAGATCTTCCAGTGCTTGGTTGTGCATCCCATAGGGCTAAGTAGCGGGAGGCCTTGGCCTCCCGTGCGCCTAGATCATAGAGGGCTTTCTTGCAGGGCTGGGGACTCGACCACTCGGGACCACAGGATAGGCCCAGGCAGAGGTCCTGTAGACATGCGTTGCAGGAAGCAAGTTCGCTGGGGTTTTCCCGGCCAGTTCTCAAGAGCTTTCTGCCTAAATCGATACTGATTTGTGCAGAAAGCTCATGAGAATTTGCTGGCGTTGGGTGGCCTTTCGGGCCGCACTGGTCCCCGCAGTCTAGAGCGCTTTCTCGCTAGGTGTGTGACGTGGCCATCTGGGAACATGAGCCGGGCCCACGTGGCTCCCCCGAGGGTCCCGGCGCCGGGAGCTTTCCAGGAGCAGAGTTAAGCAGGGGGTACGACTGGGCGTCAATCTCTGTGTTTCTGGCCCAGTGTTGAGTTGAATGTGGATGGACTCACGGGGGACATGTCCTTTTCTCTTGCTCTGAGGGTTGTTCGCAGCTCCAAATTGCACGTTTTCTGTCTGGGTGGCAGGCAGAGTCATGGGGTGTGCGTCAGGGGTCTCCTATCTGGAGGACTCGAGGGACAGGCCCTTGGGAACAGAAGACTGAAAACCCAAATGCATGTTAGGGTGAGGGCCTAGGGGCATGGCAGGTTTGATCCCCTAGTGCCGGTTCGGACACCCCAGGGGTCTGAGTAGTCGGAGGCATTGACCTCACGTGTGCCCGGGGTCCTCGAGGGCTTTCTCGCAGGGTTCTGGCCACAACCACTCGGGATCCTGGGCCACGGCCATGTGGTGGCCTTGTAGACCCACGCAGCTGGCAGCAAGTTCACCAGAGGTTTTTCAGCCAATTCTCACGAGTTTTTTGCCCACATAGATATCGATTGGGGCAGAAAGCTCGTGAGAATTGTCTGGTGTTGGGTGGCAATTTAGGCCGCGCTGGCACCCGCGGTCTCCAATGCGTTCTTGCCAGCTGCCTGTCCTGGCCATCTGGAACATGGGCCAGGCTCCCACGAGGGACCCTGTGCAGGGAAGCTTCCTGGGGTCAGAGTTGAGGGAGGGGTTCCGGCTGGGCGTCAGCCTCCATGCCTGTGGTCTGGTGGGGAGCCAAAGTCGGGGTTGCCTCAGGGATGGCATGCAGGTTTCTCCCACTCTGAGGATTTTGTGCAGCTCCGAACAGCACAGCTTCCTTCTGGGTAGCAGGCAGAGTCATGGGGTGTGGATCAGGGATCCCAAATCTGAGGGCTCAAGGGAAAGGCCCCTGGGGATGGAAGACTGAAAACCCAACCAAGTGTTTGGATTCAGGCCTAGGGACATGGCCGTCCTGATTGGCCAGCTCTGGGGTGGGCACTGCAGGGGGTGAGGAGCAGGATGCGTGGTCTTGAGTATGCCCGACTCATAGGCGGCTTCTCACAGGGTTCAGGCTGAGACCACTTGGCACCCTGGGCTAGGCCCAGGCAGCAGCCCCGCATGCCTGAGGCTTTGGGAGCGAGTTGGCCGTGGGTCTTCTGGCTAGTTCTCATGAGATTTCTGGCAGAAAATTAATGAGTATTGGCCAGCGTTGGGCGGTGATTGGGGCCACGCTGGCGCCTGCAATCTAGAGCGCTTCTCACTACGTGCGTGTTGCAGCCGTTCAGCAACACGGGTCAGGCCCCCACGCTGGGGAGCTCCCTGAGTTCAGAGTCAAGGGAGGGGTTCACCAGGGCTTTACCAGCCAAATCTCACAAGCTTTCTGCCCAAATTGATATCGATTTGGGCAGAAAGCTCATGAGAAACGGCTTGGTTGGGCGGCAAATCCGGCCGCGCCGGTGCTTGTGATCTAGAGTGCTTTCTCGCTCCGTGCATATCGCGGCCATCCAGGAACACAAGCTGGGCCCACATGGCTCCCCCGAGGGCCCCCACTTTGGGGAACTTTCTGGGGGCAATGTTGAGGGAGGGGTTCCGGCTGGGCTTCAGCCTGGGGGTTTTCAGCCCGGGTTTGCGCCAAATGTGGGGTATGGCCTCAGGTGGGACTTGCGGGTTTCTCCTGCTGTGAGGGTTTTCTGCAGCTCCGAAGGGCATGGTTTCCTCCTGGGCGGCAGGCAGACTCATGGGGTGTGTTTCAGGGTTCCCCAATTTTAGGCCTTGAGGGACAGGCCCGGAGAAGGAAGACTGAAAGCCCCACCGAGGGTTACGGCCACGGCCTAGGGGTTCTGGCTGGGCATCCGCCTCCAATTTTGTCCTGGTGTGGTGCCGAAGGTGGGCGAGAGCCTCGGGGGTATACAGGTTTCTCCCAGTTGGAGGGTTTTCCGCAGCTCCCAATGGGATGCTTTCCTCCTGGGTGGCAGGTAGAGTCTTGGGGTGTGTTTCAGGTTTCCCCAGTTTGGGCGGTCGAGGGACATACCCCCGGAGAAGGAAGACTGAAATCCCAACTAAGGGTTAGGGCCATGGCCTAGGGTCATGGTGGGCCTGACCCATGATTGCAGGGACAGACAACCCTGGGTCTGAGTACTCGTTGCCAGTGTGGGCACTCTGGGGGGCTGTGTAGCAGGAGTGTTTGGCCTCATGTGTGCCTAATTTATAGAGAGCTTTCTCCCAGGGTTTGGGATGTGACCACTCAGGACCCCAAGCTAGGCCCAGGTGGAGGCCCTCCAGACACGCGCTGCCAGAAACGAGGTTGCCAGGGGTTTTCTAGCAAATTTTCATGTGCCTTCTTCCCAAATCCATATCAATCTGGGAAGAACGCTCATGAAAATTGTCCGGCATCGGGCAGCGGTTCGGGCCGCACTGTCGCTCGTGGTCTAGAGCACTTCCTCGCTCGGTGCGTGTCATGGGCATCTGGGAACACGGGCCTGTCCCACGCAGCTCCCCCGAGGGCCCCAGGGCAGGGGAGCTTTCCAGGGGCAGAGCTGAGGAAGGGGTTCTAGTTGGGTGCCAGCCTGGGAGTTTTTGGCCTAGTGTGGTGCAGAAGGTAGCCGATGGCCTCGGGTGGGGGGCATACAGGTTTCTCCCAACCTGAGGGTTTCTGCAGTTCTAAAGGGCATGGATTCCTCCTGGGTAGCAGTCGGACTCACTGGGTATGCTTCAGGGTTCCCCAGTTTGAGGGCTCGAGGGACAGGTCATGGAGAAGGAAGACTGAAAATGTAACCAAGTGTTGGGGCCATGGCCTAGGGTCATGGCAGGCCGAATCCACCTGCGCTGGGGCGGGCAACCCAGGGGGATGAGTCCCAGGAGGTGATGGCCTCGTGTGTGCCTGATTTGTAGGATGCTTTCTTATAGGGTTCAGGCTGCTACCTCTCAGGATCCCGGGCCAGGCCCAGGTGAAGGCCCTGTGGACATGTGCCCCAGGAAGCGGGGGTTTTCCGGCCAAATCTCAGGAGCTTTCTGCCCAAATTGATATCCGTTTGGGAAGAAAGTTTGTGAAAATTGGCTGGCGTTGGGTGGCGATTCCGGTCGAACCGGCGCCCGTGGTCTAGAGCAGTTTCTTGCTTGGTGCGTGTCACGGCCATCTGGAACACAGGGCGGTCCCTCATGGCTCCCCCTGGGTCTCCCACGCAGGGGAACTTTCCAGGGGCAGAGTTGAGGGAGGGGTTCTGGATGGGTGTCCGTCTATGTGTTTGAGGCATGGTGGGGCATCCAAGGAGGGGGTTGGTCTCAGGGGGTCGTGCAGGTTCATCCCGCTCTGAGGGTTTTGTGCAGCTCCAGTAGCACCGTTTCCTCCTGGGTGGCAGGCGGGGTCATGTGCTTTGGTTCACGTGTGGACTCGAGGGTCAGGCTCCTGGGATCAGAAGCCTGAACACCCAACCGAGGGTTAGGGACAGGGTCTATGGGCATGGCAGGCCCGATCTGCCAGTGCCACGGTGGGCACTGCTGGGGGCTGAGGAGCAGGTGCCATTGACCTTACATGCATCTCACTCATAGAAGGCTTTCTCACAGGGTTCGGGTCATGAACACTTGGGACCGTGGGCCAGGCCCAGGCAGCAGCCCTTTAGACATGACCCGCAGGAAGTGAGTTTGCCGTGGGTTCTCCGGCCAATTCTCTCAAGCTTTCTGCCCAAATCGATATGGGCAGAAAGCTCATGAGAATTGGCCGGTGATAGGCTGTGACTCGGACTGCGCTGTCGCCTGCGGTCTAGAGCGTTTTCTCACTCGGTGTGTGTTGTGGCCATCCGGGAACATGGGCCGGACCCACAGGGCTTCCCCACGTGCCCCATGCAGGGAAGCTTTCCAGGGGGCCGAGTTAAGGGAGGGGGTATGGGTGGGCGTCAGCCTTCACGTTTGTCTCCCGGTGGGAGCAGAATGTGTGGGATGGCCGCAGTGGTATTATGCAGGTTTCTCCTGCTTTGAGGGTTTTGCGTAGCTTCGAGCAGCACCATTTTCTCCTTGGTGGCAAGTGGAATCATGCAGTGTGGCTCAGAGGTTTCCAATCTGTAGGTCTCGAGGCCAGACCCCTAGGGACCGAAGCCTGAAAACCCAACTGAGGGTTTGGGCCAGGGCCTAGGGGCATGGCAGGCCAGAAATTCCATCGCCAGGGTGGGCATCCCAGGCGGCTGAGTAGTAGGTGTCCTTGGCTTCGCCCGCGCATGGTTCTTAGAGGGATTTCTCACCGGATTCCATCCTTGACCACTCTGTTCCCGGGGCTAGGCCCAGTTAGCGGCCCCGTGGATCCGTGCCACAGGAAGCGAGTTCAGTGTGTTTTCTGGCCAATGCTCATGGCTTTCTGTCTAAATCTTTATCAATGTTGGCAGAAAGTAGAAAGCTTGTGAGAATCGCCCAGCGTTGGGTGACGATTCGGGCCTTGCTGGCGCCCGCGGCGTAGAGCACTTTCTCGCTAGGTGTGTGTCGTGGTCATCCAGGAAAGTGGGCCGGCGGCAAGCCATTCCACCGAGGACCCACGCACAATGTAGCTTTCCAGGGACAGAATCGAAGGAGGGATTCTTGTCGGGCGTCAGCTTCCAAGTCTGAAGCACAACGTGGTGCCAAATGTGGGGGATGATCTCAGGGTGGGCATGCAGCTTTCTCCAGGTCTGAGGGTTTTCTGCAGCTCAGCAGGGCACGGCATGGCAGGCAGAGTCATGCAGTATGGTTCAGAGGTCCCCAATCTGGAGGACTCGAGGGACATGCCTCTGGGGACAGAAGCATGAAACCCCACCAAGGGTTAGGGTCAGGGCCTAGGAACATGTCAGGATAGATCCACCAGTGCGGGTGCGGGCATCCCAGGGGGCTGAGTAGCAGGAGACATGGACCACGCGTGCGCCTGATTCATAGAGGGCTTTCTCACCATGTTGGCCTCTTGAGATGGAAGCCTGAAAATCCAAACTAGGGTTAGGATTAGGATTCATCCTAATTCATCCCCAATTGAGGGCGGGTGTCAGGTGGAAGGGTTTGGCTTTGGTTCCAGGGCGCGTGCAGATCCTGGGGGTGGCCTTGGGGGATATGCCCGTTTTTCCCACTCTGAGGTTTTTGGGCAGCTCCAAATGGAACCATTTCACCCTAGGAGGCCGGCGGGGTGCTGGTGGGAGTCTCAGGCATCCCCAGTCTGGCATGCTTGGGAGCCAGCCCTTGGTACAGAAGCCTGAACACCCTACCTAGGGTTAGGGTCAGGGTGTAGGGCCATGGCAGGTCTCATCTGCCAGTGCTGAGACGGGCTCCCCTCAGGGCTGAGTTGAGGGCATTTGTCCAGCACCGCCGCAGAATCCAGCTTTATGGCCAGAGGGTTGTTGTTGGTTGGGGTGGCTTTAGGGTGGAAGCCAGTTTCTCCCCTTCTGAGGGTTTGACGCAGCTCCCAACAGCATGGTTTCCTACCACGTGGCTGGTGGAGTCCTGGAATTTTACTCAGGGGTCCTTCATCTGGGGGGCTTGGGAGCCTGACCTCTCAGAATGGAAGCTTGAAAACCCAAATTAGGGTTAGGGCCTGGGGGTATGGCAGGCCTGATCTGCAGGCACTGAGGCAGGCTCCCCTCGGGGCTGAATAGAGGGCATGTGCCCAGCAGCACGGCAGAATCCGGCTCTATGGCCAGCAGGGACTCTGATGGCGGAGTGGCTTTAGGGGGGAAGGCAGGTTTCTCCTCGGCTAAGGATTTGGCGCAGCTCCAAACACCATGGGTTCCTAGTGTGTGGCTAGTCTTGGAGTGTTTCTCAGGGGTCCTTGATCTGGGACTCTTGGGAGCCAGGGCCCTCGGAATGGAAGCCTGAAAATCCAAACTAGGGGTAGGGTTAGGGTCTAGGCGAGTTACAGGCTCGATCTACCGGAGCTGAGGTGGGCTCCCCTCAAGCCCGATTTGAGGGCATTTGTCCAGCGGCATGGCAGAATCTGGCTTTATGGCCTGGGGGCCCCTGAAGCTTGGGGTGGCTTTATGGGGGCATGGAGTCTTCTCACCCTCTGAGGGTTTGGTGCAGCTCCAAACACAGTGTTTCATACTGCATTACCAGTTGAGTCTTAAAATGTTGCTCAGGGGTCCTTTATCTGGGGAGCTTTGGAGTCAGGCCCCTCAGAATGGAAGCCTGAAAACCCATACTAGGGTGAGGGTTAGGGCCTAGGGGACTTGCACGACTGATCTGCCGGCGCGGAGGCGGGCTCCCTCAGGGCTGTGTTGAGGATATGCGTCCATCCGCACGGCAGGATCCGGCATTTGACCAGGTGTGCCAGCAATGGTGGGGGTGGCTTTCGGGGGGTATGCAGATTTCTCTCCCTCTGAGGGCTCAGGGCAGCTCCAAACTGCAAGGTGTCCTCTCGTGTAGCAGGCAGAGTCATGGGTTGTTTCTCAGGGGTCCTTAATCTGGGCGGCTTGGGGGCAAGGCCTTTTGGGATGGAAGCCTGTAAACCCAAACTTTGGTTAGGTTTAGGGCCTAGGAGCATGGCCGGTCTGATCTGATGGTGCTGAGGCAGGCTCACCTCAGGGCTGAGTTGACAGCACGCATCTGGTGGCTTGGCAGAATCCGGGTTCCAGCGAGGGGGGACACCCCTGTTAGGAGTGTCTTTAGGGGGGCATGCAGGTCTTTTCCCTGATAAGGGTTCGGGGCAGTTCCAAACGGCACAGGTTCCTACCACGTGGTGGGCAGAGTCCTGAGTATAGCTCAGCGGTCGTTAATCCTCAGGATTTGGTGGCATGTCCCCTTGGCATGCAAGCTTGAAAACCCAAACTAGAGTAAGGGTTAGGGTCTAGGAACATGGCCCAACTGATCTGCTTCCACTGAGGCAGGCTACCCTCGGGGATGAGTTGAGGATATGCATCCAGTGGCGTGGCAATCTGGCTTTATGGCCAGCTGCTGAAGATGGTGGGGCTGGCTTTCAGGGGGCATGCTGGTTTCTCCCCCTCTGAGGGTTAGGAACAGCTCCAAACCACAAGGTTTTCTCCATTGTGATTGATGGAGTCATGGGTTGTCACTCAAGTGTCCTTCATCCGGGGGCCTTGGGACCAGGCCTCTTGGGATGGAAGCCTGAAAGCTCAAACTAGGGTTAAGGGTCAGGCTAGGGGCATGGCAGGCTCAATCTGCCTGTGCTGAGGTATTCTCCCCGGTGGGCCGAGATGAGGGTGAATGTCAGGCGACACATCCGTGTCTGGGTTTGGGTCCAGGGGGCACAGGTGCTGAGGGTGGCCTTCCACTCAGAGGATTCTGCATAGCTCCAAATCGCACCCTCACATCCTAGGTGGCCAGCGGAGTGCCTGCATACATTTCAGGTGTCCACAGTCTGGTGGGCTTGGGAGCCATCCCTCTGGGCAGGGAAGCCTGTACCCCCCACCTGTGGTCAGGCTTAGGGCCTGGGGGCATGGTAGGCCCAATCTGATGGCGCTGAGGGGGGGCTCCCCTCAGGGCTGACTTGAGTGAATGCGTCCAGCACCATGGAAAATTATGGCTTTACGGCAGGGGGGCCACTGATGTTTGGGGTGGCTTTAGGGTGGTAGCAGGTTCGTGCCCCTCTGAGGGTTCGGCACAGCTCCAAATGGCACAGTTTCCTATCGCGTGGCTGGTAAAGTCCTGGAGTGTCCCTCAGGGTCCTTTATCTGGGGGCGTGGGAGCCAGGCCCCTCAGAATGGAAACCTGAAAATAGAAACTACGGTCAGGGTTCGGGCCTAGGGGCACGACCGGCTCAAGAGGACGGCACTGAGGCAGGCTCCTCTCACGGCTGAATTGAGAGAATTCATCTGACGGCGCAGCAGAAACTGGCTTTATGCCCAGGGAGGCTGACCATGGTGGGGGTTGCTAAGGGGGTATACAGTTTTCTCCCTCACTCAGGGTTCGGTGCAGCTCCAAAAGGCACGGGTTCCTACCTTGTGGTGGGGGAAGTCCTCGTGTACAGCTCAGGGTTCCTTCATCCGTGGGTCCTGGTGGCCAGGCCCCTCAGAATGGAAGCCTGTAAACCCATACTCGGGTTAGGGTTAGAGCCCAGCACATGGCACAACGGATCTGCTGGCGCTGAGGCGCGCTCCCCTCAGGGCTGAGTGGACGCCGTGTGTCTGGTCGCGTGGCAGAGTCCGGCTTTATGGCCAGGGGGGCTGCCGATGGTGGGGGTGGCTTTAGCGGTGCATGCATGTTCTGAGGGTTTGGTGCAGCTCTAAACCCCAAGGTTTCCTCCCATGTCATGGGCGGAGTCAAGGTTGTCCCTCATGGGTCCTTCATCTGGGGGGCTTAGGGACCATGCTTCTTGGTCCTGAAAACCCAAACTGGGGTTAGGGTTAGGGCCTAGGGGCATGTTAGGCCTGATCTGCCGGCACTGAGATGGGCTCCCCTCAGGTCTGAGTTGAGATATGCATCTGGTGGTGCGGGGAATCTGGCTTTATGGCGTGTATGTTTCTCAGCCTCCGATGGTTTGGCGAAGCTCCAAACGGCACAGATTCCTACCGCCTGGCTGTTGGAGTCCTGGAGTGTCGATCAGGGGTCCTTATTCAGGGGTTTGGAAGCCAGGCATCTCAGAATGGAAGCCTGAAAACCCAAACTATGGTTAGGGTTAGGGCCCAAGGCCATTAGAAGCTTGATCTGCTGGTGCTGTGGCAGGTCCGGTCAGGGCTGAGTCGAGGGCGTTCGTCCAAGGCCATGGTAGAATCCGGCTTTATGCCCAGGTCGGCCGCTGATGGTGGGGGTGGCTTAAGGGGGGGTATGTGATTTCTCCCACTTTGAGGTTTCGGCGAGCTCCAATTGGCAAGGTTTCCTCCTGCTTGGTGGGCGGTGTCCTGGGGTGTCCCTCAGGGGTCCTTCATCCAGGGGCTTTGAGGGACTGGCCTCTTGAAACGAAAGCCTTTGCATTAGGTCCTAGGGGCTTGGCAGGCCCTATCTGATGTTGCTGATGGGGGCTCCTCAGGGCTGAGTGGAGGGCATGCATTTGGCAGCTCAGAAGAATAGGGCTCTATGGCCAGGTGGGCCGCAGATGGTGGGGGTGTCTTTAGGGGGGCATGCCGTTTTCTCCCACTCTGAGGGATCGGCGAGCTCCAAACCACAAGGTTTCCTTCCGTGTGGCGGGTGGAGTCACGGGATGTCACTCATGCGTCCTTAATCCATGTGTTTGGGGGCTAGGCCTCTTCAGATGGGAAGAACCGAAACTCAGGTTAGGGTTAGGGCCCAGAGGCATTAGAGGTCCGATCTGCTGGTCCTGAGGCAGGGTCCCCTTAGGGCTGAGCTTCGGGAGTTTGTCCTGCGCTACGGCAGACTCCGGCTTTATGGCCAGGTGTGAGGCCGACGGTGTGGGTGGCTTGAGGGCAGCATCCAGTTATCTCCCATTCTGAGGGTTCCGTGAGCTCCAAACTGCAACGTTTCCTCCCATGTGGTAGGTTGAGTCTGGGGTGTTGCTCAGGGGTCCTTAATCTGGGGGGTCGAGGGACAGGCCTCTTTGGCTGGAAGACTGAAAACCCAAACTACTGTTAGGGTTAGGTCACAGGGGCACGGCCGGCCTGATCTGATGGTGCCGAGGCAGGCTTCCC
The DNA here is from genome assembly GCF_020171115.1 of Neogale vison. Lineage (NCBI taxonomy): Eukaryota > Metazoa > Chordata > Mammalia > Carnivora > Mustelidae > Neogale > Neogale vison. The sequence goes on along the minus strand of NC_058096.1, from coordinate 18,468 downwards.
TTAGGGCCGAGTTGAGGGCGTGAGTCCGGTGGCACGGCAGAATCCGGCTTTATGGCCAGGAGGTACACAGCCGGTGGGAATGGCTTTAGGGGAACACGGAGTTTTCTCCCCCACTAAGGGTTTATTGCAGCTCCATACAGCACGGGTTCCTACCGCATGGCAGGTGGAGTCTTGGGGGGCAGTTCAGTGATCCTTTATCCATGGGGCTTGATGGCCCCTCATAATGAAGGTTGTCCACCCAAAGCAGTGTTCAAGTTAGGGCCTGGGGGCATGGCATAACTGATCTGCTGTCACTCACTCGGTCTCCCCTCAGGGCTTAGTTGAGGACAGGCATCCTGTGGCACAGCAGAGTCCGGCTTCGTGACCGGTGGGGGGGGGAGCCGCGGATGGTAGGGGTGGCTTTTTGGGGGCACGCAGGTTTCTCCCACTCTGAGGGTTTCCTCCCTGTGTCCAGCGGAGTCAGGTTGTCACTCGGGGGTCCTTAATCAGGGGGGCTTGGGGGCAAGGCTTCTTGGGATAGAAGCCTGAAGACACAATTTAGGGTTAGGGTTGGGACCTAGGGTCATGGTAGGCCTGATCTGACAGCGCTGAGATGGGCTCCCCTCAGGGCTGATTTGAGGACATGCGTCTCCTGGTGCAGTGGAATCCGGCTCTATGGCCGGGGTGGGGGGCACCGACGGTGGGGGCGGCTTTAGCAGTGCATGCAGGTTTCTCCCCTCTGAGGGTTTGGCACAGCTCCAGTTTTCCTCCTGTGTGGTGGGCGGAGTCATGGGCTGTCACTCATGGGTCCTTAATCAGGGGGGCTTAGCGTGGCCAGGCCTCTCGGGACAGAAGCCTGAAAACCTAAACTAGGGTTAGGGTTAGGGTCTAGGGGCATGGCAGTCCCAATCTTTCAGTGCTGATGCAGATTCCACTGTTTGTCGAGTGGAGGGCGGGCCTCAGGGGGTGGGTCAGAGTCAGGGTTTGGTCCAGTGGGTGATGACGCTGGGGGTGGTCTCAGCGGGTTGCAGGTTTTTCCTGCTTCGAGGTCTCTCTGCACCTCCCAAGGTCACCATTTTGCCCTAGGGGGCCGGTGGATTAGCGGCAGGAGTCTCAGGCGTTCCCAGTGTGGTGGGCTCGTTCCCAGTGTTGTGGGCTCGGGAGCCAGCCCTCTGGGCACAAAAGCCTGTATACCCCACCTAGGTTTAGGGTTAGGGCCTAGAGGCATGGCAGGCATTATCTGTTGGCGCCGAGGGGGGCCCCTCTCAGGGCCGAAATGAGGGCACGTGTTCGGCGCTCCAGCAGAATCGGGCTCAGTGGAAGGGGGCCACCGATGCTGGGGTTGGCTTTAGGGGGCATGCAGTTTTCTCCCCCTCCGTGGGTTCAGCGCAGGTCCAAACAGCATGGTTTCCTACCCCGTGGCTGGCAGAGTCTTGGAATGTCACTCAGGGGTCCTTTATCTGTGGACACCTCAGAATGGAAGTCTGAAAAGACAAAGTATGGTTAGAGTCAGGGCCTCGGGGAATTACAGCCCTAATCTTCCTGCGCTGAGGAGGGGTCCACCCAGGGCCGAGTGGAGGGCATCTGTCCAGCACTGCAGCAGAATCCAGCTTTATGGTCGGGGGTCACTGGCATTCTAGGGGCATGCAGGTTTCTCTTGCTCTGAAGGTCTTGATCTACGGTTCTGAGCTCAGATCTACGGTTTCCTCCTGGATGGCAGCCAGAGTCCTGGGGTGTGGCTCAGGTGTCCCCAATCTGCAGGGCTTGGGGGTCCATTTCTCTGTGGATGGAAGTCAGAAAAGCGAACATAGTGTTAAGGCCTAGGGGCACGGCAGACCCAACCTGCCGCTGCTGAGGCAGGTTCCCTGTCGGGCCGAGTCAAGAATGGGTTCCAGCGGCACGTCAGACTTTGGGATTTGTTGTCATGTGGGCCGTCAGCGGTGAGGGTGGCCTCAGGAATGCATGTGGGTCTCTCATGGTCCGAGGGTTCTGGACAGCTCCACATGGAAGGATTTTCTCCCGGGTGGCTGGCGGAGTCCTTAGGTATGGCTCAGGGGTTCCCAATCTGGAGGGCTCTTTGGCCCGTTCTCTGGGCACAGAAGCCTGGAAACACAAACTAGGGTTTGGGTTAGGGCTCAGGGGTATCCAGGCTCCATCTGCCCGTGCTGAGGCGAGAACCCTGGGAGCTGAGTCCAACACAGGGTCAGGAAGCACGCCAGGCTGTGAGTTTGTGACTGGGGAGGGTGGCATTGAGGTCGGGGGTGTCCTCAGGGAGGCATGCGGGTTGTTCCATTCCTAGGGTTCTGCATAGCCTCCCATGGCACGGTTTCCTCCTGGGCGGCAGGCAGGGAGGGTCGTTGCTATGATGCGCTCTGGTTGTTCTATGCAGGTGAGAAATCATGAAATCTTACCCCGGAAGCCAAGGAATGAACACTGCTTGGAAAGAAACTGGGATGGAAGACAAGGAAAGAAGACCATGTTGTACTTCATGAAGAGTCAGGTAAACATGGAGTGGTTATCGCTGTCCTGTTCTGTCAATGATTCTTTTCAAACTCACAGTGGTAGGATACATTTGGTTCTGTTTGCATCAGGAGCCCTCAGATAGCGGCCCGGAAAGATTTAGGTCTCAGAGCATGTCACGTTCCATGGATATGTTCCTTCCAGTTTGCCCAGGTACATTGGTGCATGGAGAGAGCTCGGGCAGAAGAGGCTAGGAGGTGTGCAGCAGTCAGGAGGTCGCCTTCCCCCTTTCTCATGAACGCCTTGGGCCGGTGTTCATGGTGAAGAAGGAGAGGGGATCCCAGAGGTTTGCGTCCGGCAGGGGAGTTCCAGGTCTGCGTAGAGCTGACAGGGGTCCCTGAGGAGAGGTGAGCTAGCGGCGTGGCTGGCCGGAACTGCTGGTCTGGAGGTGGGTTCCCCGAGGAGCCGCGTTGAGGACGAGGGTCAGGTGGCGCATCAGGTCCAGGGGTTTGTAGAATATGGGGGAGTCCTCATGGGGACACACTGGTTTCTTCGGCTCTGAGGGTTCTGCGCAGCTCCGAACGGACTGGTTTCCTGCTTGTTGGCAGGTGGACTCCTGCGCTGTGATTCCAGGGTTCCCTACCCGGAGGGCTTGCGGGACAGGCCTCTGTGTCAGGAAGCCTGGACATGCAACTCAGGGTTAGAGTTATGGCCTTGGGGAACGGCAGGACCGATCCTCCGGCTCTGATGCAGGCTCCTGCCGCTTCCAGTCGGCGATGGGAGAAGAACTAGGCACACACAAGTCAGCTGCAAGAGACTGGGAGTAGGGGACCACAGTCGGAAAGGACTGCTGCCAGGAACAAGTCCAGTCTCCCTTTTACTGGAGAGAAACAATAGTCAACAGTAGGACTGAGGAAGGTCACACGTTAATCCCGTCTTGCAGACAAGCAAGGAGGAGGATAAAGATAAACTTTATTAAAAGTTAAACAAGCACATTCAAAGGACTCATCCAAGTAACAACAGGCACTTCTGGGAAGAGAAAGGAGCGAGAACGGAAAAGGGAAGCAGGCGGTTTTCGTTTTCGTTCCACTCTGAGCTGACCGGGCGTTCCCGGGTGCTTGGCCTCCCTGAAGCAGGCAGCGTTCGCCCTGGGTGTGCAGGGTGTTTCCGGCTGCCTGGCTTCGGTGAAGGGGCGGCTTTCTGCCCTGAGCGAGCCGGGCATCCACAGCCGTCCAGCTACACGGTCGTCCATCGTCCTTCTCCCCAGAGACCTGTTGCCACTATACATCTTTCTTAAGGCCGCATCTGACTGTGCTTGGCAACTGGTAAAATCCTCCAGGGACTGCAGTTCAAGTAACAAACTGTTCTGAGGGGCAGCAGCAGGCTCCCCTGGGGGTCGAGTCGAGGAAATGCGTCCTGCAGTGCAGCGGGATCAGGGTTGCTGGCCAGGGGTCCGCTGATGGTGGGGGTCTTTTCAGAAGGGCGTACAGGTTTCTTCCTCTCTGAGGGCTCTGTAGAGCTTCAAAGGACACAGTTTCCCCCCACATGGCAGTTAGATTTTTGGGTTTTCCCATAGGCGTCGTTCACCTGGGGAGTTTGGGGGCCAGGCGTCTTGGGATGGAAGCCTGAAAACAGACAGTAGAGTTCTGTCAAGGGCCTCGGGGCAAGGCAGGCTCCATCTGTTGCTGCTGATGTGGCGTTCCCAGTGGGCTGCCGTGAGGGTGGTCATCAGGGGGCATGTTAGACTGCGAGTTTGTGTCCAGGGAGGCTCCCGAAGCTGGTGGTGTCTCAGAGTGGCACACAGGTGTCTCCCAGTCTGACCGTTCCGCAGATCTCCAAAGAGCACGGTTTCCTCATGTGTGGGGGGCACAGTCCTGGGGTGTCCCTGAGGATCCCTTAAGCTTGGCTGGCATGAGTCTCAGAGGTGCCTATCAGCGAGCTTGGGGAACAGGCCTCTGGGCATGGATGCCTGTGCATCCCACCTAGGACTTGTGTCTGGGCCTGGCATGCCCTTATTGCCGGTGCTGATGCAGGCTCCCCTCAAGGCTGAGTCGAGGGCATGAGTCTAGTGTCAGGTAAAATTTGATTTTATGGCTATGGGGTCCTTTACCGGTGGGGGTGGCTTTACAGGGGTTTGCAGATTTATCCCCATTTGAGGGTTTGGCGCAGCTCCAAAGCACCAGTCTTCCCATGGGGTGGGTCCTGTGGTTTCGCTCAGTATTTCTTAATCTTGGGGGTGTGGGGGCCAGATCTTTTTGGACGGAAGCTTGAAAACCCAAACTAGGGTTATGGTGAGGGCCTAAGGGTATGGCAGGCCCTATGTGGCGGTGAGGAGATGGACTCACTGGTGGGCTCATTTGAGGGCGCCCGCCAGGCGGTGGTTCGGATTCTAAGTTTGAGTTCAGAGGATTACAGCTGCTCGGGGGGTCTCAGGCGGCATGCAGGATTCTGCACAGGTTTGAATGGCAGCACTTTGCGCTAGGAGACTGGGATGTGCCTGTGTGAGTCAGAGGTATCAACTATCTGGCGGGTCGGGTCCTGGGGCAAGGCCTTGAAGATTGGAAGGTTGTATAACAAGTCTAAGGTTGGGATGAGGGTAAGGGGCCCAAGGCTCGATTTGACATCGAAGAGGTGGGTTAAGTTTCATGTTAGAGTACAGGGTAGGGGCTATGGGTTAGGGGGTATGTGTTAGGGTTAGGGTTAGGAGGTACGGGTTAGGGTATGGCTACGGGTACGGGTACGGGTTAGGGTTAGGGTACGGGTTAGGGTACGGGTACGGTTACGGGTTAGGGTACGGGTACGGGTACGGGTACGATTTGGGTACGGGTACGGGTACGGGTACGGGTACGGGTTAGGGTAAGGGTTAGGGTACGGGTACGGGTATGGGTATGGGTACGGGTACGGGTACGGGTACGGGTTAGGGTATGGGTACGGGTACGGGTACGGGTACGGGTACGGGTTAGGGTACGGGTTAGGGTTAGGGTACGGGTTAGGGTACGGGTTAGGGTACGGATTAGGGTACGGGTTAGGGTACGGGTTAGGGTACGGGTTAGGGTTAGGGTACGGGTTAGGGTACGGGTTAGGGTTAGGGTACGGGTTAGGGTTAGGGTACGGGTTAGGGTTAGGGTACGGGTTAGGGTACGGGTTAGGGTTAGGGTTAGGGTTAGGGTACGGGTTAGGGTTAGGGTACGGGTTAGGGTTAGGGTTAGGGTACGGGTTAGGGTTAGGGTACGGGTTAGGGTTAGGGTTAGGGTTAGGGTTAGGGTACGGGTTAGGGTACGGGTTAGGGTACGGGTTAGGGTACGGGTTAGGGTACGGGTTAGGGTTAGGGTACGGGTTAGGGTACGGGTTAGGGTACGGGTTAGGGTACGGGTTAGGGTACGGGTTAGGGTTAGGGTACGGGTTAGGGTACGGGTTAGGGTACGGGTTAGGGTACGGGTTAGGGTACGGGTTAGGGTTAGGGTTAGGGTTAGGGTACGGGTTAGGGTACGGGTTAGGGTTAGGGTTAGGGTTAGGGTTAGGGTTAGGGTTAGGGTACGGGTTAGGGTACGGGTTAGGGTACGGGTTAGGGTACGGGTTAGGGTACGGGTTAGGGTACGGGTTAGGGTTAGGGTTAGGGTACGGGTTAGGGTTAGGGTACGGGTTAGGGTTAGGGTTAGGGTACGGGTTAGGGTTAGGGTTAGAGTTAGGGTTAGGGTTAGGGTTAGGGTTAGGGTTAGGGTTAGGGTACGGGTTAGGGTTAGGGTTAGGGTTAGGGTACGGGTTAGGGTACGGGTTAGGGTACGGGTTAGGGTTAGGGTACGGGTTAGGGTTAGGGTTAGGGTTAGGGTTAGGTTTATGGTCAGGCTCACAGTCAGAGTCAGGGTCAGCGTTTTCAGTTAGTTTTAGGACCGGGTTAATTTTAGGGTTATAGTTAGGTTCAGGGTTAGGGTTAGACATTGTTAGGGGCAGGGTTATCGTTAGGCGTAGTGTAGGGGTCAGGGTTAGGGTTAGGTTCAGGGTTAGGTTTATGGTCAGGCTCACAGTCAGTGTCAGGGTTAGGGTTAGTTTCAGAGTAAGGGTCAGGGTCAGGGATAGGTTTGGTGTCATGTTCAGTGTTATGGTTAGGGTCCAGTTCAGGATTATGGTCATGGTTAGAATAAGGCCTGCTTTATGTTTAGATTCTGGGTTATGATTAGGGTCCTGACTTAGTTTAGCTTTAGGGTTAGAGTTCTGGTCAGGCTCACGGTCTGGGTCAGAGTTAGGTTTATGTTCAGTGTCAGTGAAAGTATTAGGGTCAGGTTTAGGGTCAGGGCCAGGGTTCAGTTTAGGGTCAGGGCCAGGGTTCTGTTTAGGGTTAGGGTTAGGGTTAGGGTTAGGGTTAGGGTTAGGGTTAGGGTTAGGGTTAGACAGGGTTAGGGTTAGGGTTAGGGTTAGGGTTAGGGTTAGGGTTAGGGTTAGGGTTAGGGTTTAGGGTTAGGGTTAGGGTTAGGGTTAGGGTTAGGGTTAGGTTTATGGTCAGGCTCACAGTCAGAGTCAGGGTCAGCGTTTTCAGTTAGTTTTAGGACCGGGTTAATTTTAGGGTTATAGTTAGGTTCAGGGTTAGGGTTAGACATTGTTAGGGGCAGGGTTATCGTTAGGCGTAGTGTAGGGGTCAGGGTTAGGGTTAGGTTCAGGGTTAGGTTTATGGTCAGGCTCACAGTCAGTGTCAGGGTTAGGGTTAGTTTCAGAGTAAGGGTCAGGGTCAGGGATAGGTTTGGTGTCATGTTCAGTGTTATGGTTAGGGTCCAGTTCAGGATTATGGTCATGGTTAGAATAAGGCCTGCTTTATGTTTAGATTCTGGGTTATGATTAGGGTCCTGACTTAGTTTAGCTTTAGGGTTAGAGTTCTGGTCAGGCTCACGGTCTGGGTCAGAGTTAGGTTTATGGTCAGTGTCAGTGAAAGTATTAGGGTCAGGTTTAGGGTCAGGGCCAGGGTTCAGTTTAGGGTCAGGGCCAGGGTTCTGTTTAGGGTCAAAATTCGGATCAGGGTCAAGTTTTGGCAAAGTTCAGGGTAAGGGTCAGGTCAGATTCAGGGATAAATTCAGGGATAGGTTTAAAGTATGGGTTTGGGGTGAGAATTAGAATTAATTTGAGGATTAGGGTTACACTGGTTTAGGGTCAGGGTCTGCATTAGTTTTATGGGTTAGTTGTAGGGTTAGAATCATTGTTATGTTTTGTGTCATGGTCCATATCAGGGTCAGGGTCAGGGTTACCTTTAGGGTTACAGTTAGGGTCAGAATCACAGTCAGCTTCAGGGTTAGTGTTAGGGTCAGTGTAGGGTCACCGTTAGGGTCAGGTTTAGGTTTATGTTCAGGGTCTGGGTCAGGGTCAGGGTGAAGTTCAGAGCCAGTGTCAGGTTTAGGGTCAGGATCTGGTTTTGGTTTAGGGTCCACGTTCAGCTCAAGGACAGGGTTAGTTTTGGGTCAGTGCTATTGTCAGGGTTAGGTTTAGGGTCAGGATCTGGTGAAGGTCTGGGCCGGGGTCCGGTTTATGGTCAGGGTCAGGATTTGGATTGGGGTCAATATACGGTTCAGTTTCAGGATTAGATTTAGGGGAAAGGTTTGGGTTTGGAGTTAGGATTAGGTTTAGAAGTAGGGTTATGGTTCGGTTAGGGTTAGACAGCCTTAAGGTTAGGGTTAGGTTTTGGGTTAGGGTAGGGTTTAGTTTTATGTTTAGCCTCAGCATTAGGTTTAGGATCGTGGTTGGCATTAGATCAGGGATAGGGTTACCTTAAGGATTGCGGTTAGGGTCGGGAACACAGTCACGGTCAGGGTTAGGGTTAGGGTTAGGGTCAGGCTTAGGACTGTGTCAGGCTTAGGGTTAGGGTTAGGGTTAGGGTTAGGCTTAGGGTTAGGGTTAGGGTACGGGTTAGGGTTAGGGTTAGGGTACGGGTTAGGGTTAGGGTACGGGTTAGGGTTAGGGTACGGGTTAGGGTTAGGGTACGGGTTAGGGGTTAGGGTACGGGTTAGGGTTAGGGTTAGGGTACGGGTTAGGGTTAGGGTACGGGTTAGGGTTAGGGTACGGGTTAGGGTACGGGTTAGGGTTAGGGTACGGGTTAGGGTTAGGGTACGGGTTAGGGTACGGGTTAGGGTTAGGGTTAGGGTTAGGGTTAGGGTACGGGTTAGGGTTAGGGTACGGGTTAGGGTTAGGGTTAGGGTTAGGGTTAGGGTTTAGGGTTAGGGTACGGGTTAGGGTTAGGGTTAGGGTTAGGGTACGGGTTAGGGTACGGGTTAAGGTTAGGGTTAGAGTTAGGGTTAGGGTACGGGTACGGGATAGGGTTAGGGTACGGGTTAGGGTTAGGGTTAGGGTACGGGTTAGGGTTAGGGTACGGGTTAGGGTACGGGTTAGGGTACGGGTTAGGGTACGGGTTAGGGTACGGGTTAGGGTACGGGTTAGGGTTAGGGTACGGGTTAGGGTTAGGGTTAGGGTTAGGGTTAGGTTTATGGTCAGGCTCACAGTCAGAGTCAGGGTCAGCGTTTTCAGTTAGTTTTAGGACCGGGTTAATTTTAGGGTTATAGTTAGGTTCAGGGTTAGGGTTAGACATTGTTAGGGGCAGGGTTATCGTTAGGCGTAGTGTAGGGGTCAGGGTTAGGGTTAGGTTCAGGGTTAGGTTTATGGTCAGGCTCACAGTCAGTGTCAGGGTTAGGGTTAGTTTCAGAGTAAGGGTCAGGGTCAGGGATAGGTTTGGTGTCATGTTCAGTGTTATGGTTAGGGTCCAGTTCAGGATTATGGTCATGGTTAGAATAAGGCCTGCTTTATGTTTAGATTCTGGGTTATGATTAGGGTCCTGACTTAGTTTAGCTTTAGGGTTAGAGTTCTGGTCAGGCTCACGGTCTGGGTCAGAGTTAGGTTTATGTTCAGTGTCAGTGAAAGTATTAGGGTCAGGTTTAGGGTCAGGGCCAGGGTTCAGTTTAGGGTCAGGGCCAGGGTTCTGTTTAGGGTTAGGGTTAGGGTTAGGGTTAGGGTTAGGGTTAGGGTTAGGGTTAGGGTTAGACAGGGTTAGGGTTAGGGTTAGGGTTAGGGTTAGGGTTAGGGTTAGGGTTAGGGTTTAGGGTTAGGGTTAGGGTTAGGGTTAGGGTTAGGGTTAGGTTTATGGTCAGGCTCACAGTCAGAGTCAGGGTCAGCGTTTTCAGTTAGTTTTAGGACCGGGTTAATTTTAGGGTTATAGTTAGGTTCAGGGTTAGGGTTAGACATTGTTAGGGGCAGGGTTATCGTTAGGCGTAGTGTAGGGGTCAGGGTTAGGGTTAGGTTCAGGGTTAGGTTTATGGTCAGGCTCACAGTCAGTGTCAGGGTTAGGGTTAGTTTCAGAGTAAGGGTCAGGGTCAGGGATAGGTTTGGTGTCATGTTCAGTGTTATGGTTAGGGTCCAGTTCAGGATTATGGTCATGGTTAGAATAAGGCCTGCTTTATGTTTAGATTCTGGGTTATGATTAGGGTCCTGACTTAGTTTAGCTTTAGGGTTAGAGTTCTGGTCAGGCTCACGGTCTGGGTCAGAGTTAGGTTTATGGTCAGTGTCAGTGAAAGTATTAGGGTCAGGTTTAGGGTCAGGGCCAGGGTTCAGTTTAGGGTCAGGGCCAGGGTTCTGTTTAGGGTCAAAATTCGGATCAGGGTCAAGTTTTGGCAAAGTTCAGGGTAAGGGTCAGGTCAGATTCAGGGATAAATTCAGGGATAGGTTTAAAGTATGGGTTTGGGGTGAGAATTAGAATTAATTTGAGGATTAGGGTTACACTGGTTTAGGGTCAGGGTCTGCATTAGTTTTATGGGTTAGTTGTAGGGTTAGAATCATTGTTATGTTTTGTGTCATGGTCCATATCAGGGTCAGGGTCAGGGTTACCTTTAGGGTTACAGTTAGGGTCAGAATCACAGTCAGCTTCAGGGTTAGTGTTAGGGTCAGTGTAGGGTCACCGTTAGGGTCAGGTTTAGGTTTATGTTCAGGGTCTGGGTCAGGGTCAGGGTGAAGTTCAGAGCCAGTGTCAGGTTTAGGGTCAGGATCTGGTTTTGGTTTAGGGTCCACGTTCAGCTCAAGGACAGGGTTAGTTTTGGGTCAGTGCTATTGTCAGGGTTAGGTTTAGGGTCAGGATCTGGTGAAGGTCTGGGCCGGGGTCCGGTTTATGGTCAGGGTCAGGATTTGGATTGGGGTCAATATACGGTTCAGTTTCAGGATTAGATTTAGGGGAAAGGTTTGGGTTTGGAGTTAGGATTAGGTTTAGAAGTAGGGTTATGGTTCGGTTAGGGTTAGACAGCCTTAAGGTTAGGGTTAGGTTTTGGGTTAGGGTAGGGTTTAGTTTTATGTTTAGCCTCAGCATTAGGTTTAGGATCGTGGTTGGCATTAGATCAGGGATAGGGTTACCTTAAGGATTGCGGTTAGGGTCGGGAACACAGTCACGGTCAGGGTTAGGGTTAGGGTTAGGGTCAGGCTTAGGACTGTGTCAGGCTTAGGGTTAGGGTTAGGGTTAGGGTTAGGCTTAGGGTTAGGGTTAGGGTACGGGTTAGGGTTAGGGTTAGGGTACGGGTTAGGGTTAGGGTACGGGTTAGGGTTAGGGTACGGGTTAGGGTTAGGGTACGGGTTAGGGGTTAGGGTACGGGTTAGGGTTAGGGTTAGGGTACGGGTTAGGGTTAGGGTACGGGTTAGGGTTAGGGTACGGGTTAGGGTACGGGTTAGGGTTAGGGTACGGGTTAGGGTTAGGGTACGGGTTAGGGTACGGGTTAGGGTTAGGGTTAGGGTTAGGGTTAGGGTACGGGTTAGGGTTAGGGTACGGGTTAGGGTTAGGGTTAGGGTTAGGGTTAGGGTTTAGGGTTAGGGTACGGGTTAGGGTTAGGGTTAGGGTTAGGGTACGGGTTAGGGTACGGGTTAAGGTTAGGGTTAGAGTTAGGGTTAGGGTACGGGTACGGGATAGGGTTAGGGTACGGGTTAGGGTTAGGGTTAGGGTACGGGTTAGGGTTAGGGTACGGGTTAGGGTACGGGTTAGGGTACGGGTTAGGGTACGGGTTAGGGTACGGGTTAGGGTACGGGTTAGGGTTAGGGTACGGGTTAGGGTTAGGGTTAGGGTTAGGGTTAGGTTTATGGTCAGGCTCACAGTCAGAGTCAGGGTCAGCGTTTTCAGTTAGTTTTAGGACCGGGTTAATTTTAGGGTTATAGTTAGGTTCAGGGTTAGGGTTAGACATTGTTAGGGGCAGGGTTATCGTTAGGCGTAGTGTAGGGGTCAGGGTTAGGGTTAGGTTCAGGGTTAGGTTTATGGTCAGGCTCACAGTCAGTGTCAGGGTTAGGGTTAGTTTCAGAGTAAGGGTCAGGGTCAGGGATAGGTTTGGTGTCATGTTCAGTGTTATGGTTAGGGTCCAGTTCAGGATTATGGTCATGGTTAGAATAAGGCCTGCTTTATGTTTAGATTCTGGGTTATGATTAGGGTCCTGACTTAGTTTAGCTTTAGGGTTAGAGTTCTGGTCAGGCTCACGGTCTGGGTCAGAGTTAGGTTTATGTTCAGTGTCAGTGAAAGTATTAGGGTCAGGTTTAGGGTCAGGGCCAGGGTTCAGTTTAGGGTCAGGGCCAGGGTTCTGTTTAGGGTTAGGGTTAGGGTTAGGGTTAGGGTTAGGGTTAGGGTTAGGGTTAGGGTTAGACAGGGTTAGGGTTAGGGTTAGGGTTAGGGTTAGGGTTAGGGTTAGGGTTAGGGTTTAGGGTTAGGGTTAGGGTTAGGGTTAGGGTTAGGGTTAGGTTTATGGTCAGGCTCACAGTCAGAGTCAGGGTCAGCGTTTTCAGTTAGTTTTAGGACCGGGTTAATTTTAGGGTTATAGTTAGGTTCAGGGTTAGGGTTAGACATTGTTAGGGGCAGGGTTATCGTTAGGCGTAGTGTAGGGGTCAGGGTTAGGGTTAGGTTCAGGGTTAGGTTTATGGTCAGGCTCACAGTCAGTGTCAGGGTTAGGGTTAGTTTCAGAGTAAGGGTCAGGGTCAGGGATAGGTTTGGTGTCATGTTCAGTGTTATGGTTAGGGTCCAGTTCAGGATTATGGTCATGGTTAGAATAAGGCCTGCTTTATGTTTAGATTCTGGGTTATGATTAGGGTCCTGACTTAGTTTAGCTTTAGGGTTAGAGTTCTGGTCAGGCTCACGGTCTGGGTCAGAGTTAGGTTTATGGTCAGTGTCAGTGAAAGTATTAGGGTCAGGTTTAGGGTCAGGGCCAGGGTTCAGTTTAGGGTCAGGGCCAGGGTTCTGTTTAGGGTCAAAATTCGGATCAGGGTCAAGTTTTGGCAAAGTTCAGGGTAAGGGTCAGGTCAGATTCAGGGATAAATTCAGGGATAGGTTTAAAGTATGGGTTTGGGGTGAGAATTAGAATTAATTTGAGGATTAGGGTTACACTGGTTTAGGGTCAGGGTCTGCATTAGTTTTATGGGTTAGTTGTAGGGTTAGAATCATTGTTATGTTTTGTGTCATGGTCCATATCAGGGTCAGGGTCAGGGTTACCTTTAGGGTTACAGTTAGGGTCAGAATCACAGTCAGCTTCAGGGTTAGTGTTAGGGTCAGTGTAGGGTCACCGTTAGGGTCAGGTTTAGGTTTATGTTCAGGGTCTGGGTCAGGGTCAGGGTGAAGTTCAGAGCCAGTGTCAGGTTTAGGGTCAGGATCTGGTTTTGGTTTAGGGTCCACGTTCAGCTCAAGGACAGGGTTAGTTTTGGGTCAGTGCTATTGTCAGGGTTAGGTTTAGGGTCAGGATCTGGTGAAGGTCTGGGCCGGGGTCCGGTTTATGGTCAGGGTCAGGATTTGGATTGGGGTCAATATACGGTTCAGTTTCAGGATTAGATTTAGGGGAAAGGTTTGGGTTTGGAGTTAGGATTAGGTTTAGAAGTAGGGTTATGGTTCGGTTAGGGTTAGACAGCCTTAAGGTTAGGGTTAGGTTTTGGGTTAGGGTAGGGTTTAGTTTTATGTTTAGCCTCAGCATTAGGTTTAGGATCGTGGTTGGCATTAGATCAGGGATAGGGTTACCTTAAGGATTGCGGTTAGGGTCGGGAACACAGTCACGGTCAGGGTTAGGGTTAGGGTTAGGGTCAGGCTTAGGACTGTGTCAGGCTTAGGGTTAGGGTTAGGGTTAGGGTTAGGCTTAGGGTTAGGGTTAGGGTACGGGTTAGGGTTAGGGTTAGGGTACGGGTTAGGGTTAGGGTACGGGTTAGGGTTAGGGTACGGGTTAGGGTTAGGGTACGGGTTAGGGGTTAGGGTACGGGTTAGGGTTAGGGTTAGGGTACGGGTTAGGGTTAGGGTACGGGTTAGGGTTAGGGTACGGGTTAGGGTACGGGTTAGGGTTAGGGTACGGGTTAGGGTTAGGGTACGGGTTAGGGTACGGGTTAGGGTTAGGGTTAGGGTTAGGGTTAGGGTACGGGTTAGGGTTAGGGTACGGGTTAGGGTTAGGGTTAGGGTTAGGGTTAGGGTTTAGGGTTAGGGTACGGGTTAGGGTTAGGGTTAGGGTTAGGGTACGGGTTAGGGTACGGGTTAAGGTTAGGGTTAGAGTTAGGGTTAGGGTACGGGTACGGGATAGGGTTAGGGTACGGGTTAGGGTTAGGGTTAGGGTACGGGTTAGGGTTAGGGTACGGGTTAGGGTACGGGTTAGGGTACGGGTTAGGGTACGGGTTAGGGTACGGGTTAGGGTACGGGTTAGGGTTAGGGTACGGGTTAGGGTTAGGGTTAGGGTTAGGGTTAGGTTTATGGTCAGGCTCACAGTCAGAGTCAGGGTCAGCGTTTTCAGTTAGTTTTAGGACCGGGTTAATTTTAGGGTTATAGTTAGGTTCAGGGTTAGGGTTAGACATTGTTAGGGGCAGGGTTATCGTTAGGCGTAGTGTAGGGGTCAGGGTTAGGGTTAGGTTCAGGGTTAGGTTTATGGTCAGGCTCACAGTCAGTGTCAGGGTTAGGGTTAGTTTCAGAGTAAGGGTCAGGGTCAGGGATAGGTTTGGTGTCATGTTCAGTGTTATGGTTAGGGTCCAGTTCAGGATTATGGTCATGGTTAGAATAAGGCCTGCTTTATGTTTAGATTCTGGGTTATGATTAGGGTCCTGACTTAGTTTAGCTTTAGGGTTAGAGTTCTGGTCAGGCTCACGGTCTGGGTCAGAGTTAGGTTTATGTTCAGTGTCAGTGAAAGTATTAGGGTCAGGTTTAGGGTCAGGGCCAGGGTTCAGTTTAGGGTCAGGGCCAGGGTTCTGTTTAGGGTTAGGGTTAGGGTTAGGGTTAGGGTTAGGGTTAGGGTTAGGGTTAGGGTTAGACAGGGTTAGGGTTAGGGTTAGGGTTAGGGTTAGGGTTAGGGTTAGGGTTAGGGTTTAGGGTTAGGGTTAGGGTTAGGGTTAGGGTTAGGGTTAGGTTTATGGTCAGGCTCACAGTCAGAGTCAGGGTCAGCGTTTTCAGTTAGTTTTAGGACCGGGTTAATTTTAGGGTTATAGTTAGGTTCAGGGTTAGGGTTAGACATTGTTAGGGGCAGGGTTATCGTTAGGCGTAGTGTAGGGGTCAGGGTTAGGGTTAGGTTCAGGGTTAGGTTTATGGTCAGGCTCACAGTCAGTGTCAGGGTTAGGGTTAGTTTCAGAGTAAGGGTCAGGGTCAGGGATAGGTTTGGTGTCATGTTCAGTGTTATGGTTAGGGTCCAGTTCAGGATTATGGTCATGGTTAGAATAAGGCCTGCTTTATGTTTAGATTCTGGGTTATGATTAGGGTCCTGACTTAGTTTAGCTTTAGGGTTAGAGTTCTGGTCAGGCTCACGGTCTGGGTCAGAGTTAGGTTTATGGTCAGTGTCAGTGAAAGTATTAGGGTCAGGTTTAGGGTCAGGGCCAGGGTTCAGTTTAGGGTCAGGGCCAGGGTTCTGTTTAGGGTCAAAATTCGGATCAGGGTCAAGTTTTGGCAAAGTTCAGGGTAAGGGTCAGGTCAGATTCAGGGATAAATTCAGGGATAGGTTTAAAGTATGGGTTTGGGGTGAGAATTAGAATTAATTTGAGGATTAGGGTTACACTGGTTTAGGGTCAGGGTCTGCATTAGTTTTATGGGTTAGTTGTAGGGTTAGAATCATTGTTATGTTTTGTGTCATGGTCCATATCAGGGTCAGGGTCAGGGTTACCTTTAGGGTTACAGTTAGGGTCAGAATCACAGTCAGCTTCAGGGTTAGTGTTAGGGTCAGTGTAGGGTCACCGTTAGGGTCAGGTTTAGGTTTATGTTCAGGGTCTGGGTCAGGGTCAGGGTGAAGTTCAGAGCCAGTGTCAGGTTTAGGGTCAGGATCTGGTTTTGGTTTAGGGTCCACGTTCAGCTCAAGGACAGGGTTAGTTTTGGGTCAGTGCTATTGTCAGGGTTAGGTTTAGGGTCAGGATCTGGTGAAGGTCTGGGCCGGGGTCCGGTTTATGGTCAGGGTCAGGATTTGGATTGGGGTCAATATACGGTTCAGTTTCAGGATTAGATTTAGGGGAAAGGTTTGGGTTTGGAGTTAGGATTAGGTTTAGAAGTAGGGTTATGGTTCGGTTAGGGTTAGACAGCCTTAAGGTTAGGGTTAGGTTTTGGG